>NC_058081.1:54967308-55567308 GCF_014858855.1 Bufo gargarizans | reverse complement strand
CTCTCAGCTGACCAAGCACAGCGCCATCCATTGTATAGTGGCTGTGCTTGGTATCGCAGCTCAGCCCTATTCTGTAAGTGTCTCTGATGAAGTGATGACAGGGGTAAGGCTTGTCCTGCACTTCCCACCGGTCTTCATCTTCACTCCACAGGCTGATAAAAGGGAATAGACTTGCATCCAAAAGAACTGAAAATGTAAGCTGTGGCTTTAGTGCCCTTTAAATGCGACAATTCATCAAGAACTTCAAGCTTAACTGATGGGTGCGCTTCCCACTGGTGCTGCCTGTGAGTGCCCCTTCTCTGCTAGTCACAATGGAAGGTGGTGGCAGTGATTGGAGGGCACCCAGAGGCACAGGGAGCTGTATCTGTATGGCACTCCGGGTGCAGTCTAAGGATTTGTCCATCACCTGCTTCTCTTCTCTGCCTTTTCGGGCCTCCTCAATAAACTTCTGCTTCAGGAGCATGCCTTCCCGTGCCATCTCCGCCTTCTTCTCCAGATCCTCGCGCTCCCTCCTGCCCATCTCTCTGAGAACAGAAGAAGATGCATCAGAGGGAAATCCGAGAAGTACCAGGAACACATCATCACCTTACATGGAAGAGAGCCTCACCTGCAAGTGTTCTCGCAGCGCGCTCCGCTGTTATACTCGTCAGTAGTGTCGCAGCAATCTGCGGGTAGAGAAGATTGTCAGCTCTGCAGCCCAGGACTTCACCATCCCAAGAAGGCGATAACACAACAGTTCTGCATTTTGTTACTTTCAAGGTAGCGACTTGCCGTCTGTACATGGGAGCATTCTTGCTTATGACCCCAGGATAAAGATAACACCGCCCACTGCTGAGGGTCTGTTACAGTTGTATCCCCTGTAGACAATCCTCTGTGAGAAACTGTAGCAAACTCTTAGGGTCCAGCAACACGTCCGTAAGTGTTTTGTGGATCTGCAAAACACGGACAACGGCAATGTGCATTCAGCAATTTGCGGACTGCACATCCCTGGCACTATAATAGAAAATGCCTAATCTTGTCCGCAATTGCGGAAACGGAAGCACGGATGCAAAAGTGCGGATCCGCAAATGCGGATGTGGACAGTACATTCCGGCCCTATTGAAAATGAATGGGTCTGCACCCGTTCCGCAAAATTGCGGAACGGATGTGGACACATTTTGCAGACGTGTGAATGGACCCTTAAAGGGGCTGTCCAGGAATCCCTTATACTTTAAATTGCCTTATCTACCACATCTGTGAAGGGAGGCATATTTACCTGCTCCCGCTGCACATTTCCAGCTCCCCGAGTCCACTGTGTTTCGGTATCCGCATGTAAACAGACGCCGTCATGTGCGCCGCTGCATCAGCGACATGTTCCCCAAGTGGCATGTGACCCTGCATCTACGCTCCGCCAGGGAACACGTCACTGCTATTGACAGACATTGAATGCAGAGACCAGCGACCCTGCCGGCCATTCGGGCAGTTTGCATACAGGGACCGAAGCGCAGGAGGCTGTGCTGCCTATTCATGCGGCGATGGTTAAGGAGATGTTCTTTCTCGGCGCAGTCACGGCTGTAAATCGCAGCCTCCTGTTGAATCTACCTGCTACTGTGACACTTCAGGATCTCCACAAAAGTGACTTCATAACACATCTCGATAGACTCCAGACCCCCACCATCCACTGTCAAAAGACGGTGGTCAGTCATGAAGGGGTTAATGAGCCCTGCAGCGCAGTGAGCAGGATCTCTACCCATCTCGTGGGTGCAACGTGTAAATGGGGACTAAAGCAAACAGCGCAGGCCAGGACCGCCCTGCCAATGGGTAACGGGCACATTTCCATGGTGGGTTCTGTCTCGTTCGGCTGCCAAAATGATCTTCAGCTTTTAGCTCTTCTGAAGCAACGTCCAGCATGCTGGGAGTTGTAGTTCAACAAAAGCTGGCGAGCCGAAAACCAAGAAATGACCCCGCCCTCATGACAAAAACGTTCCCCCTACCACTTACCGCAGATTCCGTCGTTGACCTGTGATGAGGGGATGTACTGAGGCTTGTACCCGGGGTTGCTGCAGTGGAATCTTCCATTGGAGCACGCGGCAGTGCCTGATGAGAAGAAGAACGCCGTCAGTAACTGGTAACAACCCCACAAGGGCGCCACGTGATAAACAGGCGTCTAAAAACACTCCTGCTTGCTGCCGGTGAATGGGAACAGTCTTAGAGAAAAAGCTGTGCTTCTAATGGATTATCTAGACTGGATGCAATTGTGTCAAACCCTCAGCTGCGAGAAGTTATTAGGTCTGCACAGGTTTTCAGTCTCTGTATATAATCAAGAATGCTCCAGTTCACTGACAGCAAGAAGAGATCTTGAAAATGGTGAGGAAACAAATATTAGAAAGTTGCTAAACTGTACAGGTTATTACGTTTTAAGTAAAACCAGAAAAATTGCCCTTAAAGCGGAGCTGTCCCCTCTCCTGTCTATTGTAGTAACCACTTGTATTCCCCTTGTCAAAACAAATCTGGAGCATCTATTCTCATCACTCTATATTGTGCCATTCCTGTAGTATTACTGCTAGAAGTTTATGAATGAATTTCCAACAGTCTGCAGTAAGGGTACAAAGGGGCGTGTCCCTGCATAGTCTGACACCAGCAGCACTGATTGGATAATGTCAGACTATGCAGGGACACACCCACAACTGGTAACACCCATCCGTACCCTTACTGAAGGCTGCTGGACACTCATTTATAACTTCTAGAAGGAATAATAAAGGAATGGCACAACACAGAGTTATAAGAATAGATGCTCCAGAATTGTTATTACATGGGGGATGCAAGTAGTTACTACAACAGACGTAGAGGACGAGAGGGGACGGGTCCACTTTAAAGGGGTTTGTCATACTAGGTCACATGGGGTCCCCTGCTCAAGACCCCGCTATATTAAACGGACTGGAGCACAATGATCGTCCGCTGCTCATTTATTACGAGGTCATCCTTCATTTGAATGGACGCCGTGTAATACCACATTCCTCCTGCAGAGGCCGCCACTACTCCAGATCTTACCGGGCTCATCGGTGCCATCCGCGCAGTCACAATAGTCGTCATTTACGTGGTCGAAGGGGATGGTCTTGGAGCCATCCAGGCAGGTGAATGGTTTGGTCTCATCGTAGAAGCTGCGATCTGCGAGAAGAAGGACAACAGCTATATTGAGAGCATGCAAGATGGCGGCCACGTGACGCCCCTTTAAGGTGAGAGCAATGCAAAGTCCTTGACTCGCCCTCTACCACTGTACATCTCCTTGTCACCCAGCTTTCCCAGACTCCTCAATGGCAAATCTGCTTAGTTATGGGCGTGGGGGATGTACACAATTAAGGCGTTTTCCCATTCAGGGGTCTGGGAAAGCTGGGTGACTGCTCACGGGGGAGCTGTGGCAGACATATATTTGCAATGAGCTGACATAGAGCACACCAATATATAAGCAGGAGCCCGGGAAAGCTGTGTGGTAGTGGGGGCCATATATGTGTCACCCAACTTTCCCACTATGTAACACTCAGCTTTTCCAGACCCCTGAGTGGCAAGTCTGGGTGCAGGACTGAGGGGGGGGGGGGGGGAGACATATTTGAGAAAGTAGGATCCCTACTACAACCCTCATGAGGTTTCAATCAGCAGTCTTGATGTAGAATTGCCACTCAGGAGTCTGGGAGAGCTGGGTGACCAAGCTCAGCTCTCACATGAGAGTTCACCCAGCTTTTTTACCTTTTCAGACTCCTGAATGTCAGGTCAGCCTAGTTATGAATGTGCAGAATGGATTTTTTAAACGTAACTAGGTAGATTTGCCGCTTGGGACTCTGGAAAAGCTGGGTGTATTATGGCCACCAATAGATTCTCATATATGACCACACAAGACCCCACCCAGCTTTCCCAGACTCCTGAGAGGCATATCCGCTTACTTATAGGTATGTGGGATGTGTTATTGCATTGTGAAGGTTGCTGTAGAGAAACTTATGTAGTGATACCTCCAGTCGCTATTCAGGCATCTGGGAAAGCTGGGTGACACAACTGCCATGGATATGGCTCCCACATGAGCTGTCATCCAGATTTCCAGACTCCTGAATGGCAAGTCTGCCCAGTTGAGAGTGTGCAGAATGTCTTTTTACATGGCTATGCAGATTTTACCGCTCAGGAGCCTGGGAAAGCTGGGTGACCACTGATGTGAACGAAGATAATCATAATATATTATGGCCACCAATAGATT
This sequence comes from Bufo gargarizans, assembly GCF_014858855.1. NCBI lineage: Eukaryota > Metazoa > Chordata > Amphibia > Anura > Bufonidae > Bufo > Bufo gargarizans. The sequence goes on along the minus strand of NC_058081.1, from coordinate 55,563,086 downwards.
CTCAGAAATGAGCGCTCCTATGAGTCATCACCCAGCTTTCCCAATCTCCTGAACAGCACATCTGCTCAGCTATGGATGTGTATGCAGATTTGCCGCTCAGAAGATTGGGGAAGCTGGGTGACCACTCACATGAGACTGGAGATAATCATATTATGTCCGCCAATAGATTCTCATATGTGACCTCCACTATAGCTTTAACTCGAGTCATCACCCAGCTTTCCCGGACTCCTGGACGGCACATCCGCTTAGCTATGGGTGTGTGCAATGTCTTTTTACAGGGCGATGCAGATTTGCCGCTCAGGAAAGCTTGGTGACAACTCATGTGAAAGCTGCAGCAGCGACAGTTGTCACCCAGCTTTTCCAGGCTTCAGTAATACCGGTTACCACAGCCCCAGCTGCTGCACTTTCTACAGCCTACATGGGCACCACAGAGGTTGGCAGCAATGGCATCCGAGGCACAAACCATGCCAGGCCATCACGCATGCAGCCCCTGCGTTTCCGTGGTCTACTCTCCTCCAATACTGACATGTTCAGTATGGAAAAGTCTGGAACGTCAGTGGCGCGTTAGGTTTGCGGATGCAGTTCACAGATCGTCCATCAGGTGGCGCTACAACCTAATGACCTCCGGGTAGAAGTATTTGCTGCAGTGCAGACCGTCGAGCTGAGCCAGCGCGGGATGTGACACAACTGTGTCACAGCGCCACCCACCGACGTGGAGGAGGTACAGCCTGCAGGACAAGGCGTAAAGCATAGCAAATGGAAATGAATGAAGGCGGCACTCACTGGACAGGGACACCCCCCGGGGTCTCTTCACCTCCACAGCCCGGCAGCTGAGCACCGCCAGGAGCCCCAGGACGACAACCACCTGCTGCATTTCCATCCACCAGGAACCCAATATCCGCCTTCTAGCGCTTCTCTGACACCGTCAGCCTGAGCAAAGTCTCCGGAAGCCTCACTTCCGGCTACGTCCCTTCCGGGTGACACCGGTGGCCATCTTGGTTGAGGCAATGCCCGGTTATTTGATATTCGTATTCATTGTAAATTTCTGACTATAATAGATTGATTTAAGTAACAGACGCTGACGTATTCTTTTCTATATACTAAATAACCACATTTGGCTAAAATGGAAGTCGGTCGGGAGTAGTAACATGGTCGATTTCTCCCGATAGCAAGTGGTATGAGTACCAACATGGCGGATACGTCTTAGCCAATGGGAAGGTGTGTCAGCCGTTGCTAGGGAAACTGTTGCTCAGCAGCAGAGTTGTTGGGGACAGGAGCAGGCTGCTGGAGACATATCACAAGGTGAGTAAGAAGTCCTGAATATTCTTGTATGGAATATACTGTTAGGTTTATCTCATAGATTGGCGCCATTTCTGGACTTTTATAACGTAATGGAAACTACATTTTGGAAACAAGGTGATTTTACCAGAGAGGGTGATCTGTGCACAGGGTGGGTGTAGGTCTCCATATTGTGACGGATTCATACTCCGCAACCTCTGAGAAGGGGCGTCAGGGATAGTCTGAAAGAGGGCGAGTAAATTGGTGCAAAGTTATAGGACAGATCTGCCAGATATACACCCAAGACCCCTATATAGACCCCAGACCAGACTACCCCTATGTGCAGACCCCGGACCAGACTATCCCTATGTGCAGACCCCAGACCATACTACCCCCAAGTGCAGACCCCGGACCATACTACCCCCAAGTGCAGACCCCGGACTATACTACCCCCAAGTGCAGACCCCGGACTATACTACCCCCAAGTGCAGACCCCGGACTATACTACCCCCAAGTGCAGACCCCGGACCATACTACCCCCAAGTTCAGACCCCAGACCAGACTACCCCCCAAGTTCAGACCCCAGACCAAGCAACCCCCAGGTGTAGACCCCAGAGCAGACCACTCCCAAATGCAGACCTTGGACTAGACTACCCCTATGTGCAGACCCCAGACCAGACTACTCCCTAAGTGCAGACCCCAGACCAGAGAAGTGCAGACTGCAGACTACTCCCTAAGTGCAGACCCCATACCAGACTACCCCTATGTGCAGACCACTGGCCAGACTACCCCCCAAGTGCAGACCCCGGACCACACTACCCCCCCCCCCCAAGTGCAGACCCCGGACCACACTACCCCCCCCCCCCAAGTGCAGACCCCGGACCACACTACCCCCAAAGTGCAGACCCCGGATCAGACTACACCCAAGTGCAGACCCAGGATTAGACTACCCCCAAGTGCAGACCCTAGAGCAGACCACCCCCAAATGCAGACCTTGGAACAGACTACTATCAAGTGCAAACCCAAGACCAGACTACCTGTATGTGTAGACCTCAAACCAGACTACTCTTAAAGGGGTTGCCCAAGTTATTTATATTGATGACCTATCCTGAGGATAGGTCATCATTATCGGATCAGCGGGGGTCTGACACCCCTGCCGATCAGCTGTTTGAAGAGAAGGCGTGCGTCGTGCCAGCGCTGCCTTCTCTTCATTGTTTACCTGCTTGCCATCGCAACAGTAGCGGTGAGCAGTGTAATTACACCTAAGCTGTTCATTTCAGTGGGACGGCTCGTTCCTATACTACAATACTACCGACCTCCGCCGATCTGATATTAATGACCTATCCTGAGGATAGGTCATCAATAAAAATAACTTAGACAACCCTTTTAAATATAGATCTTGGACCAGACTACCCTAAGTACAAATCCAGACCAGACTATCCTTTATATACAGACCCCAGAACAGACTATCCTTTATATACAGACCCCAGACCTGAATATCTCTAAATACAGACCCTAGACCAGACTACTACTAAATACAGACCCCAGACCCGACTACTACTAAATACAGACCCTAGACCTGACTACTGCTAAATACAGATCCTAGACCAGACTACTACTAAATACAGACCCTAGACCAGACTACTACTAAATACAGACCCTAGACCAGACTACTACTAAATGCAGAGCCTAGACCAGACTACTACTAAATACAGATCCTAGACCAGACTACTACTAAATACAGATCCTAGACCAGACTACTACTAAATACAGATCCTAGACCAGACTACTACCAAATACAGAGCCTAGTCCTGACTACTACTAAATACAGACCCTAGACCTGACTGCTACTAAATACAGATCCTAGACCAGACTACTACTAAATACAGATCCTAGACCAGACTACTACTAAATAAAGACCTCAGACCTGACTACTGCTAAATAAAGACTCCAGACCAGACTACACAAAGATACAGACCCTAGACCAGCCTCCCCTAAACTCAGACACCAGACTACTCCTAAATACAGACCCTAAACTGCACTACCCAAAAATACAGACCCTAGACCAGACTAAACCTTAATACAGACCAGAGACTACCCTTACAGACCCCTGGCTGGCCAAACTACCTCCAAATCCAGACCCCGGACCACAGTATCCCCAACTTGGAAGATGTCCTCTTTTTTTCATGAGAGTTTGCTGACCACACCGAGAACTGCGATGGTGCCCTCAGAGTCTGAAGACTCCGCTTCTTGATATGTATAGCGCACATCAGACTGGTTATATACTTGGTGAAATTCCTTTGATCTAGCAGCAGAGCCAGCATAAGTGATCATAGCAGTGTGCTCATACTGCTGAGGGGTTGTCGCACTGTATCAGTGTGGATAGCAGCAATAAGGAAAGACGTGTGCTGCTGACATGTTTAGCTTACAGAAGATTGTCTAGATAGGAAACATTGTAACAAACCATCAGCTGTGAGAAGTGTTGTAAAGGTTTGCAGACCCGATGCCAGTGTGAACTTACCCTTTATATTTTGCCCCCTGTCAGGCAGCCATGCCCAGCACTGCAACTCTTTCTGGGGTGAAACCTCCCATTCATGAGCAGATCACAGAGCTACAGAAGAAAATTCAGCTTTTGGGTAAGACCGTGTGCTGCAGGACTACTGTGGTGTGGACCCAGAGGCCATCAAGATGGCAGCCGTTATGTACATGTGTATACCTTAGAGCAGTAGTTGGTAACTGACTTGTGCCGATTCTTGGCAGATGGCGACCACAAGGCGTACCAGGAGAGCGCCAGCTCAACCGTCCAGAAGAACTGGGAGACCATTCAGTTCCTGCGGCATGAGAACAAGAAGTTGCACAAGAAGTTGGCTGATGCCCTTGCGGTAAGGTTCTGAAGTAGATCAGCGTGCGGAGCTTTATTCTACCCTAGTAGGCAATATATGGCGGCACACAGAACGCCTAAAAGGAAACCATCAGCAATGCTTCCAGTACTTCTGGGAGAAGGAAAAGTGACCCTCAGGGGCATTGAAGGGATTCTACAGAATAAGCCCTCTTGCACACGACCGTATGTATTTTGCGGTCCGCAAAAAATGGATCCGCAAAAAATATGGACGACATCCGTGTGCATTCTGTATTTTGCGGAACGGAACAGCCGGACCCTAATAGAACAGTACTATCCTTGTCTGTAATGCGGACAATAATAGGACATGTTTTTTTACAGAACGGAAATACGGATATACGGAAACGGAATGCATACGGAGTACATTCCTTTTTTTTGAGGACCCATTGAAGTAAATGGTTCCGCAAAAAGAAACGGACGCGGAAAGAAAATACGTTCGTGTGCAAGAGGCCTTATCAAAACAGGTCTGCTTTCGTCCAGCAGCGCCACACCTGTTCTGTCACGTTCTGTACAGCTAAGCTGAAATACCGGGCACAACCTATGGAAAGGTGTGGTGCTGCTTCTGAGGGAAAGTAGCTATATTTTGTAAATCTAGAACAGCCCCTTTTTATGATTAGCCCCAAGGCATATTTTTGTCCTCCCAAAAATACACTGAAGACACCACAGCGTGGAATTTACACTGCAAAATTTGCTGCTTTTCAGCAGCAAATTCTCCAGCAAAATCTGGTCACATGCAAATCCACAGCGTATCAGCCCCATGCGGATATACACTAAGGCCCCTTGCAGACGAGCGTTCCTCCCGCAGCGAGTACGCAACGCAGCTCCCGGCCTGACCTCCCAGCGCTACCGGGAGTCACATAGCATTATATTGATTTATGATGCTATGTAACCCTTACACTTCTGGAATGTATTGGATAACACTGGCATAATGCTGCCAGTGTTATCCAATACATTCCAAAACTGTAAAGGTTACATAGCATTATAAATCAATATAATGCTATGAGACTCCCGGTAGCGCTGGGAGGTCAGGCCGGGAGCTGCGTTGCGTACTCGCTGCGGGAGGAACGCTCGTCTGCAAGGGGCCTAAGACAGGGCAGGTTTAGATACACCACATCATCAGTACAGCTTTAGGCCTCTTTCACATGAGCATGACGGATTGGCTCCGGATGCATTCAGTGAAACTCGCACCATTTTGCAAGCAAGTTCAGTTTTGTCTGCGATTGCATTCAGTTCCGTTTTTTCCGCGCGAATGCAATGCGTTTTTCACGCGTGTGATAAAAAACTGAAGGTTTACAAACAACATCTCTTAGCAACCATCAGTAAAAAACACATTGCATCTGCACTTGCTTGCGGATGCAATGCGTTTTTCACGCAGCTCCATTAACTTCTATGGGGCCAGGGCTTCGTGAAAAACGCATAATATAGAACATGCTGCGATTTTCACGCAAAAGTGATGCGTGAAAAACAAAGCTTATGTACACAGACCCATTGAAATGAATTCAGGTGGAATGCATTCACGTCACGCATTGCACCCGCGCAGAAAAATCGCTCGTGTGAAAGGGGCCTTTTTGGGCCTGGTCCTCGTATACATCTATGAATTACCCCTGACCCAAATAATTTGCCCTATTATAAACTTAGGCCTTTATACATTTGACTTTGATGATCACCTGAGGGTCGGGGGCACTGGGTAAAAAATTCTCGGTGCTTGCAACTCCACAGGTGACCACCATTGGTCCCCTCAAGAGCATGGAGATCCAACATGGTCACCTCCATCCAGGTACTGTCACAGATGAAGTTGCAGATAGCTGGAACTAATAAATAAACGACCGACTGGCTTGATCCCAAACTAAGGAGCATATAGGTGAGCCCTATAAAACCCTAACACTGGGTTCAGACCTAAGCGTACTTGAACGTACGCTCTGTATGCGCGATTGTACGGGCGCTTGCAATCGCGCATACAGAGACAAGCGAACGCCCATTGTCGCGCGTTCCCGCTGAAGTCTATGTACGGGAACGCCCGACAAGATGCCCCAAAGAAGCTCATGTACTTCTTGGGGCGTCGGGCGTTTTACAGCGCGATTGTACGCGCTGTAAAACGCCCAGGTGAGAACCATTCCCATAGGGAATCATTGGTTTCTCCTTGTTGAGCGTTTTACAGCGCGTAGGAACGCGCTGTAAAACGCTCGGGTGTGAACCCAGCCTAAGAGGACACGACCACCGTCTCCCTGCACTTAATACGGACAGAGTCAGGGTCACCTAGAATCAAGCCAAAGACTTATCTGAGCAACCAGCAGCAGCAGCAGCCGCCTCCAGCAGTGAACACTTTATCCAGGAAGTAGTATAAACCGCAAAGTGAGGCAGTATGGGAGGGAATATAAAGGAAGACAATTAGTCTAAATAAGTGACACCTGGCAGAAGGAAAGGAGATGACAAAGTGAAACCAAAACAAAGAACAAGAGGTAGAGAAGAACGTCTGCCAGACCTTCTCACAGAACTGGCGGTGACAGGTACTTCCCAGCATGCTTAGCGCTTGCTTAGATTATTCACTGAAAAGTGTAGCTTTCACCTGAATTTTCTGAGTTGGCATAGTGACGTCACTAGTGGTAATTTATGGGGCAGTATTGTCTCTAAATTCATCCATTTTCTCACTGTGTGTTCCTCAGGGTGATGAGAAGGTGATTAAGGAGGCTTTTCATAGTCATGTGGTGGAGAGGGCAGCCATGAGGAGCAAAAGTGGACAGGTAAGTGGCTATGTGTTTATTCATGTTATAGTTCATGTTCATTTAAAGGGAAACTCCAGTGAGAACCTGAGTTCCCCATGGGAAAACCTACCTGAAGTGCTGAAGTCTGTAGGTAGTGTTGTAGGTAGTCTTCTGCCTTCCTTTATAATAAGATTTCTGCTAAAACTTGCCCGGTGTGTTGCATAGCAAAGGTTTATACAGGTGTTGAGTGACAACATCAGATCGTCATTGTCCTGTGTGATCCAGTGTTGTCACTCAGACGTCTTCCAGGTTCCTGTAAAACCAAAGGAGCCGAGCCCCAAGGCGGGGCTTTAAAGGGGTTGTCTAGAATTTCAGTACTGATGGGCTATCCTCAGGATTGGCCATCAGTATCAGATTGGCAGGAGTCCGGCACCCCACAACCCAGCTGATCAGCTGTTTGGATTGTGGTCTGTGGCGCCATAAGTAATCAGTGGAACCACAAAGCTTTGTACATTGTGTAGTGGATTGAGCTGGTACCTATAGCGCTGTCCCACTGAATGATTGTGAACAGCGCTGCAGTTTCCAGCTCCGTCCACTACACAATGGATGGAGCTGTGTATTTTTGGAGTCGGAGCTATAAAACAGCTGATCGCCAGAGGTGCGGGGTGTCAGACTCAGCAGTATTAAAATCCTGGACAACCCCTGTCCCGAATTATGGTGGTAAGGCCTCATGCACATAACTGAAATCTGCATACGTGTCCGATCCGCACCTTTTTTGCGGATCGGACACATACTGATTCATTTCCATGGGTCCTGTGGGGATTTGCTCTGGTAGACAGGCTTGCGGACGCAGTATAGAGGCAACAACAACGTCTTTAACTTAAACGGTTTGGTGTTTATTCACACATAAGGATAAGCAAAACAAAAAGTCAGTTTCAAGGAAAACAGTCACCTTGAGTCTGGTGTTGGTTCACACCATGCAGCAATGCAGAAGTCCTTGGACATAGCAGAAACCACCTGCTCTCACGCCAACAAGGTAGCAGGCCTTTACCCAGGCCCAAACTGTCAGGTCTCAACACAGAGACTGACAGAGCTGCACTGTCAGAGAGGAGTAAATTCCTACCACCTGACAGTGCTGCCTGTGTTTTGTAGCCCAAACCAAGACCTGGCCTGGAACGTGGGGAGCAGTCACCCACCCTGCACTTTGGCTGCTCCCAGTAAGAGCCGGCCCGGATCGGCTTTACAGCCACACTAAATAACCAACAGTGTCAGTCAGCACTAGCTGCAGCTGACACACAAAATTACCGGCTCTTACCTCACCGAGGCCAGGAATCTCGGTGACACATACCTTATGTCAATGACGGACCCTTGCGCCTTCCTACAGTCCGCAAAAAAAAGCCCCAAAACAAACAGAACATGGATGCCATCTGTGTGCTGTCTGCCTCTGTATGTCTGTTCCGCAATGTCCATATTGCATCAAGAATGGTCATTTCTAGTGATGGGAGTGAGAAACATGCAGATTGCACAGTAAGGTAGCCATGTTTTGCAGCGCATGTGCAGTTCAGTGGATAAGGCCGCTGGCTACAGAGGGCACAGGAGCAGACATGCGCCTGCCAGAGGTATGGTGACATCGAAGAGGGTAGGAGGTGGAGAGAAGAAGAGGAGGGGAGGAGCGGAGGAGCGGGACTCCATTCTTAAGGGACGGGCTGGGCTTCTTTGGTGATGACTACAGCCCCTTGGGCTATTTTATGTTCATTTGCATATTTATAAAAGACAGTTTTTCGGGGGCCAAAAGACAAGGGATCAGGGCATAAAGGTGTATTTAGAAAGTACATTAGGTAAGCGAAAGGGCGTTGCTAACAGTTAGAAATGGTCTGTGGTGGTGACAGACTTGCTTTAACCCGTGTGGTGAACGTCAATGGCAGAATTGTCGTCCTGCTTCCCAAAAAATTATCAAAAGTCATATTCGAAAATGGTATCCATAAAAACTATAGCTTGCCCCTCAAAGGGGCCACACAGACATCACAATGATTGAAACTCAGCTTTCCAAGACACCAATGTCCACCATGAATGGTCAGAATGTGAACAGAGCCAGAGCTGGCTTTTCACCACTGTGATGGCAGCCATATTGGTGGCCTTAATATATTGACTGATGACATGGTTTGTCCCATAGCAGACTTGCCAAGCTTGGTCGGAGCTGTGATTGCAGCCATGTTGGTTATTAGCCAGCATGACAGGAGAGGACTAAGCAAGGACAGACATTTGCAGGTGGCGGTTTTTATTCAGAATTATCTTTCGCAGGCTGCTGTTCAGCTGATGGACCAGAAGCTCTGCGACAAGATCAAGCGTCTCAATGCCTTACGACACCATACAGACATTCGGAGGAAACGCTTGGAGGAACTGCAGACTTTATACAAGCAAAATGCTGCTGGTGAGGAAGACAAGCAGGAGAAAGATGGTGGGGTGGCACAGGAGGAACAGGTAATTGCCTTCCAGTCTTATTTTCTTAGGGTCGGCCTGTGGGCAGGGCAGGAATAAGGTTGGTTGTAAAGAGCAAGATGGCGGAAGTGGCACACAGCAACCCAGACACCATGCTAGGGTTGTACAGTAGGCACACTCAGACGTATGTGACCTAGCTTTCCCCTTAGGTTATGTTCACACCGTGGATTTCGATGCTGTTTATGCAACCGTTTTTCACTGCAGACACCTAATGCGGTGTATGTCCCGACACCATGCCAAGAATGGACATGTCACCTTTAAACTGCAGCGCTGCCTCCTATTGAAAACCATGGGAAGCAGAATCCACACGGCCACTGCTGCAATTTTGGCATGGGGTCCAACCAAAATTCTGGCAGCCTAAACCACTGTGTGGACATCCCCTTAGTCTTTTTGGCCTCATGCACACACCCATGCGGACAGCACCCCATGTGCAGTCCGCATCCGTATGTCCGTTCTGCAGCCTGCAAATTTTTTTAGGATAGGACATTTCTACAGAAGTGAAAAAAATGGCGGCATGCACACAGCCGGTATCTGCAAAACACATACGGCCTTAGTTTTCCCTGTTTCAGTCTTAGTATGTTCTTGGGAAAGCTAGAAAACAATCCATATGCCGGCCATCACAGCACCCACTGTACCGCTGTACCCAGGATTTCCCAGAATCATAACTTAAAAGGCTTTTCCAAGACTTTTATACTGATGACCGACCCTCTGGATAGGTCATCAGTATCTGAACGGTGGGGGTCTGACATCCGGTAGGGTAAATTTGTCACAGAATGACTCCATTAGGCCACGTACTAAGAGTGTAATGGAAGGGTCAGCTTCTGCGGTCATATGGTATATTGTGTCTCTTCATGTCTTACTTGTTTCACCCACAGAGTGAAGCCACAGAACAGGAGGAAACTCCTCAGCAGGTTAAATATTTCTCATTTGTAAAAAAAAAAAAATGTAATCCAATATTCACATGTCTCCTGTGATTCTGCTGCAAAAGATAACTACTACTCTCCTCACTATCCTCTCCTGTATAGGGGGCTGTGTGCACTTTACTATATGTTGCAACACTGGTGTTTTGTCAGCACAGAAATGTGAAACTATGTTCTAAGTTCACAAAATGACATTCTGTGACACAATCTGGACTATAAGGTATCACGGGATACATATTCTGATCAGCCATGACCTTAAAACCATTGTGTAGGTGCCACCAAAACAGTCCTGACCAATCGAGCCATGGACTCCACGAGACCTCTGAAGGTGTCCTTTGACATCTAGCACTAGATGTTAGCAGCAGATCCTGGAAGTTGCTCGTTGTGACCTCCATACATAGGACTTGTTTTTCCACAACATTCCACAGAGGGCGATCAGATTGAGATCTGGGGAATTCGGAGACTAGACATCTCCTAGATCTTTTTGTCATGTTCCTCATTCCTGAACAATGTTTGCAGGTTAGAGGGAGAATCATCTTGCTGAACGAGACCACTGCCATTAGGGGGCACCGCGGCCATGAAGGGAGTACTTTTCTGTACATTGTTTAGGCAGGGGGTACGTGTTACATCCACATGATGTCAGGATCCGAAGTTTCAGAGCATCACACTCCATCGCTGGCTTGTCTACTTCCCATAGTGCATCCTGGTGCCATCTCTTCCCGGCCATCCACATGATGTAAATGTTGAGTTGTCAAACCAGGCTGCCTTCTTCCATTGCCCCATGGTCCAGTTCTTACACTGACAGGTCCACTTTCGGTGGTAAACAGGGGTCAGCGCAGGCACTCTTACTGGTCTGTGACTACTCAGCCCCCTTACACAGTAAGCTGCCTGTGACTAGAGTTGCATCGGGTATAGAAGTTTCGATACCCAAAAGATACTTTTAGACCTGGATCGATACGATACCGGGTCTTAATATTTAACGATACTAGGCTGCGCTGCCTAGTATTTGTTAGAGAACATGGCACGCACTGCTCTCCGCAGGTGCCATGTTCTCCTCAGCAGCACAGGCAGTCCCTCCCTCCCCCTGTGCTGCTTCCACCAATGGCCTGATAGCACTGCGGAGGAGGGGAGGGACTGTGGCCACTGCGCCACCAATTAATACAACTAACAAATTAATTTAAGTGTAGGCAGCGGGTGCCGGCAGTGGTATCAGGTGCTGCACCTGAGGGGTTAATTGCCGGGGATCGCAGAATCGTGTCATAGAGGGCGGGTACCGGGTATGTGATACCGCTGCCAGCACCCGCCATCTACACTTAAATTAATGTGTTAATTATATTTATTGGTGGCGCAGTGTGCCCCCCTCCCCCAAATTTATAACTATTATAATCATTAGTGGCGCAGTGTGCCCCCCTCCCCCAAATTTATAACTATTATAATAATTGGTGGCGCAGTGGCCACAGGCGCTCCCCCCACATTGTTCTATTCATTGGTGGCAGTGGCCACAGGGTCCCCCCTCCCCTCCTCCTCATTGGTGGTGCAGTGGCAGCTTCTGATCAGAGCCCCAGCTGTGTAATCCTGGTGCTACGATCAGTTACCATGGCAGCCAGGACGCTACTGAAGCCTTGGCTGCCATGGTAACCTCCCTGCTGCTGTGCCTTGGCTGCCATGGTAACCTCCCTGCTGCTGTGTGCACAGGGCAGCAGGGAGAGTGTGAGGCCCTATTCACCCTAATAGAGCTCTATCAGGGTGAATAGGACAAGGGATGAAAATATCCCAGGTTCTAGCCCCTAAGGGGGGAAATAGTAAGTAAAAAAAAAACACACCTAAATACTAAAAGTTTAAATTGGCCCCTTTCCCAATTTTAAATATATAATATATAAACAATAAAAAAATAAACATATTACCGGTAGTTATTGCCACGCCCGAAAAAGTGCGCACTATTAAAATATTTTAAAAAATCTTCCATGCGGTGAACGCCATAACAGAAAAAAAAAAAAACGCGCAATTCGCCATTTTTTTGCCACCTTGTCCCCTCAAAAAATAAGATAGGGCTGTTCGATTATGGGCTGGACGTTCCATAAAATGCGGAATGCGCGTGGCTTTTTGGGTGTATCGAATGGTATCGAATATTGCAATACTTTTTATGGTATCGAAATCGAATCAAAATTTTGCCATCGTGACAACCCTAGCTGTGACAGAGCTCGATAATAACATAGTGACTCTCCTGTAGGCTGCAATGGTAAATGGGAGAAGCAATCAGACAATTGCATGCTAAAAGTAATAATTAAAAAATTACATGGATATCGTCGCCCTCCAAAATGCCTGAACTATTCAAATATAAAAATATTTATCGTAATGAAAAAATGGCCAATTTGGTGCGTCATTACACCCCCCCCCAAACTAAAACTAATAAGTTATCAAAAAGTCACATGCACCCCACAATAGTATCAATAAAAATTACAGATCACCCACCAAAAAAATTAATCCTCACACAGCTCCGTAGACGTAACTACAAAAAAGTTATGAGGGTCTTAATATAGCAATGCAAAGAAAAAAAATATTTTTATCAAAGTTTTAATTTTGTTTTTAATAGTTTTAAAACACAAGAAAAACTAACTGGTGGTATCGCCGTAATCGTCCTGATTAGTGTTGAGAGCGAACTTGTGGTTTCAAGTTCGGCGTACAAGGTTCGGGTTATCAAAGAATTCCGCTATGGATTCCGCTACTACGGACTATAAGTTATGGTCCGTGGTAGCGGAATTCTTAGATAACCCGAACCTTGTACGCCGAACTTGAAAACACAAGTTCGCTCAACACTAATCCAGACCTGCAGAATGGAGGGAACAGGTCTGTTTTACCGCATGGGGAACTCCATAGAGATGAAACCCGTAATACTGTGGCGAAATTGCGTAGATTTTCTTTTCAGTTCCACCCCATTTTAAAAAAAAATCCCAGCTTCCCACTACATTGTATGTGATATTAAATGGTGCCATTAGAAAGTACAACTTGTCCTGCAAAAAAAAACAAGCCGTAGACAGAAAAATAAACAAAAAAGGTATGGCTCCGGAAAAGTAGGGAGTAAAAAAAACTCACTTATACGTCTTTGTGAGGGACATTCGGACGGCTGGATTGTTTGACACTTTTTTTTGTCCTGTAATAAATAGTTTTGCAGGTCTGTGGTGGGATTTGAACCTGAGACCCTCTGTATGGTAGGCAGAATATTTACTATTACACTATAGACCTGTCCTGTAATAAATTAGTTTGCAGATCTGTGGTGGGATTTGAACCCCAGACCATCTGTATGGTAGACAGGATATTTACCATTACCATAAAGACCTGTCCTGTAATAAATTATTTTACGGGTCTTTGGTGGGATTTAAACCCCAGATGCTCTGCGTGGTAGGTAGTATATTTACCATTACACTATAGGCCTGTCCTGACTTTTTGTGGCCCAGAATATAATTGAGTAAACCTTGCGCTGTGATACAGAATTCAGTGACACAGACGGTTATTTTGTGAACTATTATTGATTTTTTAGTGATATACACTTATATTCTCCTCTACCTGCAATACCCAGCTTTTAACCCCAAATTCTCTCTCTACAGACCCTGCGCCTATTGGAAAATCGACTGGAAAAAGCCCAGCTGAAGTTACAAGAGTCAGAACACATATACAGCGTGTACCAGAAGCTGAAGGACCATATGCAGGTGACGTATGAGAGCGCCCTGTTCACCGCTCTGCTGTATGTTGTGTCTGCAGGTCTCGAAGTTTACATTACTCGTCATTGTCACTGCAGGAGGAAAGCCTAACGTTTCAGTCACAGCTGGATCTACTGGAGGCTGAGATCCTCCGCCAGAGGAATGAATTGAAGGAACTTCAGACGATGAACAAGGATGCGGTGATGTCAAGGGATATGGCCCGGGTAGGTGGAGGGGGGTACAATGTAAGCTATGACGTAATATATCTTTATAATTATACACAGAGCAGACCCCTTTGCAAACTATAAGCTGCACGGTTGCCACAGAGCCACCGCCATATAGGGTTCTGCACCACCCACCTCTTGAAACGTACCCTCAGCTGGCAGGTCATCTCCAGTCCTTGTCTTGGGGATAGTTACAGCTGAATTGATTGGCATTATGTCCTAATTACAGGCCGAACTTCAGCGCCAGGAGGAGGAATTTCACCGCGAGCGCAGGGAGAGGGAGCGGATCCTGCAGGAATACAAGCGTCAGGCTGAGGAGAGACGCATGTATGCTGAGCGAGCAGAACGAAGGGTGAGTAGCCATTTGCACATCACTACAGGATTATATCAAAACTGACATTGGTGAGACATTTCCTGCCCTCAGTGGTGCTACAGATACAGCAGAGGAACCAAGTTCATCCACTAGGGAGAACTTAGGCCCTAACTGCACATTATATTATTATGTTCGGTATATGTATGAGAAGCTCCCCCTTGTGGTGGCGCCTCACAGATCTAAATCTGGCCCCAGATTTCTGTACGTCCACCTAATGGTTTTAAAGGTGATTTTCTCTTCACCATCAAACGTATTGTCAGGATAACAAAACTAACACTGTCGCCACCATTGACTTTTTAGGCTCAGCGTGTGACTTTGCCTGGAGAGGATGCACCTATCGACATCCAGCTGGTATCTAATGGACACGAGGAGGAAAAGGCCATCCATTCCTATCAGGAGGCTTTTCAGAGGATAAAGGAGGCCACGGGGGTGACAGATACACAGGTGAGCGAGGTTGGAGATGGATGGCAGGAAATAATCTGAGGGGCTTAAAGGAGTTGTTCCATCTCCTACTCTGGTGGGCACAACCCAACCATGGTTGCCCAATCATTTAATGGGCAGCCTGTAATAGTTCACTAGGGCGGCTGAGAGTCGTAGTCTGGTCTGAGGCAGCTGTTAACCATTCTTTCCCTGTATTCTCATATAATCAGGAAGTGGTGAGACGCTTCATTGCTCAGGGAGAGACGCACAAACACTTGGAGGAGCTGAAGAGTGAGAATGAGCGGACCTTGGTGAGGCATAAAGAGGAAAAGGAGAGATTGCAGGATGCCTTCCAGGAGCTCAAGTATTCAGGGGAAGCCAAGCTATCCAGGTACCTACCCACTTCAGACGTGGTTCTCTGGTTAAAGGGGTACTCCCACAATAATAAATGATAAAATAAAAACAACTCGTTGAAATGCACTGTTAGGGTAGTTGGGTCAAGACAGGAGCAAAGCCCAGCTCTGGCACAACCCAATGTCATTTTGCATTTCAATTGGGTAATGGTTCAATTCAACTTCGATCACCCCCATGTTATCAGCATAGTCCATAAAGCAGGGCTCAATGTAACCAGCTTGTTGTCCAGGGACCCTTTTGATGGCTGTCAAAACAACTAAAACCCCTCAGAGTGGCAAACAAAAGTCAACTACTCTGCAGTAGTTGTCTGTTTCCTTCACCCACACTGCTGGTTATAGAATTCCTACTATATCCTCCAGCTCCATCTTTTAACCCACTGCATACATTGGTGGACTACTTGGGGAAGGCTGCTATACGTCTTCACAATAAGGTAAGTTTGGGCCCCTCCACTACCCGATGCTTCCTGCCAGATGCTTGTTTTGCCGGCAGCTATGTCCCCTATATTGCTCTACTCGTGAAGAACAACAGTTCCATAACGTGACTAGAGATGTCCATCTCATACACAATCCTTACTAGTCCTGTCATACCTTCCACAACCACAGTGGTCAACAGGTTTTAGAAGAGCTCCAAGCTCATCTACATAAGGAAGAGAAGAGACGAGACAAATATAAGGAGGAACTGGAGAAAATGACCAAAATCTTGGTGGAAGCAAAATCCGGAGTGGAGCACTTAGCCACCAAAGTGCAGCACATCAAGGTGGTGAGTACTCGGTTCATACGGAGGTGCAGTCTGTCGGAGGTAAGGACAGTTTTTAGAAAAAGCAATGATGCCTACAGCTATATTCTCTTATCAGCCCAGGAGCCATTTTCCAGCAAAGGATCTGTCTCCTCAGTTAGATGAGTATGTCCTGGATGCCATGGACACCACCGATCAGAAGCTGCAGAAACTCTTGGAGGAGTTAGATGGGCAAAACATTGGAGAGATCCTAAGGCAGATGGAGGAAGAGGACGTAAGTTGAAGAGTTTGTACAATGCCATTTTTTTGCGTATCAGATGCAGGCACATAATTTCTATGGGGCCGCAAAAGATGCAGACAGCACACTGTGCACGGTCTGCATCCATAGGTCCATTACGCGGCTCCACAAAAAATATAGAACATGTCCTATTCTTGTCCATATTGTGAACTAGAATAGGTATTGCTACAATAGGGCAGGATGTGCGGAGCGGGAAACTGCGGGGCACACACAACCAGTATCCATGTTTTGGGGAGCCATACATATGGTCATGAGGCCTAAAAGGTATTTTTTTTTCCAGAAAAAGCTCCACTTTTGTCCACGGGCTGTGACTGCTATGTGTGTGGGGTTGCAGTGTCTTCGCATACTGTGGAGAATTGCACAATAACCTATTGTCTCCAGTTTCAGGCTTCCATCGAGGGCAAACTCCCAGCATTTAACGTTCGGATCCCGCTGCCGGCACTGGCCAAGCAGGATACATTTGAGGGTAAGCTGGGAGGTCTGGGGATATGGACGCTCATATAACTGAGGCTCGCTGGCTATTAACATATGTCTTTCCTCCAGATGATGAGGACAGTGGAGAGGACGAAGGGGACGTGGTGACCCGGGCCAGTCTGAAGAAACAGTCTCAACAAATCATAGAGTCGAAGACCAAGAGAAAGACCCGTCCCAAGAAGAAGAAGGGGAAGCAGTGAGGGATATCGGTGGAGAAGCCTCCTGTCCTGTTACCACCTGACATTATTACATCTACACTGAACAACCTGACCTATCTGTCCTGCATCTTAGCACTACAATCAACTACTCATCCTGTCTGCAATCATCTACCTGTCCGGTGACATTATCTGTGCTCATCTACATGTCCTGTATCATAGTCCTATGCTAATTCACATATACTACCGTACTTTCTAGTTGGCTTACTTCATAATTTTATGTTCTGTACCTGTCCTACTTTCTAGTTCTATTCTAATCTGTTCTACACCCATCTACCTGTCCTGTTTAGTATTTTTACACTCAGCTGCCTGCCCTGTTTAATAATTCTTCGCTCGGCCACCTGTCCTTTTTTATATTTCTACACTTAGCTACCTGTCCTGTTTTATAGCTCTCCATTTAGCTGCCTGTCTTGCTTTATAGCTCTGCACTCAGCTACCTGTCCTGTTTTATACTTCTACACTCAGCTAGCTGTCCTGTTTTCTGAACTCAGCTGCCTGTTCTGTTTTATAGTTCTGCACTCAGCTGCCTGTTCTGTTTTATAGTTCTGCACTCAGCTATCTGTCCTGTTTTATAGTTCTGCACTCAGCTATCTGTCCTGTTTCAAACTTCCATGCTTCTCTATATTAAATCCATTCATCCTGCTCTTACGGGCTTGATTATTATCCAGCGGTAGCAGAATATAAGATTGCTGCTGTATCTGGTTTAGACACCTAGTCATGCCCTTTGTTTTTTCTGAGTGGTTTCTTTCATTCATCCACCACCACAGTCTGTTCCCCATCTTACCCCCCTTCCCTCCCTCTAAGTGGGCATAGACAGGGGGCACAAGATCAGGCTCTAACTTCTCATGACGCTGCCAAGATCAGAAGTGTTGTGGGAACAGCTGCTTTCTGACGTTATCCAGAGACGGGAGCGATGCTGAAATGTGACCTCTTATGTTTTCCCTATAACAAATAAATAAAAACTCTCGTTAAAACTTGTCTTCCTCCCTGCATTAATGGCCACAGAGATCTGGTGATCGCGTGTCCCTACGTCTTGGACTTTTCGGTTGGATTGCTTGACATATTCTCCTCCTATAATACATTTATTACAATGGCAGTCAGAGGGAATAAAAACAGGTCATTTACGGTAATATACGTGGCATAGCCGTCACCGGCCTCTGGAGACTATAAACAATCTGTACAAAGACCTGTCAACATAGCAACAGAGAGTACGCCAGAGATCAAAGACCCACGGGATGGCTCCGATGGCAGTGGGGGTGGTTGTTGCATATGATGGCTTGATATTATCTTAGCATACCTAGCCTCTTCTTTATTCTGAATATTCCTCTTCTTATAACCTGCCCAGTATTGCACTTGGTAAAGCAGTGGTTTTTGCTTCAGAGATGCACTCTGTTCTGTAACTGGGAAGAGGAAGTTGAAACCAAAGTCAGCCATTTTGGAAATTATGGAGCGCTGACTTTGGTCTTCAGGTCAGTCAGCTTGCAAGTAGTTAAAAGGGTTATCCCATGACTAATGTAAAAAATAAAAATTAGACATCATATAGAACATGACAAGCTCTATCTAACAAAGCTAGAACCAGCCCTGTACCTCACATGGATCCAGAGATCCCCCCATTCATTGCTCTGATAGATTTATATCAAGCTGACAGCTCAAGGGGAGTGTCTTTTCTGCTGCAGCTCAGGGGGCGTGTCCATGCTCTCCCTATCACAGCTCACGGAGTGTGTCCATGCTCTTCCCATCACAGCTCAGGGGGCGTGTCCATGCTCTTCCTATCACAGCTCAGGGGGCGTGTCCATGCTCTTCCTATCACAGCTCAGGGGGCGTGTCCATGCTCTTCCTATCACAGCTCAGGGGGCGTGTCCATGCTCTCTCTATCACAGCTCAGGAGGCAGTTAAAAGATTCAATTGAGCATGTGCGACCATCTCAGTGAGCAGGACAAAGAAATAAGAAAAAAACAGCAGGTGGCGCTATACAGATACCTTTTATTAAATAGCTTAGTGGCTATGCAAAATTTTGAATTACATGCAATTCTAAAAGAATTCCGATCAAGGCGCTAGTTTCAAAACTGTAGAATATTTTTCATGGGACAACCCCTTTACACAAATCCCTGCACAAATCTTTTCCTCTCTGTTCTCCATGTCTGTTAAAGGGGTTGTCAAGACAGCAGCCACCTTCCATTCACCACTATGGGAGTTCACTACCATGACTATTTCCAGTCCCATAGTGGTGAATGGACAGGTGGTTGTGCATGCGCAATGTGCTCTCCTTTAACCACCATAGGACTTCCGATAATAGCCGAGCATGCTCACTCAGCTATTTTTGGAACTCCCATAGCTGTGAGTGGAGAGCATGCTGCGCATGCACAGTGTGCTCTCCTTCACTTCAAGGACTCCCTTCTGCTGACAGGAGCGAGTCCCAGAAGTGGTTTATGTAACGAAGGAAAGCAGGAGCTATAGGTCTGTATGGGGGAAATTTATCAATGTATTTAAGCCGGTTGTCTGATGTAAATACATTAAGCAATATGGTGTTCAGAAAGAGCGCCATATTTATGAAGCACCTGGTCCATTTTTTTTCAACATAAAAGTCAGGTAAAATGGGTGAATAAAATCCTGATCCTCATATTACCCTGTAACATCTTATTACAAAAACCCGGCTCCTGACCCTCCTATTACCCCTGTAACATCTTATTACAGTAACCCGGCTCCTGATCCTCTTATTACTCCAGTAACATCTTATTACAGTAACCCGGCTCCTGATCCTCCTATTACCCCGTAACATCTTATTACAGTAACCCGGCTCCTGATCCTCTTATTACCCTGTAACATCTTATTACAGTAACCCGGCTCCTGATCCTCCTATTACCCCTGTAACATCTTATTACAGTAACCCGGCTCCTGATCCTCTTATTACTCCAGTAACATCTTATTACAGTAACCCGGCTCCTGACCCTTCCTATTACCCCTGTAACATCTTATTACAGTAACCCGGCTCCTGATCCTCTTATTACCCCTGTAACATCTTATTACAGTAACCCGGCTCCTGATCCTCTTATTACCCTGTAACATCTTATTACAGTAACCCGGCTCCTGATCCTCTTATTACAGTAACCCGGCTCCTGATCCTCCTATTACCCTTGTAACATCTTATTACAGTAACCCGGCTCCTGATCCTCTTATTACCCCTGTAACATCTTATTACAGTAACCTGGCTCCTGATCCACTTATTACCCTGTAACATCTTATTACAGTAACCCGGCTCCTGATCCTCTTATTACCCCTGTAACATCTTATTACAGTAACCTGGCTCCCGATCTTTTTATTACCCTGTAACATCTTATTACAGTAACCCGGCTCCTGACCCCCTTATTACCCCTGTAACATCTTATTACAGTATCCTGGCTCCTGATCCTCTTATTACCCCAGTAACATCTTATTACAGTAACCCAGCTCCTGACCCTCTTATTACCCTGTATCACCTTATTACAGTAACCCGGCTCCTGATCCTCTTATTACCCCTGTAACATCTTATTACAGTAACCCGACTCCTGATCCTCTTATTACCCTGTAACATCTTATTACAGTAACCCGGCTCCTGATCCTCTTATTACCCTGTATCACCTTATTACAGTTACCCAGCTCCTGATCCTCTTATTACCCTGTAACATCTTATTACAGTAACCCGGCTCCTGATCCTCTTATTGCCTTGTAACATCTTATTACAGTAACCCGGCTCCTGATCCTCTTATTACCCCTGTAACATCTTATTACAGTAACCCGGCTCCTGATCCTCTTATTACCCTGCAAAATCTTATTACAGTAACCCGGCTCCTGATCCTCTTATTACCCCAGTAACATCTTATTACAGTAACCCGACTTCTGATCCTCTTATTACCCTGTAACATCTTATTACAGTAACCCGACTTCTGATCCTCTTATTACCCTGTAACATCTTATTACAGTAACCCGGCTCCTGATCCTCTTATTACCCCTGTAACTTCTTATTACAGTAACCCGGCTCCTGATCCTCTTATTACCCCCTGTAACATCTTATTACAGTAACCCGGCTCCTGATCCTCTTATTACCCCAGTAACATCGTATTACAGTTACCCGACTCCTGATCCTCTTATTACCCTGTAACATCTTATTACAGTAACCCAGCTCCTGATCCTCTTATTACCCTGTAACATCTTATTACAGTAACCCGGCTCCTGATCCTCTTATTACCCCTGTAACATCTTATTACAGTAACCCGGCTCCTGATCCTCTTATTACCCTGTAACATCTTATTACAGTATCCCGGCTCCTGATCCTCTTATTACCCTGTAACATCTTATTACAGTAACCCGGCTCCTGATTCTCCTATTACCCTGTAACCTCTTATTACAGTAACCCGGCTCCTGATCCTCCTATTACCCTGTAACATCTTATTACAGTAACCCGGCTCCTGATCCTCTTATTACCCCTGTAACACCTTATTGCAGTAACCGGCTCCTGATCCTCTTATTACCCCTGTAACATCTTATTACAGTAACCTGGATACTGATCCTCTTATTACCCTGTAACATCTTATTACAGTAACCCGGCTCCTGATCCTCTTATTACCCCTGTAACATCTTATTACAGTAACCCGGCTCCTGATCCTCTTATTACCCATGTAACATCTTATTACAGTAACCCGACTCCTGATCCTCTTATTACCCTGTAACATCTTATTACAGTAACCCGGCTCCTGATCCTCTTATTACCCTGTAACATCTTATTACAGTATCCCGGCTCCTGATCCTCTTATTACCCTGTAACCTCTTATTACAGTAACCCGGCTCCTGATCCTCTTATTACCCCTGTAACATCTTATTACAGTAACCCGGCTCCTGATCCTCTTATTACCCTGTAACATCTTATTACAGTAACCCGGCTCCTGATCCTCCTATTACCCTGTAACATCTTATTACAGTAACCCGGCTCCTAAATCTTTAATTACCCTGTAACATCTTATTACAGTAACCCGGCTCCTGATCCTCTTATTACCCTGTAACATCTTATTACAGTAACCCGGCTCCTAAACCTTTAATTACCCCATCGCAATCTATTACAGTAAATTAGATGCTGAACACCAGCAATTTACCATTCTCATAGTTTCTTTTCCGCACAATGATAGGATCTCGGTGGAGTTTATGATAATATATGCGCTTTTGGAAACAACAGAAATCAGCCATTGTTTTTGTGGTCTGGGAAAAAGCACGAGAAGGGTCAGAGGAAGTGACATTCCACCCCAGCACACCACCCTCTCCTGAGTCTGCAAAATCCATACAAGGGGGGAGCGCAGGATGTCAGAGGAAGGCTTCCAGCGTAGTAGGATAGAGGGAGGAAAGGAGAAAGAAAAGTGAGACAAGTAAAAAAACAGGGATCAAAGGTAACGGGGACATCAACTACATTTCCTTCCACACACCGGCTCACACAGCTGCATCTCTGTGGGGCGTAAGAGTCGGGGGGGACATTGCCAACTTCTACGTTTGGCATGGACATATAGTAACTTCTTTGCAGACTGTTCTAATTCTGGCGGGTGATGGGAAGTGAGACGATGAGGTGAGGAAATGGGTATGTGGTAGGGGGTGTTTGTCCCTTTCGGCATCTTGTATGTATTAGCTGTAGTATAAATATATATATATGCTTTATTGTGTTTTGGGGTTTTAGTGTCTTGTGTGAGTCTGTTGAGATCCATATCTGTATCTAGTACCTTATTTAAGCTTCCGTCGGCACCCTGATTTTGCACTTTTTATTACTTAAAAGCATTTTTATGGCACCTGAAGGTGCAAAATGTTGTTCTGTCTGATGCACGACGATGGAAAATACCCTCCGGGACACAGGCATTAATGACATTTTGAATACCACTGGGATCCCAGCAATGACTGGAGCAATGCATAGGTTCAGGGCATTTTTACATTTCCTAGATATCACCAGTTTGGGAGTGGTGCTATGTCGAGCAAATGCCACTAGGGACCCGTCGCTTTATTTAGTACTTGGACCCACTTTTGTCATGGCATCAGTTCAAGTTCAAACCCCCATAAAGTATCCTATTGGTGTGTCCATCGATGAAAAGTGAAGGAGCTTTAGGACAATGTTTTAGTATAAAATTCATTTTGTGAAGTACAGAAATGTAAATATCACAAAAGTGAATACAATAGTTTAGTACAAAATGCATTTTGTGATGTACAAAAATATAAATATCACAACACTAAATATATATTAGTACAAAATCCAATGTAAATGTAAAATGATGTAAAACAGTCGCAAAATATCATCTGCTACAAAACCAAAAACTTTTTTTTGAAGGATACTTGGTGTGATATGGTGTTTTTACAAACTCTGTCTTGCTTAGAGGGGTAGCAAAGATTTGTTTTCTGCTTTATGTAAACTGATTCATCTTCTATTGGTCGTGCGGTTGTTATTTTCTGTACAAGAAAGAGGCAAAGGAAGCTGCCAGGATGAGGTACTTCTATAATGAGTGCCCTACTGAGGCAGGAAATACTTCCGTCTGGGAAATCAGTGAAGCAAACTCAGTCCATATCATGAGCACTGGAAAGCTGCTTTCAATTTTTTTTTTCTTCAGTACTAGCTCGGTAAAATTAAAACCGTTTTCTGTGTCGCAACATTAAATTTTGTGCAATACACATGGACATATAGTATAGCATTATGTGTAGCAAAGTGCCATTGTGTGCTACAAAATGGTAGCAGAGAGAATGGCAAGCGTAATGACCCGTCAGAGTGTCCAAAAGGACCTGAGCACCAGAACTGGACCATGGAGCAATGGAAGGAGGCCTCCTGGCCTAATCAATCACATTAACGTCATGCGTACAGCCGGGTGCATGTGCGTCAGGAAGAGAAGACAACAGTATAGAAAGAAGATAAGCTGGTGGAGACAGTGTGATGCTCTGGGCAATGTTCTCCTTGGCTCCTAATATCACGTAGATGTGAGATATACCACCTACCTAACCATTGCACAAACAAGTACATCCTTTCATGGCAGCCTTATTCCAATCCATAATGTCCGTGCCCTCTTTCCAGAGGATAATGCCCCAGACACAGTGCAAAAAATTTTCAGGAATGAGGAACATGACAAAGAGAGCAAGGTGTTGATTTGGCCTCTAAATTCCCCAGATCTCAATCTGTGGGGTGTACAAACACATCTGATCCTTAAAGGTTGTACCAAGCAACTTACAGTAGGATGTGCTGCTAACATCTTGGTTCCAGATACCACAGGACTTCTGTTTTTGGAGTCCATGCCTCAAAGGGTCAGAGCTGTTTTAGACAGGTGGTTTTCAATGACTGATCATTGTATACATGTAGGAATGAGGGATGCAATTATCAGAGGCGCTCTGTCATAGTTATACTCTTTCATTCTTGGACGAGAATGCTGGACCATACTAAAAATGGGGTAACAAATGTGTTGACTCCTTTGGGCAAACAAGTGGATCCTTGACCAAATGAAGAAGAACCTTCTAGGCTAAAGTTGAATGTGAAGTATATTATTAAATGACCCAACGAGCACCAACAAGTGCTTGTGGAACCACAACGCCCACCAACTGTTTGACTTAGGGCCAGACCTTAAGGTATTATTATGGCACTTCCCTGGTATTCACCCTTTAACCGCTATACATGGATCTGTTTTTTTGCTGCAGGGGAGCTACCAGGCCACTACCTCTTTAAATAGTCCCGATGTGATTGGCAGCTGACCTACTGGGGATCAGAGACACTAGTGCAAAGCAGCGAGTGATCAGTCAACACTCATAGTCAGGACACTGGCTAAGGTCAAGGCAGGCAAAGTTTGTGCGCTTCCGTGAAACTAGTCCATGGTCAGGGCAGGCTGCAAAGAGTCAATACGGTAAACTGGTGTTGGTCAGGTCAGGCACAGTCAGTAAACAAACAAAACAGCACTCCTAAACTAGTAGCAAGCAAGCTAGGAACCTAAAGCTCAGGCGGCCTCCCCTAGGGGAAGGTGCCTAAAATGCCTAGCAAAGTCCAGCTGGCCCTATAGGAGCCTGGGGTATGTGCACACCCTCAGGTCAATACATTTAGGCCTAACAAAAAATACTTAGGCTGTGGTCTGCTGCAGGACTAGCAATGCTGGATGCCAGCGGCTGCATCCGCTGGTGGGCAGAGGAGGGCATGCGGGTCCGGACTGCCAGTATATCAACAGACGAGGCAAGGTAACTGACACTGCCGACATTCCTGACCCGGGGCTGAGGGACAGCAGTGGGCACAGGACGCAAGCGCAACATGCAACATTTTTATGCCATTGGTCCTTGAGATGAGGGTGACAGAGGAAAACAGAGGTGGCCCATGGACTGTGACAGGGAAAACTGGGGGGCCACGAGTCAGAAATTAGTATTTAAATGGACACCAGGAGTCAAAAGTGATCTGAGGGTACCTGATGTAAGACTGATCTCATGTACTGTGATCTATTAAACTAGTGTGGAGATGACCATTATGAAGGATGAGGGTAAAGGTTGCCATCACTAGATGCCCAAGTAGCCTTCCTTGAGTCCTAGTCAAAGACTATAGTTATGAGCAGTCATTCTCTCTTTCTCCTTTCTAGAAGACCAAGATGTTTGGTGATCCCGGCTCACGCAGCAGTCTGTCTTTGGACCTTGACATGAGCTGGGGGATTGTCTTACAAGCGTATCGCTGCCTCACAAACGATGACGACGATTCCAGATACAAGGTAAGTCTCAAGTTTCTCTGCAGTTGTATACCTTCTGTAGTCAGAGATGATCAGGCCCATCTAGTGTCCTAGCCTAAGAGAAGTGCTTGGGTCCAAAAATCCCATTCACATGCATTCCATACACAACATTTTGATGCGGATTTCAGCCAAAATCCTTGTCCAAACCAGAATGTGTGAACTGGGCCTAACACGAAAGTGGAGGGCTTATAAAAAAAAAATTCCTCTTAATAATTTTTTTTTTTTTTACATTTGTCAGAGATCCATGGAGTCATTTTTTATGGTCTGTATTGCTGTTTGGCGGACGCGTACAGGGAAACTGTGTAGGGCAGGGGGGCCCATACTAAGTGTAGGGAGCTCTATCTACGCCCCTGCTCCTTACACATCAGTAGCTCTGCCCCGGGCCTCCTCTTACCCCCAACGCTGTAGATATTGGCCTCCAGTCATTCCCTGTACAGAACATTTCCTCACAGCATGACTTTGGTTTTGCTTTGATTTTTCGTGTTTTGGCAACAACAAGGGAGACAAGGCTTTTGTGTGTACATGAAATAAGGCAAAATTCAGACCTCATCAATCATGTTACAGTCGGTACGAAGAAGCGGCATGTCCTCTTTTAGGGTTTTTACACTGAGCAGGAGCCAGAACTTGAGAGCAGCGCCCCCTCTGGTGGATTTAGCCCATATCATAACATAACATTGGGAAGCTCATGATTTCTGGATTATTAGTTGCCAGATTAAAGGATTTTAACTGTATATACCTATGTGGAAATTCTATATACTCAGATATACAGACTGTCTGGGTTATTACATGCCAGGAATTTCAGTATAAGTACCGGTATATATGTTCTTTCCGACAGGAAAACATACATAATATACTTAAACTTTCTGGACTACTGGATGTCTGACTAAAGGAATTTCACTGTAAAGATAGATAGATAGATAGCAGGTATGCTCAACCTGCGGGCCCCCAGCAGTTGCAAAACTACAACTCCCAGCATGCCATAATAGCTGTAGGCTGTCCAGGTTTTTCTATAGCTGGGGGCCACAGGTTGAGCATCCCTAATATAGGGGATTTTTATACACCAAGATATAATATGAAGACTTTCTGAAATATTGGATGCCTGACTGAAGGAAATTTACTGTGATAGATAGATAGATAGATATGAGATAGATACGAGATAGATAGATAGATAGATAGGTGATTTCTATACATTCAGATAGATATAATATACAGACTTTCTGGACTGTTACCGTAGTTCCTGGAATAAAGAAATTTCATCGTACACATATGCAGTATTTTTTATAATAACATAGATAATATGAAGACTTTCTAGCCTGTTGGTTCCCAGATTAAAAGGATTTTTGCAGTGTATACATGTGTCACATTTCTATACATTACAGACATATATAATATACAGATTTTCTGGATTGTTGGGTCCTGGATTAAAGAAATTTTACTATGTGTACATATGTGGGATTTCTATACAGGCATATATAATACGTAGACTTTCTGGACTACTGGATGCCAGATTAAAGGAATTTCACTGTAAATATATATGTGGGATTTCTATATACTCCGATATAATATTGAGACTTTCTAGACTGCACTATGCAGACTTTTTACTGTATATACTATATATATATATATATAGGATTTCTGGATTCCAGATTACAGGAATGTCTTGTATATAGATATGTGGGATTTCTTTACACGCACATAATAGGTTGTTATTATTATGAGAGTGCCCACACCCTCCCCCGTATTAAATCTCTTTGGCTGTCAGAGTTAACTATTCGACAAGAACTCTGTAACCTTGCAGTGAACTTTGTCATCTGAGTGCAGCAGTGTCCTCCTCTGCTCCTTCCTGGTCTCCTCTGTCCTCCTCCTATACCCTCCTGTAATATCCCAAGTTCTCCTGTCCACATCCAGCTCCTCTCTTCCCCCAGCATTGTCTACACCCTGTCTTCTTTTCCTCTGTTCCTTATCTACTACCCCTATGTTCTCCTCTGCTCCCTCCTCCCAACTTCCCAGGTCTCTCCTCCCAACTCTCCTCCCTTCGCTCTTTCTCTGGAGGGCTGGGATTTAATCCCTTGATGATATCAGTCTGAGGATTTCAAAAGAAACTTTCCACAACAAGGCTGACTAACAAGGCGAAGGAGAGAGGGGACGTCAAGGGCAGCGGGGCAGGAAAATGTTCTATAGAAAGTTCCTGCTGGAGGCATTTCCAAGGTTGGAAGGCTAGTGCTATCTGGATGACTGGAGAGAAGTCAGAAGACAGAAAAAGAACAAACGAGAGCACAAAAAGTCAACGCGACGGAGTAGAGAAGATAAGAAGCAAGTGACACTAAGGAGAATAGACTTGAAGAAAACCACTAAGTATCAAAGGTGACACAAGTCTAAGGCTTAGATATGGAGATGCTGGGATCGTTTGTGTCTTCTCCTAGGTACCTTCTTCTGGATTTAGGGGTGGTGACATCTCCGGTAAGAAGAGTCAATAGTGGAATATAACATTGTGTGGGATCAGTGAAAAATTCCCATGGGATTCCTTTTTGGAATACAGAGGAACAGTGGAAACACTATCTAGTTGGTGTGGTTTTGCTTTTGACCTGTCAGCTCTTTTGACCGGTCTTTTCTGGTCACATATCTCCTCCTCCTACCCCTTCCTTGTACTGCCAGGATGGCTCCAGCGCAGCAGGTGACCCCATATTCCTACACGTTAAAGGTCTTGTTGTGACTTAGTGTCCAAAAAGAAGACATCGAGGACCCAAATGTCGGACGAAGAACAATCTCCGGGGTTGAAGCCCACCCGTGCCATGGGCAAAGAGATCACTATGGTACAGTCTCCCGTTTTATTACTCTGATGTTGTGTATGAATAGACAGTGGCCCTTAGAGCTAGCTCTCTAAACATGGTACAGACCTAAGGTCAGGTCAGATGAATGATTGCCCGGCCAAGGAAATTTTTGAATCTCGTCCTGGAAAGTTGTCGATGATAGAGCCACGTATAGACCTTTTCTTCATTACTCTAGTTTGGGGCATACATGGAAGAGATTGGGCTCCACAGCCATAATCAATATGGGGCCACATTCTGATGCTCCTTCAGGCCATAACATCCCGTCATGGGACAGGGGAGACCCTGTCTCCCCACATGGAGGGAAAAATATTGGTGTAACCCCCTTTTTGGTGACTGTACAGTGGAGAAACCCACTTAGGTCCACAAAACTGACCAAGTAAGACCCTTCCACTACCTTGTATAGCCTTAGTGGAGACAAGGAGCCAACCTCCACAAACCTGGGGTCTACTGGATCCTTGTAAGGAGGTTGCTTATGATAGTAGAAGTGCTCTGCTATCTCTAGGAGCCCCATAGAGCTGAATGAAGCAGCAGAGCACAGGAGTGACTGCTGCGCCATTCAAACAGGGGAACACATGCCCCCATTCTTGTGATCGCTGGGGGCCCCAGTGATGAGACACTTATCCTCTCTCCTGTGGATAGGGCATATGTTGTCTTAATGGGGACAATCCCTGTAAAGTGCCCCTTAACATAAGAGCACTGATATAATGCGCCTAAAGGGTTAAACAGGCAGCCACTTGCAGTTTTGGGTTGCTTTAAACTTTACCCACCTTCATGTCATGGAAAGTCATGCCAGCAGAGCGGTAACTTGAAGCTCCTGGGCCCCAGTACAAAATCTTATCATGCTAATGTCGTGTGACTAAGGGTCCCCCAGGCACCAGAATCCAGGTGACCATGGGGGGACGCTGACTGCATGTGTACTGAGGGGTCTGGAGACATAGCTGTCAGTTGATCAAGCTGAGCTACCTGTTCGGCTATCAGCCATGTATGCATAGCCTGATCCAGACTTAGGCCTCTTTTACACAGGTGTCGTGTGTGAGGGCTGGATAAGATGCGGGTGCGGGTTTTAATGCATTTTGCACGCGCGTGAGAAAAATCGTCATGTTTGGTACCCAGACCCGAACCCGGACTTCTTCACAGAAGTTCGGGTTTGGGATCGGTGTTGTTTGATTTTATTATTTTCCCTTATAACATGGTTATAAGGGAAAATAACAGCATTCTTAATACAGAATGCTAAGTAAATTAGGGATGGAGGGGTTAAAAATAAAAAATTAAACTCACCTCATCCACTTGTTCGCGCAGCCCGGCTTGTCTTCTTTCTTCTTCTTTGAGGACCTGGGAGAAAAGGACCTTTGGTGACGTCACTGCGCTCATCACATGGTCCATCACCATTGATGGACCATGTGATGAGCGCAGTGACGTCACCAAAGGTCCTTTTCTCCCAGGTCCTCAAAGAAGAAGAAAGAAGACAAGGCGGCCTGCGCAAACAAGTGGATGAGGTGAGTTTAATTTTTAATTTTTAACCCCTCCATCCCTAATTTACTTAGCATTCTGTATTAAGAATGATGTTATTTTCCCTTATAACCATGTTATAAGGGAAAAGAATAAAGATCGTGTCCCCATCCCGTCACCTAGCAACCATGCGTGAAAATCGCACCGCATCCGCACCAGCTTGCGGATGCTTGCGATTTTCACGCAGCCCCATTCACGTCTATGGGGCCTGCTTTGCGTGAAAAACGCACAATATAGTACATGCTGCGATTTTCACTCAACGCACAAGTGATGCGTGAAAATCACCGCTCATGTACACAGCCCCATTGAAGTAAATGGGTCCGATTCAGTGCGGGTGCAATGCGTTCGCCTCACGCATTGCACCCGCGCGGAATTCTCGCCCGTGTAAAAGGGGTCTAATTGTCTGTACTATAGTCCACAATTCTCCAGAGCTGAAATCCCCAATCATTTGCTTACATTAGACTATGGTCTGATGTAGAAAAAAAAAAAGAACTGTGCCTCTGCTTTATAAAAGCTCAGCTAAGCTGTAAGGCCCCTTTCACACGGGCGAGTTTTCCGTGCGGGTGCGATGCGTGCGGTGAACGCACTGCACCCGCACTGAATCCTGACCCATTCATTTCTATGGGACAGTGCACACGAGCGGTGATTTTCACGCATCACTTGTGCGTTGCGTGAAAATCGCAGCATGCTCCTCTTTGTGCGTTTTTCACGTAACGCAGGCCCTATAGAAATGAATGGGGTTGCGTGAAAATCGCATGCATCCGCAAGCAAGTGCGGATGTGGTGCGATTTTCACGCATGGGTTCTAGGTGACAGTCTATTCACTGTATTATTTTCCCTTATAACATGGTTATAAGGGAAAATAATAGCATTCTGAATACAGAATGCTTAGTATAATAGTGCTGGAAGGGTTAAAAATAATAAAAAAGTTAACTCACCTTCTCCTCTTGTTAGCGTAGATCTCGGTCTGTTCTTTAGCTGTGGCTAAAGGACCTTTGATGACGTCAGATCACATGCTCCATCACCATGGTGATGGACCATGTGATTGGAGCATGTGATCTGACGTCACCTCAGGTCATTCAGTCCACAGCTAAAGAACAGACCGGGATCTACGCTAACAAGAGGAGAAGGTGAGTTAACTTTTTTATTATTTTTAACCCTTCCAGCACTATTATACTAATGCATTCTGTATTCAGAATGCTATTATTTTCCCTTATAACCATGTTATAAGGGAAAATAATACAATCTACAGAACATCAATCCCAAGCCCGAACTTCTGTGAAGAAGTTCGGGTCTGGGTACCAAACATGCGCGACTTTTCTCACGCGAGTGCAAAACGCATGACAAAGTTTTGCACTCGCGCGGAAAAATCGTGCATTTTCCCGCAACGCACCCGCCTCTTATCCGGGCAAAAAACATGACGCCCGTGTGAAAGAGGCCTAAGGCTGCGTTCACACGGGGCGAGATTTCCGCGCGGGTGCAATGCAGTAGGTGAACGCATTGCACCTGCACTGAATCCTGACCCATTCATTTCAATGGGGCTGTGTACATGAGCGTTGTTTTTCATGCATCACTTCTGCAATGCGTTAAAATCGCAGCATGTTCTATATTCTGCGTTTTTCACGCAGCCCTGGCTCCATAGAAGTGAATGAGGATGCGTTAATAACGCATTGCATCTGCAAGCAAGTGCGCATGCAATGCGTTTTTCACTGATGGTTGCTAGGAGATGTTGTTTGTAAACCTTCAGTTTTTTATCACGCGCGTGAAAAACGCATCAAAACGCATTGCACCCGCGCGGAAAAAACTGAACAACTAAACGCAATTGCAGCCAAAACTGACTGAACTTGCTTGCAAAATGGTGCGAGTTTAACTGAACGCACCCTGAACGCATCCGGACCTAATCTGTCACGCTCATGTGAAAGAGGCCTAAGGCGGTGAGTCTGGTGACAAATTTGCAGAATTGGAGTATAATGCAGACTCAGTGTAAGTAATGTAATGCGTGTGTAGGATGATTCCATCAACAGAATAGTGAGTGCAGCTCTGGAGTATAATACAAGATGTAACTCAGGATCAGTACAGATAAATAATGTAATGTATGTACACAGTGACTCCACCAGCAGAATAGTGAGTGCAGCTCTGGAGTATATTACAGGATGTAACTCAGGATCAGTACAGGATAAGTAATGTATGTACACAGTGACTACAACAGCAGAATAGTGAGTGCAGCTCTGGAGTATAATACAGGATGTAACTCAGGATCAGTACAGGATAAGTAATGTAATGTATGTACACAGTGACACCACCAGCAGAATAGTGAGTGCAGCTCTGGAGTATAATACAGGATGTAACTCAGGATCATTACAGGATAAGTAATGTAATATATGTACACAGTGACTGCACCAGCAGAATAGTGAGTACAGCTCTGGAATATAATACAGGATGTAACTCAGGATCAGTACAGGATAAGTAATGTAATGTACACAGTGACTGCACCAGTAGAATAGTGAGTGCAGCTCTGGAGTATAATGCAGGATGTAACTCAGGATCAGTACAGGATAAGTAATGTAATGTACACAGTGACTGCACCAGCAGAATAGTGAGTGCAGCTCTGGGGTATAATACAGGATGTAACTCAGGATCAGTACAGGATAAGTAATGTAATGTACACAGTGACTGCACCAGTAGAATAGTGAGTGCAGCTCTGGAGTATAATACAGGATGTAACTCAGGATCAGTACAGGATAAGTAATGTAATGTATGTACACAGTGACTGCACCAGTAGAATAGTGAGTGCAGCTCTGGAGTATAATACAGGATGTAACTCAGGATCAGTACAGGACAAGTAATGTATGTACACAGTGACTCCACCAGCAGAATAGTGAGTGCAGCTCGGGAGTATAATACAGGATGTTACTCAGGATCAGTACAGGATAAGTAATGTAATGTATGTACACAGTGACTGCACCAGCAGAATAGTGAGTGCAGCTCTGGAGTATAATACAGGATGTAACTCAGGATCAGTACAGGATAAGTAATGTAATGTATGTACACAGTGACTGCACCAGCAGAATAGTGAGTGCAGCTCTGGAATATAATACAGGATGTAACTCAGGATCAGTACAGGATAAGTAATGTAATGTACACAGTGACTGCACCAGTAGAATAGTGAGTGCAGCTCTGGAGTATAATACAGGATGTAACTCAGAATCAGTACAGGATAAGTAATGTATGTACACAGTGACTGCACCAGCAGAATAGTGAGTGCAGCTCTGGGGTATAATACAGGATGTAACTCAGGATCAGTACAGGATAAGTAATGTAATGTACACAGTGATTCCACCAGTAGAATAGTGAGTGCAGCTCTGGAGTATAATACAGGATGTAACTCAGGATAAATACAGGATAAGTAATATAATGTACACAGTGACTGCACCAGCAGAATAGTGAGTGCAGCTCTGGAGTATAATACAGGATGTAACTCAGAATCAGTACAGGATAAGTAATGTAATGGACTCCATTATTTAGATGTATTTATTTTAATCACGTATATAGCGCTGACATATTCCACAGCTCTTTACAGACATTAATGTCTCCAGTGGAGCTCACAGTCTAAGTTCTCTATCAGTGAGTATTGTGTGGGAAGAAAATGGAGGAAACCCCCAAAAACATGGGGAGAACGTACAAACTCCATGCAGATGTTGTCCTTGGATTGGAGGTGCAAGGTACCAGTGCTAACCACCGAGCCACCATGCTGCCCACCATAATTGGTGTTGGACATAGACATCTGCTTTAATGCCTTAGGGGTGTTATGTAAGTGACCCTGTCATACAATACATTATCTATAACTGATATTCCCTACGATCGGCGATGTTATTGTCATGATGTATCCTCATCGGTTTGTAGATATGAGAATATAGCTAGTGAGATCTCTGAGGTATGAGGCACGCGGTTACCCACTCTGGACAATGCACAGGGTGTCCTACTGCCGAGACCCCCGACAGTCAGCTGTGACCTCTGAAGGAACCCGGAAGCAAGTGTTCAATTTCCCTGCAGCGCCACCACAGGGCAAATGAAGTATTACATGGCAGAAGCCATTGTATTATAGGTGACAATTTACAGAGATGGAAATCTGACGAGGCTTCTGCCACAAACATCATTTCTTATCACCCATCCACACCAATGACTTTTACGGGGGTCCAGACTCCCCCATTGCTCCTCACAGGCCACTTCCATAAGGCCTATAGAGTTAGTGGAGGAACGAGGGACTTGGGGCCATATTGACAGGTGAAAACATGAAAGCATATGGGGCGTAGAGGCTGGAACAGGCCAGGGCTGGCTGCTCTAATATGTAATTTGGTTCATGTATCTGGGTCTGGTGAGTTAATAGGGCGGAGGAAGGGGACCTGGCCAAACCGGACAAGTGACTTTAGATTTGGAAAGATGAGGAGAATTAACCGTTTCATCGCCAGGCGAGAGCAAGGCCCTTACAGTAACGGGGCGTACAGTTAGTAGGTTCACCCTGAACTTGTTCTCTTCTCTTCTCAGAATCCTCTGCA
The DNA here is from genome assembly GCF_014858855.1 of Bufo gargarizans. Taxonomy (NCBI): domain Eukaryota; kingdom Metazoa; phylum Chordata; class Amphibia; order Anura; family Bufonidae; genus Bufo; species Bufo gargarizans. The sequence continues at coordinate 55,528,301 of NC_058081.1, read as the reverse complement.
GGAATGGGGGGAGGAGGTGGAAGACGGAGCAATCTATGGAGTGACCCTGAGGAGAGTGAGGACGGAGAGCCCCTCCGGAGACTTCCTGGTAATAAGGGGGGAGGTGGTCACGTCACCCACTCTCTGCCGTTTCCCCTGCTCCCAACGCTTCTTTTTGTTTCTGCTCTATGTACCCCTTTTACGTTCATGTATATCCTGCATGGACCCTTTAATAATCCACCCTTTATTGTGTATCGAGTTGTAGCCCGCTTGCACCCCTTTATAGTTTCTGTATACTCTGCCTTTCGCTCATGGGCATCATATATGTACCCCTTTATAATACACATGTATCCTACTTATACCTATACGGATTATGTTCGATTGTATCCCTTTTATTTTTCACATGGATCTGGTCTGCACCCCAAAATATCATGCATAATGTATACTGCCTGTGCCCCTTTATAATTCACATACATCAGCCTGTACCCCTAAATAGTTCATGTATATCGGCCTGTACCCCTTTATATTTTATATAGTGTATATCGGCCTGAACTCTTATATAGTTCATGTATATCGGCCTGTACCCCTATATAGTTCATGTATATCAGCCTGTACCCCTAAATAGTTCATGTATATCGACCTGTACCCCTATATAGTTCATGTATATCAGCCTGTACCCCTAAATAGTTCATGTATATCGACCTGTACCCCTATATAGTTCATGTATATCAGCCTGTACCCCAATATAATACATGTATATCAGCCTGTACCCCTATATAGTTCATGTATATCGGCCTGTACCCCTATATAGTTCATGTATATCAGCCTGTACCCCTATATAGTTCATGTATATCGGCCTGTACCCCTTTATATTTTATATAGTGTATATCGGCCTGAACTCTTATATAGTTCATGTATATCGGCCTGTACCCCTATATAGTTCATGTATATCGGCCTGTACCCCTATATAGTTCATGTATATCGGCCTGTACCCCTATATAGTTCATGTATATCAGCCTGTACCCCTATATAGTTCATGTATATCAGCCTGTACCCCTATATAGTTCATGTATATCGGCCTGTACCCCTTTATATTTTATATAGTGTATATCGGCCTGAACTCTTATATAGTTCATGTATATCGGCCTGTACCCCTATATAGTTCATGTATATCGGCCTGTGCCCCTATATAGTTCATGTATATCGGCCTGTACCCCTATATAGTTCATGTATATCGGCCTGTACCCCTATATAGTTCATGTATATGTGATCTGCAGCCCTTTATAATTCACATATATCAGCCTGTACCCCAATATAATTCATGTATATTGGCCTGTACCCCTTTATATTATATATAGTGTATATTGGCCTGTACCCCTTTATAATTCAGATATTTCGTCCTGTACCCCTTTGTAATTCATGTATATCTGGCTTGTACTCCTTTATATTTAATACATATCATCTTGTACCCCAGAATATTTTCGGCCTGTACCCCTGTATATTTTATATATATTAGCCTAAACCCCTTTATAATTCATATAAATGAACCTGTAACCCTTTATAATTCATATATATCGTCCTGTCTCCATTATGATTCATGTATGTCCTGCCTGTCTCTGTATACATTTCATGTATATCCTTTCTGTACCCATGGCTTTATGTATATCCTGCCTGTACACATTTCTGACTTGCTGTCATCCTGCTGACTGTTTCCTTTTCTACTCTGAATCTGCACACCACACACAGAAGACTGTAATATGATGTCAGACTCCCAGGTGTGATGGCGCCCCTCACCTTCCATTATCCTGTCATCACATTTGTCCTCAGCGCTCTGTGATTTTTATCTCTACATCAAAAAAACATCCTGTGATGGATGGCAGCGACCTGCGGCCTCTGGCGGAGATCCAGCTGTTTGGCCTGACGTGTAAACCAAATATGGGGAGCCCCCTGACTCTTACATGACTAAGACGTCATAGAGAACTGGCAATTACGGGAATATTTGGGTCATTTATTAGGGCTCTCCACCTACAATTAAAATTATATACTGGTATATTGTACATTCAAATCTGACATTAGTGGGACCTGAAAGGGACCAGATTATCAGATATTCTGGATTATCAGATGGTCATAGAAGAATATGGAAAGCTCACTTGTTAGGCTAGAGAATCATGGCTTCTTTTTTCCAAAAACAGTGCCACGCCTGCCCACAGGTTGTGTATGGTATTGCAGCTCAGCACAATTCACTTCAGTGGAGCTGAGCTGCAATACCAGAAACTATCCATAGACAGGTGTGGCACTGTTTCAGTCTATCCCCTCTTTGGATGTACTAAAATCAAAAACAGTTGTCCCAGCCTTTTCCCTAATCCACTTGACAAAGTAGATTGCTCAGCAGGGGGCGACAACGAGCACAGAGTCTAAAATCTGTAAAGCGTCTGCGCATCCCTTTCCCTTGCTGAATGTTCATTATATACAAGACGGGCTCCATTTAGATCAAGGTGTCAGAAAGTATCTGGGACCTATGATAAAGACCTGCCACCTTCTGATTACATCATATGAGCAATGTCCTATGAAGCTGATCCACTTGCTTACAGTTTCTTAGAGGGCTGGAAGACTTAGGTCTCTCTAACGTTTTTCATAATAAGTTTTTGCCCCCTTCTTCACAACTAGAACCTTACAGAAAAAAATGTAGTACATGTCAGAGAACCCACAAATGCTAGTTAGGGTCTTGAGGGTCATGAGCAAGCATTATTGAAGAGAAACCATGCAAAATATGAAGACCTCAGCCTCTTTTCTGGCTTTTCTATTTTTCCCTCTTATCCTTGACCTCTTGGCTCACCTCCTACTTCGTTTAACCTACTCCCATTGCCCTCAGGCCGTCGCATCATCTCCTGGTTATGTCCATTATAAGACGTGTAAGGTCCGCAGCCTCCGTGCTGGGACTCTGGAGAAGCTGGTGGAGAACCTCCTGGTGGAGTATCAGGGAAGTGATCCTGGGTATGTGCCCACCTTCTTGAGCACCTACCGTGCCTTTACCTCACCTGAAAAGGTCCTGGAGCTTCTACTAGACAGGTGGGGACAACAAAGACAATGCTTTTTGTTGGGACATTTTCTTTGCCCTTCTTATCTTACCTGAGATGTCCTCTCAAGTCCTCTCACCTCTACCATTTTTTTCTTCTGACTTTAACTTCTTGCATCCTCCCTGTCATCGGATAGGTTGGGTAAATGTCCAAGTGCATCCTGAGGATAACCATGGGAATTCACAGCCAGAAGCATCAGCTAGGATGCTAAAACATGGATGACTTCAACCTCTTCTCCACCATGCTTAGTATGGGAATCGGGTTCCTTTAGCTCCCCAGAATTAACCTCAACCCACCACCTCCATCTATACATAAGATCAATAAGGTCTTATTTGTGAATCAACCCAAATGGCAAGGGTTGGCTTCAAAGTCACCTCCAACAAGACTTTTTTCTGCTGGACCATTATTCTGTCTAGGCCCCTGGTGGACCAGTCCGACCCTGCATCTTGTGGTTTCTAGGTCATGATATGTTTTTGTTGAAACCATGGGCTTGGCAAGGGGAAAAGTTGTGAGCCAAATGGTGGGAAAGGTCAACAGACCACTCTGACTTGGCAAGGGAATTTCAAGAACCAGGACACTAAATTGAGTATTTGCCACAAGTGAAGAAAAAAATCTAGCTACAACTGGTCCAAACCACCAAATTTTACTTCTAGTGTTTTTGTAGCAAGTTTTTCCCTTTGACATGATCCAGCCACACAATTCTAGTCAAATCAGTCAAATGGATGGCACAATCCACTATCCATTTGTATAAATACAATTGGGCAGAACCAGTGGTCTTGTTGGCAGTTGGCTTTGATTCACAGTGAATGAATGGCTGGCAGATTGGCCAAATTGGGGTAACTGGGTGTCCATCACTAGGCCCTACTTCTCAGATTGATAAATTGAGGTTCATGTATAAAAAATGCTTTACAAATATTATCTTGTAGCCCAGAGTCCATGTATCTAACAATGTAATCTGAACTCTGAAAGGTCTCCCATTTCTTCTCCAGGCGTCTCGAAAAGGTTGGTGATAAAGAGCCTGTAACGCCTGGCAGCCCTGTTCCAGACACTGCATCTGTGCAGAGGTCGGTGCCACATAGATCATGTATATGCATACCACAATACCTTCAGTAACCTTCCCCTACTGGAAATGTCAGTTTTCTTAAAGGGAGAACCCCCCCCCCCCCTCAAATTATCTCCTAACATGTCATAGTGACAAGTGCCAATGCAAACCATAGGAGTCTACCATATTGAAAACCCTTTAGGCATAACTCCTTCAGGTTAGCTCTAAATTAAAGTTGGTGAAAACCAATGTAATAAAAAAATTGGTGGGGGGCAGAAACCTCTTATAGGAGAAGAATATGGTAATTATGGAGCTGGCTAAGCTAGTGACTTTTTGGCTGCATCATCAAACAGCCATTGGGGAGGATGGGTGGTAGAGCTTCCTCAGGTTCACGAGGCAGTGGTTCCTGATGTGCCCACCCTATAATTCGGGTGGAGCGCAGTCAAGTAGATTTTTTGGCTAAAGGTACAATTTGTATGACGAAAAGAACCCAAAATCAAATAAGATCGGCATGTTCCCTGTATCTTAGAGTGGTACGTGGTGTCCTCCAGACTTGGTTAGAAAGACACCCTCAAGACTTCCGAGATTCTCCACAATGTTTGCAGTGCATCTCTTCCTACCTAAGTCAAGACAGTCGGGAGAACCCCAGCCAGCTCCTCCGTCTTGTAAAGAGCTTAGAAGAAGAGGAAGACCAAGATTCTTCACCAAAAGGTAAGATCAGCCTCCTCACTCAAAATGCATGTGTCTCAGAATATCTTCCATTGTACTGACCTTTCCTTCTCAATCAGATTGGAGATCTGTAACTCGACCAGCAGAGGGTGACTGTGAGATCTCCACAGATACCACATCTTTATTATCGTACCCTCCCCAGGATGTGGCAGAACAACTTACATTGATAGATGTGGTAAGTACTCACAATGTAGGTCATACTAGGTAGGACAGGGTTGGTTATTTACTTACAGGATACCCATGGAGGAACACACCCAACCATGGCTAGACAACAGTGGCCATAAAATGTGTTGTTTGGGAAGCATATGGGACTCCCCACTGATTAATATCTACTCTCTTGTCTTGCTCCAGGATCTCTTCCAGAAGTTGCAGTCTTGTCACTGTCTTGGAAGTATTTGGTCTCAGCGGGACAAGAAGGAAAACAGGCATATTGCTCCGAGTGTCCGAGCCACCGTAGCCCAGTTCAATGCAGTAACAGCCTGTGTGACCGCGTCCGTCCTGAGCGACATCCAGATGAAGCCACAGATGAGGGCCAAAGTACTGGAGAAATGGATCTCTATTGCACAGGTGTGTGCAATATGCAAGGCACCGCATGGCACAGACAGGAAGGACCTGACATGGAGTAGACCCCTTCAACCATAGGGCGATACATACCAGAGGGAAGAAATATGACACGGAGACTGCTCCCACTGCCATGGGGTGATATACTGTACATGAACTATATGACATGCAGTGTGTTCCACCTACTATAGGGTGAAACAGACAGTAGGGAGGAGCTATGGGACAAGTCTGCTCCTCCCACCACAGGGTGACAGGAGGGAGGAGATATGTGACATGGAGTCTGCTCCTCCCACCACACGGTGGCACAGACAGGAGGGAGGAGCTATGTGACATGGAGTCTGCTCCACCCACTACAGGGTCACACAGACAGGAGGGAGGAACTATGTGACATGGAGTCTGCTCCTCCCACCACAGGGTGACACAGGAGGAGAAGCTATGTGAAATGGGGTCTGCTTCACCCACTACAGGGTGACACAGACAGGAGCATAGTTGCAAACAGTCTTGATTTTTTTTGGGACAGTCCAACAAACCAGGCCATGAAAGTGGAGGGGCACATGTAAGCCCTGCCACAAGGTGGACGTTATGTGGGTGTTCTGGCCTACTTTGAGGGCATTCTCACATGATCCATGGGGTGTGGTTTAAATGTCCTAAATTTTTTTATATGTTGGTCAGTATGTGTGAGGGAGGAGTTACATGTCATGGAGTCTGCCCCTCCTACCACAGGGTGACACAGACAGGAGGGAGGAGCTATGTGACATGGAGTCTGCCCCTCCCATCACAGGGTGACACAGGAGGGAGGAGCTATATGACATGCAGTCTGCCCCTCCCATCACAGGGTGACAGGAGGGAGGAGCTATGTGACATGCAGTCTGCTCCTCCCGCCACAGGGTGACACAGGAGGGAGGAGCTATGTGACATGCAGTCTGCTCCTCCCACCACAGGGTGACACAGGAGGGAGGAGCTATGTGACATGGAGTCTGCTCCTCCCACTACCAGGTGACACAGGAGGGAGGAGCTATGTGACATGGAGTCTGCTCCTCCCATCACAGGGTGATACAGGAGGGAGGAGCTATATGACATTAAGTCTGCTTCTCCCACCACAGGGTGATACCGGAGGGAGGAGCTATATGACATTGAGTCTGCTCCTCCCACCACAGGGTGACACAGGAGGGAGGAGCTATGTGACATGCAGTCTGCTCCTCCCACCACAGGGTGACACAGGAGGGAGGAGCTATGTGACATGGAGTCTTTTCTTCCTCCAGTACTGCAGATTTCTACGTAACTTCTCCTCACTTAGAGCCATATTGTCGGCCCTTCAGTCAAATTCTATCTACCGGTTGAAGAGAACCTGGGCGTCAGTGAGCAGGTAATAACTGTATGCACTCATCCTCCAAAATGACTGAATTTAAAGAGAACTCTAACCAGCTCAGAGCTGCTAGAGCAGGGGCTGGAAGAAATAACCATAGAAACTTCAGCATTTTTCCTTAAAGAAGCAGTAAGAATATTCCTCGGACTCGTTCTATTGAGAACTACAAGTACACTTGGTGTAGCTGCGGATTCCTCCTACCCTCTGGCTGTTCCTCTGGGCAGCATGAGGCCATTATTTCCCAGGTTGCACCTACTCAGTTCTCTCCACTCTGGGGTCTCAGGGATGCATTTACCTGTGTGCATAAAAGGGGAGGTACCATAAGTGGGTGGAGTCTGACACATTCCTTATAAGGGAATGCAGGTGTCAAGGAGATCCACAAGCTGTTACATGGTAGAAACCATACTGTAACAGCCATTTAATGGAGCACAAAGCCTTTACAATCTGCAGACGGGGACTGTAGTCTGGAGTATTCCTTTAAGACCGACTGCCTTTAAGGTGGACATCTGTAATCCATTCCTTCTCTTCCTCAGAGACAATCTGAACATCTTCCACAAGTTATCAGCCATCTTCTCAGATGAAAATAACCACGAGATGAGCCGGGAAATCCTAACGAAGGTAAATCTACACATACTGAAGGTTGAGGCTTTGTCTAAACTTCCCACCCAAATTTGGCTAATAACCAGCCTTGTGACAGCCACAATAATGTTTGGTTCGGATTTAGAAGCCCCACCCAGGCCCTGCCTATATAACCTTGGCCTCGCCTACAAAACCAACCTAATCAGAGACAGATTTTAGGAAGGGCATAAATCTTGAAGCCTCCATCAACATCAGAGGTGGCCTCTCATCTCTCTTATATGTAGCTCCCCTAGGGGGTCAGTTGGGGCCCTAACAGGAAGTTACATGCCATCAACCAATCAGCCACCAGTTGCATGTACCTACCTCTACCGTCATAGATCAGCAGTGGAGGAGACCAGTCGGCTGGAGGGGATCGGGCTGACGTAGATATGACATACAGTATATATTTATATGATCATTCTCATGTTTTCTTCACTTCTTACAACAGGACGAGATCCCGCTCCGTAGGACGAACAGTGCGCGTAACGAGCCCCGCCCACTTCAGAGGTCAGCGTCACAGGTCCGCTCCACGGTAGGTCAGAGAAACAACGCGGCTCTTACACGGTTGGCTGCTGTTCAAAGCTGGTGTGACATGGAAATGAGTAACTAGACCTGCCGTATAATATTAACCCAGTGAGGTCCACATGGGGCAGCTGCACAGTACAGCGTATAGCTGTGTCAGTGATTCCAGTGGTCCAAGACCCCCAGGACCTCCTGAGTTCCTGTACAACAGTTCTGGAAGAGTAAGAGAAATCTCACATAACGCTGAACCACGGAGCTTACACTCTTATTACCCCTTTCTCACATGGACTGATTTCATCTTATTTGTCTCAAGGGGTTGTCCAGGATTTTGATATTGATGGCTTATCCTCAGGATAGGATATCAATATCAGATCGGCGAGGGTCCGACTCCCAGCACCCCCACTGATCATCTGTTAACTCGCAGCGCTGCTCCCATTCTCTACAGTGGGAGCACCGCTGCAGTTACCAGCTCCGTCCACTACACAATGGATGGCGCTCTGTAGTTATGGCACTCACTTCCAGGTGCTTCAAGGTGACAGCTGATCAGCGGGGGTTCAGGGTGTCGGACACCTGACGATCTGATACTGATTGCCAGGGCACTTCTCCCCATAGCTTCTACTGTGTACACAGAAATCATGACAGGTTCCTTATGTCAATAGATGTTCCTTCAAGACAGATCCTTAACAGGGAAGTATAATCTCAAATTATACCATTGGTGGGGTCCTGTGAGTATGGACTTCCACTGATTCAGGACTTGGTGAGGTTCCTCCAGCTTTTTTCTGGCCAGCAACAAGCACATTAGAAAACGGGTGAAATAGCACTGCAATTGATGAGAGACCCCACATCATGTAGCCCTTAAAGAGGTCCCTTGCTCTGGACCAGGGATGCTCAACCTGCGTTGTAAAACTACATCTCCCATCATGCTTGGCTGTAGGCTTTCCGGGCATGCTGGGAGTGCCACAGGTTGAACATCCCTGCTCTGGACAATCGCTACTTGTTAGAAGGCTCCCTTGACAATAAGCTTATCACAAAGTGTCCTCCTGCTGGACCTCCAGCGATCAGTTGTAATCTGTGGGGCAATCTGGCAGTAAGTGCTCAATTACCCTGCAGCGCCACCACAGGGGAAATTAAGAATTACACAATACCCGTTGAAATCAATGATTTTGTTGTATAGTGTAGGACAGGACAGGTCCTCCAGAGAGAACAAGGCTCTTCATAACCCTTCTTCACAGTGGTCAAGACATGAGGATCCTCATCTCTTGGCCATAGCTGCTATTCTGCAGAGTTTGCTACCCGGACATCTTTGGCTCCTTGCTTTTCCCACGCCCTGTCCACACATTCCCATCTTCTACACAAGCTTCCCATCCCTCCATAGAGTAACAGAGCTCTCTTTCTTCCTCTTCAAGGTGATATTGCTGCCATACTGCTACCCATATAAAGTGACCCCTTAGTGCCACACACACAGTTATAGTGCCTTTCTTAGAGCCCCCGAAAATAATAATGTAAATACACATCTCAACTCGTTCTCACAATGATGGACGGAGCAGCTCAGGATACAGGGCTCTTCCAGCCTATAGGAATAACACATAGGGAGACGTCTTGCATACATGCTGGGACAAACAACACCAACAGACCAGACATGTAACTACAACAAGACGTACAACACACCCTGAACATAAACCCACACCTAACATACAACAAGTGAGGTAGGTTATAAGGAGCATACAAAAGGAAGACAATTTATGTCCAACAAGGTGGCCCTCAAAACTGGGCAGAATCACCCAGGAGAGGAGCAGAGCTCCAACACCAAACAAGACTGGAATACAACTGCCCCCAGCCAGGAAGCCACAGATAAAGTCAAGCTAGTCGCCACACCCTGGACACACCTAAATCTTCACCAGCTAGAAGATTAACCTCTCGCTCACCAAACAACAGGGAGACACACCTAAAAGGGTAAATGCACGTTGCCACTGGCAACCAGTCTGCACGGCAACCGCGTCACGGTCAAACAACAATATGACCCTGACAGATATGTAGTAGTACAAGGCCAGTAGTATGGAAAAACTGAGTAACGGTGCCTGAGGTAGTTCTAATGGTGGCCATTAGAGATGGGCGAATCGAAGTTGACGAAGTGGAATTCGATCTGAATTTCAGAAAAATTCGATTCGCTCCGAATCTCCTCACGCTATGTGGTAACGAATCACATTTTTTCCTAAAATGGCTGCTGCACGTGTTGGGACATGGAGCAAGGAACTCTGGGAACGAGGGATCGCCCACAATGCCATGCATGCAGCCAATCAGCAGGCAGCCAGACCTGTGATGTCACAGCCCCTCCTATAAATAGCCTCAGCCAGCTTGGATTCTGCCATTTTCCAGTGTACTTAGTATAGGGAGAGATGTCAGCAGGCGCTAGGGACAGTGCTAGGAAAGACTTTAAAACTTTTATTTTGCTGAATAGAAGTTCAGGGAAAGGATAGGGGGAATCATTTCCACAGTATTGAAGCAGAACAGGGTTCAGTAGGGGAGGTTACAGCCTGGGTAGGGCCTCCTGCACACAAACGTGTGCTGCCCGTTGCCGTATTTCGGACCACATTTGCGGATCCACAATACACGGGCACCGTTCCGTGTGCATTCTGCATCACGGATGCCGACCCATTCACTTAAACAGGTCCGCAAAGCCGAGATGCGGAATGGTGCGGAACGGAAGCACGGAACGTAACCCTACGGGAGCATTACGGAGTGCTTCCGTGGGGTTTCGTCCCGTACTTCCGTTCCGCATAAAGATAGAACATGTACTATCTTTTTGCGGAATGGCCGGATTGCGGATTCATTAAAGTGAATGGGTCCACGATCTGCTGCGGCTGCCCCACGGTCAGTGTTCGTGCATTGCGGGAGTGGCAGAGGCCTAAATGTTTCTGGTGCAGGCACAGGTCGCAGCAGAGTAAGGGGGCATGGCAGCAGGAGTCGCAGCGATAGGCCTGAGCTCCCGGTGTCATCTAGTGGTCGTGTCTTGACCAGCAACCCAGCCGTCCTTGAATGGTTGACTCGGTCATCCACTTCGTCTTAAGTGACATCAGGCACCCCCAGCCAAGAGCCGGTGGGTTCGTCAGACACAACCCTTAGTTGGCATTACCCGGGAGCAGGCCCTGTGCCTTCACCTGTCCTCAACCTGCCTCTGTCCTTTTCTGTTCCCTCAGCCAGAGAAGTATTATATGCTGTGGGCTCAGCTTCACTGTACAGCGAGGACGAGCTACTAGAGGACAGTCAGCAGCTACTGGCCAGCCAAGATGTGGAGGAGACATCCGCTGCTTCCTCCGGTAGGCGGGCAAGTAGTGATGAGGAGTGTGGCGTGGGAGCTGGTGTTGCGAGCGGTCAGGCTCCTGACCCAGAGACGGTTGAGGAGGACATCAGTGGCGTGCAGACAGTACTCAATGACGATGATGTAGCAGATCGCACTTGGTAGCCGGGTGAATTAGGGGCTTCATCATCATCGGGAGAAGAGGGTGGCAGTTTGCCTGTGAGGCAGCGGAGCCTGCAATTCGCTAGCGTGGCCGGGAGTCAGCATGGTGGCAGCAGTGGGAGGTCGAAAGCCAAACGTGCCCTGGGTAGACCACCCGCTTCTCAGATGCCTACCTGCCCGGGAAGTAATGGTGCAGGGGTTCACGGAAGCAGCGGCGGTAGAAGTCAGTCAGTGTGGAGTGTTGGGGGTAAAATCACCTACTCAGCGGTGTGGCAGTTTTTTTGTTAAGCCACCGGAGGAGGTGAACATGGACCTTTGTAGAATCTGTGTGCAGAAGGTGAAGCACCACGGCCCTGCGTCAACATATGCAGCGTCACCATAACGTTGCCTGGGAGAACCGTGGCTCCGATGTACTGGTCCAGCCTGCCGCAGCAATCGCTGCATCACCCAGTGGCACGCACCCGATTTCAGACAGTCAAGGCTCCACCACCTCAGCTGAAGGGAGCTGTCTGTCCTTCCCATCATCTGCTGGTCCTGATGCTCCTCCTCCTACTTCTCGTCAGTCATTCCGTCAGCAATTGATCATCGAAGCGATTGCCAAGAGACAACAGTATGCGTGCACACATCCAACGGCGCAGAAGCTGAATGTGCTCCTGGCCAAGTTGCCAGTGCTGCAGTCCCTCCCTTTCCAAGTGGTGGACTCTGCATCTTTCAGAGAACTGATGACTTGTGCAGAGCCTAGGTAGATAGTCCCAAGCTGTCATTTATTTGCCAAAAAAGTACCAGCCCTGCACACACATGTAGAACAGAAGATGGGCCAGTCCTTGAGCCTGTTGGTGTGTGCCAAAGTGCACGACAGCGCTGATGTGTGGAGTGTAACTACGGTCAGGGACAATACATGTCCTTTGCGGCCCACTGGGTGAATGGGGTTCCTGCACAGCCACACCAGCATCTTGGCCAGGTGACGCTACTTCCGCCTCCACGATCTCACGCTGTTGGTCCTGCGACAATGTCCGCCTCTGCCTCCTCATCCTCCACTGTGTCCTCAGCCTCCACTGCAGGGACAATTCACAGTGCCCCTGCAGCATACCACATATGCAGGGCACTGCGGTGTCACGCTGTTCTGCACCTCATTTGCCTGGGCGAACTGAGTCACACAGGGGAGGAACTGCTCTGTGTCCTTCATCAAGAAATCAAATCCTGGCTTTGTCTGCAACAACTCAAAATCGGAACCATGGTGACCGACAATGGGAAGAACATGGTGCTGGCGATGCATCAAGGAGCGCCCTGCATGGCACATGTGTTCAAACTGGTTGTCAAGCGGTTCCTGAAATCTTCCACCCATCTGCATGACATCCTAAAAATGGCCAGGTACACCGCAAAGCACACCCTCCTTGAGCTGCAGAGGCAGAACGGCATCCCCCAACATAGGCTGATATGTAACGTTTTCACCCGTTGGAATTCCACCCTCAATATGTTGGACCAACTTACGAACAGAGAAAAGCCATAATCAATTTATTGATGATCCAAGTGGACATGAGTACAGTACTCCCCTGTGTAACTTCGATGTCAGCCAGTGGCAGCTCATGCATGACACCTGCTGTTTGCTCAGGCCCTTTAAGGAGGCCACAATATTTGTCAGTCGCCAGGACTACGGGATGAACAACGTCATTCCACTGTTTCATGTCCTGGAACAGATGCTGGTAAATCTGGCTGGTCAGGGGACTGGAGACGTGGCACCTAGATCTCATGGCCACATGAGCCCTGAGGGGGCTGAACTGGAGAAAGAAGGAGGACATTTGAGCACAAGCAATGTGTAGCGAAATGGGTGGTTTTTATACACAGGTGACAGGAGAGGAGGAGCAGGAGCAGCCAGAGGAGCTACAGGGCGATGAGGAAGATGAGACAGAGGACCCATACACACCAGGGCAGTATGCAGTGGAGATGGAGGCAGGGAGTCCCTCCAAGTTATTTGCACAAATGACCCGATGCATGCTCACTTGCTTGCGTAGTGACAGCCGAATTGTTAGCATTCGGCAGAGGGATGACTTCTGGCTCTCCACCTTGTTGGACCCTTGCTACTGGTCCAAAATGGGGGCCTTTTTTACACCCACTGAGAGGGAGGACAAACTGAACTACTATAGAGACATCCTATGTAGTCAGTTGGCCGCTAGCTATCTGCGCCATCAACCATCCTCTCGCAGGTCTGACCGGGGGGCCTCTGCGCTCACGTCCCTCTGCCATGGCTGCTGTGGCAGGGTGGGGGGGTAGGAGCAGTTCAAGCTCCATCAGCAGTAACTTGAGTCTAGAGTCGCTGATGAGCAGCTTTCTTCACCCGCATAGTGCAGAAACTACTCACCAGCAGCAGCAGCTAGACCTGGAGCAGGACCTGAACCAGCAGGTGGTGGCATACTAGGGCAGCACGCTGCCACCCCACATTGAAGATCCGCTGGACTACTGGGCAGCCAAACTGGATTTGTGGCCGCAACTGCCAGACTTTGCCCTGAAAAAGCTGTCCTGCCCAGCCAGTAGTGTGGCATCAGAGCGGGTGTTTAGTGGGGCGGGTGCCATAGTTACCCCAAGAAGAACTCGCTTGTCCACCCAAAATGTGGAGAGACTGACTTTTGTCAAGATGAATCAGGTGTGGATCAACCAGGATTTTCACCCACCAATGCCTGATGCGTCAGACTAGATCATCCATGGTGCCACACCAACACTTTGACAAAAGAGACCGGTTTCTTCTGGCTACCTGCCTCAGCTACTATTCTGAAGCTGCCACCTGCCTGATGCCACACATCTGATGCCAAGTGCTCCTTCTTTCACCCACCATCTTCAGCTGGTACTGGTATTGCCACCCACCTCCCCACTCTGTCAACAGGTCACTCTGTGGTCTCCTGATGCTGCTGCCACCTCATCACTCAGGTCTCCTGATGCTGCTGCTGCTGCTACCTCCACACTCTGTCATTGTGCCACTCTGTGGCCTCCTGATGCTGCTGCTGCCACCTCCACACTGTCTTTGTGCCACTCTGTGGCCTCCTTATGCTGCTGCTGCCACCTCCACACTGTCATTGTGCCACTCTGTGGCCTCCTCCTAATGATGCTGCTGCCACCTCCACACTCTGTCATTGTGCTACTCTGTGGCCTCCTGATGCTGCTGCTGCCACCTCCACACTGTCATTGTGCCACTCTGTGACCTCCTCCTGATGCTGCTTCCACCTCCAGACTTTTTCATTAGGCCACTCTGTGGTCTCCTCATGCTGCTTCCACCTCACCACTATGTCATGTGGTCACTCTGTGGACTTCTCATGCTGTTCCCACCCTCCCCACTTCATGACTGGGCCATTATTTTGCCTTTCGGCCTGGCTGACATCATTATTATTTTTTTGACCCTTCTTCTGATCTGTCAGAAGGAAGGAAAAATGAGAAGCACTGCGGAACCTGTCTATGTAGCAGCTTTAAGGCCTATTTTGCATCAGAATTGGCTTATGATTTGGTAGCCAAAAGCAGGAGTGGGTACAAAACACAGAAGACATGCAAATATTCCATTCACGTGTCATCTCTGTTTTGGATCCACTTCTGTTTTTTTGGTCTTTAGCAATACTGATGGATTACTAAACAAATGCTGACCGAGTGAAGGCGGATGCACCACAGACAGGATCCGTTTTTTGGGGGTTATTGTTCTGATGGATCAGATGAAGGGCAAAATAATCAGTGACGTCAACACAAACTTACTGCTGACACCCACTCCACTCTGTTGGGGGGCTCTACTTGCATATGTGTTTGATAGAACAGGTTCTGTAGATATCTATGTGGAATCAGTGAATTGGTGTAAAAGGAGTGCGCTTTTGCACGCTATAGTAGGATCTTGGGCCTCTGCAAGGTTCTTTATACCTGCCGCTAACATTCACCTGTAAGGCTGAGTTCACACTTGAGTTATTTGTTCGGTTTTGGCCCCGTAACTGCCCAAATAAGTGAAGTGTGCAGTGATTCTACACCGTGCGTGTTACTGCAAGGCACAGTGTTCTACACCACTATAAAAGCTCTCTGCAGCCAGGAAATAGACGTTTTTTTAACGGGATTTGCAAGGAATAAATTTGTATCGAACCAAATTCTTTTCAGAAAATTCGGCAAACTGGCCGAATCGAATATTTGAGAAATTCGCTCATATCTAGAGGCCATATTAGGAAACAGCTGAATTTTTATGAAGGAAACATAGCTCCGTACAGTATTAGAATGTATAGGCTCCGCTGAGCCGAAGTTATTGCTTCACGAAGTCTCGCGAGACTTTGGGCAATAACTTCATAAATTAATTTGTACTGTAAAGATACCACTTGGAACCGAACCCGAGACTTTGGTTCCGTACAGACTGCTCCGTACAGTATTAGAACGAAGTTTTAAGCAAATCGAGTTGGGATGTTTCATCCGAAGTCGATTCGCTCATCTCTATTTCTGACCCTTTTGCTCCTAAGCATGACTAAATGTCTCCATGGTAACAGACTGCAAACAAACCTGTGTAGTCAGATCCTGCAGTCACACTCTCTTCCATCTGTCCTGTGATTCTTGCTATCAGTTTTAAAAAAAGTAGGGCACCTATGACTGCAGAATCAGACTGCATACTGTTTGTTTATCGTCTGTTACCATGAAGGCATATAGGACTGCATTAGGGCTGTAGACACTAAACTGTGTAATATTAGGCACCCAAACATGTAGCTCCTGGTCTCATTTCAGACCAATTGCTTGTTCCTAAATAAAATCAGCCTTTAATCTTATCATTATTAACATCTTTAAAAAAATGTCTCCTCCTTACGTCACACTGTGTACTTAACCTGTTCCTCCTTGTGTTACAAGCTGGATGTTTACAGAGGGCTCCTTGTACTGTATGCAAAACTTCTGGAGCATTTTTGTACAAAGTACACATAAATCATGACAGGTCCCTTATGTCAATACATCTTTCTTCAAGACAAATCCTTAAAGGGGAAGTATCATCTGAAAAGATACAATTGGTGGGGTCCTGCGAGTATGGACTGCCACTGATTCAGGACTTGTGGGGTTCCTCTAGTTTTTTTTCTGGCCAACAACACCGCACATTAGAAAACTGGTGAAACAGCCTTGTAATTGATGAGAGCCCCCACATCATGTAGATCTTAAAGAGGTTCCTTGCTCTGGACAATCTCTACTTGTTAGAAGGCTCCTTTTACTATAAGTTGATCACAAAGTGTCCTCCTGCTGGACCTCCAGCGATCAGCTGTGATTTGTGGAGCAGGACAGCTCCTCCAGAGAGCGCAAAGCTCTTCATAACCCCTCTTCACTGTGGCCAAGAGATGATGATCCTTATCATGTAGATCTTAAAGAAATTCTTTGATCTGGACAATCCCTACTTGTTAGAAGGCTCCCTTTGCTATAAGTTGATCACAAAGTTTCCTCTAGTTGGACCTCCAGTGATCAGATGTGATTTATGGGGCAAGTGCTCAATTACCCTGCAGCGCCACCACAGGGGAAATTAAACATTACATAATGTCCATTAAAATCAATAAATTGGCTGTATAATGCAGGACAGGACAGGTCCTCCAGAGAGAGCAAGGCTCTTCATAACCCCTCTCCACTGTGGTCAAGAAATGAGGATCCTGAACAGAAGATACCCCTCTGTTAACTCTCTAACAGGGTGTATGAAACATGTTTATTTTAAACTGATGTCATAACAGTCACACAATGACAGCCACAATACCCTCTTTCTAATGACCCCTAATATCAGTGACATCCTCAGGACCCCCATGATGATAGTGACAGCTGCAAATACTCATCACAGTGACAGCCATAGTATCCCTAATAATAGTGGAAGCCATAAGACCCCTTATAACAGTAACGGCCAGAGGACCCCTAATACCAGCGGCAGCCACATTGTACCAGTAAAGAAATACTTGAAGGGTGGAAGACCTTCACAGGCCATGGTGGTAAAACAAGGCTTTGTACTATAGAGAGGGAGTCTATGATATAGCATTACTTTTGTATATGTACAGAACCAATGTCAATACACATGAGCTCTGGAGCCCCCTCTAGTGGAGGCCACAGGCAGGAGTAGTTCATGTAATAGACACAAAGGGATACCACCTCCTTCATTCTTATTTCAGAGACCAGCCCAAGGGACCGTGCCTTATCTGGGGACATTTCTTACAGACCTTGTTATGCTGGACACAGCTCTTCCTGACTTAGTAGAGGTGAGACCACTTATATTGGCCCTGGTAGCACATACTCGTCCTTCAGAACCCTCTTCCATTTACTTCTTTCTCCTTCATAGGGTGGGTTGATAAACTTTGAGAAGAGGAGAAAGGTAAGTCTTCTAGCACATTGACAAATACTATCATCGGTATGTCGTCCCGAGAGCTCCCACTGTATTGTTTCTAGGAGTATGAAGTCTTGGCCAAGATCCAGAAACTGCAGCTTACATGTCGTCATTATGTCCTGACGCCAAAGCCCGAAATCCTACAAGCTTTTTATACTCATCGCCAGCTGACGGAGGACCAGAGGTGAGGAGCTCTCATTTTTATTTATCTTTGGTTTACCCTTTCCAGGGACAGAGTAAACGAAAACATGATTGGGTGGGGAGTCTTCAGAGCCCTTCCAGATGGACATTGGGGCAAGTGTTTTAGGTCGCTCCTCCCTACTAATAGGACCCAGAAGACTTATAGGGTATGCCCACTTTTAATGCATTTGTATTGCTCCAAAGTGAAGCAATTTAGCAGAAAACCTACATAAAAACACCCTACCGTTTTGTGTCTACAGGTTATGTGTCACCCTGTTCAATCTGATCCTGTGGTCATACTCAAACCTATTGAATGTAAGATGGCAGGAGGTAGGAAACAAATGGAAGGGAGAACGACTCCAGGATCAGACTACACAGTTGTTTGTAGTCTGTTACTATGGAGACACATAGATCTCTACTGGAGTTGTATATGTAATGGGCAGGATAACAGGCAGATGAGGCTGGAAGAAGCTGAAACTTTTACCCAACGGTGCGTCTAATAAAGACATAACTGTTTCTCTCACTAGGAGGCACTGAAGGCTCTAAGGTTCTCTTTTAGAGGCACAAGTCTTGTTGGTTACACTTTATAGTCACAGTTCTTATAATAAGGCAAATTGTGAGATACCTATAGTTTTGGAAGAGGTCACTCACTACTCACAATTTAGTCAGTCTCTGATGCTACTCATCAGGGACCATAGACCCTACAGGTAAATTTCCTGGTGGGCTGATGCCCAGGGGGCGGCTTGACCTCCTCGCGGCCGCCGGCTGGGTACATAATGATCTGATATTCTCGCCCTGTCCATCTATCAGCAGCTTACGCCCTGCTCGGCAAACCACCTTTCTTTCACTCTGGCCTGACTCCTCACTTAGTCTCTGCACAGCAATTGCACTTACAGCCTTAGTATACCTTTTGCAAACTCTTGCTAGCGCCTCTAGAGTTCACACACTGCAATTGCCGCAATCCAACCTATACCTTCCTGCAGGGGTGTGCACTACTTATGGGCACCAACCCAACTTCTGACCCTTGGGGGCCAAAATAGCCCTATATGAGTAATCTCCTCCCTTTAGAGAGGTGCAGTGTCCGCTCACCCCTGGCCGATCATGATGCCCCATGCAATATTCAATAAAGCAGTGCATCACCATCATCACTTTTAAAGGTACAGTGTCTTGCTTCATTCTTAGGCACTGGATCAAATGACAAAATGTTTGCAGAAGTGTACATACCCTTTAAGTTCTAGTGTGGTGCATATACTGCGTCATACTATGGATGCTGACTTTGTTGTCTTCTTCTATCAAGGTGTTAAAAGCTCTATTCAGCCATTTATTAGTTATATCTGTACTGGAAAAAGTGGGTGACAACCCTATGACTTCCGCACTATTCCAGAAAGGGTTGTCACACAGCTCTCCTTGAGTTCTGCTTTGTGGGAGCTAAGAATAGACCTGTCATTCAGGAGTCTAATGTCCATCTTGACCCCGCTTGATGGGCACCTGCATTGATTTTGTATAAATGATGTAATATGGGTGTAGAATGTGACATTCAGTGTATATGGGTAAATGACTGATTGTGGTGTTACAGTTACAGGATATCCCGCTCCATTGAGCCCCCGGCGGATTCTTGCCCAAATTCTCCACGTATACGCCGGAAACTGACCAAGAGGTTCAGCTCGTAAGTGCCCCGTGTGAATGGTGTGACACCATCAGTGTGTCTGGGGTGTCAAGCCCCTCCCCCTCCATTAGCCCCTCCCCTTCTACTAACCACACCCCTTCTACTAGCCACACCCCTTTACTTTACGAATGATCTCATTATATTGTCATCTGTATCACAGGTTACTACTAGGCTCTGAAGTGTTCAGTCCAAAGATGAATGGAGACCGGGTATCTCCGTCAGGTTCCTGCAGCAGCTGTGAAATTGATGAAGGCCTCATCGCTGCACTGTGTCCTGCAGAGCCTGTCACAGCGAAGGTATAATGTAGTGTTATATACTGCACATACCTATATATAATGTATTATTACCAGAACGCAATTACATTACATCCCTCACATCACCCCCAAAATAATAACTGACTCCCATATAACCTCACAAACCACCATATACTCAGTGTACCTCCCTATAACCTCATACATCCCCATATAACCAGTATACCTACCTATAACCTCATACATCCCCATATAACCAGTGTACCTCCCTATAACCTCATACATCTCCATATAACCAGTATACCTCCCTATAACCTCATACATCCCCATATAACCAGTGTACCTCCCTATAACCTCATACATCCCCATATAACCAGTATACCTCCCTATAACCTCATACATCCCCATATACCCAGTATACCTCCATATAACCTCATACATCACCATATACCCAGTATACCTCCATATAACCTCATACATCCCTATATAACGAGTATACCTCCCTATAACCTCATACATCCCCATATAACCAGTGTACCTCCCTATAACCTCATACATCCCCATATAACCAGTATACCTTCATATAACCTCATACATCACCATATACCCAGTATACCTCCATATAACCTCATACATCACCATATACCCAGTATACCTCCATATAACCTCATACATCCCTATATAACGAGTATACCTCCATATAACCTCATACATCTCCATATAACCTCATACATCTCCATATAATCAGTATACCGCTATATAACCTCATACATCCCCATATACCCAGTATATCTCCTTATAACCTCATATACTACCAGTATACATCTGCATGATTTTTGGCTCCTGCAGGACCATGGAGGTCTGATGGAACCTCAAACTCCCCCCGGCACTCCGGGAAGAGAAGACGCTCCTCGATCTATTTCGTCACCTCGCTCCCCCATCTCTCCGTCCCTCCCTGTATACAACCAGCAGATTGCCGATCTCTGTATTATCCGTGTCAGCATGGAGAACACTCATGGAAACCTGTACAAGAGTATACTGGTAAGATGCCCTGCACGCTTGTTTGCCCTGACCCTACTGATTTTTTATTAATTTTTTTATGTAATTTTCTAATATTTTGCCTCTTTTTCAGCTCACCAGCCAGGATAAATCCCGTGTTGTAATCCAGAGAGCTCTACATAAACACAACATTGAAATGTGTAAACCGGACGATTTTCAGCTGGTACAGCTACTATCCGAGGGAAAAGGTGAGCATGGATATGCATTTTTTTAATTAGTTTTTATAATTTATTTCGTATTTTTCAATATCATTCTTATTTCTTTGTATTTATTTATTTTATTTTATGTTTTTAGACAGGGTTTGTGTTATTTTTTGTCTCATTTATTATATGTATTGTATTTAAATTTCATTTTATTTTATGGTTTTATGCATTTCACCATATTTTATTTTTTTATTTATGTTTTTTATTTTATTTTTTTATTTCTGTAATTTTTTTGTCTTATTTTATATTTTTTATTTTCATCTCATTATTTTATTTTTATTGTCTTGCTTTCTGGTTTAGAAATTTTAGATCATAATGTTTTTAGAAGCGGTGCTGATTTCAGACTTCCCTTAGCACTGACCAAGCAAGGAGTACTACACCCACTTAGTTCTCCAGGTGGGGTCAGTCTAGTTTCAGACTAGCACCAGAGATTCAGCAGGCTGTTCCAGTAGGGATCAGCCTGCCGGATCTCTAGCGCTAGTCTGAAACTTGCCTAAGGGAAGTGACTTTTTTGGCTCAGTGTTGTGGTCACTTTAAGATAAGTTTGGACATAGTGGACACACTACATTGGGGGCAGAAAGTCCACACAGTATTAGGGCATGGTCACACTGAGTTTTTTTTTTTTTTTGTGTGCACTTTTTTGTGCACTCTGCAGATCTTCCCCATACATTTCAATGTGGAATCTGCATGTTAAAAATTCTAACTAACTAAAATCTTCAACCTCTGTCTTCTGGTATCTTCCCCTCCTCTTTCATAACCCCATTACTAAAAAAAAAAACCTTTCTCTTGACCAGTTCTGTGCATACCTGTCTCTAATCTCCCCTTCATCTCTAAATTTCTGGAGCATCTAGTGACAAAGTGACAAATGACCTCCTGACAGCTGAATGCAACGGTAACTACTCTCTGCTCATTCTTCTGGATCTCTCTGCAGCATTTGACACTGCAGACCACCATTTCATACTCAGCATGCGCCAATCTACTGGCCTTAAAGGGAACCTGTCAGATTGAACATGGTATTTAAGCTGCAGGCAGCATGTTATAGAGCAGGAGGAGGTGAGCAGATTGATATACAGTTTTATGGGAAAAGATTCAGTATAACTTATCATTCATACATTTATATCTCAGCTTTTTCTGGTCCAGCTTTCTCTGTATGCACAGTCGTAGAGGGACCGTTGTCAATCACTCATAGGAGCGCCTCCTGGACTTTAAATCCCAGAAAAACCTGCATCTCAAAAACATCTCTAGAATCCGCCCCTTTCTCACTGTGGAAACAACAAAAACTCTCATTGTTGCCCTGATACATTCCGGCCTCGATTACTGTGACTCATTATTAATTGGTGTCCCTGTCACCAGATTCTACCCTCCCCAGTCTATCCTGAATGCAGCAGCCAAGCTCATCTGCCTAACTGCTACTCGGATGTTTCCACCCTGTGCCAGTCACTACTCTGATGCCTCTGCCCTGTGCCAGTCACTACTCTGATGCCTCTGCCCTGTGCCAGTCACTACTCTGATGCCTCTGCCCTGTGCCAGTCACTACTCTGATGCCTCTGCCCTGTGCCAGTCACTACTCTGATGCCTCTGCCCTGTGCCAGTCACTACTCTGATGCCTCTGCCCTGGGCCAGTCACTACTCTGATGCCTCCACCCTGTTCCAGTCAATACTCTGATTCCTCCGCCCTGTGCTAGTCATTGCACTGGCTGCCCATACAGTGCAGTATTCAGTTTATGTTGCTCACCTACAAAACTCTCCACAGTGCTGCACCCCCCTACATCTCTCCCTCCATATCTGTCTACCATCCTTTCATATTCTACTCTCTGCCAATGAATACAAATGTCCACCATAATCCGAACCTCTCATTCCCGTCTCCAAGACTTCTCCCGAGCTGCACCAGTTCTCTGGAATACCCTAGCCCAAGCAATTATTTTAATTCACAACATCCACAGTTTTAGGTGCTCCCTAAAAACACATCTTTTTAGGTTGGCCTACCACATCCCCTAATCTAACGCCATTCTCCATTCACCCTCCCCCCACCCCTTCAACATAATTCTTATGAACCTGATCCATCATCAAACATGGGCAGGAATGAATAGCCACGCCAAATCCACATCTATAACTGCATTATAAAAAGCGTCAGGAAAAAAACATCAGGTTTCTAAGCACAAAAAATACTCACACTAAATGTGAACATACCCTCAGGATTTAGTGCTGAAAAACTGTCCGAATCTGTGCTGAAAATGCCTTGTGCAGTTTATGTGGTCGAGAGTTTTTGCAGCCCGGTTTTTCGAGACCGCACCTAAAATTTAAAGGTCTATTCTTGGTGCATTACCATGTGGACCCTCCGCAAAGCTGCATCGGGAGCTTCCTCACAGTTTTGCTCCATTCAGTGGAGCTAAACCTAGATCGGATCTGTATGAAAACCCATGACAGAACCTGAATGGACAGCACAGCAGTTTCTGCAGTGGGACACGTGCTGGATTTTCTCGCTGACAAAATCCTTCATCTGAACACTAGCAAGTCCAGCAAAGTAGATGACCTGTGTTGCAGTTTTTAAATGATATCAATTTATGGTGTGGATTTCACCCTGTGCAATACATAGGGTAAAATCCACAGAATTGCCGCAAAATCCATGCTACAAATTCTGCTGCAGAAAATTACCACCATATGGCCATACCCTTACACCCTCTGTGTCACTGTGGCCTAAATAGACTGGATGACATGGTCACATCAGATGTTACATCCTTGTGTCCTAGTAAACATACTGGACCAACGAGACCTGGTGAACTGAGGTGGTGGACTGAGGTGACATACTAAGGTGCTGGACCGAGGTTGTCTACTGAGGTGTTGGACTGAGGTTGTTTACTGAGGTGCTGGACTGAGGTGGCATACTGAGGTGCTGGATTGAGGTTGTTTACTGAGGTGCTGGACTGAAGTGGTATACTGAGGTGCTGGACTGAGGTTGTTTACTGAGGTGCTGGACTGAGGTTGTTTACTGAGGTGCTGGACTGAGGTGGCATACTGATGTGCTGGACTGAGGTTGTTTACTGAGGTGGTATACTGGGATGTTGTACTGTGATGGTACTGTAAAAGTTTTAGGCAGGTGTGGAAAAATGCTGCCATGTAAGAAGGCTTTCAAAAATAGAAGTGTTAATAGGTTATTTTTATCAACTAACAATTTATCAACTAACAAAATACAAAGTGAATAAACAAAGGAGAAATCTAAATCCAATCAATATTTGGTGTGCCCACTCTCTGACTTCAGAACAGCATCAGCATCTTCTACACTTGCACACAGGAACTCAGCAGGGAGGTTGTTCCAAACATCTTGGAGAACTAACCACAGATCTTCTGTGGATGTAGGCTTGTGCAGATCCTTCTGTTTCTTAATGTAATCCCAGACAGACTAGTTGATGTTGAGATTAGGGCTCTGTAGAGGCCACAGCATCGCTTCCAGGACTCCTTGTTCTGGTATACTGAGGTAGTGATTGTGTGGACTGAACCAGTGTTTGCTATTATTATATCTGCTCAGAGCAATATGTTGGATCTCCGCCATATTATCCTTCCTCTCTAATCCTTTACAGAGTTGACCATCCCGGACACTGCCAACGTATATTATGCCATGAACACTTCTGCCAACTTTGACTTTGTCTTACGAAGGAGAGTCAAAATCAGCTGACCTTCAGACCTGCCAAAGCCCATTACCTCGGGACTGCTGCAAGGAACTTTCTGAAGAACCATCTCCAACATGCGTATTTACGAAGACGGTGTAGCCTATAACAACTGGAAAGTTCATCTTCTGAACCTGTGTTCCTCCAGATTTTCTTAGCCCAGTCTTCATTAGGAAGGCTTCTGGTCGTCACCACTAAATTGTGTATACTAATGTGCACTCTAATATTCAACATGCCTATTCTTCTGAGATTATTAATATAAAAACACCTGGACATTTAGAAAAATACCCCTTATTTTTGTGTATGCACACCTATTTATGGTCATGATTGTAAGGGAGGATCCCAATTTTTGGATGACATAACTGGAAGGTTAGCGGTAATTTGTACTAGGGACATGACATGATAAGTGGATCGGGTGTGCCACTTTTCCTGGTTTAAATTCTTAGGCATTTGGCTTATAATTAATTATTTAAAGGGCAATTCCAGTCATGTATTAAAATGTCTCAATCTGTGTGGGTTCATAATTTTGTCCATAGTTGGCAGTATTATAGTAGTAACAGTCTAGTACATAGGTAGTAATATTGCAGTCCATAGGTGGCAGTATTATAGTAGTTATATTCTAGTCCATAGGGGACAGTATTATAGTATGTATAGTTGTGTCCATAGAGGGCAGTATGTTAATGACTATATTCTGGATCCTATAGGGCAATAATACAATCGCTTTATTCTTCTCCATAATAAGCAGTATTATAGAAGTTATACCCTCATCCTCAGGCAGCAGTATTATAGCAGCATAATTTGTAAGGCTGAGAAAAGTTATCTGTCCATCCAGTTCAGCCTGTTATCCTGTAAAGGGAATTCAGAGGAAGGCAAAAAAAAAAAACTCATGAGGTGAAAAACAATTTTCATAATTTTAGGGAATAAAGATTCCTTCCCGACTCCAATCAGGCATCAGAATAACTCCCTGGATCAACGATCTCTCTCTAGTGACTATAACCTGTAATAATATTACACTCCAAAAATATATCCAGGCCCTTCTTAGTAAACTCACCATCACCACCTCCTCAGGCAGAGAGCTCCATAGTCTCACTGCTCTTACCATAAAGAATCCTCTTCTATGTTTGTGTAGAAACCTTCTTTCCTCCAGACGCAGAGGATGTCCCCTCGTCACAGTCCTGGGGATAAATATATGATGGGAGAGATCTCTGTACTGACCCCTGATATATTTATACTTAGTTATTAGATCGCCCCTTAGTTGTCTTTTTTCTAAAGTGAATAACCCTAATGTTGATAATCTTTCAGGGTACTGTAGTTGCCAGATTCCAGTAATTACTTTAGTTGCCCTCCTCTGGACCTTCTCCAGCTCTGCCATGTCTGCCTTGTTCACAGGAGCCCAGAACTGTACACAGTCCTCCATGTGTGGTCTGACTAGTGATTTGCAAAGTGGCAGGACTATGTTCTCATCATAGGCATCTATACCTCCTATGAGGCAATCCAGAATCTATGGCATCCAACGTCTCCAATCCTGTCTAGAACTTACCTCCTCACACAATAGCTGGACAGGACTGATCCCTTGTAAACCCACACATAGTGTAGTTATATTCTTGTGCATAGGGGGCAGTATTATACTATTTATTAGCTTGTCCTTAGGGGGCCAATATAAATAGCCAAACAAGCCTGACAACTACTTCTCTAAGCCAGAAATTCTCTCAGGATAGTTGAATGAGCAGGGGGCAATACAAGAAAACTCTGCTTAGATGATGAAATATAACATGTGTGCTAATTTCTGAGGCATAATGGGAGAGACATTTAGAATCAAGTTCATAAAAATATCATTGAATTTACTAATTTGTAGGGTGTCTCTGATTATGTAAATTTTGACTGGAATTACCCTTTAAATGTAAAATTTTAATCATAGTGATACTTAAAGGGGTTCTCCGGGCTACAGATATTGATGATTTATCCTTCAGATAGGTCTTAAATATCAGATTGGTGGAGGTGCCGGGTGTCAACAGCTGTGTACTATAAAGTGTATAAAGCTGGTAGCAGAAAGCTCCATACACCGTGTAGTGGCCATTCTGGGGTACTGCAGCTCAACTCCCATTCAAGTGGCACTGGAAGCTACAGTGTATGAAGCCTGTTAGCTTCTGATGCCTCAGCAGCCCAAAACAGCTGATTGGTAGGGGTGCCCTGTTTCAGATCCCCACCGATCTGATGTTAATGACCTATCCTGAGGATAGGTCATCAATATCTGTAGCCCGGATAACCGATTTAATAGAAATAGATTTTAAATTTTACAAAAGCGCTCTACAAATCCCTGAGATTAGTCATTTAGGCCCAAAACTGTAATAGAAAATGAATGCATAGGCAGACAAAAGGTAACCTTGAGAGGACAGCACCGATTCCTCATCCACATTCCAGGTCAGGAGATTTGGAGGCAGTTAAGGAAGCTATTTCTTTAATTGCTTATGACATTTCAAGACCGACCGTGGTGCGGTCTGAGCAAAAAAAGTGCATAGGGCACATTTTGGGTTGTTCTAAAATGACAGAAGCCAAGTAGTGAAGTAGATGTTATTTAATATGTAAATATAACCTTTTTCTGAGCTAATAAGGTGCTCAGAGTAACTGGCCACATATCGAAATGTCTTAAAGGCCTAGTCCACTGTAAGAGCTGAACATGCCTGGTAAAAAAAAGTATGTCACACAATTGCTGAGTCTATCTTTATTTTCCTAATTAGTTCTTCTTTAGTTTATTGTTCAGGGTTTGGAAATTCAGGTTTGCCTAGTTCACACCTGACTTCCTGTTTGGTTGGCCACCAATTAAATACATGTATAGAAATTCAGCCTGGCTATCTCAGACCTGACTTCCTGTTTGGGTGACTACCATTTAAGAATATGTATGCAAGTTTAGGTTGGCTATCTCACACCTGACTACCAGTTTGGGTGACCACCATTTAAGTACATGCATAGAAGTTCAGGTTGCCTATCTCACACCTGACTTCCTGTTTAGGTGACTCCCATTTAAGTACATGTATGGCTAACTCACATCTGACTTCCAGTTTGGGTGACCACCATTTAAGTACATGTATAGAAGTTCAGGTTGGCTATCTCACACCTGACTTCCTGTTTAGGTGACTACCTTTCAAGTGCATGTATAGAAGTTCAGGTTGCCTATCTCACACCTGACTACCAGTTTAGGTGACTCCCATTTAAGTACATGTATGGCTATCTCACACCTGACTACCAGTTTGGGTGACCACCATTTAAGTACATGTATAGAAGTTCAGGTTGCCTATCTCACACCTGACTACCAGTTTAGGTGACTACCTTTCAAGTACATGTATAGAAGTTCAGGTTGCCTATCTCACACCTGACTTCCTGTTTAGGTGACTACCATTTAAGTACATGTATGGCTATCTCACACCTGACTTCCAGTTTGGGTGACCGCCATTCAAGGACATGTTAGTGGCCACAGGATGTTCCATCTGCTATACAATAGATTGGCTCTCCATGAGACAATATTTTTTTATTCACAGAGTAAGAAAAAGTCTACGACAATGTCGAAAGAGCAAGAGCAGAAAAATTCATAGGTAGAGTTGGTGCAATTTGTTTAAATAAAAAAGTAAAAAATTAGATAACAAAAAAGCCACAAAACTTTCTTTGAACATTCCAGTACATGAAGACGTTGTCTCATATTACAAAATGTGTACAATATGTGACCAAGTGTAGGCTATTACTTGGTGGATGGGCTACAAAACCCTTTAGCTCAGGGGTCAGCAACCTTCGGCACTCCAGCTGTTGTGAAACTACAATTCCCAGCATGCGCCATTCATTTCTATGGGAGTTCTGAGAAGACAGAGCAATTATGCATGATGGGAGTTGTAGTTTGACAATAACTGGAGTGCCGGAGGTTGCCTACCCCTGCGTTAGCTACTTGTTTTTTCTAAAGTTCCATATCAAACTTTTTGTAATGACCAAAGGGGTAATTATTTTTCCCCCCAGAAGATTATTAACCATAAATGGGCACTAATAATGCAGTCATTAACCAACTGACCATTAAGATGGACATCCAAAGTAATGTGACTATAAACTACAATAAAAAGCACTTTAATACAAGATACTGTGTCATTTATGTGGGTTCGACAATGTTAAAAATTGTCCTGGGTGAAGGTGAATGTCATTGGTGGGATGGTGCAAGACCAATGTGCTTTAGTAGTTGTAGGATGAGGGAAACTTTACTATTAAGAAGGTACATAGACCAATGCATTGTCGTAGAGCAAGCTGGGCTAATGAAAGTGGTTGGATAATGGGTCCTTCATGAAGCTAATGTCTTCACATCTTGGATTAGATCTTTACAAACAGAGAGAATGGCCACCTAAACCTAGAAGGAATGGTCCATAAATCGTCTGGTGGTGGGTAGAACGAAGTTTTTTTTTGTAGTTATTAAAAGATTGTCTGACAGTCTCTTTTTGTTAGAAGCGACCCACAAAGATCCTACTGCTGGAACTCTCAGCAATCAGCTGTGGTCTGAGGAGAAAGGTGGGTCAGTATGGAAACCATTATATTGGTATGGGATAGGTAAATCAAGAGATTTCTTATACTGGAGACGTTGCCATGTGCACATGATATTTTTGAGGTGGGGTGTGAATTTGGAGGAGCATGGTACTGATGGTGGTTTGGATTTGGGATGACAGTTATGTTTCTTACTAGA
The DNA here is from genome assembly GCF_014858855.1 of Bufo gargarizans. Lineage (NCBI taxonomy): Eukaryota > Metazoa > Chordata > Amphibia > Anura > Bufonidae > Bufo > Bufo gargarizans. The sequence continues at coordinate 55,498,872 of NC_058081.1, read as the reverse complement.
GGTACACAGTCTAAGCTGACTGGATTTTTTTTACAATGGCTGGAAGGTCACCTGGACCTAATTTCCCACAGAGAAACGATATGACTGCACGGTGACACTGCAATTTTAGACCCTAGCCTTAAAGGTGTTGACATAACCCCATCGTCACCCCTCTGGCCTCCCTGATATGAGCATCGTGCAGGGCAAAGGAATTTTCTGGAGATCTGGTGACATACTGCGCTTACCATGGTGACTGCTAGGCGGAGGCTTCCGCCTAAAAGTGAACCCGGTGACGTCACTGGCACTGATGGGCCGGCTTTAAAACTGCTTAGGGAAGCGCTAAAGCCTGCCCATCAGTGTAATAATATAAACAAAAAGCCATTGCCCTGCGCTATGCAGCACAGGACAAAGGAGAGCATTGAAGCATGAAATACTCCGATGCTCATATAAGGGGGGCCAGAGGGGTGAAGATGGGGACCCGGACAACCCCTTTAAGGGTGGCTGCACACAGTGCAAATATATGTGCAGAAACAACTGACATGCGGCAAATCAATTTCCACAACTAAGAAAAAAAGCAAAGTATGCATGAGACATACGCTTTGCTGGTACTGTATTACTCAGCGTTTTTCTCCGTACGTAAAAACCGTGTATAATCCGCATTGTGTGCAAGCGCTCTAAAAGGTAGGTCATCAGTACCAGATTGGTGGGGGGATCCAGCACCCGGCTCCCACATGATCAGCTGTTTTAAGCAGCCACCTGCGCTGGAAGAAACACAGTGGATAGAGCAGGCATGTCCAAACTGCGGCCCTCCAGCTGTTCCAAAACTACAACTCCCAGCATGCCTGGATAGCCGCAGTTTGGACATGCCTGGGATAGAGGAAGGATCAAAAGGCTGCGTCCATTGTGTAGTGGTTGTGCTGGCGTGCTGCAGCCCAGCGCCATCCACGTATATAGGGTAATTTACACCACTTAATAAATTTGGTTCTTCTATGAATGCAAGTTTATTGTGTACTTCACCGTATGACAGCGATGCTCATTGTAACAAGAAGCATCATAAAGGTTGAGCGATGATCATATATCAGGATATTGTATCACGATCACATAGAGTAGTTATGGCCTGTGATATATCGTTCATCTGATGATACTCCCCTCTCAGCAATAACTCCCATATTATTGAGAGTAATTATAGGGCGCAGAATCATCCCATGTACTGTATATAGGTCAAACACATGAATGAATCACCCCACCTCACGCTGCGTACTGGTTCTACTGGTTTACTGTGCTGCAATAAATCTTGCAGGATAATGCTAAGTTGTCATCCATAGCAAATGATCAGGGGTTTTCAGTGACTTAAGTGTGTAGTACAGTACCAGCTAAGTACATGAGATTTTCAAAATCTGATGTATATGGCGTGGAAATTTTCTATGCAGAAATCGAACTGCGGGGCGGATGTGAAAATTTGCAGCATTTTAATTGTTGCTTTTTTGTACAATCAGAACTGTGAAGCATCAGTTATGTTTGGGCTTCCCTAATGTTTTTTTCAGCCATATTAGTCTCTGTTTAAGTTGCACCGCTAGATGCATTTCACTCAGAAGCAGGAGACGTCTCCTTTCTGACAGAACAGTAATGCTGTGACACCCTTTCCCTTACTTCCCTGTGATATTCAGAAGCAATGTAGAAGCAGTTCTTTTATCAGGCTCAGATAGTTCTGACATGCCCCAATTTCCTTTAAATCTTCTTCTGAGTCTCTGTTACCAGGGACTGATCTTGCCTGACAGCAGGCAGTGGACTGCAACTTCGGTAGAAATGACTCCCCTAGCAGCCATGACTTTACAGGTTTTTTTTTCAGGTGGATGTAGACATATTTTTTAAATTAAGTGATTTAGAAATGTGCCAGTTACACCATTCTCTATTAAATGAAAGGAAATTGTGTGAAAGTACGGTGAGTCTTTCAAGGGTGAATTCCAGGGGATTGCCAGGACAATGCCCTTAGGTGTAGCCCAAAGTGAAACCGGTTGGTTGGCGTAATAGATCCATACCCACTACCTGTAACAATGACCTGTTGGTTACCTAGAGCCACCACTAGAGGGGGCTTAACAAATGCAGTGAACCAGCTCACCATGATGAAGCGTGGTTGCACAAGTGCATGGACATCAGAAGATCAGCAGAAAATTCAGGAAACCAAATCCATCCGGGGACTTCAAGTAAAACTTCCTCTTTATTGTAGAAAATTTAAAAACATTCTAAAACGTCTAAACACGAATCCAATAGTAAAATATTTTAGCTTGCGTGTTTTGAATATACAAATCCTTAGTCATAGCATGTTAATAAATGACTGTTCCCCACTAAAATACCATTTGTAGTTTCCCCCCCCAAGGAACTGGTGGGTTGAATACACGTGGCAGTTTAACCCCATACACACCACACTAATGAAAGAACAATCTCATGGTACAAATATTGTAATGATTTACAGGTTTTGCATTTTTTGTGGCCACATTTGTAACCATAAGAAAGCCATGGTTGGACACATCTAGAAAGATATCCTTGATTAAATCCTCCCTGTCCGGAGAGCCGGCCTGCGAGATGCAGCATTTACAATTTTACAAGAATAACCTCAGGCTGGTGACCTGTTATATGAAGCAGAGGACTCCCTGGGAAAAAAGTTCCTTCTTAGAAGAACCCATTCACCATAAGGAGTGTTGTCGGTAACATGCCTAGGTTGGGATGAGCTCACCAAAAGAACTGGGTTCTCCGATGTTTCCTTCCTACATGGTTCAACCTGGACCCTATTATTGCAATCACTAAGTTCTCTGTCCAGGAAAGAAATACTTTCCCTTGCAAAACTGGCTGTCAATGTTAACCGCTTCATTACCAGAGTGTTTACCCCCCTTCCTTATCAGGCCAATTTCTTAGATGGGCCTATCTAACTGCAAATAACTAATCTTATTCTGAGCCAACCTACATGTGTTTGATATTTTTCATGGGACATCTTAGACCTTTGTTTTGTGCCATTAGATGAAAGATATAATATTTAAAAAATGTATATCAAATGCTCAGACCCCCCAATATCAGATGCTCAGACCCCCCCATATTAGATGCTTAGGCCCCCCAATATCAGATGGTCATTCAGGCCCCCAGATGAGAAGCTAAGTCCCCCATATGCTCAGACAGACCCCATATGAGATGCTTAGACCCCCCCATATCAGCTGCTCAGACCCTCATATTAGATGCCACCCCTGTTTATATGTGTCTGCATTGCTTAAAAAATTATGTTTTTTATATATGCAAATAAGCCTGTAGGAGCAAGGGGGACGCTGCCATTAGTCCTAGAGGCTCTGCTCTCCCTGCAACTTCTGCGTCCTCTGCACTTTGATTGACAGTACCAGGAAGTGAAAATATACTAATGTTGGGCCCTGTCATTCAAGATGCAGAGGACGCTACAGTTGCAGAGAGAGCTGAGCCTCTAGATGTAACGGCAACACCCCCGATGCTCCTAGAGGCTCATTTGCATATATTCAAACTTAATTTTTCTTTGAACCAACACAGATGCCTTTAGCTGCCAAGTGCACATATAACAGGTCGGGCCAGTGTCATAGGTACAAACCTGCTGACAGATGCACTTTTGTCTATGGCAAAGTAGCGGTAAACAGGAAGAGAAAAGGGAGACAGCACGTATGCACTGCGTGCGCTATCTCCTCATACAGCTGATTGGCAGCAGTTTGTATACCTGAAACGAATACGCTAAATTATGCTGCTACTGGATTGCGGTTCAGACTGTTTTTAATTTTTCTACAATAAAGAGGAAGTCCCCAGAGTGTTGGATTTGGTTTCCCGACTAGGTGCTAACGGCATATTCATTCTATGTTGCAGTCACACAGTATGCAGTAAGCCCCGTGCCCTCTCTAAATGTGGTTTTGTGCAGCCAGAATATTAAGTTTTCCGCTTTCCCAGAAACAGATAAAACTATTTAATGGCTGAAAAGAAAATTTAATAACTTGACTTTTTCTCTGTGATCCTGCGTTGTATTCTTGATGTTGCACACACAAACAGGACACTTGTAGAAACTAGGCATATAATCAGCCTGCAATGAGATAAAAGAGGAATCGTTTATGTCGTCAAATGATTGCCACTAAACCTCTCCTTCCCCGCATCCCTCATTACTAAAACTCTTCCTCCTCCCTCATTACTAAACCTCTTTTTCTCCTCATCTCTCATTAATACACCTCTGCTCCTCATACTTCAATACTAAACCTCTTCTTCACCTCATTCTTTGTTACTAAATCTCTCCTTCTCCTCACACTTCAATTCTAAACATCTTCTTTTCATTCTAAACCTCTCCTTCTCCCCATACTTCAATACTAAACCTCTTCTTCGTTACTAAAGCTCTTGTTCTCCTCATCCCTCATTACTGCACCTCTCCTTCTCCTCATCCTTCATTGATAAACCTCTACTTCTCCTCATTCCTCCTTACTAAACCTCTCCTCATCATCCATAAACCTCTTCTTCTCCCCATCCCTCATTACTACATCTCTCCTTACCCTCCTTATCCTCATCCTTCATTACTAAACCTCTTCTTATCCTCATTCCTAAACCTTTTGTTATCCTCATCCCACATTACTGTGCCTCTCCTTCTCCTTATCCTTCATTACTAAACCTCTATTTCTCCTCATCCCTCATTACTAACCCTCTCATCCTCTGTTCTAAACCTCTCCTTTTCCTAATCCCTCATTACTAAACCTCTTCTTCTCCCATCCCTCATTTCTAACCCTCTCCTCCTCCTCTTTCCTATGTTGTAAACCTCTCCACATCCTTCATTACTAAACCTTTTTGTCTCCTTATCCCTCATTACTAAGCCTTTTGTTCCCTCATCCCTCATTAAATCTCTCCTTCTCCTCATACTTCAATACTAAACCTCTTCTTCATTGCTAACCATTTTCTTCTCCTCATCCCTCATTACTAAACATCTTCTTCTGTTCATCCCTCGTTACTAAACTTCTCCTTTGTTACTAAACCTCTTTTTCTCCTTCTCATTCCTCTTTACTAAACCTCTCCTTCTCCTCATCCCTCATTACTAAACATCTTCTTATCCTCATCCCTCAATACTAAATACCTCCTTCTCCTCATCCCTCTTTATTAAACCTCTCCTTCTCATACTTTAATGCTAAACATATTCTTCTCCTCATCCCTCCTTACTAAACCTCTTATTCTCCTCATCCCTCATTACTAAACCTCTTCTTCTCCTCATTCCTCAATACTAAATACCTCCTTCTTCTCATCCCTCCTCTCCTCCTCATACTTTAAAGGGAACTTGTCACCGGGATTTTGTGTATAGAGCCGAGGACATGGGTTGCTAGATGGCCGCTAGCACATCCGCAATACCCAGTCCCCATAGCTCTGTGTGCTTTTATTGTGTAAAAAAAACTATTTGATACATATGCAAATTAACCTGAGATGAGTCCTGTCCCTGACTCATCTCACGTACAGGACATATCTCGGGTTAATTTGCATATGTATCAAATCGTGTTTTTTTTTCACGATAAACGCACCCAGAGCTATGGGGACTGGGTACTGCGGATGTGCTAGAGGCCATCTAGAAACCCATGGCCTCAGCTCTATACACAAAATCCCGGTGACAGGTTCCCTTTAAAACTAAACATCTTCTTCTCATCCCTCCGTACTAAACCTCTCATTCTCCTCATCCCTCCTTACTAAACCTCTCCTTATCCTCATTCCTCATCACTAAACCTCTTCTTTTCCTCATTACTAAAACTCTTTCTCCTCATTCTTCGTTACTAAACCTTTTCTTCTCCTCATCCATCATTACTAAACCTCTCCTTCTCCTCATTCCTCATTCCTTACTCTCTCCTTTTCCTCATCCCTCATTACGGAACTTTCTCCCCATCCTATATTACTAAACTTCTCCTTCTCCTCATCCCTGAACCTCTCCATATAGGTGTGTGTATAACACCTGTACTGCACTGCTCCATTTCCCATTATACCAAGTCAAGCCTCACAAATGTACAATAGTATGTGCTCACCATTTAAGTGAAAGCCTTGAGACTTCCTATAAAAGAGATTACAATGTCTGATTATAATTACAGTAATTTCTGAAGCTAATAACAAATGTCTTTATTGGTCATTCACAGACCTCAAAGACTGACAGAAGGTGCACAGAACAAATATGCCGAGAAGATGCAAGAACATCTAACGATGGACATGTCCTGATCACTTATCATAAGGTTGTGTCAGGGCTATGTCTATATCATATGTTTTATGTCTGTATATATCATTGTCATATGTATATATCATGATTTTACGTCCCATTATTTGTTTTGCTGTTTTTTTCTTGACAAATGCAAGGAAATACTCCTGCTGTCTCCTGCTACAATGCTTTGTAACACGTTGAGAGCCAGTTTGCTGATCACTGAACAGAGCCAAGAACATGATGAGACATCACAGGAGAAGACGTGTGTATTTGTGGATCCATATGGCTGTTCTGACCAATATAGCACGGAACACTCCTGAAAATGTGCACTCTCCAACCGATACCGTAACAGTATAGGCCCCGAATTAAATAATGGTAGACGGCTGTTACTCACAGTCCTGTATACATAAATGATTATAGTCCCTGATACATAGACAGCTGTCATCCATAGTCCATGATACATAGACAGCTGTCATCCATAGTCCCTGATACATAGACAGCTGTCACCCATAGTCCCTGATACATAGCCAGCTGTCACCCATAGTCCCTGATACATATCCAGCTGTCACCCATAGTCCATGATACATAGCCAGCTGTCACTCATAGTCCCTGATACATAGCGAGCTGTCACTCATAGTCCCTGATACATATCCAGCTGTCACCCATAGTCCCTGATACATATCCAGCTGTCACCCATAGTCCCTGATACATAGACAGCTGTCACTCATAGTCCCTGATACATAGCCAGCTGTCACCCATAGTCCCTGATACATATCCAGCTGTCACCCATAGTCCCTGATACATAGACAGCTGTCATCCATAGTCCATGATACATAGCCAGCTGTCACTCATAGTCCCTGATACATAGCGAGCTGTCACTCATAGTCCCTGATACATAGCCAGCTGTCACCCATAGTCCATGATACATAGACAGCTGTCATCCATAGTCCCTGATACATAGACAGCTGTCACCCATAGTCCCTGATACATAGCCAGCTGTCACTCATAGTCCCTGATACATATCCAGCTGTCACCCATAGTCCATGATACATAGCCAGCTGTCACTCATAGTCCCTGATACATAGCGAGCTGTCACTCATAGTCCCTGATACATATCCAGCTGTCACCCATAGTCCATGATACATAGCCAGCTGTCACCCATAGTCCCTGATACATAGCCAGCTGTCACTCATAGTCCCTGATACATATCCAGCTGTCACCCATAGTCCCTGATACATAGCCAGCTGTCACTCATAGTCCCTGATACATATCCAGCTGTCACCCATAGTCCCTGATACATAGCCAGCTGTCACCCATAGTCCCTGATACATAGCCAGCTGTCACCCATAGTCCCTGATACATAGCCAGCTGTCACTCATAGTCCCTGATACATAGCCAGCTGTCATCCATAGTCCCTGATACATAGCCAGCTGTCACCCATAGTCCCTGATACATAGCCAGCTGTCACCCATAGTCCCTGATACATAGCCAGCTGTCATCCATAGTCCCTGATACATAGCCAGCTGTCACCCATAGTCCCTGATACATAGCCAGCTGTCACTCATAGTCCCTGATACATAGCGAGCTGTCACTCATAGTCCCTGATACATAGCCAGCTGTCACTCATAGTCCCTGATACATAGACAGCTGTCACTCATAGTCCCTGATACATAGCCAGCTGTCACTCATAGTCCCTGATACATAGCCAGCTGTCACCCATAGTCCCTGATACATAGCCAGCTGTCACTCATAGTCCCTGATACATAGCCAGCTGTCATCCATAGTCCCTGATACATAGCCAGCTGTCACCCATAGTCCCTGATACATAGCCAGCTGTCACCCATAGTCCCTGATACATAGCCAGCTGTCACTCATAGTCCCTGATACATAGCGAGCTGTCACTCATAGTCCCTGATACATAGCCAGCTGTCACTCATAGTCCCTGATACATAGCGAGCTGTCACTCATAGTCCCTGATACATAGCCAGCTGTCATCCATAGTCCCTGATACATAGCAAGCTGTCACCCATAGTCCCTGATACATAGCCAGCTGTCACCCATAGTCCCTGATACATAGCCAGCTGTCACCCATAGTCCCTGATACATAGCCAGCTGTCACTCATAGTCCCTGATAAAGAGACATCTGCCACTCTCATGTCATTTATACATGGGTGGTGTCAGGTAAGTCTCCATCTACTGCTCCTTTATGAACACTTACAGGAACTGATCCATGACGGATCGGGGATGGAAGCACTTGTAGAGCAGATAGATGATGACGGGGAGGACGAGCAGCCCCAGAACTGCAAGGAAGAGACACATGAATTACACCTTATCTGGGGTGATACAGGGAAGCAGTGGAGGTAGCAGGGAAAGTAGGAAAAAATCCTGTGCCTACCTAATCCAAACCACCATGGAAGCTTGAATCCCAGAACAGGTCTACGAAACTCGACAGTATCATTGGATGATTCCAGGGTGTCCCCTGCGGAGACAGGACATAAAACTATGATAGCCAGTACTAAACTCCATAGACTATAACTCCCACAATACACTATTTATCTGCAATACTATACCCCATTTCCTAGACCAGAGCTCTCAAGCACGCAGCCCATGGGCCGCCCAGGAGGCAAGGTGCCCAAGGAGCAGGAATATAGCATGTGCTGGCATTACTAAACGCTCCCTGGTCCTTTTCAGTGGGTACCAGTGCTGCCCTATGTCCTGGCAGTGTACAGCTTCAGGAAGTAGTGCGTAGGCGCACACCATGGTCTGACACTGTGCAGCACTGGCGCCGGGACAGTGCTGCACTGCAGTCTGCATTTATTCTGGGGTCTGGTCTGGGGAGCTGTAATAATTCTGGGGTCTGGTCTGGGGAGCTGTAATAATTCTAGGGTCTGGTCTGGAGTCTGTCTGTATTCATTTGTAGGTCTGTTTGGAGGTGTATATGAATTCTGGGGTCTGTATTCATTTGAAGGTCTAGTCTCGATGTATGTATGATTTATGGGGTCTATATTAATTTTAGGGTCTGGTCTGGGGATCTGTATTAGTTCTGGGGTCTGGTCTGGGGATCTGTATTAATCTTGGGGTCTGGGTAACTGTATTAATTCTAGGGTCTGGGGATCTGTATTAATTCTGGGGTCTGGTCTGGAGTTCTGTATTAATCCTGGGGTCTAGTCTGGAGATCTGTATTAATACTGGGGTCTGGGGATCTGTATTAATTCTGGGGTCTGGTCTGGGGATTTATATTAATCCTGGGGTCTAGTCTGGAGATCTGTATTAATCCTGGGGTCTGGGGATCTGTATTAATTTTGGGGTCTGGTCTGGGGATTTGTATTAATCCTGGGGTCTAGTCTGGAGTTCTGAATTAATCCTGGGGTCTAGTCTGGAGATCTGTATTAATTCTGGGGTCTAGTCTGGAGATCTGTATTAATTATGGGGTCTAGTCTGGAGATCTGTATTAATCCTGGGGTCTAGTCAGGAGATCTGTATTAATCCTGGGGATCTGTATTAATTTTGGGGTCTGGTCTGGGGATTTGTATTAATTCTGGGGTCTAGTCTGGAGTTCTGAATTAATCCTGGGGTCTATTGTAGAATTTTACAAGCCCACCCGCGCTCCCTGATTCACTGAAATCTTAAGTGTCATACAGAGGATTCGCTGCAAGGTTCACTGCCACGGTCTGCTGCAGTGACCGTAATAGGAAAAAGTTAGGGAGGTCTGATTTGAATACAAATCAGAATCGGAACCTGCGCTGATTCCAATCTGTGTCCGAGTATTAGCTCACAGTACGAGAGATAGGGGAAAAGAAAGTTTCACAATTTTCTAGTGAGAAAGACAAGAAAGGATGTATTCACAGTAGTTTTTCTGGTGGTTACCTTATTTGACAGGTAATTTATCTGTCCGTGGAGTATAATTCTTTTCGGATCCGGTGGGTTGGTTTACAGGTCGCCTTCAAGTTCAACCTCTAGTGTGGGTGGTGCTCCGGCCGGCAGCAAATCACTCACACGAGGGAACCCTAGTTGGAGTCCGGGAGCTTGGCGTGTGACGTCACCGCACTTGAGTATGGAAGCCTTCAGGGGACAAATTCAATCCGACGCGTTTCTGAGCCTAAACGGGCTCCTTCGTCAGGGATGGTGAGGTTTGTCAATCCTGAAAGTAAATAGGCTGTTGTTCCCATGGCAACTGCTAGTTTGTTGGCGCTAGGAACACTTAACCCCATCTGATCCGGTTAGTATTTTCTTTTATTCAAAAGCAAACCATTCAATACCTTGATTGAGGCCATATGGGGCCAAGCTATTTAGTTTAAATATCCATTTGCTTTCTTGTTTTGACATTTCTTTTATATAATCACCACCTCTCTTATTAGCCGGTACTTTTTCGATCCCTCCAAAAATGGATCCCATGAATTTGCATGCATGATGTTGAGCATAGTGACGGGATAGTGGGTGTCCCTCAAATTTTTTGTGTATATTGTTCACATGTTCTCTAATTCCCCTGGAAGGCCTATAATTTCAGGAATTGATGGACTCACATCCAATTTATCAAAATATGTTGATGTACTACTACAACCTTATGTTCAAAAACTACCTGCCTACCTCAAGGACACTACACACATTCTACAAATCTTGAAAGAAATTGAATGGAAGGATAACTATATCTTGGGAACGCTGGATGTGACCTCACTCTACACCGTGATTGAATACGAGAAGGGTAGAGAAGCAACGGAATTCTTTCTGAGAAAAGATGGCGTTATGCCAGAAAACCAGATCAACTTTATTGGAGAATGTATCACCTTCATTTTAAAACATAATTATTTTAAATACGGATCCGATTTTTACTTGCAGACGTGGGGGACCGCGATGGGGACCAGATTCGCACCGAGTTTCGCAAACCTATATATGGGTCGGTGGGAGGAGCTCACTTACCAGACCCTGGGCGGAACCGGTGCGAGTCTGGTCCTCTGGAAACGTTTTATTGATGACGTAATTTTTATTTGGAAGGGAGATGAAATTTTACTGGATAAATTTTTAAAGGATTTAAATAAAAATGATTTTTATCTTAATTTTAGTCCCACCTGGAGCAGAACCCAGATCAATTTTTTGGACCTAACTATTTCCATCTCAGAGGGTTCTATCTCAACAAAAACCTATCACAAACCCACTGACACTAATAGCTTCATACCCCTTGACAGTTGCCACCTGCCTACCTGGCTGAACAATATTCCAAGAAGTCAATACATACGCGCTAGGAGAAATTGTACCAACAACACGGACTATGATGAAGAAGTGCAGAAACTTAATGAGAAATTCTTAGACAAGGGATATGACATCAAAAACCTTTTACCAATTGCTGAACAAATTAATAACCTGGACCAACGCACGCTCCTACAGACTAAACAAGCCGTGATAACTAAACAGACAGTTGATGACCACCCACAAACAATTGACATCCCAATCATTAGCAATTATAGTGAAGGCACGTCTACCTTCAAGAATATCATTAAACGACATTGGGATATACTCAAACAGGACAAACAAATCGGCGAAATGCTAACACCGCACCCCAAATTTATATTTAAGAAGGCTCCCAACCTCTCCAACTTAGTGGCACCCTCCATTAAAACTAAAACATTATCCATAAAGAAATGCAATATGAAGAAGGGCTTCTTTCCATGCAAACTATGCCCAAACTGTAAATTGACCAATAAATACACAAAAGGACCCATGTTAGAATTAAAAACAAAGGACTCCGCTTTCAAATTGAACCATCATATAACATGCAACACGGCAGGAGTTATTTACTTCATAAAATGCCCATGTCAAAAAATCTATGTGGGAAGGACCAAAAGACTACTAAAAACAAGAATTAGAGAACATGTGAACAATATACACAAAAAATTTGAGGGACACCCACTATCCCGTCACTATGCTCAACATCATGCATGCAAATTCATGGGATCCATTTTTGGAGGGATCGAAAAAGTACCGGCTAATAAGAGAGGTGGTGATTATATAAAAGAAATGTCAAAACAAGAAAGCAAATGGATATTTAAACTAAATAGCTTGGCCCCATATGGCCTCAATCAAGGTATTGAACTGTTTGCTTTTGAATAAAAGAAAATACTAACCGGATCAGATGGGGTTAAGTGTTCCTAGCGCCAACAAACTAGCAGTTGCCATGGGAACAACAGCCTATTTACTTTCAGGATTGACAAACCTCACCATCCCTGACGAAGGAGCCCGTTTAGGCTCAGAAACGCGTCGGATTGAATTTGTCCCCTGAAGGCTTCCATACTCAAGTGCGGTGACGTCACACGCCAAGCTCCCGGACTCCAACTAGGGTTCCCTCGTGTGAGTGATTTGCTGCCGGCCGGAGCACCACCCACACTAGAGGTTGAACTTGAAGGCGACCTGTAAACCAACCCACCGGATCCGAAAAGAATTATACTCCACGGACAGATAAATTACCTGTCAAATAAGGTAACCACCAGAAAAACTACTGTGAATACATCCTTTCTTGTCTTTCTCACTAGAAAATTGTGAAACTTTCTTTTCCCCTATCTCTCGTACTGTGAGCTAATACTCGGACACAGATTGGAATCAGCGCAGGTTCCGATTCTGATTTGTATTCAAATCAGACCTCCCTAACTAATCCTGGGGTCTAGTCTGGAGATCTGTATTAATTCTGGGGTCTGTTCTGGAAGCCTTTGAGATCCCTGCCCTAAACTATAACACTACATTCATCACTTTCAGTAATTAAAACCCATATACAGTACTATAACCCCCACAGTATACTTGTAATCCATAGTACTAAACCCCATACACTGGAATATAATCCCTACTCTCCTCACTACTACTAACGCCCCCTTAATGACGCCATATGTATAGCTTTAACCCTATTATAAAGCACACTTACCTAGGAGGCCGCACAGATGAAGAAAGTGCAGAGAAACGATGACTAGGAGTAGCTTCATTTTCTGAGTTACCATGATAGGGTGCTAGAGTCCTATGATGGGTTTATATAATGATGTCACAAGGAATAACATTGTGATGTCAGCATTTAATAAAAATAACACTATGGGGTCATGAATACTGATAAGTTACCATGGCAACCATTCAGATGTAAACATAACAAAGTGAATGTCCACCAGTTATTCTCATGTGCTGAGTTATTTCTTTGATAACCCCTGCATAGACATGGAGGTGAATGATAATTCTAGATACCTGCAGCCAACAGTAGAGGGAGCTCATGAGTTTAATGCATACTGTTCTATTACACACATGCCTGGCCATCTCCTCTATATGTGGCTGTCAGATTAAGGGTCAGGTGGGGTCTATGTCTTAAGGATGGAGGCCCATACCATATTTTTGGCCCAGAGGGCTCCCGTGTGGCCCTCTCTTGCATATGTATTATGGACTTCAATAGGAGTCCAATATTTAGAGCCAAAGTTGTCAGATCCGGAACGCTTTAGGGAAGGCTGTCCTGGCCCCACACGATCCCATCCTTGGCACCATACTGCTTCCACACAGAGCTGTAAGGCGGCATTCACACAAAGGGGTTTTTGAGTATGCTTTAGATGTTTTACATCTTTTTGTGCCTTTTTTTAGGCAAAAAATGTCAGCACCAGATGAAGTCTATGGGAAATATGAAACATAGGACAGTTTTTTTAAATCTTTTTTACTAATGTAAAAAGGGAAGGAGTGATATAAAACTGCAAGCCATGCAAAAAAAAAAACAGAAAACAAAAAAAGCCATTTTAAAAACACCAAGTTGTAAAACATCTTGTATAAGCAAAAATGCCACAAATGCCTCATAATACGTTGTACAGGACTTTTTGCCCCCTAAAAAAACACTATTACAAAAAACAGTATGGCCGTACTCTTTTCACAATTTATGTGCTATATCACATAAAATTTGCTTGCACGTCATGTGATCACAGTGATCTACTGTAAACTTGCTTGGGCTATACCCCCCCCCCCCCCCCCCCCCAACGATATGCCACAGAACGGCCCAGCCATAACATTGAAGGGGTTTTCCAAAACTTTTACACTGATGACCTATCCTCAGGATAGGTCATCTGTATCTGATCGGTGGGGGTCTGACAGCCGGGACCCCCGCCGATCAGCTGTTTGAGAAGGCACCGGTGCTTGGGTTGTGGCCTTGTCTCAGCTTTTCCTGGGCCAGTGATGTCACGTTCATATGACCTAGAAGGAGCTCAGTCCCACAATTTGGCCCTTCTCAAAGACACCCGGATCTCTAGGTTTGACCATTTTTCCCCCGCTTGTAATGGCTGCTATTAATAGTTTCTACCTCTTGAAGTCAATCATCTCTTCGATCAAGGTCACTTGAATAGATTATCACTGCACACCAGAGGACACCTCAATGTCTAGTGTTTCCAGAATTTATTTTTATTATATACAAAAAATTAAACAAAACCTAAAATAAAACAATCACTTGGGTTACGTTAGTCCTGTGATGTAGGGCATCGCTCCCCTATGGCGACACAATAACTGACTTGTATACTCCCATCTTCCTCGACACGCAGGTTCCACTGTGGTCTCGGAGACATGAAGCTAATTTTAAACACTTGCTCCTTAACCCCGGATGAGAGCTCATGATACACAAGGCACTGGTTTGGGAAGTACCGTTCAACGGCCAGAAACGCCTCGTCAGTACCAATAGAGTTTGGGGCCGCAGACACTAGGAGGCCACAGCGGGAGTGGGATACAGAGTCCAACATCAGGGTAGAGATAAGAGCTCCATCGTGGAGGCTACATGTGGGTGGGAGGTATTGCTCCAGTCTATCCACCAGGATGAGGGAAGGAGCAGGAGATGTTAGATGAAGTGAGGAGAAGAACTGAAGAAGATCCTTCAAGGAAGGAGGGTACACAAAGCGGATTTTCTGCAAAGAGAGAAAAAAAAAGAATCAATGTTTGGATTCCCTGAGTATATTGATAGTGCTGGGAGTTCCTACTAAGAGAGGGGAAGAGTGAGCTGTGGAAATTGGGCATTGAATGAGATTTTTGTAAAAAAATTTTGGAGGGTACATTATTTGTTTCTACAATTCCTTCAGTATACCAAACGTAGGTAGACACATCTACACACAACTTCACTGAAGACCATGCCGACGAAAAAAGACCCCAGCAATACAAATCTTAGCACTATAAAGCAAGAGGATCCAGAGACAAGACATTTCCAGGACCCTTGAGGTAAATGAGAGGATGTTCAAATCCATTCCTCCTAAGATAAGCCTCACTGGGTATCTTGTAGTCACGCTATGGACAGCGCCCTTCCGTTATTTGATATACGGTGCTGGGTGGACACCTCTTGTCCTCAAGTCTTATAATGGGGGATCGTCCATGTGAGAACCACTCCTTTATTGACTACATCCATGACGGACTAATGTAAATTATGCTCTGTCCAAACGGTACAGTCAAATCTTGTTCATTTTGGACACAATTTCATGGTAACAAACGGAGACTTGACCACACAGTGTACAGAAGCCCTGAGGACTCTTCCTTGTTTTGGAACCCATGTCAAAGCATACCATGTAGATGGACCTTGATGCTTTATTTGCTATAAAACGTGTGCACTACACAAGCTTATTGCTGTAGGTTCTGCTACCATGCCTATGTAGAAGGTTTTATCTGGAATGGACTACCCCTTTAAGTCTGTAACTACAACGGACCACCTCATATGATGATCTGACTAGAATGGTTTAGTAATCCATAGCAACCAATCAGAATTCAGCTTTCATCTCCACCTCCGCATAGGAAAAATGAAAGCTGCACGCTAATTGGTTGCTATGGGCAAAACTTTTGCTGATACCGTGCCATCATGTTTCTTACTCAGAGACCCTCCCCGCCCCGTCCCTTCATGGGCACCTTTAGTATAAGTGGGTCCCGGGCCGCTCTGCCCGCTTTGGGCACAGTCTGCAGCGGCTCCGGGCAAAGATACAGCACCGTTCCTTCCTCCTCTGCCGCAAAAGCCGCCACCATAAACATAAGCCCGCTCATCCCGCAGTCAGGGGGCCCAAGGATCAGCACTGGAGGTCCATGAGGACCACACTCTGCGGCCCCCACCTCACCGGGCTCCTGGGAGCCACTCAGCTCCCTGAACACCCGAAGCAGCGTCCGCGCCATGTTCTGGCGGGAACCGCGGCAGCCGCCATTTTGTGCGCGTCACACGACACGCTCTGGTAAATGGCCGCTGGTGGTTGGCTTAGTCTGAGGGAAGGAGGAGGCGGCGGCGTCTGGTATGTGTCACTTCATCATGACTAGAGCTGTGGAACTTCAACTCCCTGCTGTTCCTGTCAGGATACACCCATAACTCAACTGATAGCGGTATAAAATGGCGGACGTGCAGTAGATGAGGGAGTCTCCTTCTATGAGATAGCGTTTCATTACACTTTCTCAGATACTACAGCGATGTGGGTGACCTCAGGACATGGCCAGACCTAAGGCACTTTTCACAATTTGGGGGTCATTTGCGAGCAGATTTGGAGCATGACCCGTTTTAAATGCCTGTGAGACAATATTTGGGCATTTTTGTGGCGCATTTAACACATAGGAGTGGTGGGCCCCGGCAAATTTAATAATTTTATGCCAGGAAAAAGGCGTTAAAGATGAGAAAAAACTACGCCAGCAAGTGCCTGATGAAGGTTTGCTGACAGGCACAAGGTCTACCAAAGATCCGCCTAATGTATGATGAGGTGCACGCCCCATCATAAATTAGGTGCATCTTCTGGCAGCGTAAAAAGTAATAAAAAAGCCTCCAAAAAACCCCAAAAAGGTATATTAGACGCTGTTTTGATAACAATGTCTAATATACCTGCTACCTGGTCCTCTGGTGGCCCCTTTTGCTTGGATCGACCACCAGAGGACACAGGCAGCTCTGTAAGTAGCACCAAACACCACTACACTACACCCCCCTGTCACTTATTAACCCCTGATCACCCCATATAGACTCCCTGATCACCCCCCTGTCATTGATCACCCCCCTGTAAGGCTCCATTCAGACGTCCGTTTGTGTTTTGCGGATCCGCAAAACACGGACACCGGCAATGTGCTGTCCGCATTTTGCGGATCCGCACTTTGCCAGAACTATATAGAAAATGCCTTTTCTTGTCCGCAATTGCGGACAAGAATAGGACATGTTCTATAGGCTCTACAAAAAACGCAGTGTTCGCCCGATCAGGCCTGATCTTGTGCTCACACTTGCGTTCAGTCCGCCTCACCGCAGTGACCGAATTTTTTTTTTTCTGATCACTGCAAAAACACCGTAAAATCGCTGCAGCGCTATAAAAAGATCACTTTTGAGGGGCATGGCGAGTTCATAGAAATTTTTTTTTTTTTGGCACAAGTTAGCGGAAATTTTTTATTTATTTTTTTCTTACAAAGTCTCATATTCCACTAACTTGTGACAAAAAATAAAATCTCACATGAACTAGGGTTGGGCGATATACCGGTATCACGATATACCGCGGTATTAAAAAAACTGCGATATCGCCGTTTCCTAAATACCGCGGTATTTTGTGACGTCATCAAAGAGGTCAGTGCACATTGTGCGCTGACCTCTTCTAAACGTGCATCCGCCCGCTTCTAACAACTCGCCTTCAGGAACTGACTGATCACTTACCGCCCGCCCCTGCACCTTGCTCTTCCTCTTGCTCCTGGCCTGCCTCCTTCTTGCTCCGCCTCCCTTAGTCAAGTCTCCACCCACCACCTGACATCATCACCGTTGTCACCCACCAGTGCAGGGCGCCGTGTGAGTACTGTGTGAGTATTGTCTCTGGAGAGACTTTTCCTGCGGCTGCCTCACTAGTGCGTTCTGTCTGATGACAAAGTTATAAACTTACTACTTCCCGCAGCGGCCGCCCCGGCTCTCCCTCCTCCTCGCTCCCATAAGACCTTATTATAACGCTCCTTGTGGCCCCCCATACAGTGCAACGCCTCCTTGTGGCCCCCCATACAGTGCAACGCCTCCTTGTGGCCCCCCATACAGTGCAACGCCTCCTTGTGGCCCCCCATACAGTGCAACGTCTCCTTGTGGCCCCCCATACAGTGCAACGTCTCCTTGTGGCCCCCCATACAGTGCAACGTCTCCTTGTGGCCCCCCATACAGTGCAACGTCTCCTTGTGGGCCCCCCATACAGTGCAACGTCTCCTTGTGGCCCCCCATACAGTGTAACGTCTCCTTGTGGCTGCCCCCGTACAGTGCAACGTCTCCTTGTGGCTGCCCCCGTACAGTGTAACGTCTCCTTGTGGCTCCCCGTACAGTATAACGTCTCCTTGTGGCCCCCCCGTACAGTATAACGTCTCCTTGTGGCTGCCCCCGTACAGTATAACGTCTCCTTGTGGCTCCCCGTACAGTATAACGTCTCCTTGTGGCCCCCCCGTACAGTATAACGTCTCCTTGTGGCTGCCCCCGTACAGTGTAGCGTCTCCTTGTGGCCCCCCCGTACAGTATAACGTCTCTTTGTGGCCCCCCCGTACAGTATAACGTCTCCTTGTGGCCCCCCCGTACAGTATAACGTCTCCTTGTGGCCCCCCCCCATACAGTATAACGTCTCCTTGTGGCCCCCCCCCGTACAGTATAACGTCTCCTTGTGGCCCCCCATACAGTATAACGTCTCCTTGTGGCCCCCCATACAGTATAACGTCTCCTTGTGGCCCCCCATACAGTATAACGTCTCCTTGTGGCCCCCCATACAGTATAACGTCTCCTTGTGTTTTTTTTTCTTTTAAACGGGTATTTATCGCGATATATATCGTTATCGCGATAAATTTTTTAATATCGTTATCGTTTGAATATTTTTGATATCGTCCAACCCTAACATGAACTCACCATACCCCTCACAAATGACCCGATTTCGGAAAGAAGACACCCCAAGGCATTCGCTGAGGGGCATATTGAGTCCATGAAAGATTGAACTTTTTGTCACAAGTTAGCGGAAAGGGAGACTTTGTGAGAAAAAACAAAAAAAAATCAATTTCCGCTAACTTGTTAAAAAAAAAAAAAACTTCTATGAACTCGCCATGCCCCTCACGGAATACCTTGGGGTATCTTCTTTCCAAAATGGGGTCACATGTGGGGTATTTATACTGCCCTGGCATTTTAGGGGCCCTAAAGCGTGAGAAGAAGTCTGGAATATAAATGTCTAAAAATGCCCTCCTAAAAGGAATTTGGGCCCCTTTGCGTACCTAGGCTGCAAAAAAGTGTCACACATATGGTATCGCCTACTCAGGAGAAGTAGGGCAATGTGTTTTGGGGTGTATTTTTACATATCCCATGCTGGGTGAGAGAAATATCTCTCTAAAATGACAACTTTGTATAAAAAAATGGGAAAATGGGAAAAGTTGACTTTTAGAGAGATATTTCTCTCACCCAGCATGGGTATATGTAAAAATACACCCCAAAACACATTGCCCTACTTCTTCTGAGTATGGCGATACCACATGTGTGACACTTTTTTGCAGGCTAGGTGCCCAAATTTTAAAGAGCACCTTTAGGATTTCACATGGCATTTTTTACGCATTTGGATTCCAAAGTACTTCTCACGCTTTAGGTCCCCTAAAATGCCAGGGCAGTATAAATACCCCACAAGTGACCCCATTTTGGAAAGAAGACACCCCAAGGTATTTCGTGATGGGCATAGGGAGTTCATGGAAGTTTTTTTTTTGTCACAAGTTAGTGGAATATGAGACTTTGTAAGAAAAAAAAAATAATCATAATTTTCCTCAAACTTGTGACAAAAAATAAAAACTTCTATGAACTCACTATGCCCATCAGCGAATACCTTAGGGTGTCTACTTTTCGAAATGGGGTCATTTGTGGGGTATTTCTACTGTCTGGGCATTGTAGAACCTCAGGAAACATGACAGGTGCTCAGAAAGTCAGAGCTGCTATCACGACCGGCGTGCCTATCACAAACGTGACACAAAGGGAGGGAAAAGGGAAGGCTCTGTCCAAGGGAGAGGGAAAGGTGGTGACCCCTATCTCACCTTGAGGCTGGCATCTGACTGCCCTGAGGTCCCTAGACGGGTTCCTTACCCGTACTCCGATCGCGTGCCTAAAACCCTGGCTTTCCCTAAGATAAGCCCTAGATAGTGAATAGGGCGGTGGGAACACTAGTCCGCACCACTAACTCTAAAGGAAAACACCAAGGGGAGGACAGACAATACAGACTAAACATATAATCCCAGGTGGGCAACAACAGAAGACAACAAAAAGCCCAACAGGGATCCGGAGGGTAGCACTCTGGAACAACAACCAGGATTCACAGCTCCAGTGGGTCAGTATAGAAGTCCAGGCAGGAAGCTCTATAACTGGCAACTAGAGAAGTGTGAGAGGAGAATATAAGGAGGTTGGGAGTGGCAGACAAGAAACAGCTGAGGAGGAGAAGCTACGGATCCCTGAGTGAGACAAAAAGGATTGCAAGGCAAACACAGAAAACTATCATTAAGAAACAGCGTGATCTTTAGACATAGAGCGCGCAGCCACCCGCTGCGACTTCCTGACCCCGGGTACAACAGAGTCAGACGTGGCTCTTGACACCCTTGTGACAGCTGCTTCAAAATGCGGAAATTCACATTTTTGTACCATAGTTTGTAAACGATACATCTTTTACCCAAACCAATAAATATACACTTTTTTTATCAAAGACATGTAGAACAATACATTTAGAGAAAAATTTATATAGAAATGTATTTAAAAAAAATAAAAATTACAACTGAAAGCGAAAAATGAAATTTTTTTGCAAAAATTTCGGTAAATTTCGATTAATAACAAAAAAAGTAAAAATGTCAGCAGCAATAACATACCACCAAATAAAAGCTCTATTAGTGAGAAGAAAAGGAGGTAAAATTCATTTGGGTGGTAAGTTGCATGACCGAGCAATAAACGGTGAAAGTAGTGTAGTGCAGAAGTGTAAAAAGTGGTCTGGTCATTAAGGGGGTTTAAGCTAGGGGGGCTGAAGTAGTTAAAGGGGTTGTGTCACTTCAGCAAAATGCATTTATCATGTAGAGAAAGTGAATACAAGGCACTTACAAACGTACTGTGATTGTCCATATTGCCTCCTTTGCTGGCTGGATTGAATTTTCCATCACCTTATACACTGCTCGTTTCTATGGTTACGACTGGGGCTGCAGCTAACCATTATTTTAGAAATCGATTATTCTACCAATTATTTTTACGATTAATCGAGTACTCTAATAAGAAAAAATGTATTAATAGACTGTTTTCCTTTATAAAAACTCATCAGACCCCCTACCATCAGTCCCCAACACCCTTCGTTCCCCCCAGTGCCATCAGCTCTTTCCCACCCCAGTGCCATCAGCTCTCCCCCACCCCAGAGCCATCAGCTCTTCCCCACCCCAGTGCCATCAGCTCTCCCCCACCCCAGAGCCATCAGCTCTTCCCTAGCCCAGTGCCATCAGCTCTCCCCCACCCCAGAGCCATCAGCTCTTTCCCACTCCAGAGCCATCAGCTCTCCCCCACCCCAGAGCCATCAGCTCTTCCCTAGCCCAGTGCCATCAGCTCTCCCCCACCCCAGAGCCATCAGCTCTTCCCTAACCCAGTGCATTCAGCTCTCCCTCACCCCAGAGCCATCAGCTCTTTCCCACTCCAGAGCCATCAGCTCTCCCCCACCCCAGAGCCATCAGCTCTTCCCTAACCCAGTGCATTCAGCTCTCCCCCACCCCAGAGCCATCAGCTCTTCCCTAACCCAGTGCATTCAGCTCTCCCTCACCCCAGAGCCATCAGCTCTTTCCCACTCCAGAGCCATCAGCTCTCCCCCACCCCAGAGCCATCAGCTCTTCCCTAACCCAGTGCATTCAGCTCTCCCCCACCCCAGAGCCATCAGCTCTTCCCCACCCCAGAGCCATCAGCTCTTCCCCACCCCAGAGCCATCAGCTCTCCCCCACCCCAGAGCCATCAGCTCTTCCCTAACCCAGTGCATTCAGCTCTCCCCCACCCCAGAGCCATCAGCTCTTCCCCACCCCAGAGCCATCAGCTCTCCCCCACCCCAGAGCCATCAGCTCTTCCCTAACCCAGTGCATTCAGCTCTCCCCCACCCCAGAGCCATCAGCTCTTCCCCACTCCAGAGCCATCAGCTCTCCCCCACCCCAGAGCCATCAGCTCTTCCCTAACCCAGTGCATTCAGCTCTCCCTCACCCCAGAGCCATCAGCTCTCCCCCACCCCAGAGCCATCAGCTCTCCCCCACCCCAGAGCCATCAGCTCTCCCCCACCCCAGAACCATCAGCTCTCCCCCACCCCAGAGCCATCAACTCTTCCCTAACCCAGTGCCTTCAGCTCTCCCCACCCAATGACATCAGCTCCACTCCCCCTTGTGCCATCATCTCTCCCCCTTGTGCCATCGTCTCTCTCTCCCTTGTGTCATAGTCTCTGCTGCCCTTGTGCAATATCTCCCCTAAGGCTAGGACACAATTTAGTTAGACTATGGACGCACGGTCCGTGAAAGCCCAGCCTGCCCTCCTCCTGACACCCAGAGTGCACAGCGTCTTTTATTGCTATGACACTGTGCACTCCGAGCGCCCGGCCTTAGTCGCGCCCCCACCCACTCGATGTCACCAACTTACGTTTCCAGCAGGGGCGCCGACAACACTCCATCGTTCCGCGCTGCTCTGGGCCTGATGTCACACAGCGCGTCAGGTCACAGGAGGTCAGTGCAGTGTGGGACCATGGACATGCCATGGAGTGTCCGGAGGCCCCCTGCTAAAAAGGTGAGTATTCCGAGCGCATTGTGGGCCAGCGGGAGACCACGGAGCGGAAGTAATAGGGTTAATGATGGTACCTTGGAACCAAACCGAGTTTTTTTTACAGTAGAAATACATTTATGAAGTTACCGTATTGCGTGAAGTCTCGCGAAGCAATAACTTTGGCTCATCGGAGCCAATACATTCTAATACTGTACGGAGCTCCTGCTGCATACAGTATTAGAACAAAGTTTTAAGTCCATTCGCTCATCCCTAGTAATTATAATAAAAGGCCATGTAATTACATCACACTGACACTAGATGGTGCAACCTATATAGACCTTTTTTTACCTCGTCCAACAATCCACAGAAAAAGGTAATTTTAATTATTCCAGTTACATTAAGTTATCCCCGATCCATGGGATAACTAATAGATCGGTGGGGGTGCTACCGCTGGGACCCCCACGATCACAAAAATGGGGGCCCTGTACCCCCCGCAGCCCCCTGAAATGAACAGAGCGGCTGGTCAGACAAGCGTGTCATTTCTGCTACACTCATTTCTATGGGAATTCCAGACATGGCCAAGTCGCAAAAAAGGGTTTTGCTACTTTTTTTTTACTCCAAAAACTGGCATAAAAATGTTCATAAAAGATCCCTTGTGATTTAACGTGTTACCTGCAAAAATGGTGTGGTATTAAAAAGCAAAACAAGAGCAGGATGGACACCCGGCCTTACAGAACTGTGCAGAAGATTTCATCATTTGCAATATCTGCAGCAAAGTCTGTGCCAACACATGCAGATTATGTTGCAGATTTAGTACGAAAAAGGCAGTGGAAAAATAGCATAAGGCCTCATGCATTTTTTTTTGCGGATAGCTCACTGACACACTCAGTTCTGTGGGGCCATGCACACACCTGTATTATAGCGTATGTCTTCTTCTGGTCCCTATTGTGGACAAGAATAGACCTTTCTATCGATGCAAGTGAGAGAAATGTAGATCGCACATGGAAGGTATCTGTATTTTGCAGATCCCTGGTTTGCAGACTGAACTATGGACAGTGCCACAAAGCCTTAGGCCTCTTGCACACAAACGTGCCGTGTTTTGCGGTCCGCAAATTGCGGATACGCAAAACACGGATGTTGCCCGTGTGCATTCCGCAATTTGTGGAACGGAACAGACGGCCCATTATAGAAATGCCTATTCTTGTCCGCTAAACGGACAAGAATAGGACATGATCTATAATTTATGCGGGGCCACGGAACAGTGCAACGGATGCGGACAGCACACTTACTATTTTGTCTGAATTTCTTTACTAAAAGTAATGTTTTCTACATTTAGGCGGTTGTTTTTATGTCAGTTTTTAATTTCTGGATTTTGTGTGCCTGCACCACATTTATGAACTCTATCTATAATAATATATGTGGTGTGATGTAGTTTACACCTTAAGGCCTCCTGCACACATGTGTGCTGCCCGTTGCCGTATTGCAGACCGCATTTGCAAAACGCCATCTGCAACTTTTTTAGACCAGGCGTTCATAAATGAGCCTCCTAGTGTTTGGTTTAGGTGTATTTTGCATTAACACCTTAACGACCAGGGTGTTTTGGCCATAAGAGGTGAGAGCGGGGCAGAGCTGTTAGAGAGCTTGTCTGACCACTAGGTAGTGTTTATATGTTCAAATTACTGTGACTTCTAATCAAATTGATTTCTAATCAAAGGGGTTGTGTAGCTTTTAAGAGCGTTTTAATAACTCCCCAACCCAATGGGTCCTGTGAAGGGAAGCATATAAACCTGCTCTCCGATGCTCCTTTGATCCGCTGCCCTCATCACTGCCCTTAGAGCACAGACGACGGTCACGTACACCGCTGAAGCCAATGACTGGCTGCAGCAGTGATGTGTCCATGTGGCATGTGACCCCGTCTGTGCTGGAAGCTTATATGTAGGACTGAAGCGCGTTGAAGACAGCGGCAGACCCAAGAAGCCAGAGAGCAAGTCAGTATACTTCTGTGAACAGGTTTGCTGGGTGGATGGAGTTATTTAAAACAATCTTGGAAGCTAGACATCACCTTTAAACCCATGTAGAAAAATGCTTCTTGTTTGTTTGTTTTTTTAGCACGAAATACATGCAATTTGATAAATAAAAAAAATGATGCAAACTTGTCCTTAGCCTTTAACAGTCACCTAAACCAATATGATGGTGTACCATGGTAGGAAGGCTGGGCAGATATATTATAGGACACTAGTGAACCCATTGTCGCTTGTGCCCTGGTAGTAAGTAAATAGAACCAAAACAATAAAAAGGGCAGTAGTAAAATGTAACTTTTGATGTTATACCTTTAAAATTCAAAAGGCCCACAAATGTCACGGATGTAGTAGGGGAGGACACCAAAAGACAACAAGACGGAAGGGAAAAGACACTAGGCCTCACCGCTAGGGAAGGAAAAAGGGTCACCACCTATGAAACCCTGCTCCTGGCCCTAACTCCTATCTGTATGGGCACCTCTCGATGGTAGAGATGCCCATACACAGGAACCTAGAAAACCCTGGTGGCCCTCAGATGCCCTAGACTTAATGATAGGGCAGAGACAGTGTCTCACTGAGGCCTAGTAAACAACAGAGGGGGGGGGGGGGGGGAATACAAAACACAACAAGCGGAACACTTAACTTCTAAGGATGATGGATGATCAGGACTTTAACTAGAACCACACTCCAGCTCTTCCAACACCAAATGAAGCTATCCAGAGCAAGGTGTGATGGGTGAAGTCAAACTAAATAGGGGGGAGGTAAAGGTCACATGATCCACACCTGAACAGGAGGGGTGGACATACAAGCAACACACAGACAAAGTGAAACCAAAAGCTGCTGTCAGATCACTAATGAGCAGATAATCTTTCAGACCTTCTCAAACCTGTCACCGGTGTGACACAATTCTATTCATAGACACCACCCCTTAGGGGACCAGTACCACAAACAATTCCCTACCATGAAAGTGTGTTTATACCTAAGAAAGATAAACCAGCATTCATAAAGGTATACACTTCTTACCGGAGAACGAGTACAGGAAGGACCTTGCTTGAATCTCACACCCAATCAGCTTGTTCCCATCCCCACAGATGAAAGGTGGGGATTCTGCTGTATTCCACCATCTGTGACCACACCGATTTCTCACCGTCTGGTCTGTGTGTGTATATAATGTTGCAGAAAGGGCAGAAGGGTAGAGCCCTACCACTGATAGTTAAAGAGTGCTAGGAAACCTAAACATAAGTGCTCAGATAAATAGATATATGTGACCCTACGCATTTCATCTATTTATATAGCCCCAAATTCATCAGGGGACACAGGGCTAGTGCTACCTACAAAACAAAAGAGAATATATTTTTTTTTAAATTAACCTATATGTACACTTAAAATTAGGGGTAATTGGATTTCCCATTATCACCATTCAGGGTATCCAATAAACCACTCACTTACATCTATTATTGGTTAGTCCCCGATGTAGCCGTCCTGGAAAATGTATGGTCGCACCTCCAGATATATTACCCCTTACAAGATGAGTGTACTGTTACATGGGATCAAGGCCAATACTGGCTACTTTTTTTGTCACCTTACATCACAAAAAGTACAACAGCAAGCGATCAAAAAGGCGTTTGCCCACCAAAATAGTACCAATCTAACTGTCACCTCATCCCGCAAAAAATGAGCCCCTACCTGAGACAATCGCCCAAAAAAACCCACTAAAACATCATTTTTTTTGTTATTAAAATTTGGTATCACCACGTTCGTATAGACCGGTTCTATAAAAATATCACATGACCTAACCTCTCAGATGAACACCATAAAAAATAAAAACTGCACCCCAAAATAGTGCCAATCAAACCGTCATCTCATCCTGCAAACAATGAGACCCTACCTAAGATAATCGCCCAAAAACTGAAAAAACTATGGCTCTCAGAATATGGAGACACTAAAACATGATTTTTTTCCCCCAAAAATTATATTATTGTGTAAAACTTACATAAAAAAAAGTATACATATTAGGTATCGCCGCGTCCGTACCGACCGGTTCTATAAAAATATCACATGACCTAACCCCTCAGATGAACACGGTAAGAAATGTAAAATAAAAACTGTGCTAAATAAACCATTTTTTGTCATCTTACATCACAAAAAGTGTAATAGCAAGCGATCAAAAAGTCACACGCACCCCAAAATAGTGCCAATAAAACCGTCATCTCATCCCGCACAATTATACCTTACCCAAGGTAATCGCCCAAAAACTGAAAAAAACTATGGCTCTCAGACTATGGAAACACTAAAACATGATTTTCTTTACTTCAAAAATGAAATCATTGTGTAAAACTTACATACATAAAAAAAAGTATACATATTAGGTATCGCCGCATCCGTGACAACCTGGTCTATAAAAATATCACATGATCTAACCTGTCAGATGAATGTTGTAAATAACAAAAAATTAAAACGGTGCCAAAACAGCTATTTCTTGTTATCTTGCCTCACAAAAAGTGTAATATAGAGCAACCAAAAATCATATGTACCCTAAACTAGTACCAAATCTGCCTTCTAAAAACCGTATGGCATTCCTTTCCTTCTGTGCCCTGCCGTGTGCCCGTACAGCTGTTTACGACCACATATGGGGTGTTTCTGTAAACTACAGAATCAGGGCCATAAATATTGAGTTTTGTTTGGCTGTTAACCCTTCCTTTGTAACCGGAAAAAAATTATTAAAATGGAAAACCTGCCCAAAAAGTGAAATTTTGAAATTGTATCTCTATTTTCCATTAATTCTTGTGGAACACCTAAAGGGTTAACGACGTTAGTAAAATCAGTTTTGAATACCTTGAGGGGTGTAGTTTCTTAGATGGGGTCACTTTTATGGAGTTTCTACTCTAGGGGTGCATCAGGGGGGCTTCAAATGGGACATGGTGTAAAAAAAAATTGTCCAGCAAAACCTACCGTATGGCTATCCTTTCCTTCTGCGCCCTGCCGTGTGCCCGTACAGCGGTTTACGACCACATATGGGGTGTTTCTGTAAACTACAGAATCAGGGCCATAAATATTGAGTTTTGTTTGGCTGTTAACCCTTGCTTTGTAACCGGAAAAAAATTATTAAAATGGAAAACCTGCCCAAAAAGTGAAATTTTGAAATTGTATCTCTATTTTCCATTAATTCTTGTGGAACACCTAAAGGGTTAACGACGTTTGTAAAATCAGTTTTGAATACCTTGAGGGGTGTAGTTTATAGAATAGGGTCATTTTTGGGTGGTTTCTATTATGTAAGCCTCGCAAAGTGACTTCAGACCTGAACTGGTCCCTAAAAATTGGGTTTTTGAAAATTTCAGAAAAATTTCAAGATTTGCTTCTAAACTTCTAAGCCTTGTAACATCCCCAAAAAATAAAATATAATTCCCAAAATGATCCAAACATGAAGTAGACATATGGGAAATGTAAAGTAATAACTATTTTTGGAGTTATTATAGAAGTAGAGAAATGGAAACTTGGAAATTTGCAATTTTTTACAAATTATTGGTAAATTTGGTATTTTTTTAGAAATAAAAAAGATTTATTTTTTTTTTACTTCATTTTACCAGTGTCATGAAATACAATATGTGACAAAAAAACAATCTCAGAATGGCCTGGATAAGTCAAAGCGTTTTAAAGTTATCAGCACTTAAAGTGACACTGGTCAGATTTGCAAAAAATGGCCTGGTCCTTCAGGTGAAATAGGGCTGAGTCCTTAAGGGGTTAATGGACCAAAAGTAATGGGACAATTGGCTTCTCAACTGTCCCATGGTCAGGTATGTGTTATTCCCTCATTATCCCAATTACAATGAGCAGATAAAAGGTCCAGAGTTCATTTCACGTGTGCTATTTGCATTTGGAATCTGTTGCTATCAACTCTCAAGATGAGATCCAAAGAGCTGTCACCATCAGTGAAGCAAGCCATCATTAGGCTGAAAAAAACACAACAAACCCATCAGAGAGATAGCAAAAACATTAGGCGTGGCCAAAACAACTGTGTGGAACATTCTTAAAAAGAAGGAACGCATCGGTGAGCTCAGCAACACCAAAAGACCCGGAAGACCATGGAAAACAACTGTGGTGGATGACCGAAGAATTCTTTCCCTGGTGAAGAAAACACCCTTCACAACAGTTGGCTAGGTCAAGAACACTCTCCAGGAGGTAGGTGTATGTGTGTCAAAACAAACAATCAAGAGAAGACTTCACAAGAGTGATTACAGAGGGTTCACCACAAGATGTAAACCATTGGTGAGCCTCAAAAACAGGAAGGCCAGATTTGTCAAACGACATCTAAAAAAGCCTTCACAGTTATAGAACATCATCCTATGGACAGATGAGACCAAGATCAACTTGTACCAGAGTGATGGGAAGAGAAGAGTATGGAGAAGGAAAGGAACTGCTCTTGATCCTAAGCATACCACCTCATTAATGAAGCATGGTGGTGGTAGTGTCATGGCATGGGCATGTATGGCATGCCAATGGAACTGGTTCTCTTGTATTTATTGATGATGTGACTGCTAACAAAAGCAGCAGGATGAATTCTGCAGTGTTTTTCGGGCAATATTATCTGCTCATATTCAGCCAAATGCTTCAGAACTCAGACAATGACCCAAAGCATACTGCAAAAGCAAGCAAAGAGTTTTTTAAGGGAAGAAGTGGAATGTTATGCAATGGCCAAGTCAATCACCAGACCTGAATCCGGTTGAGCTGCATTTCACTTGCTGAAGACAAAACTGAAGGGAAAATGCCCCAAGAACAACCAGGAACTGAAGATCGTTGCAGTAGAGGCCTGGCAGAGCATCACCAGGGATGAAACCCGGCGTCTGGTGATGTCTATGCGTTCCAGACTTCAGGCTGTAATTGACTGCAAAGGATTTGTAACCAAGTATTGTAAAGTGAAAGTTTGATTTATTATTAGCATTCTGTCCCATTACTTTTGGTTCCTTAACAAGTGGGAGGCACATATGCAAACTGTTGTAATTCCTGCACCGTTCACCTGATTTGGATTACAGCTGACAGTCTGCAGGTAAAGCACATCTTGTTCGTTTCATTTCAAAATCATTGTGGTGGTGTATAGAGCCAAAAATGTTAGGATTGTGTCGATGTCCCAATATTTATGGACCTGACTGTATATCATGACTTCTGAGTACTGGACTGGTACTAGTAAAGCTTCTGCCAGGTTTAATGGAGTCGCAGAAGCTACAGTCCCCACATCTAAGACAACCTCTGATAGGATTTTCACACTAGTGAACCCATTGTCGCTTGTGCCCTGGTAGTAAGTAAATAGGAATAGCAGAGCCGGGGTCTGAACCTAATCTGGTGGAGACTGATAATGATTTTTATGCTGAGGCCAAATATACTGTATGAGGATAGGTTGTAAACAAAAACTCCTTCCCGCCTTCAGGGCTCTTATCTCTGTGTCACAGGTCACTTGTTGAGCACCTCATACATGGCACCGAGCCTGCCTGAAGATAAGTAATATTCACCCCGTGCAATGTACTGATGAGTCTGGCGTTGACATACAGTACACATGTATTACTAGAATCTGTATTATCAGCTATTGTATAATGCACAGTACATGTATTACTAGAATCTGCCCCTTTTCCTCCACACTTGGCAGTGTTGTTAAAAGGGCAGGATAATGCGCGCTCTGCACAATACATCTACCATTATTTGCACCCGTAATTTCAGAAACCTACACCAGCTCCTAGGTGCCACAGCTACATTGTAGAGATGGGAATAGGCTGCTGACAGACGTCTATGGCGGCAGCTTATCTCCTGTGTAAATGAAGGATCAAAATCAAAGAGCAGTCTGAAGACCTCAATACGCATTAGGCCCAATGCACACAACCGTATTTCTTGTCTGCATTATGCAGCTCAAATGCGGACCCTTTAATTTCTTGTCCATATTGCAGACAAGAATAGGCATTTCTATAATAGTGGCGGGCACATACTGACAGTATCAGACCGCAAAACGTATGTGTGCATGAGGACTTCACTATTTCGCTATTTCACCGTGCCGCCGGACTGCCGCTCTGTCCCCATTAACTATAATAGGGACGGGGCGGAGCTCCGGCGCAGCGCGGCAAGAGGCCGCCGGACTAAAAGTACTGCATGTCCGACTTTTTAGTCCGGCGGCCTCTCACCGCGCACTGCCGTGCTGCACCAGAGCTCCGCCCCTGTCCCCATCATAGTCAATGGGGATGGAGTAGCGGCAGGAAGGATCCGACAGGGTGAACAGCCTGTCGGATCCGTCCTGCCGCTAGTGTGAAAGTACCCTAACAAAGCAAGGATTAACAGCCAAACTAAACTCAATATTTATTGTCCTGGTTCTGTGTAGTTTACAGAAACATCCCATATGTGGTCGTAAACTGCGGTACCGGCACACGGCAGGGCGCAGAAGGAAAGGAACACCATACGGTTTTTGGAAGGCAGATTTTGATGGACAGGTTTTTTAAAACCATGTCCCATTTGAAGCCCCCCTGATGCACCCCTAGAGTAGAAACTCCAAAGAAGTGACCCCATTTTAGAAACTACACCCCTCAAGGTATTCAAAACTGATTTTACAACGTTTGTTAACCCTTTAGGTGTTCCACAAGAATTAAATGAAAATAATAGATATGAAATTTCAGAATTTCACTTTTTTTGGCAGATTTTCCATTTTAATCATTTTTTTTCCGCTAACAAAGCCAGTATTAACAGCTAAACTAAACTTAATATTTATTGCCCTGATTCTGTAGTTTCCAGAAACACCTCATATATGGTCAAAACTGCTGTACGGGCCACACGGCAGGCTAGCTTGCGCATCGCGAGATTACGGCGCGCTAGCTTTCTGACGTCAGGGAGCAAGGAGGAGATTCTGAGGATACGGGGCGGTGCTGGGCATCTTCATGCTGGACTCATCTCAGGGACAGGACTCATCTCAGGTTAATTTGCATATGGATCAAATCATTTTTTTTACACAATAAAAGCACACAGAGCTATGGGGACTGGGTATTGCAGATGTGCTAGCGGCGATCTAGCAACCCATGTCCTCAGCTCTATACACAAAATCCCTTTAAATATCCAATGGATGGATAATACTCTACTGTAATTCTCATTTACACTGCAGGGTAAAATTTAAAGAAAACATGGCTGCTCCCTTCCACAAACATCACAGCCCCTGTCCATGGGTTATGTCTGGTAATGCAGCTCCGCTCCATTGCAGTCAATAGGAATGAGCTGCAGTACCACACACAATCGGCGGACTGGCGTGGTACTGTTTTTGTAAGATAGCTGAGTTCACCTTGCTATATTTTCATATGATTTTGCAGTTATTAATACGACGGGTAGTGGCCATTTGCCTGCTTTTTTTCTGAAAAGAAAATCACCTCCAAAAAAGCTTTAACCCCTTAAGGACACATGACGTACCGGTACGGCATGTTTCCCGAGTCCTTAAGGACACATGACGTACCGGTACGTCATGGCTTTAAATAGCGATGCCGGCGCCGCGGGGGTTAATCGGAACGGGATGCCGGCTGAAATCATTCAGCCGGCATCCTGTAACAATGCAGGGGGGGGTCATTTGACCCCCCCGCATCGACGATCGCAGAAAACCGCAGGTCAATTCAGACCTGCGGTTTTCTGCGTTTCCGGTCCATTCGGGTGTCCTGTGACCCGATGAACCGGAAAAAGACTGCGATCGGTGGCGTAATTTTACACCACCAATCGCAGTCCGAGGATTTGCAGAGGCGGAGCTGGCCCTGGTGCTGAACGCCGCTGTCCAGGGTGCTGATTGGTGCAGGGGAGAGAGGCGCGAGATTCAAACTTCCTGCGCTCCTCTCTCCCCTCCTCTTCCTGTTCTGCACGAGCACCCGGCAGCATCGTCCAGCACCAGCTCCTGTGTCCCCCTAATCGCCATCCATCACCCTCCTGCACCCATCGCCACCCAGGTAGGTTAGGGTCAGTGAGGGAGAGGCACCTTTAGGCAGGGATAGAAGGGAAAAGTTAGAAAAAAAAAAAAAAAAAAAAAAATCACATTTATTCCAAACTTTTTTTTTTCAGCTACCAGACCCCAGACCCCCCTGCCACTTGCCCCCCCCGCATCCCCCCCACCACCAGCCCCCCCCCCCCTCACCACCAGCCCCCCCCCACCAGACCCCCCCCCACCAGACCCCCCCACCACCACTTTTTTTTTTCTGCGTGCGCTGACTGGCCGGCACTTTTTAGCGTCCGTCCACTGTTAGCGCATCGCCCGCCCCACCACCCCACCGACCGCTGATCAGCGTTGAACCGCTGATCAGCAAGTTTGAACTTTTTTTTTTTTTTTTCTAACACTTGCCCATTTTTTTTGCCTGGACTTTTAGTACGTGAACACCCGTGCCCCCACACACACGCACATAGAATAAAGGTTTACACGCACGCACATACACACGCACACACACACACCCATGGCCCGCCGGGTGTTCTCGGCCGAGGAGGCATATGCCCAGATTGCCTCCGACTCTGAGAGCCCCAGTGAGGATGAGGATGACCCCACGTTCCTTTTGTCATCCGCATCCTCCTCATCATCATCGGATGACGATGAGCCACCAAGGCAGCGGAGACGCCGCCAGGCGGAGCCAGGGGCCACACATGCTAGGGATCCTGTGGCCCACCCTAGTACGAGCCGCCCTGGGGTTCGTACTGGTTTCCCGGCCCACCAAATAAGTTCACCGGAGCCCCCTGCCGATGAACTTAGCTGGTGTCCCCCAGTGGACTTTGAGCCTGAGATTCCGGATTTCGCTGGCAATCCTGGAATCCAGATTCCCACAGTGGGGTTTACTGAAATAGACTTTTTTAGTTTTTTTTTCAGTAACCCACTGGTGAATCTGATGGTGGAGCAGACGAATCTGTACGCCCAACAGTTCGTCGCTCAAAACCCGGGCTCATTTTTGGCTAGACCCGGTGGCTGGACGCCGGTCAGTGCAGCCGAGATGAGGACATTTTGGGGCCTCGTGCTGCATATGGGTCTAGTGCAAAAACCCAGTGTCAGGCTGTACTGGAGTGGGGACGTCCTATACCAGACCCCACTGTACAGTACGGCCATGACACGCTCCCGGTTTGAGGCCATCCGGAAATGTCTGCATTATTCCGATAATGCAGCATGTCCCCCCCGAAGTGATCCTGCCTATGACCGGCTGTACAAGATACGGCCGGTCATCGATCACTTTGGGGCCACATTTCAGCAGGCCTACGTACCTGGAAGGGAGGTCGCGGTTGATGAGTCTCTCGTTGCGTTCAAGGGGAGACTCAGTTTCCGCCAATACATTCCCACAAAGCGGGCGAGGTATGGCGTGAAGCTATACAAAATTTGTGAGAGTACCTCAGGGTACACTTACAAATTTCGTGTGTACGAGGGGCGAGATTCCCGGATTCAACCACCAGAATGTCCCCCCACTCTGGGTGTTACCGGGAAACTCGTGTGGGACCTTATGTACCCACTGCTGGATAAGGGTTACCACTTGTACGTGGACAACTTTTATACCAGCATTCCCTTGTTCAGGTCCCTTGCCGCCAGATCCACGTTCGCTTGTGGGACCGTGCGGAAAAATCAACGCGGCCTCCCTGCCCACCCCCTCCAGGTACCTATCCCCAGGGGTGAGACCCGTGCACTTACCAGTGGAAACCTGTTGCTGGTCAGGTATAAGGACAAGAGGGATGTCCTTATGCTGTCCACAATCCACGGTAACAGCACCACCCCAGTCTCTGTGCGAGGTACCACGGCAACGGTCCTCAAGCCCGATTGTATCGTCGCCTACAATCGGTATATGGGAGGAGTTGATCTCTCTGATCAAGTCCTCAAGCCATATAATGCCATGCGCAAAACCCGGGCATGGTACAAAAAAGTTGCGGTCTACATGGTGCAGGTTGCCATGTACAACTCTTTTGTACTATCCCGAAGCGCTGGCAGCACAGGGACATTCCTCCAATTCTATGAGGCAGTCCTCAAAGACCTGATCTTTTCGGACCGGGAAAGAGCAGGCCGGAGTACCTCGGGAACTGGAGGCGCCCGGATCGTCCCTGGCCAACACTTTCCAGGTGTGGTCCCCCATACTGGAAAGAAGGGACGAACCCAAAAAAGATGCAGAGTGTGTCACAAGAGGGGGATACGGAAGGACACCACTACTCAGTGTGACACTTGCCCCGATCATCCGGGCCTCTGCATTATCGATTGCTTCAGGGAGTATCACACTTCCATGGAGTACTAAATTTTTATAATCTCCAACAGTCCCCTAGAGAACATAAAACACTATGGCTCTCAGACTTTGGAGACACAGAAACAATTTTTTTTCCCCAAAAAAATATTAGTTTTAGTGCAGGCATCCTCAAACTGCGGCCCTCCAGATGTTGTAAAACTATAACTCCCAGCATGCCCAGACAACCTACAGCCATCAGCAGGGCATGGTGGGAATTGTAGTTTTACAACATCTGGAGGGCCGCAGTTTTAGGATGCCTGCTTAGTGTCTCCAAAGTCTGAGAGCCATACATATTGGGCATCGTCGCGTGCGTAAAAGTCGTCGCTATAAAAATAACATTTGACCAAACCCCTCGGATGAACGGTGTTAAAAATATAAAATAAAAACGGTGCCAAAACACCCATTTTTGGGCAAAATTTCCATTTGAATCCTTTTTTTCCAGTAATAAAGCAAGGGTTAACAGCCAAAAAAAACTCAATATTTATGGCCCTGATTCTGTAGTTTGCAGAAACACCCCATATGTGGTCGTAAATGGCTATATAGCCGCACGGCAGGGCATAGAACGAAGGGAACTCCATATGGTTTCTGGAAGGCAGATTTTGATGGACAGTTTTTTTTTTTCGACACCACGTCCCATTAGAAGCCCCCCCTGATGTAGCCTAGACTAGAAACTCCAAAAAAGTGACCCCATCTAAGAAACTACACCCCTCAAGGTATTCAAAAGTTACTTTATAAACTTTGTTAACCCTTTAGGTGTTCCACAAAACTAAATAGCAAATGTAGAAAAATTTTAGAATTTAATTTTTTTGTTACCTTGCCTCAAAAAAGTGTAATATAGAGCAACCAAAAATCATATTTACCCCTAAAATAGTACCAAATCAACAACCACCTTATCCCGTAGTTTCCTAGATGGGGTCACTTTTATGGAGTTTCTACTCTAGGGGTGCATCAGGGGGCTTGAAAGGGTACATGGTGTAAATAAACCAGTCCAGCAAAATCTGCCTTCCAAAAACCGTATGGCGTTCCCCTTCTTCTATGTCCTGCCGTTTAGCCAAATAGTAGTTTACGACCACATTTGGGGTGTTTCTGCAAACTACAGAATCAGGGCAACCCATTTTGAGTTTTGTTTGGCTGTTAACCCATTTTTTTCAGTAATAAAGTAAGGGTTAAAATGGAAAATTTTCCAAAAAATAGAAATTTCTAAATTATTTCTCCATC
This sequence comes from Bufo gargarizans, assembly GCF_014858855.1. Lineage (NCBI taxonomy): Eukaryota > Metazoa > Chordata > Amphibia > Anura > Bufonidae > Bufo > Bufo gargarizans. The sequence continues at coordinate 55,462,506 of NC_058081.1, read as the reverse complement.
TGCCATTAACTCTTGTGGAACACCTAAAGGGTTAACAAAGTTTGTAAACCCAGTTTTGAATACCTTGAGGGGTGTACTTTCTTAGATGGAGTCACTTTTTTGAAATTTCTATTCTAGGGGTGCAACAGGGGGCTTCAAATGGGACATGGTATAAACAAAACCAGTCCTGCAAAATCTGCCTTCCAAAACCCATATGGCGTTCCCCTCTTTCTACGTGCTCCCGTTTGGCCAAACAGTAGTTTACGACCACATATGGGGTGTTTTTGCAAACTACAGAATCAGGGCAACCCATATTGAGTTTTGTTTGGCTGTTAACCCTTACTTTATTGCTGGAAAAAATGGGTTAAAATGGAAAATTTTCCAAAAAATAGAAATTTCTAAATTGTTTCTCCATCTGCCATTAACTCTTGTGGAACACCTAAAGGGTTAACAAAGTTTGTAAACCCAGTTTTGAATACCTTGAGGGGTGTACTTTCTTAGATGGAGTCACTTTTTTTGAAATTTTTATTCTAGGGGTACAACAGGGGGCTTCAAATGGGACATGGTATAAACAAAACCAGTCCTGCAAAATCTGCCTTCCAAAACCCATATGGTGTTCCCCTCCTTCTATGTCCTCCCGTTCGGCCAAACAGTAGTTTACGACCACATATGGGGTGTTTTTGCAAACTACAGAATCAGGGCAACCCATTTTGAGTTTTGTTTGGCAGTTAACCCTTGTTTTACTCCTGGAAAAAATTTATTATATTGGAAAATTTTCCAAAAAATAGAAATTTCTAAATTGTTTCTCCATCTGCCAATAACTCTTGTGGAACACCTAAAGGGTTAACAAAGTTTGTAAACCCAGTTTTGAATACCTTGAGGGGTGTACTTTCTTAGATGGAGTCACTTTTTTGAAATTTCTATTCTAGGGGTGCAACAGGGGGCTTCAAATGGGACATGGTATAAACAAAACCAGTCCTGCCAAATCTGCCTTCCAAAACCCATATGGTGTTCCCCTCCTTCTATGTCCTCCCGTTCGGCCAAACAGTAGTTTACGACCACATATGGGGTGTTTTTGCAAACTACAGAATCAGGGCAACCCATTTTGAGTTTTGTTTGGCAGTTAACCCTTGTTTTACTCCTGGAAAAAATTGATTATATTGGAAAATTTTCCAAAAAATAGAAATTTCTAAATTGTTTCTCCATCTGCCAATAACTCTTGTGGAACACCTAAAGGGTTAACAAAGTTTGTAAACCCAGTTTTGAATACCTTGAGGGGTGTACTTTCTTAGATGGAGTCACTTTTTTGAAATTTCTATTCTAGGGGTGCAACAGGGGGCTTCAAATGGGACATGGTATAAACAAAACCAGTCCTGCCAAATCTGCCTTCCAAAACCCATATGGTGTTCCCCTCCTTCTATGTCCTCCCGTTCGGCCAAACAGTAGTTTACGACCACATATGGGGTGTTTCTGCAAACTACAGAATCAGGGCAACCCATTTTGAGTTTTGTTTGGCAGTTAACCCTTGTTTTTTTCCAGGAAAAAATTGATTATATTGGAAAATTTTCCAAAAAATCTAAATTCTAAAAATGTATGTCCATTTGCCATGAAGTGTTGTGGAAGACCTAAAGGGTTAACAAAGTTTGTAAAAACAGTTTTGAATACCTTGAGGGGTGTAGTTTCTAGAATGGGGTCATTTTTGGGTGGTTTCTATTATGTAAGCCTCACAAAGTGACTTCAAACCTGAACTGGTCCATAAAAAGTGGGATTTTGAAGATTTCCGAAAATTTCAAAATTTGCTTCTAAACTTCTAAGCCTTGTAACATCCCCAAAAAATAAAATATCATTCCCAAAATGCTACAAACATGAAGTAGACATATGGGGAATGTAAAGTCATCACAATTTTTGGGGGTATTACTATGTATTGCAGAAGTAGAGAAACTGAAACTTTGAAATTTGCAAATTTTTCAAAATTTTTGGTAAATATGGTATTTTTTTATGCAAAAAAATTAACTTTTTGACCCAATTTTTGCAGTGTCATGAAGTACAATATGCGACGAAAAAACAATCTCAGAACAGCCTGGGTAAGTCAAAGCGTTTTAAAGTTATCAGCACTTAAAGTGACAGTGGTCAGATTTGCAAAAAATGGCCTGGTCCTTAAGGTGAAATAGGGCTGTGTCCTTAAGGGGTTAAAACAACCTCCCATTCATTGCAATGGGAAGCAGTACTTGCCTTTTTTTTTACACGTGGAAAAAAGAAGTGAGGAATAAAGCAGCAGCGTGCCTTATCTTAAGGCAGAATCAGCGCTGAATCTCCCTTTGAAAGGAATGGGAAGCAGAAAAAAACAGTCCATGTGGTTTTTTGTGCGCATTTTGGGGCAGATCTGCTTTAAAAACCTTAAGCTGAAAATGCAGGTTTGTATTAAAGTGAACTCCCATTGGTTAAAAAAAAAGATACGTATAAAAAAACGAGTTCCTTTTGCGATGAGGAAAAAACATGGTAATTTTTTAAGCATGTTTTTCAAAATCAGTGGTGTGAACTGGCCCTAATTTGTGTTTTTTGGTGCAGATTTCATGCAGATTTTCTGCAATCAAATCTGCACCATGTGCAGCCACCAATATGAGGCTTGCACCTCTTGATAAATTTGGAAAAATGTTAGTAAAACTGTTAGATGTAATACAAATGGCCATTCTTACCTTTCATTTCATACAGATATGCCTCACTCTGCAGCTTTATTCCTTTGTATAACCTATAACCCCTCCGCTCCTTCAGGACTATGGCACTGTGACATACAACATGTGCATGAACCTCACATCTCTAAGGCCCCTTTCACACGAGCGAGTTTCCCACGCAGGTGCAATGCGTGACGTGAACAAAATCCCCAACATGTGAAGGCACCCTAGATACTACGAAGCAATTGACTTTCTGCGGATTTCAAAATCTGTACGGAAATTGACCTGCCGTGCAAAAAAGAAAGCAAAGTGTACATGAGTTTTATCTAATCTCATACCCTTTGCTGATACTGTAAAGGCTGGGTTCACACGGGCGTCACGTTTTGGCTCAGGATGCGTCCCGCGTGCATTGAATGTGGTACCCAGACCCGAACTTCTTCACTAAAGTTCGGGTTTGTTTTTGTGTAGATGTAGTTATTTTCCCTTATAACATGGTTATAAGGGAAAATAATAGCATTCTTTAATACAGAATGCTTAGTAGAAGGTCAATTAAGGGTTAAAAAAAAATAAAAAAATTAACTTACCTACTCCAATTGATCGCGTAGCTGCCGGTCTCCTGTTCTTTCTTCGGGACCTATCAAAGGACCTGTGGTGACATCACTGAGCTCATCACATGGTCCAATCACATGGTCCATCACCATGGTGATGGACTGTGTGATGGGACCATGTGATGTGACGTCACCACAGGTCCTTTAGCCGGCAGCTGATTAAAGAAGTAAGAAGAGATCGGCAACTACCCGATCAAGAGGAGGAGGTGAGTTATTTTTTTTATTTTTTTAACCCTCAATTGACCTTATACTAAGCATTCTGTATTAAGAATGCTATTATTTTCCCTTATAACCATGTTATAAGGGAAAATAATACAGTGAATATACTTTCATCTTAGCAACCATGCGTGAAAATCGCACCGCATCCGCACTTGCTTGCGGATGCTTGTGATTTTCACGCAGCCCCATACACTTCTATGGGGCCTGCGTTGAACGTGAAAAACTCACAGTATAGAACTTGCTGCGATTTTCACGCAACGCACAAGTGATGCGTGAAAATCACAGTTCATGTGCACAGCCCCATAGAAGTGAATGGGTCCGGATTCAATGCGGGTGCAATGCGTTCACCTCACGCATTGCACCCGCGCGGAAATCTCGCCCGTGTGAACCCAGCCTAAGGCCTCTTTCACATGGGCGAGTTTTCCACGCCTGTGCAATGCGTGAGGTGAACGCATTGCACCCGCACTGAATCCGGACCCATTCATTTCTTTGGGGCTGTGCACAAGAGTGGTGATTTTCATGCATCACTTGTGCGTTGCGTGAAAATCGCAGCATGCTCTATATTGTGCATTTTCACGCAACGCAGGCCCCATAGAAGTGAATAGGGTGCGTGAAAATCGCAAGCAAGTGCGGATGCGGTGCAATTTTCACGCATGGTTGCTAGGAGACGATCGGGATGGAGACCCAATCTTTATTATTTTCCCTTATAACATGGTTATAAGAGAAAATAATAGCATTCTGAATACAGAATGCTTAGTACAATAGCGCTGAAGGTCATCAAAGAAGACGAGCTGGGCAGCGCGAACAAGTGGATGAGGTGAGTTTAATTTAAAAAAAATTTAACCCCTCCATCCCTCATTCTGTATTAAGAATGCTATTATTTTCTCTTATAACCATGTTATAAGGGAAAATAATAAAGATCGGGTCTCCATCCCAATCGTCTCCTAGCAACCGTGCGTGAAAATGGCACCGCATCCGCACTTGCTTGCGGATGCTTGCGATTTTTACGCAGTCCCATTCACTTCTATGGGGCCTGCTTTGCGTGAAAAACGCACAAAATAGAGCTTCCCGCGATTTTCACACAATGCACAAGTGATGCGTGAAAATCACCGCTCATGTGCACAGCCCCATTGAAATGAATGGGTCCGGATTCAGTGCGGGTGCAATACGTTCACCTCACGCATTGCACCCACGTGGAAAACTCGTCTGTGTGAAAGAGGCCTAACATTATCAGCAAAGGGTATGAGATTAGACAAAACTCATGTACACTTTCCTTTCTTTTTTGTACGGAAATTGACCTGCCGTGCAGATTTAGAAATCCGCAGAAAGTCAATTGCTTCATAGTATCTAGGGTGCCTTCACATGTTGCGGATTTTGTTCACGTCACGCATTGCACCCGTGTGGAAAACTCGCTCGTGTGAAAGGGACCTTAGAGATGTGATGTTCATGCCTCATTTACTTTGTATTCTGTATTCAGAATGCTATTATTTTACCTTATAAACATGTTATAAGCGAAAATAATAAAATCTACAGAACACCTAACCCAAACCTGAACTTCAGTGAAGAAGTCCGGGTTTGGGTCTGGGTACCACATGGCGATTTTTCTCACGCGCGTGCAAAACGCATTAAAACGCTTTGCACTCGTGCAGAAAAATCACGCATTTTCCCGCGACGCACCCGCATCGTATGTGGCCCTCACACGCCACGCCCGTGTGAAAGAGGCCTAAGGCTAGGTCTACACGATGACATTTGTCGCGCGACATTTTGTTGCACTAATGTCGCGCGACAATTTTTATAATGGCAGTCTATGGTGTCGCACTGCAACATGCGACATGCTGCGACTGCGACGCGACAGTCGCAGAAAATCCATTCGAGATGGATTTTTCTGCGACTGTCGCAGTCGCAGCATGTCGCATGTTGCAGTGCGACACCATAGACTGCCATTATAAAAATTGTCGCGCGACATTAGTGCAACAAAATGTTGCGCGACAAATGTTGCGCCCTATCTGTCACGCGACTTTTTGTCGCGCAACAAATGTCGTCGTGTAGATCTAGCCTAATATGCTGCAGTTTTTCCCTGTAAGAATCTCCACGGAAAAACCAACACACTCATTGGCTCCTAACAAATTAATTGCTGTGAGTAAAATATGTACCGTAAATCACAACACCAAATAAGAACGCACAGCAAAATATATAATAAATAATTAGTTTATTGTTTTACATATACAAAAGTATTTTAATATAGTGTCTTAGCAGCAAACATACACAGGAAAAAAGAAATAGAACTACTGTACACCTCAAGTGCTAATGTAAAAAGAGCAAATCCTGAATGACTGAACCACTAGTCATATGGATACCTTTCACTCCACCAAAATTGATGAAGGAAAGGAGCATTAGTATAAATCTTTCACAGTATAATACCTATCCCTTCACAGGTCAATATAGCTCGCTCCTGAAGGTGTTTCTCATGGATGGTGGGAGAACATGGAGTATTATGTATGCGTATATGGAGCCAGAGAGGGTTCGGGATGCGTTCTGGATCAGTAGAAGCTATATTCATGGATAGCATATGGGGGAAACACTGTTAATAATAGTCGTACTATATTTTGTCAACCAACTATGGACACAAATCTCAAATTTTTTAATAATAATGGATTTCATTAAAGGGGTATTCCCATCTCAATGGGGGCATATCGCTAGGATATGCCCCCATTGTCTGATAGGTGCGGGTACCACCTCTGGGACCCGCACGTACAATGAGAACGAAGCGGGGAGCGCTGTGGCTGGAGGGGGGTACGTCCACCACCAAGTGCTGCTCCCATAGAAGTGAATGGGAGCACACCGCGCATGCACGGCCCATGCTCCCATTCATTTCTATGGGCCAGACGGCAATAGTCGAACCAGTGCTCGGCTTTTTTCGGCAGCCCCATGGAAATTAATGGAGGGCGGCTGCGCATGTGCAGTACGTCCTCTGTTTATTTCCCGGCTCTGTTCTCATTGTAGGTGCGGGTCCCACCCTAGCGATATGCTCCCATTGTCTGAGATGGGAAAACCCCTTTAAGGAGTACACATGAATTGGCATGATACATTTATTATACATTTTTTTCAGTTATTTGAGTGAAAGGTATCCATATGACTAGTGGTTCAGTCATTCAGGATTTGCTCTATTTACATTAGCACTTGAGGTGTACAGTAGATCAATTTTTTTCTTCCTGTGTATGTTTGCTGCTAAGACTTTATTTTAAAATACTGTATATATAATGTATATGTAAAACAATAAACTAATTATTTATTATAGATTTTGATGATCGAAAAATCATGTGTAATCCTTCATGTGTTCAGGTGGCATGAGGTTATGTTCACACGGAGGATTTTTTGGCGTGGATCCTGCACTGAAACGCATGCACCCTGGAAGTGTCCTGTCCATTTTTGATGAAAATGGTCAAGAATGAAAACGCGCGCAAGATCTGCGTTATAAGAAATTGTACATCCAAAAAAACCTGATGCCGATTTTTTTTTTCAGGACAGAAAATACACTGTATGAACATATAATTGAGTGTGACTGATGCCACGTTGCAGGTGCTTGAAGCAGGGCCATGGTTGGTTTTAGTCTTTCTGGTAAGAAGATGGGGCAAAGAGTTGTAATAAGAATACAGATCTGCATGATGTACAGTGTTAGGCCCCTTTCACACAAGCGTGACGGATTAGGTCCGGATGCGTTCAGGGTGCGTTCAGTGAAACTCGCACCATTTTGCAAGCAAGTTCAGTCAGTTTTGTCTGCGATTGCGTTCAGTTGTTCAGTTTTTTCCACGCGAGTGCAATGCGTTTTGATGGGTTTTTCACACGCGTGATAAAAAACCTGAAGGTTTACAAACAGCATCTCCTAGCAACCATCAGTGAAAAACGCATTGCATGCGCACTTGCTTGCGGATGCAATGCGTTTTCCACTGAAGCCCCATTCACTACTATGAGGCTAGGGCTGCGTGAAAAACGCAGAATATAGAACATGCTGCGTTTTTTACGCAACGCCGAACTGATGCGTGAAAAAAACCACTTGTGTACACAGACCCATTGAAATGAATGGGTCAGGATTCCGTGCGGGCGCAATGCGTTCACGTCACGCATTGCACCCGCTCGGAAAACTCGCTCGTGTGATAGGAGCCTTAGGTTTAGTGATATGGAATCAGTACAAGATGGAGCTGTGTCTGGTCTTCTCTATGCCTTCACACCTCCTGCACTACATTTCTCTAGGACTGCACCAGCTTTCTCTGGAAGGGACACCCATGCTGTAATATGTGTGGGTATGGCAGTGTATACACGTGGTGCAGGCAGCAGTGAACGTAGTGGCGGGAGAACGGTGTAGCAACTGTGTCTGTTGTGACAGATAAGAAGTAAGCAGGCGTCGGTTTGGCCGTTCTCTCTCCACCCTGTCTTGTGGCGTACGCCTCTCCTCTCATTCACATCATGCAGCATTCCCCGACACAGACCGCCATACGAAAAACACTGTTGCCCTTAGCAACCAGTCAGGTCACTGCCTTTAAAAGATGACCACTTACAGCATGTTTGGGCGATCAAATAGTTAAAGGGGTTGTCTCACTTCAGCAAGTGGCATGTATCATGTAGATGAAGTTAATACAAGCCACTTACTAATGTATTGTGATTTTCCATATTGTCGCCTTTGCTGGCTTGATTCATCACATTATACACTGCTCGTCTCTATGGTTACGACCACCCAGATTTACCAGCAGTGGGACACATTGGGATCAAGTTCTTGTCGGGGGGATCTTTATAAAAAAGTTGGCAAACCCCATTTGTTTGGTGTGTTTTTTCAGATCACAGCATGGCATTGGTGTGAAACTTTAACCATAGACTTCTCTATAGGAAAAAAACCTGGAAAAAAAAAAAACACGAGAAAAATGTGTAACTAAAAAAAGGCCACCCTAACGCATTAATTTGATGGTGTCTTTTCTACAAGCTGAAAAATGCAATGAAAATAAAGTGTGGCAGTGCCCTGCACGCACCAGCATAAGTGGTGTACCTGCTGTGTGCCCGATTTATTGTGTTTTTGAGACTTTTCGGGCCTCAGTTTTGAAAAGTTTTATAAAAAGATGCACGGTCAGAAAAAACGCAACAAATTTTGTTGCAAAATAACGGACTAAAGCAAACTATGAGCTGGAATAAGGAAGGGAGAAGGGTCTGACATGTCCAGCTCCCAGTATGTCACACACTGTGCTCTGATTTTTAAGGTGGCCATACGCTAAATTTGATCAAATTGGTGACTTCAGTCAAAAAGATAATTCGTCAGGTGGACTTTTGACAGTGATCGGTCATTTTAAGGTGAATAATGACAGGCCATCATCACTTACGGAGAAGTCGGCCATGTTTGAACTGTCACAAGATAGCCGCTAGTCAGCCTTTCCTTTAGAAGGGCGTTCCCAGAAAGATGGCTCGTCCTAAGCTGCCTAGATGTGAGCGATCTCCACAGAGATACAGCCTGGCATTTAACTGTACCATTCCTACACGAGTCCTCCTGCCTTATCTCACGCTGCAGAGAGGCAACTGGAACATCTCGCCTCAGCCTTCAGATAGAGACAGAGCGACACAACACACATGCTGTGGAACCAGCAGCAGCCACATGAACTAAAGGAAAAATATATGTGCCCAACTGGACCATGAACGTGTCCGGGAAATCCCAGGCACTTTACTGCGGGTGTCTATTGTCGGTCATGTGGATGGCACTGTGCAATGGGACGGAGAACAAGACCACACTGGCCTCTCTTATCAGCGACGGTAAGTACTTGGGAGCTTCGGCTTCCTCGTGCATCCCCTCATGGTTGTACTTTACTGGCAGAGAGTTTGGGTGTCCTCGCCGTTCTGCTTTATTATCAGACATTAGTTGAGGCAAGGCGGCCCAACAACGCGGGCGGTCATCAATCTGATCAGCTACCTGTCAAGGACCAACATTCGCCTGCCATCGTCAGCTTTTACAATTGTTGTATTGGATGTATATGATCCAGTTCTCACCTAATAGTGGCATTATATGGGGTCTAAGAACATGCCTCACTAATATGGTGGGGGGCTGCTTCATCCTACCTAGTGATCTTCAACCTTTCTAATCTCTCAAGACATCATTGAGTAAGGTCCGGCCTATTTTGGGTCTTTAGGACCTAGCGTTCTTTTTTTTTTTTTGTCAGTTTTTTTTTGCAGCATGGCTTGTATTATTCTATCATATTTATTACATATAAAAATTATTGCTAACTTTTCTTAAATTGTTCTTGGGGTGGGGAAATGGGCAAAAACAGTAAGGCCTCTTTCCCATGGGCGGATCCGCAATACACGGGTGCCGTTCTGTGGGCATTCTGCATCACAGATGCGGACCCCTTCACTTCAATAGGTCCGCAAATCCGGAGATGCGGAACGGAAGCACGGAATGGAACCCTACGGAAGCACTACAGAGTGACTTAAGTTTCTGGTGTCTACGGAGTGCTTCTGTGGGGTTTCGTCCCGTACTTCCGTTCCACAAAAAGATAGAACATGTCCTATCTTTTTGCGGAACGGCCGGATCGCTGACCCATTTAAATGAATGGGTCCGCGATCCGCTGCGGCTGCCCCGCGGACTGTGTTCGTGCATTGCGGCCCGCATTTTGTGGGCCGCAGCACGACCACGGGGCGCACACGCCCGTGGGAAAGATGCCTAAATCTGCCATTGTCTTTAATTGTTTTTATTGCGCAGTGTGCTATATGGTATAACTAATATACTGAGGGTGAATATACCAACAAGGAGGGATGACAGCACTCCCACAATTGTGCAAAAAGCAGACTGTGGTTTGTTCACTGGTGTACATTGTGACATTTCAGCTTCCACCTACAGCGTTTTTCAAGCCAGCTGAAACAATAGACACCAGAAACTAAAGTCACAGTCTGTTTTTTTCTTTGCACCGTTGTCGGAGTGCTGTCATCCCTTCTTGTTGGTATATTCATGGCTGATGATCTAGGCCGGGATCACGTGCACCGATTTTCTCTATGGGCTCATGCACATAGACATTGGCGTTCTGCATTCCTTAAATTCACAAAATACGGATACCAACCGTGTGCATCTCTCAGTTTCTTCGGGCCCTATTGTAGATGGCACCCGAGTGCTGTCTGCATTTTTTGCGGCCCCATCTGAATGAATGGGTCTGCGTGCGATCCGCATTATATATGGTCGTGTGCATGAGCCTTACTGCTGAGGAGTGCTGCCTTCTTCTGTCTGTAATATCTCACGCCTGCATTCTAGAATTCTATGAAATTGGCTTTATTTGCACAAAAACTTTGTAACATTTTGCATTTCTACTCCACTTCTGGTGGGATTAAAGTTTTTTTTTTTTTAAGACTTTTTAACTGATAACCTGTCCTCCAACACCCGGGACCCCCGCTGATCAGCTGTTTGAGAAGCCCCCGACACTCCTATAAATGCCACAGCCTTCTTCCAGCTCCCCAAGCACAGCGCCGCACATTGTATAGTGGCTGTACTTGGTATCGCACTCAGCCCCATTCACCTCTATGGGGCAGAGCTGCGCCTAGGCCATGTGACCGATGAGCACGTCATCATTGGCCTAGGAAAAGCAGAGAGAAGTTCGCAGTGCTCACAGGAGCACCGGTGCCTTCTCCAACAGCTGATCGGCGGGGGTCCCGGATGTTGCAACCTCACCTATCACATGCTGATGACCTATCCATCAGTTAAAAAGTCTCAGAAAACCTTTTTAAATGAAATAGTGCAATTCACACCCTTGGTCCATGTAGAGAAACTCGCAGCATGCACCATTCTTGTCTCATTTCTATTCGAGGCTCATTAGGTGACTGAAATATGGTTGGATGTTAACACCCATAGCTGAAATAGCCAGACCTCCCGCCATTCTATTGAACCAAATTCACCATAGGCCCCTTTCAGACAAGTGAGTTCCACACATCGGATTCGCAGTGTGAGTATGCAGCTACTCCTGTACTGACCTCCCAGCACTGCCTGGGTCACATAGCATTATATTGATTTATGATGCTATGTAACCCTTAGGCCCCTTGCAGACGAGCGTTCCTCCCGCAGCGAGTCCGCATCGCAGCACCTGGCCTGACCTCCCAGCACTGACGGGATTCACATAGCATTATATTGATTTATGATGCTATGTAACACTTACAGTTCTGGAATGTATTGGATAACACTGGCAGCATTATGCCAGTGTTATCCAATGCATTCCAGAACTGTAAGACCTCTTTCACACGAGCGAGTATTCCGCGCGGGTGCAATGCGTGATGCAAACGCATTGCACTCGCACTGAATCCAGACCCATTCATTTCAATGGGTCTGTGTACATGGGCGTTGGTCTTCACTCATCACTTGTGCGTTGCATGAAAATCGCAGCATGCTCTATATTGTGCATTTTTCACGCAACACAGGCCCCATAGAAGTGAATGGGGCTGCGTGAAAATCGCAAGCATCCGCAAGCAAGTGCAGATGCGGTGCGATTTTCACGCATGGTTGCTAGGAGACTATCGGGATAGGGACCCAATGTTTACGATTTTCCCTTATAACATGGTTATAAGGGAAAATAATAGCATTCTTAATACAGAATGCTTAGTAAAATAGGGCTGGAGGGGTTAAAAAAAAATATAATAATTTAACTCACCTTAATCCACTTGTTTGCGCAGTCGGCATCTCTTCTGTCTTCTTCTTTGAGGAAAAGGACCTGTGGTGACCTCACTGCGCTCATCACATGGTCCATCACATAATCCATCACCATGGTGATGGATCATGTGATGGACCATGCGATGAGCGCAGTGATGTCATCAAAGGTCCTTTACCCAGGTCCTGAAGAAAGAAGTAAGAAGAGAAGCCGGGCTGCGCGAACAATTGGATTAAGGTGAGTTAAATTATTTTTAAAAAAAATTTTTAACCCCTCCAGCGCTATTGTACTATACATTCTGTATTAAGAATGCTATTATTTTTCCTTATAACCATGTTATAAGGGGAAATAATACAATCTACACAACACCTAACCCAAACCTGAACTTCTGTGAAGAAGTTCGGGTCTGGGTACCACATTCAGTTTTTTTGCACGCGCGTGCAAAACGCATTGCACCTGCGCGATAAAAACTGAACAACGGAAAGCAAATGCAGTCAAAACTGACTGAAATTGCGTACCCACTCACGCAGGTTTGCCGCAATGCACCCGGGACACATCCTGAGCCAAAACGTGACGCCCGTGTGAAAGAGGCCTAAGGGTTACATTGCATCATAAATCAATATAATTCTATGTTACACCCGGCAGCACTGGGAGGTCAGGCCAGGAGCTGCGTTGTGGACTCTCTGCAGGAGGAACGCTCGTCTTCAAGGGGCCTTACAGTTCTGGAATGTATTGGATAACACTGACAGCATTAGGTCAGTTCTATACAATACATTCCAGGACTGTAAGGGTTACATAGCATCATAAATCAATATAAGCCTACATGCACACGAACGTATGTGTTTTGCGGTCCGCAAATTGCGGACCCCAATTGTACCCCAAAGTGAGTTCCAGGATGAGAAATGCATAGGCCCACACCTGCCGCATAAAGCTAGTAAGCCCAAAAAAATCCACCTCATCCGCTGAGATGGGGGGAAATTCTCAGGAAAGGAACACAGTTTAAGGCCTCATGCACACGACCATTGTGTGCATCCGTGTCCGTTTTTCCGTTTTCCGTGATTTTCTGCGGACCCATTGACTTTCAATGGGTCCATTGAAAACTCGGAAAATGCACCGTTTGTCATCCGCATCCGTGATCCGTGTTTCCTGTCCGTCAAACGGTTCGATGTCCGTCAAAAATTCAAGTCAATGGGTCCGTGAAAAAACACGGAGGCACACAAGATTGTCATCCGCGTCCGTGATCTGTGTCCGTTTTTTTCCTATCATTTTCAAGGCAAACTTGACTTAGATTTTTTTTTCACTTTTCTGGTCTGGTGATCCTCCCAAAATCAAGGAAGACACACGGAAGAAAAAACAGACACGGATCACGGAACAATGGAACCCCGTTTTGCGGACCGTGAAAAAATACTGTCGTGTGCATGAGGCCTAAGACATTATGCACCAACATTCTGTCTCCAAGTAAACGACCAATGGTGTAAAGTTGGACGAAAGTGCCACACACCGAATCTGTCGTCCAGCCTGAGCCGCTCAGAGAAGTTTATTTTTTAAACTCGTTTTATTGGAGTATAATGGTACAAATAGCAAAGTACATGACATAAGTCACATGGCAATAAGATAAAAAAACACACACAAAGGAATAAAAACAAAACAAGATACATGATGGTGTCTCCCTGTGTGCAGCAGGGTCTCTGACATGTATAAGACATTTTCCGTACAGCAGTGGTCGTAGCATCTCAGGGGACAAGCCCCGAGGACATATGGGTACAATAACAGGCAGAACTTTTGTTCAAGGGGCATGTGAAGGGCATCAACGGTTAGATAACGTGTGGACGCACACCACTCCCCCCATACCGCTCAGAGAAGTTTGGCGCATCTTTAGACTACCTACTACATTTACACTGTTTTCTTCTGGAAGCAGCGCCACACCTGTCCATAGGTTGTATGTGGTATTACAGCTCAGCACCATTGAAGTGAAAGGGGCCCAGCTGCATGTTTTTTCTAATTCTGGAAAATCTCTTTAAATTTTGCAATAACATGTTTTCAGCCAAACTAAGAACAAAAGCTCTTGGAGTTTGAGAAGAAAACATGTTGTTTTGCCCAGGCTGGCGGAGGACTGTGTGGCTATGTCCTGGGGAGACACGCGCCCCGTAGTAGTTATCACAGAACGTCTTATCTGCCCCAGCAGATGTACAGTAAGGGGACAGGACGTGTGCAATGTTTATGTGCTGCTTTACAGCATTTCACAGCTCTGACGTAAGGGGGCGCTCTGACCTTCCTACAGTACTGCACAGGGTATATGTAAATATTCGGATAGTTTGGCACCCATGGTGATTGGACTTTCCAGACTATCAGACAGCCACATTTTCTCACTCATCCCCGTTATTATGGCCTTAGTGATTCCATGAAACACATGAATGTGGCCGAGCAGATCAAATAAACAGGATACCTTTCAGAGAAAAAAACTGCACCATCAGGTGCCCTGTCTGAACAGCCACATGGAAAGCGCAGTCAAGGATAAGGCTAGAGGAGTCCATACTGTTAACCATGGCACACGGTGTAGTGATACAAGTTTCATAATGACTGTCACTGACACTTGTTGATGTGATGAGACTGCCATTGTATGTTTTGTGTACTAGCAGGGCAGTATTATTTCTGCAGTGTATGGCATTTTGATGTTTTTTGGAGCTGGCATCACAGCAGTCAATATAGAGATACGGTATTGTTCCATGACCACTGTGACTGGCACTATTATGTGGGCATCGCTACCACTGTTTTATTTGTAGGATAATAATACTGTGTGCCACTTTTATCTGCAGTGCTGTGTCATTTGGGGTTTGTATGGCACTTTTATTTGCAAGACAGTGTTATTTGAGGGTTTATGTCACAAATATTTGTAGTGTAGTGTTATAGAGGGGTTAATGGTACTCTCATTTGCAGAGCGGTATTGTTTGGGGCATTATATGGCCCTTATTTTTACAGGGCAATATTATATAGGGGCTTTATGGCACACTTATTTGTAGTGTAGTATTATTTGCAAATTGTATGGCATATTTAAAGGAAAACAACCAAAGGATGCAAGAAATTTACTAAACCTCCCACTCCAGTTGGCGCAAGTCCGGTTTTTCACATGTGCAAATTATTTTTGTGACAGTTTACGCCCACGATCACAACTTTTCTAAAGAGCGGCGAGGTGTGGATGGGACCTGCGCGGCCAGACACATATAAGGCTACTTTGACACTGCCATTTTGGTTTCCATTTGTGAGATCCGTTCAGGGCTCTCACACGCGGTCCAAAACGGATCAGTTTTGCCCTTAATGCATTCTGAATGGATAAGGATCCGCTCAGAATGGATCAGTTTGGCTCCTTTCCGCCTCCATTCTGCTTTGGAGGCGGACACCAAAACGCTGCTTGTAGCCAAACTGATCCTTCCTGGCACACAATGTAAGTCAATGGGGACGGAGCCGTTTTCACTGACACAATATGGCACAATAGAAAACGGATCCGTCCCTCATTAATGGTGTTCATGACAGATCCATCATGACTATAGAAGACAAACGGATCCATTCATGACGGATGCATGCAGTTGTATTATTGTAACAGAAGCATTTTTGCAGATCCATGACGGATCCGCAAAAAAACGCTAATGTGAAAGTAACCTTACCTGTGGGATTACAAAAATTTGAAATGGGGGGAAATTACTACATTGATGGGGACAAGGCTGTCACTGAGTATTTTAATAGTTTTGTTCAGCATAAGACGACTTTTAAAACTGTAACTTGTATATGGAAATGTCATTACTGATAGCAACACAGGGCTCAGCGCAGTGTTTTTAGTGGTTGATTGTTATGGCAGCCGGAGTGTAATCACTATGCAAACTAGCCAGTTTGGCTAAGGGCATTGCCTGGTACCCTGGAATTCACCCTTTAACCCCTGTACAGGGATGTGGACTTTGCTGCAGGGAACCAACCAGGCCATTACCTCCTGGAGTAGTCCTGGTATAGTTGTCAGCCGACCTACAGGGGTCAGAGACACCAGTGCAAGGCACTACGGATAAGGCAACACTCAAAGTCAGGGAACAGACCTAGATCAGGGCAGGCACAGTTCATGCGTATCCAAGAAACGAATCTGAGGTCAGAGCATGCCAAATAAAAGAAAGTCAGTCACGTAGTTCTTTTGGATACTATTAAATACTTGCGCTGCAGGTCCTTGTAGTGTTGTGGGTCAATACACACCAGTTACCAATGCGTTAAAGTGATGAACCGCGCTGCCTAAACAAGGAATTTTTTCCACCGTGCTATAAGCCCACCGAGTTGATACAGGATAACAGTGCTTCCCAGCTCTGCATTCCAAACGCACCTCCTGGATTCCTCTGCAGGGCACCAAAAAATCACACCATAGTGAAGCACTTCAAATGCAGGTAAAAAACTTGTGGTTTATTATACTCACAAACGAGCTAAAATAGATAGCATATATAAAATCCTGGTAGTAGCACTCCGCTGCCCGACCCGGGTTTCGCACTCAAGCTTCGTCAGGGCATGCACCCCCCTCCCTGGTGAAGTGAGTAACAACCATTTCTGATACACACGTCTCTGCTATTCTGATCTTTGACATAGGAAGATCTTACCACTGACCATACAGTCAGTTCACAAGATCCGCTCCTTATGTCCGTATCGGCAGTAACGTTTTGCTTTTAATTATTTATTATTAACTTTTCTCCTTTATCTAAATTCACCTATTTAATTCTCCATCTATGTTTTGAAGTATACATGATATACACATATATATTCCTTTTAGGAGTTCTCCAACTGGTGCCCCACACTTTGATTGGTCTTTCTTTACTATCACACACGCCGTCCCTCGCTCTTTAGTGTGTGCCGCCTGACTTTTTGGTCAAGTGGGTTGCTGACTTTTTCTTCATAGTCTGCACTAACTACGGTACATCAAGTATTTGTGTCCTATTGGCACCCCATCCATTCCTCATTTTTCACTTCCCGTCATTTCTTGCCCCCCTCCTTTCCCCTCTTCCCTTCTTCCACCCATTTTACTTACACTCCATTTTTTTTATTTATTCTTGATAAGGAGTGAGAGGGCAGAGCAGCATTTATAGCAACAGCAAGGAGAAGAGGGGTGTGAGTGGTAGCAGAAATGGGAGTTGTAGTAGCTCAATGAATAATGTTCTTAATGGCGAGAGATACAGACTGCCGATGTAACACTGATGTTATGGGTGACATGTATAAAGCCAACCAAGGCAACGGGTCCAAGTGGCATTCACCCAATCCTTACAGAACGTTACTATAAACAGATCCATGTAAAGGTGCCGTGGATATTGCCTATCTGGATTTCGGCAAAGCCTTAGATAAGTGCCACATAAAGAGCTGATAGATAAATTGTTGAAGATTGGACTCTATCTCTGAATAGTTCAGTAGATTTGCAGTTAGCTAAAAAATAGATATCGAGGGTTGTCGTTGATTATGTACATTGTGAGAAGAGACATATTACAAGCCATGGACCTCAAAGGTCCGTCCTGGGTCCTTCTTTTTTTAAATGTTTGTAGGTGGCATAGGAGAAGGTTTGGTAGGTAAGGTTTGTCTATTAGCCAATAACACAGAAGTGTGTAACATATTCGTTGGAATTTCGTTGTGATTATGCTGTAAATGGCAATGACAATAAAGTCTTATCTATATTCCAGGAGGGATTCGTAACATGGAAACAAAGATTTTGTTTTCCTGGATAAATAGTCCAAACAATGGAAACTGCAGTTCAATGTTTCCAAATGTAAAATAATGTACTTGAGGAGAAGGAACCCTCTATCCGAGGATCATACTGGCAGTTCTGTGTTAGCGAGGACTTCAGAAGAGAAGGATCTAGGGGTCCTGATATCAGACAGCTTCAAAAAGAGTGCACAGTGTGGGCAGGCTGCGGGAAGAGCAGGATAGATGCTTGGTTGTATAGCTAGAGATAGAACCAGTAGGAAGAGAGCGATTGTGATCCCGCTGTGCAGTTCGCTAATGAGACCGCATCTGGAATACTGTGTCCAGCTCTGGAGACATCACCTAGAAAAAGACATAGATAAAATAGAACAGTGGGCTACAGAAATGGTGGAGGATCTGAAACATAAAACATCAGGAGAGAGAGGAAAGAACTAAGGGGGTCATTTATTAAGACATTTTAGACGCCGGTCTGTGCCGGCAGTGGATCTGCCGAAGTTATGTCCAGCGCCAGTCTAAATGTAAGACAGCAACTGAGCTGTCTTATATTTAGACCATGTTTTACGCCTAAAACAGGCACAGAAAATGATGAATGAGATGTGCCTGCTGGCCCGTCCTCTTTCCCCACCTACGTCATGCCCACTTTTTTAGACCTGGCGTGAGCGGGGAAGAGTCGCAGATTGCGACACAATCTAGGACAGAAATACACCTAATATAGGCAGATTTCTTGTCATAAAAATATATATATTTTAAAAGTGCAAATAAGGTTCAGGGGGACACAAGAACAAGGGGGCACAATCTTAAATTAATTGGGGGGAAGATCTCAGAACCAGTGTCAGGAAATATTATTACACTGAAACAGTACTAATCCAAGTACTTCACGTTTGCGTGTCCTGTATGATGTCCGATTCAGGACTGCTGGACCTCTCCAGTTGTATCATCTGCCTTTCATGCATTTCAAGTAGGATTATACTTTCTTAAAGGGGTGTCTGGCATCTCTGAAGAGACCTGTGCTTACCTGCTCCCCGCCCTCCATGGATTTCCGGTCCTGCCTGTCAATTTATGCAGAGGCAGGGTCGTGTGCTCCGCTGGAGCCAATGACTGGCCTCAGTGGTGATGTGACCTCAAGGGAACGTGACCCAGCAGTGACATCATTGGGGACACGTCATCACTGAGGTCAGTCGTTGGCTGCAGTGGTGCACTTGACCCCGTCTCTACATAAGTTGACAAAGTCTCTGTGTCACCGTCTGCAGCTCGCATGATATAATCAGACTCATCTTGGTGTGTAAATGTCATAAAAGCCATCACCAGTATTACTCAATCGACATGGTGAATAACCTTCCATCTCTTATGTTCACAGTGTACAGCGTCATTGAGAATAAGTCTGTGATTCCTTTTTGCTTCACAAACAACCTGTACGAGCTTACGTGTTTCTGGAAAAGCAACAGCTCAGATACCTCCAGCTATAATTTTACCTATACACCGTGAGTATCAGACCTGTATATCAAGGTTTGAGAAGAGGCTTTTCATTTGCATATGATTTGCCTATCTTATTGTAAAGGTCCTCTTATATGGGCCGATGCATGGGCAAATATTGGGAAAGAACTAAAGATTCTCAATAGTTGCCTGATCGTTAGTGTGCAGCAGTCATCTCCTCTGTATGGGCATGACTGATTGCTACTGTGATCACTCGTTCTTATACAGAGTCATAGTATGCTAAACAGCTGCAGAGATATCTGCGTTTTTATTCATATGCAAATAAGCAAGTTTGAGCACCAGGGGGTGGGGCTGAATCCTTGGAGCACTGCTTTGCAACACCCCATGTGCTCTGCACACTCCGCCTCCCCTTGATTGACAGGGCTAGACATCTGCATGCTGAGAGCAGAGTTGTGTCTTACAGCTGTGTCCTAGAGCTGTGTCCTAGTATGTACATATCCTATACTCTATGTACTGTAGCCTTACCACATCAAGATATGCTCCGAAAGCTAATATACATATTACTGCTTTATGCACAGACACAATATATGACTATAATAAAACCAGTAATATGTGTTAGTTTCTAAACATAGAGAAAAACATTCTTTCTATGTGAAAATCCTATAGCTTACAGGGAGTGCAGAATTATTAGGCAAATGAGTATTTTGACCACATCATCCTCTTTATGCATGTTGTCTTACTCCAAGCTGTATAGGCTCGAAAGCCTACTACCAATTAAGCATATTAGGTGATGTGCATCTCTGTAATGAGAAGGGGTGTGGTCTAATGACATCAACACCCTATATCAGGTGTGCAACTTCCTTTCCTTTGGCAAAATGGGTCAAAAGAAGGACTTGACAGGCTCAGAAAAGTCAAAAATAGTGAGATATCTTGCAGAGGGATGCAGCACTCTTAAAATTGCAAAGCTTCTGAAGCGTGATCATCGAACAATCAAGCGTTTCATTCAAAATAGTCAATAGGGTCGCAAGAAGCGTGTGGAAAAACCAAGGCGCAAAATAACTGCCCATGAACTGAGAAAAGTCAAGCGTGCAGCTGCCAAGATGCCACTTGCCACCAGTTTGGCCATATTTCAGAGCTGCAACATCACTGGAGTGCCCAAAAGCACAAGGTGTGCAATACTCAGAGACATGGCCAAGGTAAGAAAGGCTGAAAGACGACCACCACTGAACAAGACACACAAGCTGAAACGTCAAGACTGGGCCAAGAAATATCTCAAGACTGATTTTTCTAAGGTTTTATGGACTGATGAAATGAGAGTGAGTCTTGATGGGCCAGATGGATGGGCCCGTGGCTGGATTGGTAAAGGGCAGAGAGCTCCAGTCCGACTCAGACGCCAGCAAGGTGGAGGTGGAGTACTGGTTTGGGCTGGTATCATCAAAGATGAGCTTGTGGGGCCTTTACGGGTTGAGGATGGAGTCAAGCTCAACTCCCAGTCCTACTGCCAGTTTCTGGAAGACACCTTCTTCAAGCAGTGGTACAGGAAGAAGTCTGCATCCTTCAAGAAAAAGATGATTTTCATGCAGGACAATGCTCCATCACACGCGTCCAAGTACTCCACAGCGTGGCTGGCAAGAAAGGGTATAAAAGAAGAAAATCTAATGACATGGCCTCCTTGTTCACCTGATCTGAACCCCATTGAGAACCTGTGGTCCATCATCAAATGTGAGATTTACAAGGAGGGAAAACAGTCCACCTCTCTGAACAGTGTCTGGGAGGCTGTGGTTGCTGCTGCACGCAATGTTGATGGTGAACAGATCAAAACACTGACAGAATCCATGGATGGCAGGCTTTTGAGTGTCCTTGCAAAGAAAGGTCTGATATCTATTGTTGATACAATATGGGTCTGTGAGATTTACAGATCACTGCTTTCTGTCTTCATTTACATTTTACACAGCACCCCAATTATTTTGGAATTGGGGTTGTATATACTTATATACTTGCACCTCTAATGTGACCTAGAGGGCGACTATATGATGCTAATTTTATTTTATCTCTTTTCCAGTGAGGAGAAAACGTGCAATTTGACGACGGCGGCTGCTTCCGATGACATCTGGTGGCACATCTGTCAGTTTCGAAACATTGACTTATTTTCTTTGACGCCCTATCACATCACAGTGGAAGATAAGTTGAAGAATTGCAGCTTCAGCCGAGACTGCAGAGCAGAACATGTTGGTAAGAAACTCCCACACCTAGCTCTTCTGCATATAATGTACTTGCACATCTCTTCAGGTGTACAGAAATCCCATAGTCCTACTCGCCAATCCAGGCGTGAGGGAGTCTCACCTGAAGCACTTTTTGGCTGGTAAAGCCAAGAGGTGGGACTGCTCCATCAAATGAAACACTTTCTGGCCACTAATCTCTGCTGATAAAAATCAGCGCCTGAAGAGGGTTACAGACACCCTGGATCAGCATATTGACTGGGGGCTCTCCATCCATTCATGGGGATACATTAGAACCTGCCAAATCATCCGTTCTCTTTCTCTTTGAAGTGTACCTGGAGCCCATTAAAAACATCACAGTGAAGGAGCAGTGGAGGCCGCTTGGATTGTGGCTCATCCTCAATCACACCTATCCAGATCTTCTTGCCCTGACCTATGAAGTGAAATACATGAGTGAAAAAAGCAACATTCAGAAAACTGAGACATTTCCGAATGTAAGAAAACCACATGAGGTGACATCAGTGCTGTGATCTGTATATTTATATATGATTGGGGTTATATCTGCCACCCTACTTGTTATGATCAGATACGAGGAAACCAGGGCGATGTGAAGCTTTTCCTCGATGATATTGTTGGAGGGGCTGAGTACACGTTCAGCGTCAGAGTCAAAGCAGATGAGGAGTATGACGGCTACTGGAGCCAGTGGACAGATGTTCATGTCCAGATAGAAAATGGTGAGTACACAGAGTGATCTGCCTGTAGAAATCACAGGGGATGGTCACTAGGGCAGACCACAAATGTTGTACTTTCATGTTTTCTTTAGTTGTAGACCCATTTCATGTTATGATGTATGTGATTGCCGGCCTGATACCGATTGTGGCCATCATCATGTTAGCTACATATCAGAGAAGGTAAGTGACATTTTTCAGTCCTATTAGGTTTTATCAAATCACAACTCACTGTCTGAGACTTACCTACTGTACCATGGCAGGTTCCTCAAGACGAAGGTGTGGCCGGAAATCCCAAGCCCAGAACATCACTTCAAGGAGCTGTACACAACTCATAAAGGCAATTTTAAGGTACTGACAAAACCTCTTGTAAAGTGTGATAGATAGATAGATAGATATAGACAGATAGATAGATAATGGATAGATAAACATGAGACAGATAGAGATAGATAGATAGATAGATAGATAGATAGATAGATATGAGATAGATAGATAGATAGATATAGACAGACAGACAGATAGGAGATAGATAAATAATAGATAGATGAACATGAGATAGATAGACATATCTCTGTATTGCTCATTTTCCATTGTATTTTATATTTTATGTAACAGCTGTGGTTAGATCAGACGGACGCTTACCTTATATGGATATCTAGAAATATCTTTCATGAAGGTCCAATCTCTACACTGGAAGTCCTCTCAGAACTTCCTAATGTGATGCCCCAACCTGCACCTTCAGCACAACTGCCGCCCAAGGACAGCTACGTGACTCTTGATGAGAGTTTTTTGCCCCACTTCCCGGCATGGATGGTAACTCAAAGACAACTAGACATCCAGATGGAGCTACTGATTCCAGGTGAAACTCCCAGTCAGGAGAACACCTGCAGTATCGTTGGGAGATCAGGAGAAGATGAGAGGAAAATGAGCACCGAGGAGGTCCCACCTGTGGAGGAGAGAAAGAGCCATCTTACAAAGGGAAAGCCTGGCTGTCTAACCATCCATAGGGAGGACTCCCTAAGCTCAGAGGAAGGGAAGCAGAGTCCAGGATCCAGTTTTGAGTATACAGTTTTAGAGACGTGTGACGGGCTCTTATCCCCCAGGACACGTTCTATTCCTCAACGCCAGCCTCTGAAGTATGCTTACCTAGCCATGTCCGAGTCAGGGGAAGAAAGTCCTCCAGCATCTCCAAACATTTACCAGAACAGCATCTGTGCCCAGCGACCAGCCCATATCTACTCCCAGTGCTGAGAAGAACCCATTGACTAGAGCAGGGGTAGGCAACCTCCGGCACTCCAGCTGTTGTGAAACTACAACTTCCAGCATGCATACTTACTCTGCTCTTCTAAGAACTCACATATAAATGAATGGATCATGCTGGGAATTGTAGTTTCACAACAGCTGGAGTGCCGAAGGTTGCTGATCCCTGCTGGACTAGAGGGCACTCTGGGAAGATTGCTTCCTGGACATGAGGACTGCAGGGTTTACAGAATTACACCTGGAAAGACTGAGAACCACACATGGTCTGCGGATTGTACATACCTTAACATTTATCTGCAAAAGTGGAGCAATGGACATCTCTCCTTAAAGGAGAACTCCAGTCTTAAACGAGGCTCCTTCGCCGCACAGCTCTTGTACAGGGTTTTTGCTCCCCATAACAGTCTAGTTTCTCTTTGTATGGGAAGTGTAGGACACAGTCTCTAAACTGCCATTCCACAGTCATGTGAGCAGCAGATGCCCAGATGATGTGGCCAATATGGTTGATACTGGTCAGAAATGGGCCCTGTATATGATGACCATTTTAGTATAGAAAGGAACATCAGATGATGAGGAAAGGTCACGGTCATGGGGTCAGGAAGCTGAGATGTCAGGAGCTGTTTGGCCAGGGCCGGATTAAAGGGGTTGTTCCATGATTATTGTAAAAAATGAAAATCAGACATCATATAGTACAGGCTTGGCCAACCTGCGGCTCTCCACCTGTTGTAAAACTACAACTCCCACCATGCCCTGCTGTAGACTAATAACTGTAGGTAGTCTGGGCATGCTGGGAGTTGTAGTTTTGCAACAGCTGGAGAGCCTCAGGTTGGCCATCCCTGATATAGTGCATGACAACCTCTAACAAAGCTAGAACCAGCCCTGTACCTCACACGGGTCCGGAGATCTCCCCATTCATTGCTCTGCTGGATTTATATCACACTGGCAGCTCAAGGGGAGTGTCTTTTTGGCTGCAGCTCAGGGGGTGTGTCCATGCTCTCCCTATCAAGGCTCAGGGGGCGTGTCTCAGCTCTCCCCATCACAGCTCAGAAGGCAGTTTAAGTATGATACTGAGCATGTGCGGCCATCTCAGTGAGCAGGATCAAAGAAATAATAAGAAAAGAAAAAAAAATGCAGGTGGCGCTTTACAGATACACTTTATTGAATAACTGAGTTGCCATGCTAAATTTTTAATCACATGCAATCACAAAAGAATTCAGATCCAGGTACTGGTTTGAAAACTGTAGAATATTTTTCATGGGACAACCCCTGTACCTACAGTATAGAGTATAACAGCCAACAGTATGCAGTACCCTACAGTATACAGTATAACACCCCACAGAGTGCAGTACGTACAGTATAGAGTATAACAGCCAACAGTATGCAGTACCCCACAGTATGCAGTATACAGTATGCTGTACCCTAGAGTATGCAGTATACAGTATAACACCACACAGTATGCTGTACCCTACAGTATGCATTACAGTATAGCACATCACAGTATATAGTATACAGTATACTGTAACCTACAATATGCAGTATACAGTATAACACCCCACAGTATAACACCCCACAGTACTCAGTACCCCACAGTCTGCAGTACCTCACAGTACATCATCTGTTACCTTTTCCTGATGTAATATCCACATAAAACTATGGCAAATTTATCCTGCAGCAACACTCCTCCTGGAGTAAAAGGACCTGTAACATCCATTTGTTAATGGTCACCAGGGATTTTCTTTGTCTGGCCAATAACACAGCCACAAATAATCTGCTTCTGAGCTGATGAAAAGAGACCACAATTTCCCCATAGTAATGTCATATGCTGCATAGATAGTGTAGCCATAGTGTGAGGACCCCAACAAACTGCTCCCCTCGTCTGTGCTGTCTGCTTTCATGTGGAGTTAGGATTTTACTCTTCATGTAAATTGCCAGTACCCCAAATTCCATATAATACCGTAAAACCACTGCACATTCACCTCAGTGACCATTGTCAGTATATGCATCTTTTTTAAGTGAATCCAGCAACTCATCTTCTGAAAAACATCATACTGATGCCATGATGAAGGACAACATGCAATCGTCCAAAACGCCTAGCTGAACATGTATGCACCTATAGACTTTTAAAGTGACCAATCAAGTCTGATATTTTTAAGAAGACAAGTTGCTAGATTCAAATAGTGTTTACTGTTCTGGAGCGGCTTCTCCTGGGTACCGTCATGGACTCGTGTGGCCCGGACTATGAGCGGTGGTGTGGTGATCTTTCCACCTTGTTTTTCTCTTGCATCTACATACACATATATGTTCCCTTGTAGACCATACATTAATCTAATACTGTTGTGTTATAGACCTGGCCTCTGTATATAGACCCGTCCAGTGCACATCTCGTGATTATACTGCCCAACACTGGATACAGCCATAGTATTCTAAAAAGCCGCTGTGAATATCTTTTATACTTTTTTTTTTTACACATTTTTGTAATAAACTCGTTTACTTTTTTAACAAGTTGTGTTCAATTGTTTTATTGTAATGTACACATGACAAAATTGTGTTATCCGGATAACCAGTGTATTTGTCACAAAGCGGGGGAAGGAGAAGAACACCAGAATGACAACAGAAGGCAAATGACCAGAAACTAGGCCTCATGGCTAGGGAAAGGGAAGAGGTCACCACCTAGGAAACCCTAAACCTAGCACTGACTCCTGTCATTATGAATAGACCCTGAAGGTGGGAATATTCATAGGCCCTAGAAACCCTAGAAAGCCCTAGCAGTAGTGACTGGGTCTGAGACCACTGGTTCCTTCCCAGATAAACGAACGAGCGTCTCCCTAAAGGCCTGGTTAACTACGAGCAAATGGGAACAACAAAATACAAAGGGAAGTACACTTATCTTCAATAGAATATGGATGAGCAGGAACACAGATGAGGAACTCATACCAGCTCTTCCAAATCCAGGCAGATAATATCAACCTCATTGTATGAAGTGTGAGTCCAGACTAAATAGAGGAGCAGTAATGACCACAAGCTACACCTGAGACAAGAGGTGTGGTCATTACCAACAACAACACTGCAACAAGTGAAAACAGATAGGCTGTCAGATAACCTAACGTGCAGCCAGTCTCTCAGATCTTCTAATCTCTGTCACAGGAGGGACCGTGACAGTATTGGTGCCCATCTTTTACCCAGTACGTTATCTGATCAGTACCCTGTTACCAACAGGATTGAGAAGAAGAAGCTCCATCTCAGCACCAGTAGCCTTCTCAGTCTTTATTTAGCTGGGCACTGGGGAATATGGGGCTGAAAACAGTTTGCCTCCTTACCTGACAAAACTAGGATATCAATATAGGAAAAGTATAGGTACTGCATACCATGTGTGATCATATTATAATTGGTTCTCGTTGCTCATTATTTTGGATCTTTCTGGACGAAAATAATTTTACTGTTCTAACTTAAAAGTATACCTGAGTAAAAAAGAAAAAAAGTTTATATAATGGCGGTACTTTGTGCAGCCATAACTGTGAAGAAGTTTTTTTTTGGGCTTCCCTAATGTCTTTTTCAGCCTAATTATTTCCCTCTTCAGCTGCACCTCTAGATGCATTTCTCTCAGAAGCAGGGGATGGTATCACGCTTCCAGAAAGGCAAGAGTCTCCTGTGAATTCAGAAGCAGTCTAGAAACAGTTTGTTTTATCAGGCTCAGGAGTTCAGATAGCTCTGACACTCCCCCACTTCCTCTCTGCCGTCTTCTGTGTCTCTGTTACTAGGGATGGATTTTGCCTGACAACAGTCAGTGGACTGAAACTACATCCTAAAGGAGTCAATGGGAGCTTATGTCCAGGTTCAGCTCTGAACCCGGACAACCCCTTTAACTCAGGCACAAATAAACACCTCAGCCGTCCAGCCACTAGATAATAAACAGAACAATCCCTCGCTATATGAGAGCCCTGCTGCCAGACCCACGCTATGGTTCTGCTGATCCAGGTGGCACACGGTTACCTTGGTTGGTACAGCGACAGGTCACCAGGTAATGCGTGCCTCTGATTCTCTAAAGGAGATTATATCAGGCTCCCAACAAGCCACATGACAACGGCACAATTGGGTGGTGTATAGCGCTTTTCTGAGTGGTTTTAGAGGCGGATGGAGTGAAGAGTCCCACTGCCAATCTACCCTTCATGCCATAAAAAGCAGGCCCATAACAGACTCTACAAAAAGTCTATGGCAGCTATGCCTGACATAGATCAACACTCTTTCCTGCTTTCCACGTCTGTCTCATAAAGCTCACAGGCTGAGGCAGACAAATCCTGGGTTTCATCACACACAGTGCAATCTGCTGCATGACAGATACCAGTTTTTCCAGACCATTCCCTACACTTTCTCACATACTCAAGAGCTGCACTCACTATTTTTCTGGTGGTGTCACTGTATACATACACTCACCTAAAGAATTATTAGGAACACCATAGTAATACCCCCTTTTGCCTTCAGAACTGCCTTAATTCTACGTGGCATTGATTCAACAAGGTGCTGATAGCATTCTTTAGAAATGTTGGCCCATATTGATAGGATAGCATCTTGCAGTTGATGGAGATTTGAGGGATGCACATCCAGGGCACGAAGCTCCCGTTCCACCACATCCCAAAGATCAGTGGCGTAACTACCGAGGAAGCAGCTGCTTCGGGGCCCGGCGCCCCGGCAGCGTGTGTGACATTTTATTTTCAAGTTAGTTAAAAATTGTGTTCAGGGCCCCTTCACAGCAGCAGCCGCTAATGTGATCTAATCTTACTGTCTGCTAAAGTCTCCTGGTGTGTCTGGGATTCGAACCCACAACCTCCAATGTATCAGAGGCAAAGCATTAACAACTGATTGAAAAATATGAGACTTCTACTGTTATAGCTGGCTAAGTGTACATCTATACACATGACAGCTGCCCCCAACACACCCAGCACTGCTATATCTCTATATGACAGCTGCCCCAGCACACTCAGCTCTGCTATATCTCTATATATGACAGCTGCCCGAGCAAACCCAGCTCTACTACATCTATACACATGACAGCTGCCCCAACACACCTAGCACTGCTATATCTGTATATGACAGCTGTCCCAGCACACTCAGCTCTGCTATATCTCTATATATGAGCAGCTGTCATGTGTATAGCTGTACACTTAGCCAGCTATAACAGTAGAAGTCTCATATTTTTTCCGTCAGCAGCAAGGCAGCTGGTATGGTCTTGTGGTTAGCTGCTTTGCCTCTGAAGCAGAAGGTCGTGGGGTCGAATCCCAGCAGAAACTTTTCTGAAATACAAGCACTGACTCCATTATGGACATACAGGGCGGGACACAGGAAGAGGCTGCATCGCATCGCTGACATGGAGGTAAGTAGAAGTGTTTATTATTATTTTTTAATACCCGACTTTTACTGCCATGGGGGAGCGGGAGGCACCTGATACTGGCACCTGGGGGGGGGGGGAGCGGGAGGCACTTGATACTGGCACATGGGGGAGGGGGGTTGGCACCTGATACTGGCACCTGGGGGGGAGGGGGGTTGGCACCTGATCTGGCACATGGGGGGGAGAGGCACCTGATACTGGCACATGGGGGGGGGAGGGGTTGGCACCTGATACTGGCACATGGGGGGGGAGGGAGAGAGGCACTTGATACTGGCGCTTTTTTTGTGGGGGGGGAGATGGCACTATGATACTGGGACATGGGGGGGAGAGGCACCTGATACTGGCACCTCGGGGGGGAAGGGGGGTTGGCACCTGATACTGGCACATGGGGGGAAGAGAGGCACCTGGTACTGGCACATGGGGAGGGGGAAGGGAGAGAGGCACTTGATACTGGCACTTTTTTGTGTGTGTGTGTGGGGGGGGGAGATGGCACTATGATACTGGGACATGGGGGGGAGGAGAGAGGCACTTGATACTGGCATGTGGGGGGGGGGGGGGTTGGCACTATGATACCGGCACATGGGGGGAGAGAGGCACTTGATACTGGCACTTTTTTGGGGGGGAGATGGCACTATGATAATGGGACATGGGGGGGAAGAGAGAGGCACTTGATACTGGCACATGGGGGGGTTTGGCACTATGATACTGGCACATGGGGGGTGGGAAGGAGAGAGGCACTTGATACTGGCACATTGGGGGAGATGGCACTATGATACTGAGACATGTGGGGGGGGGGGAGAGGCACTTGATACTGGCACATGATGGGGGGGCATCTATGGGGACACTTACTGGCACATTATTGGGGGGCATTATGGGGGACACTAGGCCGGCAGCCTATCAGAGGCTGGACACTGAGGGGCATCTACTGGGGCACTATATATGGGGCATTTTATACTGGTACATTATGGGGGGCACTAGGAGGAAGGGGGAGAGGAGCACTAGGAATTTACTGGGGGCACTATATAGGGGTATTTTATACTGGCATATTATGGGGGCACTATGGGGACATTAGCTCAACTGGGGGCATTACAGGGGGGTATTTTTGCACTGTCACATTATAAGGAGAATGATTACTACTGGGGGGCATTATGGTGAGCTTTATTACTTCCCCATGGTCTGAGCCCCCTAGTAGCAGCACCCGCCTCTCCCTGCTCTGCTATTCCTCTGCCCCTTCTCCAAATCCTTATTATGAAATCTTTCTCATTAGGATAAAACACAACATCAGATCCGCCGAGCCCCCGGCCAAAGTGTGTAAGTGGCGTCCGAGATCCCCAAGGGTCAAGCCAAGTAATTGTAAGTTTTCATGTGAAATATGTTTATGTTATACACATATAGGCTACACTGTGCCCCACAATGTACAGTATACCGCTACACTGTGCCCCACAATATACAGTATACCTCTACACTGTGCCACACACTATACAGTATACCTCTACACTGTGCCCCACAATATACAGTATACCTCTACACTGTGCCCCACAATGTACAGTATACCTCTACACTGTGCCCCACAATATACAGTATACCTCTACACTGTGCCCCACAATATACAGTATACCTCTACACTGTGCCCCACAATATACAGTATACCTCTACACTGTGCCCCACAATATACAGTATACCTCTACACTGTGCCCCACAATATACAGTATACCTCTACACTGTGCCCCACAATATACAGTATACCTCTACACTGTGCCCCACAATGTATGGTATACCTCTATACTGTGCCCCACAATGTACAGTATACCTCTACACTGTGCCCCACAATGTACAGTATACCTCTACACTGTGCCCCACAATATACAGTATACCTCTACACTGTGCCCCACAATATACAGTATACCTCTTGTCACGGCTGAGGATGGGGGAAACCCTCAGCCGTGTGATGCCAGGTGATGTTGTGGCTACTCGGCCAGGAGAACAGGATAGGGAGCAGGTCACCTCCTCAAGCATCCCTAACCTGACCCTAACTCCTACCTGCATGGGCCAACCTTTAAGGTAGGAGGACCCATGCGCAGGAACCTCGGAGCCCTGACTTACCCTCCGCAGATCCCTGAGCTAGGAGCTGGGTAAGACGACCTACTCCTCCTAGGCACGGAGGAGCAGGAGTCTCCATGGCCAAGCTGTTGGGAAAAGGGGAACCAAAACAGCTTTACGGATATGGCAGGCGAACTAGAAGTTCCACCAACCTGCCACAGCCTTGCTGACTGGATCCCTGAGCAGACAGGAATCCGGAACCGAAAGATGCACCAAAACATAGAAAGGTCCCAACAGAATGTAACATACTACATCACACACAGCAAGACATAAACATAACGACAATATCTTTTTATGACCACAGGGGTGGCTCTCACTGGCAGGTCATAAGCACAGGAGGCTGCTCCAGCCATGGATGACTGAAGCAACCTACTGAGCCATGCCAGACACTCAGGCTATATAGGCCAAGAAGCCACACCCACAGTCAGACACACCCAGTGACATCACTCACACACTGGGAAGGGAGTTAACCCTTCCAGCACCACAGAAGGGAAAACACACACATATAGGGGAAAGTGTCCAACTGCGTCACACACTGTGGCTGTTGCCGCTGGCAACGACATGGGTGGCAACCTTGTCCAGGGAGTCAGCCCGAAGGCCGAGACAGTGCCACCACATGTACAGACTACAACAAACGTTGCCACGGGCAACCACAGTGCGGGGAAGGATGTCAGTGCACACCACAAAACACCGTGCACACAGACATACCAAAAGTGCATACACACACACAGACACCTAACAGAGGTTGCTAGGTGCAACCGCATGCACAGCAGGAAAGCTGCCACAAACATACGTTGTCAGCGGCAACCACAGGTGAGGCAAATACCACTGCCCTCACCTGTGATTGACAACAAAACCAAACCACTGACAATCGCATGCGGTTGAGAGTCACGGTCATAGCCATGGCCGTGACACCTCTACACTGTGCCACACAATATACAGTATACCGCTACACTGTGCCACACAATATACAGTATACCGCTACACTGTGCCCCACAATATACAGTATACCGCTACACTGTGCAACACAATATACAGTATACCGCTACACTGTGCCCCACAATATACAGTATACCTCTACACTGTGCCACACAATATACAGTATACCTCTACACTATGCCACACAATGTACAGTATATCTCTACACTGTGCCACACAATATACAGTATACCGCTACACTGTGCCACACAATATACAGTATACCTCTACACTGTGCCACACAATATACAGTATACCGCTACACTGTGCCCCACAATGTATGGTATACCTCTATACTGTGCCACACAATATACAGTATACCTCTACACTGTGCCCCACAATGTATGGTATACCTCTATACTGTGCCCCACAATGTACAGTATACCTCTACACTGTGCCCCACAATGTACAGTATACCGCTACACTGTGCTCCACAATATACAGTATACCGCTACACTGTGCCAAAGGAGTGGGGTTTACACAGGAGGAGGGAGGTGCGAAGCGCGCTGAGGGGGGCCCTTACAAATATTTTCTGTGGGGCCCAGTCACTTCTAGTTACGCCCCCTCAAAGATGCTCTATTGGGTTAAGATCTGGTGACTGTGGGGCCATTTTAGTACAGTGAACTCATTGTCATGTTCAAGAAACCAATTTGAAATGATTCGAGCTTTGTGACATGGTGCATTATCCTGCTGGAAGTAGCCATCAGAGGATGGGTACATGGTGGTCATGAAGGGATGGACATGGTCAGAAACAATGCTCCGGTAGCCTGTGGCATTTAAACGATGGCCAATTGGCACTAAGGGGCCACCAGCCTGCACAGTGGTAACAAGGCATGATGGATACATGTTCTCATTCTGTTTACGCCAAATTCGGACTCTACCATTTGAATGTCTCAACAGAAATCGAGACTCATCAGACCAGGCAACATTTTTCCAGTCTTCAACAGTCCAATTTTGGTGAGCTCGTGCAAATTGTAGCCTCTTTTTCCTATTTGTAGTGGAGATGAGTGGTACCCGGTGGGGTCTTCTGCTGTTGTAGCCCACCTTTCTTTCCCATTCTGACATTCAGTTTGGAGTTCGGGAGATTGTCTTGACCAGGACCACAACCCTACATGCATTGAAGCAACTGCCATGTGATTGGTTGACTAGATAATCGCATTAATGAGAAATAGAACAGGTGTTCCTAATAATTCTTTAGGTGTGTGTATATTGCATTACTTATCCTGTACTGATCCTGAGTTATAACCTGTATTATACTCCAGAGCTACACTCACAGCCACCTGAGTTGTGTGTTCCCATCTTCTGCTGCTGGCCACAGCCTGTGTCTGCCAGCTAGGTCACTTCAGCCCACCCATAGGCCATGCACATGTGCTCTTCCTGGCTCTTAAAGGGCCACATAGCATTCCCATTCTAATCTTCTCCTGGCAATGGCTAGTAACACTGGGGTATTTATGGAACTTTCCTCTAAGGGAGGGTGCCTTTGCAATAGATCTACCATATTGACCCTGAGATGCCTGCCCTGACCTTTGGACTGCTTCTCGCATATGCACATACTCTGCCTGCATTGACCTTGGCCTGTTACTGACTACGAGTTTGCCTGAACCCTTGGTGCTCTGCCCCAATATTTCTGTTCCCCGTGGGTCAGCAGCCAACCACATCAGGACTACTCCAAGAGGTAGCAGCCTGGTGGCTCCCCTGCAGCAAATCCACATCCCTGTATAGGGGTTAAAGGGTGAAAATCAGGGAATTGCAATGACAACGCCCATAGGATCAGCCAAAAGTCGAACCTGTTGGTTGACAGTGGTTCCACACCCACTGTCTGCAACAGACACTATAGTTGGCTTTAATATATAGGCTCAGTGACTATTTAGACAGTATGATTGGTACTATTATACACTACTCACAAAAAGTTAGCGATATTTGGATTTCGGGTGAAATTTATGGAAAACGTAAAAAGTTTATACTACAGTGCTTTTATATCATGAAAGTAGGGCATTTCAGTAGAAGTAGCAATGGTGATGTCCTCATCTCAAACTATTTATTGAAACAAAAGCCAACACCAGTGGTGGGTATACCCCCACAAAAAATGGCAATGTCTCAAAAACGTGTCCTGTGGACATTGTCGTCTCATGCTGTTTACAAGTCGACTTACTGTCTGCTGAGGCATGGCTTCTTGAAGGGCGTCCCTCAGCTCATTGAGGTTCTGGGGTACAGAGTTACGAGCCTCTACACGGCGACTCAGCCGATCCCATAGGTTATCAATAGGATTCAAGTCTGGAGAAAGTTCAGGCCACTCCATTTGAGGTACCCTTGTCTCCAGCATGTCATGGAACCATGAACCAGACGTACAACAAGAGATAAGTGGAAATAAGAAGGCTTTATTGAAAATCAAGCTGTAAGGCAAAAGTCCAAACGGATGGCTAAACCGAAGCAGGGTCTTGCAAAGCCAGAGGTCAGGAACCAGAAGGGTAGTCAGACGAAGCCAGGATCAGGAACCAGAAGCAGCAGCAGTCTTAGAAGCATGTGAACACAGGAGGACCAAGCAAGGAACTGAAGCCACAGACCTCCTATATATATGAGCTAGGCATCCAGCTCCTCCCAGTGGGAAGGAGAAGCCGCAGGGTGGGAGGCTACAAGAAACCCAGAAACCAAGATGGCCGCCAGCACATGTCAAACGAAGGAGAACAGCAAGAAGGTAAGACCATGACAGTACCTCCCCCTCAAGGGCCCCTCCTCCGCGGAGTAAAGAACGGTTTCTGAGGGAAGCGTGCGTGGAAGGCTCGGAGCAAGGCAGGAGCATGGACATCTGCGGAGGGAACCCAGAAACGCTCCTTTGGACCATAACCACGCCAATGGACCAAAAACTGCACCCAACCGCGGACCAGGCGTGAGTCCAGGATATTGCTCACCTCATACTCCTCACGATTGCCCACTTGGACCGGACGAGGCCGAGGAACCGAGGAAGTGAAACGATTACACACCAGTGGCTTCAACAGGGAGACATGAAACACGTTGGAGATCCGCATGCCAGGAGGAAGCGCAAGGGCATAGGCTACCGGGTTTACCCTGCGAAGCACTCGGAAGGGACCAACAAAGCAAGGAGCCAGCTTGGGAGTGGGCACTCGAAGGTTGAGGTTGCGGGTGGACAACCATACGCGGTCTCCGACCTGGTAGGAAGGAGCGGGCGCTCGTCTGCGATCAGCCTGGAGTCTCTGGCGCTGCGCAGAGACCTCAAGGGACCTCTGGATCTGTACCCAAGAAGCACGTAGGACGGAAAGGTGATCCTCCACAGCCGGAATATCCTGGGGAGAGAATACCTCCGGTAACACGGCAGGTTGGAACCCATAATTGGCCATGAAGAGAGACGTCCCAGAGGAAGAGTTCACCGCCGTGTTCCTGGCAAACTCAGCCCAAGGCAGGAGGTCAACCCAATTGTCTTGGTGATCGGAGACATAGCAACGAAGGAATTGCTCCAAGGCCTGAATGGATCGTTCTGCGGCCCTATTGGACTGAGGGTGGTAGGCCGAGGAGAAAGAGAGATGAATCCCCAACTGGGAGCAAAAGGAGCGCCAGAACCTGGACACAAACTGACTCCCCCGATCCGACACAATCTCCTTGGGCAAACCGTGCAACCGGAAGACCTCCCTGGCAAAAATCGTGGCCAACTCTTGTGCAGAGGGTAACTTCTTGAGAGGAACACAGTGGCACATTTTGGAAAACCGATCCACAATCATGAGAATGACCGTATGGCCTCGGGATGCAGGGAGGTCCACAATGAAATCCATCCCCAGGTGTGACCATGGACGCTCCCCGGTGGCTATGGGTTGCAAAAGGCCCAATGGACGGTGCCGAGGGGATTTACTCTGGGCACAAACGGAGCATGCCGCTACATATGCGGCGATGTCGGAACGTAGAGAAGGCCACCAGAACAGACGTGAAACAGCCCATGACAGCTGATTCTTTCCAGGATGCCCCGCGGCCTTGGAGTTATGGTAGGTTCGCAACAACCGAGTGCGCAACTCCTCAGGCACAAAACATCTGCCGTTGGGTCTCCCAGAGGGAGCACCAGATTGAGCCGCCAAAATCTGCTCACCCAGGGGAGAGGTCAGGCTGGTGCGAATGGCGGCCAGGATCTGATTCGGAGGTATGACCGAAGTCGGAATCGACTCCTCCCCGGACAGCTCGGAGTACTGCCGTGATAAGGCATCCGCTCTGATGTTCTTGGAACCGGGTAGGTAGGAGACCACGTAATTAAAACGTGACAAGAACAGAGCCCATCTGGCCTGACGTGGTGTCAATCTCTTGGCCTCAGAGAGGTAGGTCAGATTCTTGTGGTCCGTCAGGATGAGAACCGGAACCACCGAGCCCTCGAGCAAGTGCCTCCATTCTTTAAGGGCCTGCACGATGGCCAATAACTCCCTGTCACCAATCTGATAGTTGCACTCCGCGGAAGACAGTTTCCGGGAGTAAAACCCACAAGGAAGCAGAGGACCCTCTGGTGTTCTACGCTGAGACAGAAGGGCGCCTACTCCCGTCTCAGACGCGTCCACCTCGAGGACAAAAGGCAACCCAGGGTTGGGATGCGACAGAATCGGAGCCGACACAAAGGCGGACTTTAGAGCCTCAAAAGCTCGGATGGCCTCGAGCGGCCAGACCTGGGGATTACTGCCCTTCCTGGTCAGATCCGTGAGAGGCTTGGCTAGCATGGAAAAGTCCCTGATGAACTTCCGATAATAATTGGCGAAGCCCAAAAAGCGCTGCAGGGCACGAAGACCACTGGGCTGGGGCCACTGTAAGACAGCCGAAACCTTCTTAGGATCCATGGAGAACCCCTCAGCGGAAATGATGTAACCTAAGAAGGTTACCTGGGATCGGTGAAATTCGCATTTCTCAAGCTTACCGAACAGCTTGTTCTCTCGTAACCGTTGCAACACTCGTCTGACATCCAGAATGTGGGCCTCCATGGATTCAGAATATACCAAGATGTCATCCAAATAGACCACCACACACTGCTGCAACAGGTCACGGAAAACATCGTTGATGAATTCCTGGAAGACTGCGGGCGCATTGCACAACCCAAAGGGCATAACCAAGGATTCATAATGACCGTTCCTGGTGTTAAACGCGGTCTTCCACTCATCGCCCGCCTTGATCCTTACCAGGTTATATGCCGCCCTCAGGTCGAGTTTGGTAAAGACCGTGGCCCCTTTGAGGCGATCGAACAGCTCGGAAATCAAGGGTATCGGGTAAGCGTTCTTTATCGTGATGCGATTGAGACCCCTGTAATCGATGCAAGGCCTCAACTCACCGCCCTTCTTTTTCACAAAGAAAAATCCAGCCCCTGCCGGGGAAGAGGATTTGCGAATGTGTCCACGTGAAAGCGCCTCCCTCACGTACTCCTCCATGGCCTCATTCTCCGCTACCGACAGTGGATAGACTTTGCCACGAGGAGGAACGGCACCAGATTGTAACTCTATGGCACAATCGTATGGGCGGTGCGGAGGTAGGGCAACCGCACGCACCTTATCGAATACATCACGATACTCCTCGTATTCAGGAGGCAACAGAGAGTCCGAGGAAGTACACAGCAACTTGACAGACCCATGGATGCAACTAGCCCCACACTGCGGTGACCACGAGAGGATCTCGGCCGATCTCCAATCGAAAGTCGGATTATGCTTCTGGAGCCAGGGGTACCCCAAGACCACCGAGTAGTGTGGAGACGAAATAACCTGGAGACAGACCGACTCTCTGTGAACGGCACCAATGGCCATCCCCACTGGAAGGGTCTCATGAGTCACGTGTGGCGGCAGAAGGGGTCTGCCGTCTATCGCCTCAAGAGCCAGTGGGGAACCTCGAGGCTGCAGAGGAATGGAATTGGCGGCAGCGAACACACTATCAATGAACAAACCACCAGCACCAGAGTCCACCAACGCCTGGGTCGTCACCGAGCCCCCGACCCAGGAGAGGACAACAGTAATCAGTGGTTTGTCAACACGGGAAACCGGGGACGAGGAGACTCCACCCAAGATCTGCCCCCGACAGGATCTCAGGTGCGAGCGTTTCCCGGACGGTTCGGGCATGCCAATCGAAAATGCCCACCGAGACCACAGTACATGCATCGGCCCTCGCGTCTCCGGAGTGCCCTCTCCCCCTCGGACAGGCGAGCAAACCCCAGCTGCATGGGTTCACCCCCAGACAAGTCATCCCCAGGAGGCGTGGGAGGAGAGGGAGGCACGGGTGGGACAGCAAACGTAGGCGCCAATCTGTTAGAAGACCTCCGCAGGCTCTCCTTAAAGGAAGGTCTCTCCCTGAGTCTGGTGTCAATCAAAATCAGGAAAGAAATAAGAGACTCGAGCTCCACTGGTAGGTCCTTAGCTGCAACCTCATCCTTCAAGGCATCCGAGAGACCATGAGAGAAAGCAGCGACCAGAGCCTCATTATTCCAGCCCACCTCTGCTGCCAGGGTACGAAACTCAATGGCGTATTCAGCTACGGATCGTGAACCCTGTCTGATGGACATAAGGAGCTTCGCAGCAGAGGCAGCACGAGCCGGCACATCGAATACCTTCCGAAGAGAAGCAACAAAACCGGAAAACTCGGCAACCACCGGATTGTTGTTCTCCCATAAAGGGCTGGCCCAGGCCAAGGCCTTGTCCGAGAGCAGCGAGATCAAGAAGCCCACCTTTGATCTCTCAGTAGGAAAGGCATGTGGCAGCAACTCGAAATAAATGCCCACCTGGTTAAGGACACCTCGGCACTGAGTTGGCTCTCCCCCAAAGCGCTGTGGAAGGGGGGCAGAACCGGTCATACCCCGAAACACCGCAGGCGCAGCAACAGGTGTCGGGGTAGACTCTGGCGCAACAACCGGAGCGGCAGTAGGAGCGGGCCCAGGAGCGACAACCGACCCATCGGCAACGGAAGCTAAATGAGCCGTGCGTTCAAGCAGGGTTTGCAACGCCACAGCGAACCGACCCAACAGGTGATCCTGCTGATCAAGTCTGGCAACCAGCGTAGGTAGCGAGGATGGCCCTGTACCGTCAGAATTCATGGCTTGGTCCTAATGTCATGGAACCATGAACCAGACGTACAACAAGAGATAAGTGGAAATAAGAAGGATTTATTGAAAATCAAGCTGTAAGGCAAAAGTCCAAACGGATGGCTAAACCGAAGCAGGGTCTTGCGAAGCCAGAGGTCAGGAACCAGAAGGGTAGTCAGACGAAGCCAGGCTCAGGAACCAGAAGCAGCAGCAGTCTTAGAAGCATGTGAACACAGGAGGACCAAGCAAGGAACTGAAGCCACAGACCTCCTATATATATGAGCTAGGCATCCAGCTCCTCCCAGTGGGAAGGAGAAGCCGCAGGGTGGGAGGCTACAAGAAACCCAGAAACCAAGATGGCCGCCAGCACATGTCTAACGAAGGAGAACAGCAAGAAGGTAAGACCATGACACAGCAGTCATTCCCTAATGATGCGACCTCGATGAGCTGGTGCATTGTCCTCCAATGAAGATGAAATTAGGCCTGTGTTGTTAATGCAGAGGCACAATGACTGGATGAATAATGTTATTCAAGTAGTATGGGCTTGTCATAGCATTCGCAAAGTGTAGGGCAGTTCTGTACTGACTAGACACACCTGCCGACACTGTAACACCACCACCACCAAAGGCTCGTCTGGTGACAACAGTGGCTGATGCATAGCGCTGTCCTTGACGTCTCCAACATTGTCAGCGGCCATCATTTCTGCTCAGCGTTAATCTACTTTCATCAGTCAACAGCACTGAGGACCACTGGTCCCTCGTCCAGTGCAGATGCTCCCTGGCCAATGCAAGACGATGATGTCTGTAGTCAGGTACCCTTGCAGGTCATCTAGCTGATGTAAACGGTTTAGAATGGTCTAATGTGACACTTGGGTGCTTCTAACCTACCTTAAATGTGCCTGGAATTGTGTAGCGTTCATCATCTGGTTCCGCAGGGCATTGTTCACAAAGAAGCAGTCATAGGTGTCGTCTTGGTCTCATGATGTCAAAATTTGAACAGCATGATGAGGAGGACTGTTTCAATACCAATTCTAATTGAACCCCAAAATTTATTGGGTGATTCATGGATCAAACACCTATTGTGAACTTTGCCGTTAAGCTCCTTGTTAGAGAACAGCAAGTTGTGCCAAAAGTACTGAAACATTAAACAGTTGGACATGTGCATTCAGAAATTTAGAGAAGGTCACATTAAGTTCACCTGTAAAGGTTAGAGTGCATTTTAGGTTCATCCTGAAATTTCACCCACAAGCCAAATATCCCTAACTTTTTGTGAGTAGTGCACTTTGTTTGGCTTTGTCATATGAGTACTGTGGCTGATTTAATTTTTTTGTATGGGCACTGTATTTTGAAATTCGTTTGCGATTCGTTTACTGGTAAAAGCAGAATTGCGTTATGGATTCGCTCATCTCTAATTATATCAGCACATATTTTTGACATTCTGCCAACTCTATTTTATTGAGAGATTTGTCTTAATGGGGCAGCATAAATGGGCACTAGGGCAGGGAATATTATATTGGCACTGTGGTTTGTTCTATTATATAGTCACTGCTGTTGGCACTATTGTACAGACGCTGTGTTCGGCTGTATTATATGGACATAGTTTTTGGTTCTATTATATGTGCACTGTGGTTGTCTCTATTTGAAGGCAGTGAGGTTGGCTCTTCTGTATGATCCCTGTGGTTATCTCTTAATATATGAGCACTGTGGTTCACCTATGATATGGGCTCTTTGGTTGGCTTTATTAAATGGACACTTTAGCTCAATTAGCATATATGGACACTTTGTTATGGCTTTGTCACTCTAGCACTTTGTTTGACTATATTATATGAGTACTGTGGTAAACAGTTATATGGGCACTGTTTTACTCTATTGTAGCAGCACAGGTTTTCTTACATGCTTCCATTTCTCTTTACTGTGAGATTTCTTGGGCAGCATCACAGTTTTATTGGGAAACATCACTATTAAATGGCGCAGTGGCAGGCACTATTATAGGGGTACTGTGTGTACTTCTATTATTATGATTCATGCGTTTGGCTCTATTATATGTGCACTCGAGTTGCCTTTATAATATGAGCACTGTGTTTGGCTCTACTATATGGTTCGTATGGTTTATTAGATGGGCACTGTGGTTGGTTCTATTGTATGCATGTTATAGATAGTACTGTTATATGGGCACAGTGTTTAACTCTATTATATGGGCGCTGTGATTGGCTTTAGTAGATGGGTTTGTTTCTATTATATTGGTATTGTGGTTGGTTCTATAGTATTTACTAATACTGTCTAAAAGTTAGACAGTGTAAACTTAGACCAACAGTCTAAGGCCTCATGCACACGACCGTTTTTTTTTTAAGGTCCGCAGGTCCGTGACCGTTTTTTCGTCCGTGGGTCTTCCTTGATTTTTGGAGGATCCACGGACATGAAAAATGAAAAAAAAATCAAGTCAAGTTTGCCATTGAAATGATAGGAAAAAACGGACACGGATCACGGACGCGGATGACAATCTTGTGTGCATCCGTGATTTTTCACGGACCCATTGACTTGAATGGGTCCGTGAACCGTTGGTCGTAAAAAAAATAGGACAGGTCATATTTTTTTCACGGCCAGGAAACACGGATCACGGATGCGGCTGCCAAATGGTGCATTTTCCGATTTTTCCACGGACCCATTGAAAGTCAATGGGTCCGCGAAAAAAAACGGAAAACGGCACAATGGCCACGGATGCACACAACGGTCGTGTGCATGAGGCCTAAACCAGATTTATTACAGTGGCTGATGCTGAATGATAAATCTGTAGCATCTCTAGACTGTCTATGTTTACACCACCTATACCTGCCAAAATTTCCATGCATATTTGGAGCACAGCAGCGTATTTAGGCCATGCCCCTTTACCACAAAGCCACTCCCATTTCTGCTAAACCACACCCCTTGTCAGATGAAGCCTAAAAAATTTAGAAATGCATCTAAAACAAATAATAAATGCAATGCAAAGCATGTACACTCAGTTGTTGTTTTTTTGCGCAATTTGCACTAATAAATTGGTGTATTTTTTATAGTAAATTTGCACCACCATTTGGCTCTATAATGTAGGCACTGTGGTTGGTTTTATTACACAGGATCTCTGTTCGGTTTATTATACCGGTACATTATTGTATGCTATAGTAAATGTAACCACACAACACATCACCGGAGCCACGCTACAAGACAGAATGCATTTTAATAGAACTTATTTTATGCAACATTTACAAAAATGTAAAACAATACAAAGCACGTGAATACAAACGTTAACACAACTTCAGTAGCTGTGTTCATGGCCGTGTGTCCCCCTGCTGCACCAATTGGATTCATGTATCGTAAAACAGTGCAAAGTCATTGGTCTCAATGATTAATTCTGTGCTCAGTGACGGAAAGAAGTTGAAGCACGTATTCAGGAATACACAGTGCAATGTAGAGGTTGTGAGCATTAGTGTGATGTGATTATCCCATTTATGACTCTTCCAACCGACAGTTCTTGGAAAATACTAGGCACATAGCTGAC
The DNA here is from genome assembly GCF_014858855.1 of Bufo gargarizans. Lineage (NCBI taxonomy): Eukaryota > Metazoa > Chordata > Amphibia > Anura > Bufonidae > Bufo > Bufo gargarizans. The sequence continues at coordinate 55,419,987 of NC_058081.1, read as the reverse complement.
AACTGACAACCACATTCCTAGTTTCCTGCTGTAGGCCAAGTGAGAGAGCTTGAGAAAGAACCAATGATGAGGTGGGAGAATAGAGAACTCATAGGGCCCTTATAACAAAACTCAACCCAACTGAGGTCTCCAACCCTTCCTTAAAGGTAATGTCCACCAAAATTATACACATAGTTCTGCAAAGCCCTGCTTCTCTTCCCCCTCCACATTACAGTTAAAGGGATTCTGTCACCTCCCCTAAGGCAAAAAACAATTTAAAAGCAGCCATGCAGCACAGCTTACCTGGATTAGGCTGTGCTGTTCTATCTTGAAATCCGTCCAGCAGTTACTTCAAAAAACGACTTTGATCGATATGTAAATGTGTCCTGAAGGTGCCCAGAGGGGCGTTTTTTTCTTCTTAGTGAGCCCAGTACCGCCCCTCTTTCAGTGCCCAGCCCGCCTTCCTAGTACTTTCTAACCGCCGCCCCCAGCCTGCCACAGCCTCCCCTCCCTCTCCTCCCCCTCCCTCACGCCGAACGAAGTCTCGCACAGGCGCAGTAACCACTGAGGGCTGCGCCTGTGCGATCATCAGGAGACTGAGGGCGGCAGCTTCATCTTCGTCACTGGGCATGCGCCGAGCCCAGTGACGTCCGATATTAGCTCTTTCCCTCAGTCAGTCTTGTAGGAAGCGCAGAGGATTGCCGATCGCTGCTGCACCCTGCGCTTTCTCCAGTCTGCCTGCCACAGTGAAGACGGCCAGCGATTTCTTTCCCCACCCTCCCTTCAGGAAAGAAATAAGTATTTGTTGGGGCGAATTAGGTCTTATTATATTAAGTAAAGGCAGGCAGACTGGAGAAAGCGCAGGGTGCAGCAGCCGATCGGCAATCCTCTGCGCTTCCTACAAGACTGACTGAGGGAAAGAGCTAATATCGGACGTCACTGGGCTCGGCGCATGCCCAGTGACGAAGATGAAGCTGCCGCCCTCAGTCTCCTGATGATCGCACAGGCGCAGCCCTCAGTGGTTACTGCGCCTGTGCGAGACTTCGTTCGGCGTGAGGGAGGGGGAGGAGAGGGAGGAGAGGCTGTGGCAGGCTGGGGGCGGCGGTTAGAAAGTACTAGGAAGGCGGGCAAGGCACTGAAAGAGGGGCGGTACTGGGCTCACTAAGAAGAAAAAAACGCCCCTCTGGGCACCTTCAGGACGCATTTCCTTATTGATCAAACTCGTTTTTTTAAGTAACTGCTGGACGGATTTCAAGATAGAACAGCACAGCCTAATCCAGGTAAGCTGTGCTGCATGGCTGCTTTTAAATCGTTTTTTGCCTTAGGGGAGGTGACAGAATCCCTTTAAATGAAAAAATTCTGACAGCCTGCAGCCACCACTAGGGGGAGCTCATACGTATAGATTTATACAGATGGTATTGAACTCAGTGGGAGCTGTAAGAATCTGTAAGCAGTGAGCCCTCCACCCTAGTGGTAACTGCAGGCAAATGCCACAACTGGTCACTTAAAACTGTTTTCAGCTGCAGTTTCTCCACAAAAAGCTTCAAAACATAAACTCTGATTGCCGGTAAGAGCATGCAAAATGGAACATATTAGAAATAGTGAAGTGAAGTGCATATTTGATAATCTATGTACATTGCAAAGTACGTTTAACCTTTGCTCAAAGTCACCCCCTGGCTGAGTAAATGCACTTTGTCTGAGCTGCCGAGTATTAGGGGAAGGGAAGCGACAACCGATTGGAGCATATTTATTAGCTTTCAAAAAAGTTGTCATTTGTAAGGCCAGTTAGCTATTTTCTTTCCACACTAAGTAGAATATTTTACCAGCAATATCTACTATAATACTGCCCCTTGTATACAAGAATATAACTGCAGTAATACTACTCCCTATAGATGAGCAGAGCTGCTACAGTATATTACTACTTCCTATGGAAAATAATTAAATACTAAAATACTACCCCCTATAGAAATTAATATAACCAATATACTACCCCATATGTACAATATAACTAATAAAATACTGCCCCTATGTACAGGAATAATGTTACTATAATACTACCCCCTATGGACAAGAATATGGAGTCGAATGGGTGTATCAGATGTAGTCTTGCTGGTAGAAAAGCATTGCTCTGTGAATCTCCCCACAGATATAGAAATAACCAGTATATAACCATATATATATAAAAACTGGTTGTGATTCTAGTCATCATGGATTTAGAAAATTATAAAAACATTGTCACAAGTGGTTGGATGTGCCCGTCACATGGAGATGGGTGCTCAGAGCTCAGACTATGGCTGCTGCTCATCATTCAGCTTCCTCCAGCTCTTGATAGTGGTGTTGAGGGTGGGGGTCCCAGATCTTCGCTCTGTAGGCTGGAGACTCATACTTGACTGGAGATACAGTTTGAGGGGATCAGGACATCAGGGGTTACAGGTACAAGACATGGAGGAGGGTCAGCTAACATTGGTGGGTGAACTTCCAAGATCCTATTAGGATAAGCTTGAGGGATGATGTCACAGTCGCTTGTACACTAGAAAATATACAAAAGTCATAGACTTTACCTTCGAGCAATAACCATCATGGTGGCTTCTATCATTGAGTAGCATCAGCTGACAGATAATATGAACCAATCAGACATCATATAGTGCATGATAATCTCTTTATAACAAAGCTAGAACCAGCCCTGTACCTCACAGGGGTCCATAGAGCTCTCCATTCAATGCTCCAATTGATCGGCTAGATTTATGTCAGCCTGGCAGCTCAGGGGGCATGTCCTTTCTTACCGGGGAGTGTCTGTTGTGCTGCCTCTCTCTCCCTCTAACTGTCACAGCTTCTAACAGAAGATAATGCAGGTAGCAGTTAAAGATTTAAACTGAGCATGTGCGACCACCTCAGTGAGGTGGACAAGAAATAAGGAAAAGAGCAAACAGCATGTGGTGCTATACAGACACATCTTATTGAATAGCTCAGTGGCTACACTAAGTTTTTAATTACATGCAATTACAAAAGTATTCAGATCCAGGGGCTAGTGTGAAAAATGTAGAATATTGTCTTGTGTTAAATGTGTTAAAAAAAGTGAATGTAAAAAAATTCCCAACACTTCTTCCCTTCATCTCCTTCTTTCCTTTGATCCTATTTTGTCTTATATTACAATTAAAACATATAAACTCCAGTCATTCCCCTCCTCTTCACTGTCCTCTGTCTGGTTGTAAGACAGCTGGCTGCAGCAGGAGCCTTCCCGCTCTGCCCTGTGTGTAGAAGGACAAAAGATTGTTAATTGATATCTGTTGGATTTATCCAGTAGGTAACAGGTGCTATTACTTACCCCCTCTCTCCTGGACTCCTGCACAGGTTGTGTCATAACCCAGTGTGGGCGTGAAGAGGAGCCTGGGAGCGAGGACAGTATGTATGGTCTGGGGTCTGTATCAATGTAGCGGTTTGTACTGCGGTATCAGTAACTGCAAACAAGGCTGTTGTATGGTTGTATAGCAACTATGCAGGAATGCAGTTAGTGACAACCACAAATCTGTAAATAGCTCTGTGTATTCTTGCTGTTGTCACCCAACTTCCTCCAGGCTGTTTCTGATTCCTGCAGATGTTCTATGACTATTGCCAACCAATCATCTCTGCCCCTCCCGGCAGTGGGCTGGAGTCTGCACACTGCCAGTGACATGGTGCATGCTGCTGCACAGGGCAGTCTGCAGCCTCTCCTGTGCCTTCCATGCATCCAGCTCACACTTTAGAATGATCTATATAGCTCTAGATGTGATCACGCCGCATATCCCTGATGTCAGGGCAATGCACCATGGGACATGAAGCTTCCTGAGCTGCTGCCTGCAGATTATTTTCTCTTAAAGGGGTTGTCCAGGTTCAGAGCTGAACCTGGACAGCCCTCCATTTTCATCCAGGCAGCCCCCCTGACATGAGCATCGGAGCAGTTCATGCTCCGATGCTCTCCTTTGCCCTGCGCTAAATTGCACGCGATCTAGCGCAGGGCACTGGAGCGCATCGGAGCATGAGATGCTCCGATGCCAGGCTCAGGAGGGCTGCCGGGGTGAAAATAAGGGTATGTCCGGGTTCAGCTCTGAACCCGGACAACCCCTTTAAGCAAATGGCATGGGAGAATATAGGAGGGCGTGTTGTAATTTTGGTGAGGTAAGGGGTGGTGGAATAAATTTTATGCGTTCCCTTTAAAGTAGGTTCTAAGGGGGCGCATGTGCGTGGCTTATAGGAAGGTCATGTTTTTGTTAGCTCCGCACCACCCGCCAGATTAATCCCGCTTTAACACCGATTTAGAGGCTCCACCAGCATTTCATATCCATGCTAAGGTCCCAGAGAATGACCCGCACCAAGGGCAAGACAAAAATTGCCGGTACACCAAACCCGTCGCAGACGCTGCCGGAGTTATTTTGACTCACCTCGCAATCCATCACTCTGACTCTCCTCGTCCACAGGAAGTGGTCCACCAGCTGTCCATGCGACTCAAGATCAAGGCCAGGGGGACCTCTACAAGAATATCGCATCACTGTTCCGCTCCGAGCTCTCGCAGGCGGTAGTAGAATTTTCCCGCCAGATACAGGACATTGGAAACAGAGTGTCGGACCTTGAAACCCGAGCTAACGAGATATCTGATGCCCTAGGCGCAGACAGGGAAGACATAAACTCCCTCACAGCCCATCTAGCCGCACTTGAGCTCAAAATCGAGGACCTAGAAAACAGGTCACGGAGGGGAAATTTGAGAGTACGGGGCCGGCCAGAATCTTTTTCTGACTTACCAACAACCCTGCTCAATTTATTCAAGGCCTTGTTGCCTCAGGCTGCAGCAGATCAGTTGCGAATGGACAGGGTCCTAGGTAAACCTCGCTCTCCAGACCTGCCGAGGGACGTGGTCCTCAAATTTAATTACCCGGAGGTAAGAGACCAGATCTTAAAAGAGGCCCGGAATACTTCCAACTTAGGCTACTTTCACACTCGCGTTTTGTGCGGATCCGTCATGGATGGATCCGTTCAGATAATACAACCATCTGCATCTGTTCAGAACGGATCCGTTTGTATTATCTTTAACATAGCCAAGATGGATCCGTCATGGACTTCATTGAAAGTCAATAGAGGACGGATCCGTTTTCTATTGTGCCAGATTGTGTCAGAGAAAACTGATCCGTTTGGCTCAGTTTCATCAGATGGACACCAAAACGCTGCAAGCATGTTTTGGTGTCCGTCTCCAAAGTGGAATGGAGACAGAACGGAGGCAAACTGATGCATTTTGTTCGGATCCTTTTCCATTCAGAATGCATTGGAATACAAACTGATCCGTTTTGGACCGCTTGTGAGAGCCCTGAAAGGATCTCACAAACGGAAAGCCAAAACGCCAGTGTGAAAGTAGACTTACTGGTGAATCCCATCATCTGTCCACCAATACGCAAACCTGGCTCCCTCCACACTCCGTAAACGCAGAGAAATGCGGCCAGTAACACCGGCTTTACAGAAGGCCCAGATCCGCTACAGATGGGTGTTCCCGTTTGCCCTAACATTTCAGCTGAACTCTCGCACCCATACGGTGCACTCACCTACAGAAGGATGTGATGTTCTTCAACGTGCAGGGATCCCGCTTGACCATCCACCACCACCTACTGTGCCGCCTAGGCCTCAACGCCCATCCAGGCTCTGGACCAGTACAAGCTAACACCTCATCTCCTCGCTCCCAAGCTTCCTGAGAAGTGCCTTCTGAAATCCACCATTCCATAGGTCCACAGAGAAGCGGAGCGGACTGTAGGTATGATGCTTGACTCAAGTTTGCCCTTTTACCTATTACCTCTGGGGGCCTAGCCTCTCTTCGTTTATATATACCTCTAACCTTTCTTCCCACAGGCAATCGGTAGGTTGGACTATCATGTTGCCCTTACACTTGAGACCCTCTGGAGGAGTGCGGACTGCTATATTGGACCGTGGCCTCCATCCATTTGGCTCACTTTCTGTGCCGACCAAAAATGGCACGACTGTTTATCCCGTTCTTTACTGTTTTTGTATTTTATGTTTTCCTTTTACTGTAGGATTTTACTTCTGGGGATCAATTTGCTCTCTCTTTTAAATAAATGCAGGTCATGGGCAGTTGGGGGGGATGCAGGTGGCTCCTGCTGGTGGAGTAGTCGGGGGCCTCATGGAACATCAGCTTCCTTACCTACCATTTTGTTATGTGTAAAATCCTAACTCATAATGTGAGGGGCTTTCATTCCCCACAAAAACGCAAAACGGCCTTTCTTAATTAGAAGAGGAATGCACCCGGTGTTCTCTGCCTGCAGGAGTCGCACTTTACTGCTACCTCACACCCAAATTAATCACCCACATTATACCAGGTTCTTTTCCTCCACATACCACTCTAAAAGTAGAGGAGTGATTACTTTGCTTAAAAACTCATTTTCTTTCTTATCCATCATAGACCCTGAGGGTCGTTATGTGATTTTGGTAGGCACTTATAGGGATGAAACATTGTGTTTAGCTAATGTGTATGCCCTGACCAAAGACCCCATCACCTTCTTCTTCCACATTGGGAGGGTCATTGAACCCCTCACCTATCATAAACTTCTATGGTGCAAGGACTTCAATTTTGTCCACAACCTGGTCTTGGACCACTCATCTCCCCCCCACCCAGCCTCGTCCAGCAGCTGTACCGGCTCAAATACGTCAGGTCATGGAGTCCCTCTCGCTAGCTGATACCTGGAGGGAGTATAATGGATCACAGAGGAGTTATACTTGCTATTCCCCAGCACATCATGTGTATACTCGCATTGATATGATTCTTGCCTCTGCGTCTGTCTTGCCCTACTTGCTATACTCTAGGCATATATAGTGTCATCCTGGTCTGATCATGATATGGCTATGGCGGAATTGGCTTTCGCGGGCCCTAGCCATGCTCCCTATTCGTGGAGACTCAACTAATTGCTTTTAACCCGTCCAGCCATTCATGATCAGCTCCATATTGATCTGCAGAATTCCTTTGCTGAGAACACCACTCCTGAGACCAACCCTATGTTATTATGGCTCACTGACAACGCTTTCATTAGGGGCAAGCTAGTGGAAGTGGCTTCTCGGTTGAAAAAAGAAAGGGACTCCACACAACTTGCACTAGAAGATAAGTAGATTAATTAGAGCTCATCAACAACACCCCTCTCTATATCTGCTTAAAGCAGTGAAAGATACCAAGCTACAATTGAATATGATACTGTCTAACAACACAGAGAAAGCTCTCCGCTAGACGGCCTCCTATTACTATAAATATGCTAATAAACCCGACGGGATGCTGACCCGCCAACTGAAGGCAGAAGATTAACCAAGTTTACCAAATCCGCACCCGAAATGGTTGTACTGCTTCCAATCCCGATACCATTTATGATTAGGCGTATTATCAGCACTTGTATTCCAGACCCCAGACTGCTCCTGGGGCCGCGGAGGATGATTTCCTAACAGCAACCCCTCTCCCTAGGATTTCTAATGAGGCATTGACTATCTTATGTGGGGACATCACTCCGGAGGAGGTGGAATACACCGTCAAAACTTTAAAACTGGGAAAAGACCCAGGGCCGGATGGGTTCTCAGCACTTTATTACAAAAGATTTGCCTCTCTGTTGATCCCATGTATTACTCAGTATTGTAATTATTTATTACAAGGTGCCGCACCCCCTTCGGAGTTCCTCTCTGCCAGAATCACTGTCATACCTAAACGAACAAAGACCCCATACTGCCCTCTAATTACAGGCCTATCTCTCTACTCAACTTAGATAATAAAATCTTTATTACCTGACATCATCCATAAAGACCAAGTGGGATTTATCCCAGGTAGGGAAGCCCTGGATAATATTCGAAAAACTCTAAATATAATCCAAGAGGCTAACAAGACCCATACACCTTTAGTAATTTTTGCTCTGGATATAGAAAAAGCTTTTAATACTCTAGATTGGGATTATCTCTCCAGAGTTATGACTGCCATGGGAATTGGAGGCTCATTTCTGCGGGCCATTCGCTTCTTATAGTCTACCCCTGAAGCCTATCTAAAACTTCCTGCGTCCCATTTTTTACCCATCAAGATTCAAAGGGGAACACGTCAGGGGTGCCCGTTGTCAGCGGCTCTATTTGCTCTTGCTATGGAACCCCTAGCTATCAGCATCAGATCACATCCCGATATAACAGGACTTCCTATAGGTGGCCATGAACACAAACTAATCCTATTTGCCGAGGACCTTATCCTCACCATTACCAATCCTGTAATCTCCTTCCCGTCTCTGATGAGGGTGTTGGGCACTTTCTCTGCGACCTCAGGACTCTGTATCAACCACTCTAAATTCGAACTTCTCCCTTGTAATTTAACACCCCAGATCTGGTCCCTTTTACTACAAAACTTCCCATTCCAAATTAGACATAACTTTATCCCCTATCTAGGAATATCCCTACCTGAGAGGGTTGATATGGTCTACAAAACGAATTATCCCCCTCTTTATCGTAAAATTAGAGAGGACCTTAGAGGCTGGCAATCTTTTCCAGTCTCTTGGGTGGGTAGAATTCATATCATCAGGATGGTGGTTCTCCCCAGACTGTTGAACCTGTTTAGAACCATCCCTGGGCCAGTGCCCACTTCAGATTTAAAACGGCTACAAACTGATATTCTAAAATTTATATGGGCAGATAAACGCCCACATATAGCTATGCGCACAGTGGGCCACCATAAATCCCATGGAGACCTTTCAGTTCCTGACCTTAATAAATACTATAAAGCTGCTATACTAGGACAAATGTTCCTAACTCATCTTAACCCCAGGGATCAACCGTTGTGGATTGCATTGGAGCAAACCTTATTTGCTCCATATTTGTGGAAGGCCCTGATCTGGTCAAACCTTCAGTTACCGTCTACTGTTCGGCCCAACTCTCATTTATCCCACAACTCATTGTTGCTCTGGAGGTCAGTCAGGTTTAAATCATCTCTACAGTCCACTATCTCACCATTGATGCATATTTTGGGAAATCCCTTGTTTCTGCCTTGCCTTCGGACCACGCATTTGGTTGGTGGAAATCTAATAACTTCTGCACCTTGCACAGGTTCCTAGTGAGAGGCAAACTCATTTCCTTGGCTGACTTCAGGGAAAGGTTTAACCCTCCAGTGAGAGAATTATACAATGCCAACCAGATCTTCTGAACTGATCTCCCTTTGAACGTTCTATAGTCTACTCTTTATATAAACGAGGTCTATTGTCCAGGATATATGGAATACTTAATGGTGTAGCTAAGGGTTCCAAGTTACCATACATGAAAGCATGGGAGGAGGACTTGGAGGTAGAATACTCGACTTCTCGATGGATCCAGCGCTCCCAGACTCTCACTAAGGGCTCTTGGCAAACCACCTTAGCTGAAACATCCAAAAAAATACTTTATAGCACCTACATGGTTCCAGCTAGACTACATTGAATATACCCTGAGGTTTCTCCTAGATGCTTCTGCGGTTGTACTGCTGAGGGCACTATGTTACACATATGGTGGACCTGTCCACTAGTTAAGAGCTTTTGGGGAAGAATCTGCTCCCTTGTGTCAGCTGTATTGGGTTGCTAATATCCCGTCTCCTTACCTCTTTGCCTCCTAGGGGACAAACCGTCCTGGTTAACGTTCGCTAAATTTAAGCTGTCACAATTCATTATTTTGGCTGCCAGAATTCATATAGCCTTTAAATGGCGCTCGGCCTCACTTAGTTTTCAGGCTGTATTAGATAGAATCAATAAAATACTTTTATTTGAACGGCTTAACGCCATACATATAGTGATGAGCGAACTTGTGTTTTAAGTTCGGCGTCTAAAGTTCGAGTTCAGGTTATCGAAGTATCCCGTTATGGATTCTAAGGCTGGGTTCACACCTGAGCGTTTTACAGCGCGTACGATCGCGCTGTAAAACGCCCGACGCCCCAAGAAGTACATGAGCTTCTTTGGGGCGTCTTGTCGCGCGTTCCCGCTGAAGTCTATGTACGGGAACGCGCGACAAGACGTTCCGTTATGGTCCATAGTAGCGAAATCCATAACGGGATACTTCGATGACCCGAACCCGAACTTTAGACGCCGAACTTAAAACACAAGTTCGCTCATCACTACATACGTACTGACACTTATGCAGCCTTTGAGAAGCTCTGGAAGCCCTGGCTATCCTCTCCTCATTCTACCGATCTCCGTCACTATAATACTTTATAGCATACTCCCACTGTCACAATGCCACCTTATTCTACGCTTTCCAGGAGTTTATTTGACGACTTGCAATCCCCATTGCACTTCAGTGTTTATTTATCTGTACCATTTTTGAAATGTTACTGGATCTTTTCCTTTACTTATTTATGTTCTTGTCCTTTTTTTTTAAATTATTGTTATCTTATACAATGACTAATGTACTATGTTTTCTTACTCAGTCATTTACTTCATGATGCAAAAACCCCAATAAATGACTTTTGAAACTAAAGTAGGTTCTAAAAGAATGTTGAGGGGCTGGGTAATGGTATGACAGCAGAAAAGTTTGCATAGCCGAGGGCATACGAATCTTGGCAGAACCCCAAACCCCCAGCAGCCTGGTATTGTGATTTTTGTTTGCGTACCAACCTTTCATGTTTCAATGTGTTCCAGTAGTACAGAGCGTATGCCTGTAGTACCACATGATAAGCGCCAGGTGGTGCAGTGTCTGAAAGCAGGAGGAAGTCACATGCTGAGGATTCGGGGATCCATACCACAATGGCGCCGTCCATACTGAGAAACCAATGAGAACACTCTCCCGCCGCCCCTCTGGTGCCCCATATTATTTAAACATCACAGGCAGGCTCTCCTCTTACCTTTACTACACTTATTTTTTCACATGCTGCAGGTAGAGGGTTTTCGGCCTCAATGGCCCCATCTTGCTCTTTCTGGATCAGGTCTCCCTCTTCTGGTGAGGAGCTCCCAAAGTTATTCAGTACACAGGTTACCTTGAATAATGGAGAGAAAGAGATGTTCTAATGTAAAGTCTCACTCTACTTCTCTAATGTCCATTGGAGGTCCCCGATCCCGGTTAGGAAACCACTGGCTGCCGATCCCAGGCTGTGATTGAAACAAGAGGTGGTTGTGATTACGGAAACAGACAATCTTGTTTCCTTAAAGGGGTTATCCCATGATTAATGTGAAAAATGAAAATCATGTATTGTAGATGACAATCTCTAAGAATGCTGGAACCAGCCCTGTACCTCAAATGGATCCAGAGGTCTCTCTATTCATTGCTCTGCTAGATTTATATCCAGCTAGCAGCTCAGACAGAGTGTTCTTTCTCGGTGGATGTGTCCTGCTGCTGGTGGCAGTTGAAAGATGGAACTGAGCATGTGCATCCACACCAGTGAGGTGGACAGAGAAGTTAGATAAATAGCAAAAGGCAGGTGGCGCTAAACAGATAAACTTTACTAAATAACTCACTGACTATACTGAATTTTGAATTACATGAAGTTACAAAACTATTCATATCCAGGTGCTGGTTTGAAAACTGTACAATATTTTTCGTGGGACAACCCCTTTAATCCTAGACAATCGCAGCCTGGATGCGCCGAGGCACGGTGTCCTCTGATTCTAGATAGGCCCCCATGGATCTGTTATTGTAGAGAGGGAGAACCCCTTTAATTTTATACCCATCCTTTCACAATCAGACATTTTGGAATTCAATGATATCATATGTGACCCTTTATTCAGGGCTGTCTTTACCAAGGGGCAAAAGGAGCAACTGCCCCAGGCCCAGTTGCTCCTGGGGGGCCCAAGGCAGCTGCCTCTTGAGCCCTGCTAGCCACTGCCCCGGGTGTCAGGCTGTCAGCTACACAGGGGGTGCTGCCATGCCATGCCTGCCGGCACTGAGTCCAGGCATCGTACTGTTAGAGCTGTGAATGTGATCTAGGACCTTAGATGACATCATCACCATGTGACCAGTAACCTAGCAATATTACTGGTCACATGGCTATGAGGTCATCACAGGTCCTAACAGGAGTGTTGCAGGAGAAGTTTGGAGCTTTTTTTGTGAAGATTACATCAGAAAAAGGTGACAGGGGCTGTTATGCTAATATACTGTAAACTACTGTATAGTGGGGTGCTGTATACTGTGTGGGGGCCTGTATACTGTGGGGGTCTGTATACTGTGTGGGACTGAATACTGTGTGGGGCCTGTATACTGTGGGGGGCCTTTATTCTGTGGGGGGCTGTATACGGTGTGGGGCTGTATACTGTGGGGGGCCTGTATACTGTGGGGGGGGGGGCTGTATACTGTGGGGGGGCTGTATACTGTGGGGGGGCTGTATACTGTGGGGGCCTGTATACTGTGTGGGGGCTGTATACTGTGTGGGGGCCTGTATACTGTGTGGGGGCCTGTATAGTGTGGGGGGTATACTGTGGGGGGGGGGGCTGTATAGTGTGGGGGCCTGTATACTGTATACTGTGGGTGCTGTATATTGTGGAGTGCTATACTGCTGTACTGTATACTGTGGGGGGCTGTATAGTGTGGAGTGCTATACTGCTGTACTGTATAGTGTGGGGGGCTGTATAGTGTGGGGTGCTGTATCGTGTATAGTTTGGGGTGCTGTATATGGTGAGGTGCTATACTGCTCTACTGTATACTGTGAGGTGTTGTATACTGTGGGGTGTTGTATACTGTGGGGTGCTGTATACTGTGGGCTGCTATACTGCTCTACTATATACTGTGGAGTACTGTATAGTGTGGGGTGCTATACTGCATACTGTGTGGTGCTGTATACTATAGGGTGCTATACTGCATACTGTGGGGTGCACTGTAACACTAGGGTGAGCCGAGCCCTGGTCTCCTTTCTGCAGAGCGGTGCCCACTTCCAGCCTGAGCCCAGCTGCCCAGAGCACTGATCCTGAGCCGCTGGAGTCTTCAGAACTGGAAGTATTTACAGTGATTCACTGTACTCTACCAGATGTGTGGATTTTTTGTGTGTGTGTTGTGGTGGAGGGCGTGATTGCCTGCTAAGGTGTGGGAAGGCGGGTTCCAGGGGGCCCAAGTAAATTTTTGCCCAGGGTCCAATCAATATTAAAGACGGCCCTGCCTTTATTAATACCTCCAAGTAGATATATATGAGTGAACTAGACGGCTACTTGTGCAACAGCATGGACACAGCACACAGCATTATGCTACATACGAATACATAAGGATATGCACCATTATAGTATATAATACTATATAGAAGGCAATCGAAATTGTGCATGAAAGTGACAGGAGTAAGAAAGAAGCAGAACCTGAAATGCGAGATGTATTATGCAATGAAATTTATACAGTCATTTTCTATGGGAGTGGGTTGTGAGCATGCTGTGCGACCTGTGCAGAGATTGCTGTGCAGGGAGAGGGAGGAGGGAGGATGTTGTAATCCTGTGTTACCTGCCTCCTGTTTCATAATAGTGGTGTCAGCTTTTATTATAACCCAAACCTAGTAATGATTTAATTATTTAAAGGGAATGTGTCATCAGAAAATGACATATACAGTCATGTGAAAAAATTAGGACACCCTTTGAAAGCATGTGGTTTTTTTGTAACATTTTTAATAAAAGGTTATTTCATCTCCGTTTCAACAATACAGAGAGATTAAAGTAATCCGACTAAACAAAGAAAACTGAAGAAAAGTCTTTTCAAGATCTTCTGTAAATGTCATTCTACAAAAATGCCTATTCTAACTGAGGAAAAAGATAGGACACCCTTGCCCCTAATAGCGAGTGTTACCTCCTTTGGCTGAAATAACTGCAGTGAGACGGTTCTTGTAGCCATCTACCAGTCTTCGACATCGGTCTGAGGAAATTTTACCCCACTCCTCAATGCAGAACTTTTTCAGCTGTGAGATGTTTGAGGGGTTTCTTGCACGTACAGCCCTTTTCAAGTCACCCCACAGCATCTCAATGGGATTCAAATCTGGACTTTGACTTGGCCATTCCAGGACTCTCCATTTCTTCTTTTTCAGCCAATCTTTGGTTGATTTACTAGTATGTTTTGGGTCATTGTCATGTTGCATGGTCCAGTTCCGCTTCAGCTTTAATTTTCTAACTGATGGTCTCACATGTTCTTCAAGCACCTTCTGATACACAGTAGAATTCATCGTGGATTCTATGATGGTGAGCTGACCAGGTCCTGCTGCAGCAAAGCAGCCCCAAACCATGACACTTCCACCTCCATGCTTCACAGTTGGTATGAGGTTCTTTTCTTGGAATGCTGTGTTTGGTTTATGCCAAACATGTCCTCTGCTGTTGTGTCCAAATAATTCAATTTTGGACTCATCTGTCCAAAGAACATTATTCCAGAAGTCCTGGTCTTTGTCAACTTTATCTCTGGCAAATGTCAGTCTGGCCTCGATGTTTCTCTTGGAAAGCAAAGGTTTCCTCCTTGCACACCTCCCATGCAAGTTAAACTTGTACAGTCTCTTTCTGATTGTAGAGGCATGTACTTCTACATCAACAGTAGCCAGAGCCTGCTGTAGTTCTCGAGATGACACTTTAGGGTTTTTGGAGACCTCTTTTAGCATCTTGCGGTCTGCTCTTGGGGTGAACTTGCTGGGGCGACCAGTCCTGGGCATGTTGGCAGTTGTTTTGAAAGCCCTCCACTTGTAGACTATCTTCCGGACAGTGGAATGGCTGATTTCAAAATCTTTTGAGATCTTTTTAAATCCCTTCCCAGACTCATAGGCTGCTACAATATTTTTTCTGAAGTCCTCTGACAGCTCTTTTGCTCTCACCATGGTGCTCACTCTCACTTCAACAGTCAGGAGCACACCAAACTAAATGTCTGAGGTTTAAATAGGGCAAGCCTCATTCAACATGCAGAGTAACGATCTACTAATTATGTGCACCTGGTGTGATATACCTGTGTGAGATCTGAGCCAATTTAAGAGGGAATACATGTGAGGGTGTCCTATCTTTTTCCTCAGTTAGAATAGGCATTTTTGTAGAATGACATTTACAGAAGATCTTGAAAAGACTTTTCTTCAGTTTTCTTTGTTTAGTTGGATTACTTTAATCTCTCTGTATTGTTGAAACGGAGATGAAATAACCTTTTATTAAAAATGTTACAAAAAACCACATGCTTTCAAAGGGTGTCCTAATTTTTTCACATGACTGTAGTTTAAAAGAAGTTTCTATGTTAAACGTTTTTTTTATTTAGATTTTAATTTTTTATTTTCTCTGGCTCTACTACTGTCTATATTTTTAAGAAAATCCTGCAGTTTTCACTCTTTGAGAGCAGCCACATGGGCTATAGACACAGGGGACAGGAGGGGACCTCATTGACTTCTATGAGAGAGTTTTCTGGGCATGCTCTGTAACATGTGCCGAGGTCAGGAGGGAGGAGATAAGCGGCGATATCACATATTGTAAATGGTGGATCCTGTGTTATCTAATACTGCCTGTGATGATAATGTGATGAATGTGTATAGGTACATGGAAAATTAAAACAAAAATCACCAAAAAATAAATAAAAATATGCTACACCAGCAGCTTGTGCCTGCCGTTGCACTGATATTACAGGCAGGTTCGGGCACCGCTCTATTCACATTTGTCTCTTCATCGAATCTTACCTCTTCCTGCAGTACTGCAAAGGTTAATACCCTACTTGGCTCTGTGTGCTGCTGCTAGGCTGTTTCCAATTTGTTATTTACGTTGTGCTGTTTGACTCATGCTCTGCCTGAGCAATAGGTTTATTAGTCAGTGTGGCGAAACCAACCTCGCCACTGGGTGCTGGAGAAGCCTGGTTGCCAGCCTCTTGCCCCAGGATTATGGGCCCTCTCATCAGTAGACTAACCAGGTACCTGACCTCCTGTCGGTCGGTGCCTTAGTTAGTCGAGTAGCCCCCCCCCCCCCATAAACAAACACTGGTCCTGTTGAACTCTGGGGCCTGGCTCTGTTCTGTATGTCCCCAGCTGTTAAGTGGGTTTCTGTTACTCCTTGCTTCATTGTTGTTTTCTAGCTTGGAGCTGTAGGAACTTGGTGGGCAGAGGCCGACTGCGCTCTGCCTAGATGCCAGCTCTTCTGCTAGGGTAACCTGTGGGGAGTCAGGCTCTGGACAAGAGGATAGGGGAGGGCAGAGGCCAACTGTGCTCTGACCAGATGCCAGCTCTTCTGCTGGGGTAGCCTGTGAGGAGTCAGCCTCTGGACAAGAGGATAGGGGGGGCAGAGGCCGACTGCACTCTGCCCAGATGCCAGCTCTTCAGCTGGGGTAGCCAGTGGGGAGTCAGGCTCTGGACAAGAGGATAGAGGAGGGCAGAGGCCAACTGCACTCTGCCCAGATGCCAGGTCTTCCGCTGGGGTAGCCTGTGGGGAGTCATTCTCTTGACAATTGGATAGGGGAGGGCAGAGGCCAACTGTGCTCTGACCAGATGCCAGCTCTTCTGCTGGGGTAGCCTGTGAGGAGTCAGCCTCTGGACAAGAGGATAGAGGGGGGGGGGGGGCAGAGGCCGACTGCACTCTGCCCAGATGCCAGCTCAGCCAGGACAGAAGATATTGTTTAAAACGATGTATTCTCCTGCCTGTGATAATATATCAACCCATTGTGTAAGGTAATTGTATCACAGGCAGAGGAGAGGATTTTGTATGGGAGTGTTTAAACTGTAAAGCTGTAAAGGATTGGCTGCTAGGTCATGTCCTCAGTTCCCAACCAGGTCCACGGGGGTGGTAACCTTGTTGTAAAATGTGTATATAAGTCAATGCTGTGTGTTCAATAAAGAGTTCCTGTTTTACATTCAACAGAGAGCCTCGTCTCATGTGTATGGGGATTGCTATACGCTGTATACTCCCCGGGCTATAACTCCTAGCTCTTGTAAGAGCTGTTCCTGCTCTCTGGATTTAGGAGAGGTTCACCCACTGGAGCCTGGAGCCTTGTAGTACAGGGTGGGTAGGAGACGGTGAGACCTCAACCAAGCTTCGGCGGTTCGTGGGGTCTGCAGTGCTTACGGTGTCAAGTGGAGTGCTTGGAGTCCTCGGGAAGCGCTAGGAGCATCCATCGACGGAGGTACCTGGTCGGGGTGCCAGAAGATCCGTTACAGTCAGCTATTTCCTGCTAAGGTGTGTTGTTTATGATTGTCATCCCGTGTACTGACTTCTGCCCAATTCCTGGATTGTGACTCTCCGCTGCCTGACTTGTGCCTGTTTACCGTCCTGAGCCTGTGCTGCCTGACCTGACCTTTGGACTGTTTAACTGATTTGCACAAACTGTCTGCCTTGACCTCGGCCTGTTTCTGACTATGAGTTTGCCTGATCCCTTGGTGCTTCGCACCAGTGTCTCTAAACACCGTGGGTCAGTTGTCAACAACACCAGGACTACTCCAACAGGTAGCAGCCTTGTGGCTCTTATGCAGATCCCTGTCCAGATCAATTTATACAGGTTAAACGGTGAATACCAGGGGACTGCCAGGATAACGCCCTTAGGTTTAGCCCAAAGTCAAACCGGTTGGTTGTCGCAGTGGTTCCACACCCACTGCCCAAAATAATATGTTTAACATAAAGACATGATTTAAACAATAAGTCATTTTCTGATGTCACATCCCCTTTAAATCATGTCCATTGGTTCTGCTGTGGCATTACTATCCATTCTCTAATTCTTACCAGAAAAACAGCAATGGCTGCTCCAGTTATGGTACCAGCAAGAACATCTCTCCAATGGTTACGATATTCAGCAACGCGCAGCAAACATAGAAGCCATGAAGGAGACAGCATTGCCAGGCACAGGGAGGGCTTCACCAGCCGGGAACCCTTCACTTTCAGAACGAGGGTGACGTACATCTGTGGGCATCAACAAATGATCAGTGAAATTTCTCTATACTGTTCTGCTCATTATCCAGATCACCTCTTCTCACTAAATCCCCTGGACTTCCCTCATGCTGCACCTTTTTTCTAGTTGTCCTCTGCCCATCAGAAAAAGATCCCTGTGCTCTCATACGGTAAGCATGTAGTATAGCATTACTTTTACTTGTCACCAGGTTTAGATTGGCACAATACTGGTACTTTTTCAATGACGCCAAGATTACAACAGTATCACTGGTGCTTTTTAATGCAGTTATAGCTTAACCTCACAGAAACAGCATTATATAACTAGTACATGATGGCAATGTACTGACACTTGGCACTAGGATCAGCATGGGAATGTGTACCATGCCCCAATACAATATCACTTCCACTTGGTCTTGTGGTGAGCAATGTATACAGCAGGGTTTGGCAGCCTTCGGCACTCCAGCTGTTGTGAAACTACAATTCCCAGCATGCTCCATTCATTTCTATGAGAGTTCTGAGAGGAGGAGAGCAAGTATACATACTGAGAGTTGTAGTTTCACAACAGCTGGAGTGCTGGAGGTTGCCTACTCCTGGTATATAGCATTGTCGGCACTGTACCTCTGGTACCACACATTGTATGTAACCATTGGCGCATGCCACCAAGCTCAGCAGGACTTGTCTAATAGATGGTCAGTGCACCTGTCGACCCTTGGGCTATCCTGAGTTGTCATCCATCTGACTTATATTCCCCAGACGGCGGATGATAGCACACTTCAAGTTCTTGAAAAAAATAAATCAAAGTAACTAAAAACCAAGAAATGTGACCCAATAAGCATAATGAATTGGACTGACCGTTGTGTAAACTGCAGAATAAGCCCCGAGAGCTGCGGGTTTCGAAGGGAAGGCTTTACGAGCCTCGGTGATCAGATCAGGATCCCCGTTGCAGGCATAGGGTGAAGATATATATTGCATGTGGGACTTGCACCCAAGGGCAGTGTAATTGGGGCGGCAGACAGACAGGAAATGAGGGGCCTGGTTACCAGTGACTGTCTGAACAGCTCCAGCAAAGATTACAGTACAAAACAGACCAAATGAGAAAAGCCCTAAGACAAAAAAAAAAAAAACAATAGACAATTACTTTCAGAAGTAGTGTACCTGTTATACTTTAAAGGGAATCTGTCACTAGCGATTTACCCTTTTTTTTTTTCATGAATCCATGTTTAACAGAGTACCTGTTTTCCATCTGTGTTGTTCTTTTGATTGTGAGTCTTGTCATTTCTTCAAAAAATCAATTCTTCTGATATGTAAATGACGCTGTAAGGAGCCCAGAGGGGCGTTATTTTTTCTCCACGGAGCCCAGGAACGCCCCTCTGAAGTGCCGTGCCCGCCTAAGTTTGAAAACTAATAACGCCTCCCAGTTAATCTAAATCGCCTCCCAGAGGCGCGGCTAAGTGCTCAAAACCCCACCCCCCCCCCCCCCAGCGCCACGCTCTGCAGCAAACACCCGATCCTCCTCTCGCCGGCATCCCAAATCCTGCACAGGCGCAGTGCCGTCAGTCATCTTATCATAGCGCAGGAAATCGCCGGCACTGTGCCTGCGCGGGATTTGGGATGCCGGCGAGAGGAGGATCGGGGTGTTTGCTGCAGAGCGCGGCGCTGAGGAGGGGGGCGGGTGTTGAGCACTTAGCCGCGCCTCTGGGAGGCGATTTAGATGAACTGGGAGGCGTTATTAGTTTTCAAACTT
Organism: Bufo gargarizans; assembly: GCF_014858855.1. Taxonomy (NCBI): domain Eukaryota; kingdom Metazoa; phylum Chordata; class Amphibia; order Anura; family Bufonidae; genus Bufo; species Bufo gargarizans. The sequence continues at coordinate 55,400,481 of NC_058081.1, read as the reverse complement.
AGGCGGGCACGGCACTTCAGAGGGGCGTTCCTGGGCACCGTGGAGAAAGAATAACGCCCCTCTGGGCTCCTTACAGCGTCATTTACATATCAGAAGAATCCATTTTTTGAAGAAATGACAAGACTCACAATCAAAAGAACAAGACAGATGGAAAACAGGTACTCTGTTAAACATGAATTCATGAAAAAAAAAAATTGGTAAATCGCTAGTGACAGATTCCCTTTAAGCAGCAAGCACTGCTTCACTCCCCTCCTCCAGCCAGGCTCCCATCCCACCTGATTATTCAGGTTTAGTTTGCAACATCCCTGTACATTGGTCGCCACTCTGCTACAGTAACTCTGCATCAACTCTGCTATATCAGTTCCTGTTACTCTGCATCAACACTGCTACACTGGCTCCTGTTACTAAGCATCAAATTTGCTACTCTACTCTACAGCTCCGCTACATTACTCTATATCAATCTTCTTTTAACTCCGTTACACTGGTCCGCAAGATAACTCTGCTTGACTAGTCTTCAGAAAACTCTGCTGCATCTGATTTTCTGCTATGCTGCATTTAGGCCTACATGTCTCTGGCTCTGCTACACCAGTCTGCCTGCTCTGCTGCACCAGAACTACTTATCTGTATAGCTCAGGCTCTGCTCTTCCAGTCAAGTGGCTTAACAGAACATAACATCACTTCTATAACAGGCTATTGAGTTAGAAATCTCACCCAAGATCCTGACAATTTGGCGCAGAAGAGGATTGAAGAAGCAACAATCTCCACAAGAAATTATCTTCTCCCTACTACTCCAACGTGGATTGATAAGGGCCGTGCAGACTTCTCCCAGCAGGATCTGTAATCAGAAGACAAACATCACTCAACAAACTCCATTAGCACCACAAAACATGGGCATACATGTGGAAACCTGAATGATTACATCCATATCTGCTTGTCAGAGATCACATGCCAAACCACGACAATACATATGGAGCTTATCCTCCACTTTTGCTGTTAAAACAACCTCTACAACTTCAGGTAAGATTTTCCATTAAAATATGATTGAGGTGGGTTCACATCCATGTAATCACAGGAATATAGTCAGGATGTCACTAATGTTAGGTAATAGGTTTGGCTAGGTCTGTAAGGTGTTCAATGGGGTTAAGGTCAGGTCCTCTGCAGGACAGGTTCATTTATTAAAAAATATATTTTTATGGAGCTCATCTAGGGCTACTGTCATTCTGAAAGAAGAAATTTGGAAGCCCACAATATCTACTGATTGGCCTTTACTAAACTATTTGATCGAGAATGTGTGAAGGCGAGAAGCTTTCACGCCAATTTATTGACTCCCACTGACTATGGACTCTTAAAAAGTAGCAAAATAAAAACATGGGACTAAAAAGAATTGAGACATTTAAAAGGGTTATGCCATAATTGATTTAGATAATAAAAATCTCTTTCCAACAAAGTTAGAACCAGCCCTGTACCTCACATAGATCCAGAGATCTCCCCATTCATTGCTCCAACTGTTCTGCTAGATTATCTTCAGCCTGGCAGCTCAGGGTGTGCCCTTTCTGCTGTAGCTCTATCCCTGTAACTGTCACAGCTTCTAACAGAGGATTTAAACCGAGTGCGTGCATCCACCTCAGTGAGGTGGACAAGAAATAAGGAAAAAAATATAAAAAACAGGTGCAGCTATACATATACATTTTATTGAATAGCTTAGTGTCTTTACTAATTTTTTTAATTACATGGAATTACAAAAGTATTCAGATCCAGTTGCTGGTTTGAAAAATGTAGAATATTTTTCATGGCATAGCCCCTTTAAGGTTTGGAGCTGATTAGCACCGTTGATGATAGTGTGGACAGCAAGTAAAATAAACAAACTGGATCCTCATTTAGATCAATCCAGACCTTCAATGTGAGTCAAGCTGAAGCGTTATCCCATTCTGAACATATTCTGACCCAACATGTTAGAAAAGTATTGAAAAAGTAGAAGGGTAGAGGAAGAGATGATGAGCAACAAGATGGATGGAAGAAACCAACGATATGAACATGTCAATAATAAACCTGAAGACTGAAAAACAAGACAGGACATTTGGGGGAATAAATATTCTTATCATGACCATGAGTCAAGAAGAAACACTATTCATATGATGACAAGGATTCCAGAAGACTGGAGAATCTGGAGAATATTATTCATAACACAATCAGGTTTCTAGAAGACTGGATATGCTGGAGAACCATTCACTATTCATATAATCACCAGGATTCCAGAAGATAGAACAATCTAGGGAAAAACTATTGATAGCCAGGTCAGGATTCCAATAGACAGATCATTCTGGGGAAACACTATTCATATCACAACCAGGATTCCTTTAGACTTAATATTCTGGAGAACCATTATTCATATTATCACTAGGATTCCAGAAGACAGAATTTGGAGTAACATTTTTTTATATAGTGATCGGATTCCAGGAGACTGGACATTCTGGACAATATACACATTGCGACCAGTTTGGAAAAACTGTTCATATCGTAACCAAGATTCCAGAATGCAGGACATTCTGGGGCTACATTATTCATATTATGACTAGGATTCCAAAGATATTCTTGAGAAACGTTATTCATATTGTGACCAGGATTTGACTGGGGAAACACTATTCTTATCACCATCATGTTTCTAGAAGACATGACATTCTAAGGAAACACTCTTCATATCGCTACCTGGTTTCTACAAGAGTATTCTAAAGAAACACTACTCATGTCATGACCAGGATTGTAGAAGACAGAATGTTCTAGAGAAATACTATTCATATCATAACCAGGTTACTAGATGACCTGATATTCTGGAGAAACACTATTCATATTGTGAGGAGGATTGTGGACATTCTGGAGAAACACAATTCATATCACTGCCTAGAAATGTCTAGAATACTAGCCATTGAAAAACTCTATTCATATCATGACCAGATAACAAGAGTTGGATATAAAATGAATGGCATTTAGCAAAAAAAAGGTGACCTTTTAGATGTATGATGTCAAATAAAGACGCGTTTCTGATGGCCTTCAGATAATTATTAAATCACCTTAGTGTCTTGGCTTCTTACAAAGAAAAAAATGTATTCCTTCATGTCATGGAAGAATGTGCAAGAAAGTATGAAATGATCTTCCGCTGCCTAGGGCACCAGAGCGTGCACACAATAACCATGTCAGCACAGAGCCATTCTGAGACCCTGCTCTTACCCTGTCATGTTAGATTACCATTATGTGACAGCCACAGCCAGATTATCTGTAAGATCTGCGACCAGCATAGAGTCTTGCAGGAGATTTACAGTCTTCAGATTTAATGTATACACCAAAGGAAGATATACCTACCGTAAGGACTGGCAGCACAGTAATCAGCAGGTACAGGAGACGTGGAGGTACTCGGCTGGCACTTTCTGGACCTGGATAAGGTTTGGACAAGGTACTGTCATAGCAGAAGAATCCCTGGGAATGGACTGGGAAGGTGTCTGTGTATTCAAAGTGGTAGGAGAGGATAACTGTGCCGGCCATGAGGACAAGCTGGAAATAAAGCATCTTGTCAGAGGAGCAAGGAACAAGGGTAAAATACAAGGAAGGATTGATTGACGAGTTAGAATGGGGCAAGAGACCAGTGCAAACGTGCAAGTCAAGAAGACTGAAGGAGAAAGAGACAGAGATGAAAGCCAACTGACAGCAATGTGGACAAGACAGAGGTAGAACCGAAAATAGGACAGAAGACTTAAATAAATATGATTATTGTGGTGGGATCTGGTGGTGGGACAGGCTGCAGAGATAATGAAAACAATTGTGAATGAAAATAACAATGGTTATGACCAAATATAAAAAATATAAGGAAGATGATGGGTCAAAGAAGAAAAACTTTATAGGAAAATCTAAAGTTAGACCAGCGGTAGAGAGCTGGGGGCTATAAACAATATGTAGGTGCACAATGAGGAGGACTAAGAGGTGGTAAGGATGTAAATTAGAATTTTAGACAGAGAAATGAGGAGGATAGACAAAGCAAGAGATGTGAGGAGTCTGGAGAGCGAGTGAAGGTCCTTGGAGCACTCAACCCTCCCGTCACATCTACCACTCCCATCATCATGTCATATCCCGCACAGGCTCCACCATTCCACCACATCAAGAAACATGTCTGGCATGTATGGAAAGAATTTGTCTGGCACTGTTTATGGAAAACTATATGGTTTGATTTTATGACATGCATATGGCAGCCCATAATCACAGACACCTTCCTGCTTACTATATAGGACATAGGCAGTAAATACTCAAATGACTGTGACTGGGCCAGGACTTTATGGTGCTGTGGTGGCCCTATATGTTTCCCACTCTCACCTTATTATGTCTGGTACTTTGTAGTTCAAACACATCATAAAATAAGTTCCCCACATTCATCACATCGTGTCACATGGGCCAAGCCTCAACAGTATCTTGCTAAAAGACCCCAAATTCAAAAAAAGAACAACCTACACAGAAAACATTTACACAACAAGGGTGTTAGGAGGCATTACCTCTACAAATAGGAAGCATGGTATGAAGGAGACACTGCTCTTAATCTCAGGTTCATGTGCTGCCATGTGTGCAGCTCCAGAACAACCTGCGGAAAAAAAGAAATATAAGTAATCATGTTACTGTAATAAGATGTTGCAGGGGTAATGAGAGGATCAGAAGCCGGGTTACTGTAATAAGATGTTACAGGGTAATAAGAGGATCAGGAGCCGGGTTACTGTAATAAGATGTTACAGGGGTAATAAGAGGATCAGGAGCCGGGTTACTGTAATAAGATGTTGCAGGGGTAATGAGAGGATCAGAAGCCGGGTTACTGTAATAAGATGTTACAGGGTAATAAGAGGATCAGGAGCCGGGTTACTGTAATAAGATGTTACAGGGGTAATAAGAGGATCAGGAGCCGGGTTACTGTAATAAGATGTTACAGGGTAATAAGAGGATCAGGAGCCGGGTTACTGTAATAAGATGTTACTGGGGTAATAAGAGGATCAGGAGCCGGGTTACTGCAATAAGATGTTACAGGGTAATAAGAGGATCAGGAGCCGGGTTACTGTAATAAGATGTTACAGGGTAATAAGAGGATCAGGAGCCGGGTTACTGTAATAAGATGTTACAGGGGTAATAAGAGGATCAGGAGACGGGTTACTGTAATAAGATGTTACTGGGGTAATAAGAGGATCAGGAGCCGGGTTACTGTAATAAGATGTTACAGGGTAATAAGAGGATCAGGAGCCGGGTTACTGTAATAAGATGTTACAGGGTAATAAGAGGATCAGAAGCCGGGTTACTGAAATAAGATGTTACAGGGGTAATAAGAGGATCAGGAGCCGGGTTACTGTAATAAGATGTTACAGGATAATAAGAGGATCAGGAGCCGGGTTACTGTAATAAGATGTTACAGGGTAATAAGAGGATCAGGAGCCGGGTTACTGTAATAAGGTGTTACAGGGTAATAAGAGGATCAGGAGCCGGGTTACTGTAATAAGATGTTACAGGGTAATAAGAGGATCAGGGGCCAGGTAACTGTAATAAGATGTTACAGGGTAATAAGAGGATCAGGAGCCGGGTTACTGTAATAAGGTGTTACAGGATAATAAGAGGATCAGGAGCCGGGATACTGTAATAAGATGTTACAGGGGTAATAAGAGGATCAGGAGCCGGGTTACTGTAATAAGATGTTACTGGGGTAATAAGAGGATCAGGAGCCGGGTTACTGTAATAAGATGTTACAGGGGTAATAAGAGGATCAGGAGCCGGGTTACTGTAATAAGATGTTACAGGGGTAATAGGAGGATCAGGAGCCGGGTTACTGTAATAAGATGTTACAGGGGTAATAAGAGGATCAGTATCCAGGTTACTGTAATAAGATGTTACAGGGGTAATAAGAGGATCAGGAGCCGGGTTACTGTAATAAGATGTTACAGGGGTAATAAGAGGATCAGGAGCCGGGTTACTGTAATAAGATGTTACTGGGGTAATAAGAGGATCAGGAGCCGGGTTACTGTAATAAGATGTTACAGGGGTAATAAGAGGATCAGGAGCCGGGTTACTGTAATAAGATGTTACAGGGTAATAGGAGGATCAGGAGCCGGGTTACTGTAATAAGATGTTACAGGGGTAATAAGAGGATCAGTATCCAGGTTACTGTAATAAGATGTTACAGGGGTAATAAGAGGATCAGGAGCCGGGTTACTGTAATAAGATGTTACAGGGGTAATAAGAGGATCAGGAGCCGGGTTACTGTAATAAGATGTTACAGGGGTAATAAGAGGATCAGGAGCCGGGTTACTGTAATAAGATGTTACTGGGGTAATAAGAGGATCAGGAGCCGGGTTACTGTAATAAGATGTTACAGGGGTAATAAGAGGATCAGGAGCCGGGTTACTGTAATAAGATGTTACAGGGTAATAAGAGGATCAGGGCCAGGGTTACTGTAATAAGATGTTACTGGGGTAATAAGAGGATCAGGAGCCGGGTTACTGTAATAAGATGTTACAGGGTAATAAGAGGATCAGGAGCCGGGTTACTGTAATAAGATGTTACAGGGTAATAAGAGGATCAGGAGTCGGGTTACTGTAATAAGATGTTACAGGGTAATAAGAGGATCAGGAGCCGGGTTACTGTAATAAGATGTTACAGGGTAATAAGAGGATCAGGAGCCGGGTTACTGTAATAAGATGTTACAGGGTAATAGAGGGATCAGGAGCCGGGTTACTGTAATAAGGATGTTACAGGGGTAATAAGAGGATCAGGAGCCGGGTTACTGTAATAAGATGTTACAGGGGTAATAAGAGGATCAGGAGCCGGGTTACTGTAATAAGATGTTACAGGGGTAATAGAGGATCAGGAGCCGGGTTACTGTAATAAGATGTTACAGGGGTAATAAGAGGATCAGGATCCGGGTTACTGTAATAAGATGTTACAGGGTAATAGGAGGATTCAGGAGCCGGGTTACTGTAATAAGATGTTACAGGGTAATAAGAGGATCAGGAGCCGGGTTACTGTAATAAGATGTTACAGGGGTAATAAGAGGATCAGGAGCCGGGTTACTGTAATAAGATGTTACAGGGGTAATAAGAGGATCAGGAGCCGGGTTACTGTAATAAGATGTTACAGGGTAATAAGAGGATCAGGAGCCGGGTTACTGTAATAAGATGTTACAGGGTAATAAGAGGATCAGGAGCCGGGTTACTGTAATAAGACGTTACAGGGTAATAAGAGGATCAGGAGCCGGGTTACTGTAATAAGATGTTACAGGGTAATAAGAGGATCAGGGCCAGGGTTACTGTAATAAGATGTTACTGGGGTAATAAGGGTGGCATGATCCAGTTATCGGTTGCATGATGATGTGACATGGATTCTGTGTGCCATTTATGAGGTGTCCTGACGCAGTATGATGACAGTCTCCGTTAACGAATGTTCCCCCTCCAGTCCCCATCTTAGCACAGACCTGCTGGCATCGTGCAGATATTTCCCCTCCCTATCACGCTCCGGGATGTTCAGAAGGAGGAGAGACAGCTGGCGTCCTGATCACTGTCTTCAAGCAGAAGGATTAGAAGAGAACGATGGAAAACATGAAGGAAGAAATGTTGGGATCATTAATGGAGGCAGGAGAACATAATCAGTGAATGTAATGAAAACAATATGAGAATGAAAAAACATAAAACATAAATAAAAAATCATGGACTGCACAAATACCAAGAAATTAGGAGAAAAAGGGGGATAATGAGCTGAGATAGAAGATCGGGGAGAGGAGGATTAGGATGGACAATGAAGGGATGAGGAAAAGAATAGTGTGATGGAGGGAAGAGGAGGAGAGTAACAGCTGCGGGGGGCTTATTAGTAGGCTGACGGCATATGCTGTGCGATCATAACACCCACCTCTCCATACCTGAGCCCTGACATAGGAGCATCACCCCCTGCTGGACATCTCAGGAACTTGCATGTTTTAAAGTGGAATCAGCAGAATGTCATATACTGTGAACATAGGATGATCTATGTGCTTTCTGCATCCGTATGTCCGTTCCGCAAAAAGATAGAACGTGTCCTATATTTAGCTGCAAAATGCGGATACGGCCCAATTGAAGTCAATGGGTCTGCAAAAAATATGTGCGCAACACGTACGGTATTCATATTTTGCGGATCATGGACTATTTGTGGCCTTTAGCACCACACCATTCTTTTTTGTTTTGGACGCCATATTACATATCTCCGGCAGGGACCTTCTGTGGTCGTCTGGTAACTCCCTTCCCCAATATTGTGTGGCTAGGCTTACGCCAAGCCTGATGATACCGGAGAATGCAGAGTGCCAACCTTCATCCGACTGAAAAAATGTAATCGAAACTTACAATGTGGAAAATGGTTGTCACTCCGATTATCCAGCCCGCTGAGGAGGCTGCAACGTCCTGTCAGGATTTATCATGTCTGTCACACAGGCACAGTGCGAGCAGATATGGAGGTGCACGAGCTTCATCAGGTGGGCACCATCCATAGTGGCGGGTACCTTGATTCCCGGGCTGGTGCAGAGGCAGAAGAAAGGACCCTGAGCGGCTGACAGACATGAAGGGGCACTGCTCAGTGTACCCGGCACTGTTACAGAGCGCTATGTCTGTAGTTATCGTAGGGCGCTGTTCCTGCCAACGTTTCTGGGCATTATGGACGTCACTACTATGGAATCTCTGCCGTGGGGCCCAGTCATTTCTAGTTAGGGCACTTTCACACTTGCGGCAGAGGATTCCAGCAGGCAGTTCCGTCGCCGGATCCGACAATCTGGACGCAAACGGAACATTTGTGAGACGGATCCGGATGCGCATCCGTCTCACAAATGCATTGCAATACCGGATCCATTTCTCCGGATTCGGTATAGTTTTTTTTTTGCATTTTTAAAGGTCTGCGCATTCGCAGACCGGAAAAACGGATCCGGCACTAATACACTTCAATGTAAATTAATGCCGGATACGACATTCTGGCAAGTGATGAGTAATTTTGGCCGGAGAGAAAACTGCAGCATGCTGCGGTATTTTCTCCCTCCAAAAAACGTAAGAGGGACTGAACTGATGCATCCTGAACGGATTGCTCTCCATCCAGAATGCATTAGGATAAAACTGATCAGTTATTTTCCAGTATTGAGCAAGTGTGACAGTACCCTTACGGCACTGATTACCGTACATCTGTCTCTGCTGTGTTGACAATGCGTCTGTCACTATTATGGGGCTCCATTTCTGTCAGTGTTATAGGGCGCTGTGGATGTCACTGTCATGGGGGCGCTGTGGGTGTCACTGTTATGGGGGCACTGCAGATGTCACTGTTATGGGGGCACTGCGGATGTCACTGTTATGGGGGCGCTGTGGATGTCACTGTTATGGGGGCGCTGTGGGTGTCACTGTTATGGGGGCACTGTGGATGTCACTGTTATGGGGGCGCTGTGAATGTCACTGTCATGGGGGCGCTGTGGATGTCACTGTTATGGGGGCGCTGTGGATGTCACTGTTATGGGGGCACTGTGGATGTCACTGTTATGGGGGCACTGTGGAAGTCACTGTTATGGGGATCTGTGGATGTCACTGTTATGGGGGCACTGTGGAAGTCACTGTTATGGGGATCTGTGGATGTCACTGTTATGGGGGCACTGTGGAAGTCACTGTTATGGGGATCTGTGGATGTCACTGTTATGGGGGCGCTGTGGATGTCACTGTTATGGGGGCACTGTGGATGTCACTGTTATGGGGGCGCTGTGGATGTCACTGTTATGGGGGCACTGTGGCAGTCACTGTTATGGGGCACTGCGGATGTCCCTGTTATGGGGGCACTGTGGAAGTCACTGTTATGGGGATCTGTGGATGTCACTGTTATGGGGGCGCTGTGGATGTCACTGTTATGGGGGCACTGTGGATGTCACTGTTATGGGGGCGCTGTGGATGTCACTGTTATGGGGGCGCTGTGGATGTCACTGTTATGGGGGCACTGTGGATGTCACTGTTATGGGGGCGCTGTGGATGTCACTGTCATAGGGGGTGCTGTGGGTGTCACTGTTATGGGGGCTCTGTGGATGTCACTGTTATGGGGATCTGTGGATGTCACTGTTATGGGAGCACTGTTGATGTCATTGTTATGGGGGCACTCTGGAGGTCAATGTTATGGGGCACTGTGGCTTTCACTATTATGGGGACACTATGTCACTGTTATGGGACGCTGTTGCTGTCACTATTATGGGGAACCATGTTTGTCACTGTGGATGTCATTGTTATGTTCATGTACCTCCTGATGAAGCCTACGTGGCGAAACACGTGTCGAGGTTGATGCGTTTGGGGATCTGTGTCACCAGTTTACAGCAGCAATATGGGTTGGTAACATGGTACCCCGTGCTGGGTTGGACGGGTGGCTATAGTTATTTTGTATATTGTCATCGTTATGCTAGTACTCCACCGCCCTTTGAATACCCTACTACGTCCATATGTGTGTTGCTTAGACTGAGAGGATGTTAGTTGTTATGAATCAGGGAACAGCATTTGCACCCGCAACTATCCTGTGTCTGTAGCTCCTGCTAATTTGTTGTGTGATCTGCTGTTTATGGTTACGCTTATCCCCAAATGTGATTCTCCACATTACAGAGCCCCACACAGGCTCAGTCGTCATGTCCTGTCCCCCTTTGTGCTCTTACCTGTACTGATTATGTCAATTGATTTAAATAAAATGAGATTTTTTATCGTGATACATCCTCACTCTTTTTTTTTATAGATTGGTTTGGGGGCACTCTGGAGGTCAATGTTATGGGGGCACTGTGGCTTTCACTATTATGGGGGCACTGCGGATGTCACTGTTATGGGGGCACTGTGGCTTTCACTATTATGGGACACTATGTCACTGTTATGGGGGGCACTGTGGCTGTCACCATTAGCGGGCACTGTTATATTATGTCTGTTATAGGGGCACTGTGGTGAACACTTCTTAGGAAAGCACTTAGCACACTTGTGGGGAAATTTTATGGGGGCACTGTCGCTGGCATTAATTGGGGGTATTATGGCTGGCACTGTTCTTGGGGCAATCTAGTGGGCACTCTAGGGGGGGCTGAGATTAGCCCTCTTTTGGGTCATCCTTATGGGGTAACCTTGATAAACCCACATTTGGGGCACTGAGGCTGGCACTGTATATATAATACTTATGTAGAAAGCTTTTTTGAATGCATTCGTTTTTTAACAAGTAATTAAACCATGAGCAGAGGAAGGGCAAACAGCCAGACAGATGGCGGACATGACAGCTCCAGATCAGCAACTGCACATGACTGAATCTTCCCAACGCGAATGGTGAGAAAGCAGTTCATTTTGCCTCAGCCGAGCTTCCATACTTTATCCAGCTGCCTTAGTAACAGTTGCTAAGGGAGCCAAGAGTATGCGATTGGTGTGAAAAGACCCAGCTTACGCTCCCGGACCAATCACAGCAAACCAGCTGGTGGTGACGTCATGAGAAGCAATGACTTTCTAGGGAATCCGGGCGTATCTGCCAGTCCGTGAAGGGTTGAGTCTAAATCCTAGTGGGATAAAGGACCAGGTCCCTCTGCCCACTAGGGTGTAGCTTGTCTTATATAAGGATTCTAAATTCTAATTTATTTTATCTAAAAGTCCACTAGTGATTTTTCTTTTTTTAATTAACGAAAGGCGTTTTCCGAATTTTTTTAAAAATAAAATAAAAATATACAAAAGTAGAAAAGGCAGTAAAAAAAAAAAAAAAAATACAGCAAACTCTTCTCATACCTGCCCTGCCACTCCAGCGCTGTCACTCTGAAGCCTGAGACCAGTGATTGGCAGCAGGGACACATAAGCGATCAATGTGAGGTCATCGTTATTGATCCATGGCTGATTGTAAGGCCTCATGCAGTTTTCACTTCAACGGGGCCGCAAAAGATGCGGACAGCACTCTGTGTGCTGTCCGCATCTGGTGCTCCGTTCCGTGGCCCCGCTAAAAAAAATAACATGTCCTATTCTTGTCCGCGCTTTGCGGACAAGAATAGGCATTTATATTGAAGGCTGTCCGTGCCGTTCCGCAAATTGCGGAACGCGCAAGGACGCCATCCGTGTTTTGCGGATCTGCGATTTGCGGACCGCAAAACACACCACGGTCGTGTGCATGAGGCCTAAATGGCAGGGAATGGACAAAAACCATTAGAGTACTTTTTTTTTTCTTTGTTTCAGAAAAACGGAAAGTGCCATTTGTCAGCTTAGAATTTTTCATAAAACGCCCAAAAAAAAAAGAAGTATCACAACAGACGTTCACTGGTAGTGCACATGTTGCCTAGAGCTACAGCCTGACTAGAATACAGCCTGTTTTGACCGAAAGGACCAGGTCCCTCTGCCCACGTTGCAAGATAAGATTTCTGCCCCTTGCCCAATCTAGCAGATGGCATCAAGTCTGGTAGTGGGTGCCCTATTTCTCAACTAGCTTTCCTATTGTCAGTATCATTTCAATTATTAGTATACTTTCTTATGGTATTATTTCTTCCACCCTTCACAGAGGGAGGATTTTTCCACATCTCCCCGTTCTCTGGTCCTTCTTTCCACTTGTACATATAGTCACTGTCAGCTTCTTCTCCTGACCTGTACATACGGTATCTGTCAGCTTCTTCTCCTGACCTGTACATACGGTATCTGTCAGCTTCTTCTCCTGACCTGTACATACGGTAGCGGTCAGCTTCTTCTCCTGACCTGTACATACGGTATCTGTCAGCTTCTTCTCCTGACCTGTACGTACTATAGCCGTCAGCTTCTTCTCCTGACCTGTACATACCGTATCTGTCAGCTTCTTCTCCTGACCCGTATGTACAGTAGCCGTCAGCTTCTTCTCCTGACCTGTACATACGGTAGCCGCCAGCTTCTTCTCCTGACCTGTGCACACGGTAGATGTCAGCTTCTTCTCCTGACCTGTACATACAGTAGCTGTCAGCTTCTTCTCCTGACCTGTACGTACGGTAGCTGTCAGCTTCTTCTCCTGACCTGTACGTACAGTAGCTGTCAGCTTCTTCTCCTGACCTGTACGTACAGTAGCTGTCAGCTTCTTCTCCTGACCTGTACGTACGGTATCTGTCAGCTTCTTCTCCTGACCTGTATGTACGGTAGCCTTCAGCTTCTTCTCCTGACCTGTATGTACGGTAGCTGTCAGCTTCTTCTCCTGACCTGTATGTACGGTAGCTGTCAGCTTCTTCTCTTGACCTGTACGTACTATAGCCGTCAGCTTCTTCTCCTGACCTGTACATACGGTAGCTGTCAGCTTCTTCTCCTGACCTGTACATACGATAGCCGTCAGCTTCTTCTCCTGACCTGTACATACGGTAGCTGTCAGCTTCTTCTCCTGACCTGTACGTACTATAGCTGTCGGCTTCTTCTCCTGACCTGTACATACGGTAGCCGTCAGCTTCTTCTCCTGACCTGTACATACGGTAGCTTCCTGACTGTACATACGGTAGCGGTCAGCTTCTTCTCCTGACCTGTACATACGGTAGCTGTCAGCTTCTTCTCCTGACCTGTACATACGGTAGCCGTCTGCTTCTTCTCCTGACCTGTACATACGGTAGCGGTCTGCTTCTTCTCCTGACCTGTACATACGGTAGCGGTCAGCTTCTTCTCCTGACCTGTACATACGGTATCTGTCAGCTTCTTCTCCAGACCTGTGCACACGGTAGCCGTCAGCTTCTTTTCCTGACCTGTACATACGGTGGCTGTCAGCTTCTTCTCCTGACCTGTACATACGGTGGCTGTCAGCTTCTTCTCCTGACCTGTACATACAGTAGCTGTCAGATTCTTCTCCTGACCTGTACGTACTATAGCCATTAGCTTCTTCTCCTGACCTGTACATATGGTCAGCTTCTTGTATTGGAGCCTCACGCAGATCCCATACTTCACTCTAGGACTATAGAGCAGGATGTGGAGACATCTTTCCTATTGCGCTATTAGGGCGCCTTCACACGCTGCTGATTTTGTTGCAGAATTTTCGGTGGCTGAAAATCAGTTCCATTCACCCGAATGAGGCTTGTAGAAATCCATGTGCTTGCCGCCCCATTGAAATTAACGGAACTTATTTTCACAAAAAATTTGCGTGAATGTAGAGTGTGAAAAGTTGTGTGAATGTAGCCTTAGAAGTGCCGCATCTCAGGACTCTGTGCTGCAAGAGGGTGGTTACTAGAGCTCATCTGACTCCTATCAGCTCCATTGGTTTATTTCCATCCTTCGGGGAGGCAGCGCCATATTGGTTACTAGTTTTTTTTTTAGTTTTTTTTCATAAAACGCCCAAAAAAAAAAGAAGTATCACAACAGACGTTCACTGGTAGTGCACATGTTGCCTAGAGCTACAGCCTGACTAGAATACAGCCTGTTTTGACCGAAAGGACCAGGTCCCTCTGCCCACGTTGCAAGATAAGATTTCTGCCCCTTGCCCAATCTAGCAGATGGCATCAAGTCTGGTAGTGGGTGCCCTATTTCTCAACTAGCTTTCCTATTGTCAGTATCATTTCAATTATTAGTATACTTTCTTATGGTATTATTTCTTCCACCCTTCACAGAGGGAGGATTTTTCCACATCTCCCCGTTCTCTGGTCCTTCTTTCCACTTGTACATATAGTCACTGTCAGCTTCTTCTCCTGACCTGTACATACGGTATCTGTCAGCTTCTTCTCCTGACCTGTACATACGGTATCTGTCAGCTTCTTCTCCTGACCTGTACATACGGTAGCGGTCAGCTTCTTCTCCTGACCTGTACATACGGTATCTGTCAGCTTCTTCTCCTGACCTGTACGTACTATAGCCGTCAGCTTCTTCTCCTGACCTGTACATACCGTATCTGTCAGCTTCTTCTCCTGACCCGTATGTACAGTAGCCGTCAGCTTCTTCTCCTGACCTGTACATACGGTAGCCGCCAGCTTCTTCTCCTGACCTGTACGTATGGTAGCCTTCAGCTTCTTCTCCTGACCTGTGCACACGGTAGATGTCAGCTTCTTCTCCTGACCTGTACATACAGTAGCTGTCAGCTTCTTCTCCTGACCTGTACGTACGGTAGCTGTCAGCTTCTTCTCCTGACCTGTACGTACAGTAGCTGTCAGCTTCTTCTCCTGACCTGTACGTACAGTAGCTGTCAGCTTCTTCTCCTGACCTGTACGTACGGTATCTGTCAGCTTCTTCTCCTGACCTGTATGTACGGTAGCCTTCAGCTTCTTCTCCTGACCTGTACGTACGGTAGCTGTCAGCTTCTTCTCCTGACCTGTATGTACGGTAGCTGTCAGCTTCTTCTCCTGACCTGTATGTACGGTAGCTGTCAGCTTCTTCTCTTGACCTGTACGTACTATAGCCGTCAGCTTCTTCTCCTGACCTGTACATACGGTAGCTGTCAGCTTCTTCTCCTGACCTGTACATACGATAGCCGTCAGCTTCTTCTCCTGACCTGTACATACGGTAGCTGTCAGCTTCTTCTCCTGACCTGTACGTACTATAGCTGTCGGCTTCTTCTCCTGACCTGTACATACAGTAGCTGTCAGCTTCTTCTCCTGACCTGTACGTACGGTAGCTGTCAGCTTCTTCTCCTGACCTGTACATACAGTAGCTGTCAGCTTCTTCTCCTGACCTGTACGTACAGTAGCTGTCAGCTTCTTCTCCTGACCTGTACGTACAGTAGCTGTCAGCTTCTTCTCCTGACCTGTACGTACGGTATCTGTCAGCTTCTTCTCCTGACCTGTATGTACGGTAGCCTTCAGCTTCTTCTCCTGACCTGTACGTACGGTAGCTGTCAGCTTCTTCTCCTGACCTGTATGTACGGTAGCTGTCAGCTTCTTCTCCTGACCTGTATGTACGGTAGCTGTCAGCTTCTTCTCTTGACCTGTACGTACTATAGCCGTCAGCTTCTTCTCCTGACCTGTACATACGGTAGCTGTCAGCTTCTTCTCCTGACCTGTACATACGATAGCCGTCAGCTTCTTCTCCTGACCTGTACATACGGTAGCTGTCAGCTTCTTCTCCTGACCTGTACGTACTATAGCTGTCGGCTTCTTCTCCTGACCTGTACATACGGTAGCCGTCAGCTTCTTCTCCTGACCTGTACATACGGTAGCGGTCAGCTTCTTCTCCTGACCTGTACATACGGTAGCTGTCAGCTTCTTCTCCTGACCTGTACATACGGTAGCCGTCTGCTTCTTCTCCTGACCTGTACATACGGTAGCGGTCTGCTTCTTCTCCTGACCTGTACATACGGTAGCGGTCAGCTTCTTCTCCTGACCTGTACATACGGTATCTGTCAGCTTCTTCTCCAGACCTGTGCACACGGTAGCCGTCAGCTTCTTTTCCTGACCTGTACATACGGTGGCTGTCAGCTTCTTCTCCTGACCTGTACATACAGTAGCTGTCAGATTCTTCTCCTGACCTGTACGTACTATAGCCATTAGCTTCTTCTCCTGACCTGTACATATGGTCAGCTTCTTGTATTGGAGCCTCACGCAGATCCCATACTTCACTCTAGGACTATAGAGCAGGATGTGGAGACATCTTTCCTATTGCGCTATTAGGGCGCCTTCACACGCTGCTGATTTTGTTGCAGAATTTTCGGTGGCTGAAAATCAGTTCCATTCACCCGAATGAGGCTTGTAGAAATCCATGTGCTTGCCGCCCCATTGAAATTAACGGAACTTATTTTCACAAAAAATTTGCGTGAATGTAGAGTGTGAAAAGTTGTGTGAATGTAGCCTTAGAAGTGCCGCATCTCAGGACTCTGTGCTGCAAGAGGGTGGTTACTAGAGCTCATCTGACTCCTATCAGCTCCATTGGTTTATTTCCATCCTTCGGGGAGGCAGCGCCATATTGGTTACTAGTTTTTTTTTTATTACACTATTTTCCATAACCAGTCAGATACCATAAAACAGTAGCAGCCTGACGTTACCAGAATGGACAAGCCAACTGTTTGGGGGGGGGGGGTTCCCAGTTTCAGGGCTTATGCACACGACCGTATGTATTTTGCGGTACACAAAACACGGATACACAAAAAATACGGCTGACGTTCGTGTGAGATCCATATTGGATTCATTTTTTTGTGGATCCACTGTAACAATGCCTATCCTTGTCTGCAAAACGGACAAAAATAAGACATGTTCTATCTTTTTTGCAGGGCTGAATGAACATAGGGATTTTATTTTTCCTTTCACATACCCGTATGAGGGCTTGTTTTTTGCAGGACAAGTTGCACTTTCTAATTCCACCATTTAATATTGCATACAATGTAGTGGGGAACGTTTTATGGGTTTTGTTTTTACGACATTCCTTATGCAGTAAGACTGACCTGTTACTTTCATTCTCCAGGTCGGTACGATTACAGCAATACCATCACATGTATATATGTATACCATATGCAAAGCTTTTCTTGTGTTTTAAAGGAAACCTGTCACCAGGATTTTGTGTATAGAGCTGGGGACATGGGCTGCTAGATCGCCACTAGCACATCTGCAGTACCCAGTCCCCATAGCTCTGTGTGCTTTTATTGTGTTAAAAAACCGTTTTGATTGATATGCAAATGAACCTGATATGTGTCCTGTATCCGGAGATGAGTCAAGCGGAAAAGAGCCCAGCACCGCCCCGCGTCCTCCGAATCTCCTCCTTGCTGGCTGACGTCACAGAGCTGGAGCACCGAAATCTCGCGATGCGCGAGCTAGCGCATGCGCAGTGTCGGCATCATGTTCATTCCCTGTGCTGGCATCAGCAGAGGGAACGAACTACGCATGCGCTAGCTCGCGCATCGCGAGATTTCAGTGCTCCAGCTCTGTGACGTCAGCCAGCAAGGAGGCGATTCGGAGGACGCGGGGCGGTGCTGGGCTCCTTTCCGCTTGACTCATCTCCGGCTACAGGACTCATATCAGGTCATTTGCATATGGATCAAAACAGTTTTTTAACACAATAAAAGCGCAGAGAGCTATGGGGACTGGATATTGCGGATGTGCTAGCGGCCATCTAGCAGCCCATGTCCCCAGCTCTATGCGCAAAATCATGGTGACAGGTTTCCTTTAATACTGAAAAAAAAGTTTTTTCTTTTCTTTCCGATATTCGACCCCTATAACTTTTTTGTAGTTATGTATGTGCGAGGGCTCATTTTTGCAGGGTGATCTGTGCTTTTCATTGACACCATTTTGGGGTGTGTAATGATTTTTTGCTCACTTTTTTTTTTTGTGGGAGGTGTAGCAACCCAAAAAAACATGAATAGGCCATTTTTATTTTTTAACATTTCATCCTATGGCAGCGGTGCCCAACCATTTTTAGTCTGAGGGCCGCACTAGACATGGTATAAATTTCGTGGGCCAGAACCAGGTATCTTTGCCAGAAAGAAATGCAAACACTGTGAGGGGGCACGTGTGAGCATTAGGCCTCATGCACACGACCGTTCTGTTTTTTTGTGGCCCGCAAATCACAGAATCCGTTCATCTTCTTCCCTGTGGGGTGACAGGAGGAGGGGGGAGCAGGGTCACTAGGGGGGTGACAGGAGGAGAGAGCAGGGTCACTAGTGGGGTGACAGGAGGAGGGGGAGCAGGGTCACTAGGGGGGTGACAGGAGGAGAGAGCAGGGTCACTAGTGGGGTGACAGGAGGAGGGGGAGCAGGGTCACTAGGGGGGTGACAGGAGGAGAGAGCAGGGTCACTAGTGGGGTGACAGGAGGAGGGGGAGCAGGGTCACTAGTGGGGTGACAGGAGGAGAGAGCAGGGTCACTAGTGGGGTGACAGGAGGAGGGGGGAGCAGGGTCACTAGTGAGGTGACAGGAGGAGGGGGAGCAGGGTCACTAGTGAGGTGACAGGAGGAGGGGGGAGAAGGGTCACTAGTGGGGTGACAGGAGGAGGGGGGAGCAGGGTCACTAGTGGGGTGACAGGAGGAGAGAGCAGGGTCACTAGTGGGGTGACAGGAGGAGGGGGGAGCAGGGTCACTAGTGAGGTGACAGCAGGAGGGGGGAGCAGGGTCACTAGTGGGGTGACAGCAGGAGGGGGGAGCAGGGTCACTAGTGAAGTGACAGGAGGAGAGGGGAGAAGGGTCACTAGTGAGGTGACAGGAGAAGGGTGGAGCAGGGTCACTAGTGGGGTGACAGGAGGGGGAGCAGGGTCACTAGTGAGGTGACAGGAGGAGGGGGGGCAGAGTCACTAGTGAGGTGACAGGAGGAGGGGGAAGCAGGGTCACTAGTGGGGTGACAGGAGGAGGGGGGGCAGGGTCACTAGTGAGGTGACAGGAGGGGGGGGGAGCAGGGTCACTAGTGGGGTGACAGGAGGAGGGGGAGCAGGGTCACTAGTGAGGTGACAGGAGGAGAGGGGAGAAGGGTCACTAGTGAGGTGACAGGAGGAGGGGGGAGCAGGGTCACTAGTGGGGTGACAGGGGGAGCAGGGTCACTAGTGGGGTGACAGGAGGAGGGGGGGCAGAGTCACTAGTGAGGTGACAGGAGGAGGGGGGAGCAGGGTCACTAGTGGGGTTATAGGAGGAGGGGGGGCAGAGTCACTAGTGAGGTGACAGGAGGAGGGGGGAGCAGGGTCACTAGTGGGGTTATAGGAGGAGGGGGGAGCAGGGTCACTAGTGGGGTTATAGGAGGAGGGGGGAGCAGGGTCACTAGTGGGGTGACAGGAGGAGGGGGAAGCAGGGTCACTAGTGAGGTGACAGGAGGAGGGGGAAGGGTCACTAGTGGGTGACAGAGGAGGGGGAGCAGGGTCACTAGTGGGGTGACAGGAGGAGGGGGAGCAGTGTCACTAGTGGGGTTATAGGAGGAGGGGGGAGCAGGGTCACTAGTGAGGTGACAGGAGGAGGGGGGAGCAGGGTCACTAGTGAGGTGACAGGAGGAGGGGGGAGCAGGGTCACTAGTGAGGTGACAGGAGGAGGGGGGAGCAGGGTCACTAGTGAGGTGACAGGAGGAGGGGGGAGCAGGGTCACTAGTGAGGTGACAGGAGGAGGGGGAAGCAGGGTCACTAGTGAGGTGACAGGAGGAGGAGGGAGCAGGGTCACTAGTGAGGTGACAGGAGGAGGGGGGAGCAGGGTCACTAGTGAGGTGACAGGAGGAGGGGGGGAGCAGGGTCACTAGTGAGGTGACAGGCAGGAGGGGGGAGCAGGGTCACTAGTGAGGTGACAGGAGGAGGGGGGAGCAGGGTCACTAGTGAGGTGACAGGAGGAGGGGGAGCAGGGTCACTAGTGAGGTGACAGGAGGAGGGGGAGCAGGGTCATTAGTGAGGTGACAGGAGGAGGGGGAGCAGGGTCACTAGTGGGGTGACAGGAGGAGGGGGGAGCAGGGTCACTAGTGAGGTGACAGGAGGAGGGGGAGCAGGGTCACTAGTGAGGTGACAGGAGGAGGGGGAGCAGGGTCACTAGTGGGGTGACAGGAGGAGGAGGGGGCAGGGTCACTAGTGAGGTGACAGGAGGAGAGAGCAGGGTCACTAGTGAGGTGACAGGAGGAGGGGGAGCAGGGTCACTAGTGAGGTGACAGGAGAAGGGGGAGCAGGGTCACTAGTGAGGTGACAGGAGGAGGGGGAGCAGGGTCACTAGTGAGGTGACAGGAGAAGGGGGAGCAGGGTCACTAGTGGGGTGACAGGAGGAGGGGGAGCAGGGTCACTAGTGGGGTGACAGGAGGAGGGGGAGCAGGGTCACTAGTGAGGTGACAGGAGGAGGGGGGAGCAGGGTCACTAGTGAGGTGACAGGAGAAGGGGGAGCAGGGTCACTAGTGAGGTGACAGGAGGAGGGGGAGCAGGGTCACTAGTGGGGTGACAGGAGGAGGGGGAGCAGGGTCACTAGTGGGGTGACAGGAGGAGGGGGAGCAGGGTCACTAGTGGGGTGACAGGAGGAGGGGGAGCAGGGTCACTAGTGAGGTGACAGGAGGAAGAAGCAGGGTCACAAGTGGGGTGACAGGAGGAGGGGGAGCAGGGTCACTAGTGAGGTGACAAGAGGAGGGGGAGCAGGGTCACTAGTGAGGTGACAGGAGGAGGGGGGAGCAGGGTCAACGGGTACCTGTCACATGAGTTCACGGCTCGTTACCTCTCCAGCGGCCCTGTCATGTTTCCCAAGGTCCTAGGACAGCGCGCCCCGCTCTCCTTACAACAGCCACCCCGGGAGTCGGCCTCTCCTCCTTCCAGCTCCCGCCGGCATCACTGTCCTATGGGATACATATTGTTATATTTTAATAGTACTGGCGTTTTTCACGCAGCGATGCCCATGATGTATTATTTTGTATTTTTATTTTGGGGAAAGAGAGGTGCTTTGAAATTTTATATTTTTAAACTTTTTTAAAGTCTTAATGGGGAACTATAACAAGCAATCATCAAATTGCTTCCCTCATACTCTCCATTGGAGTCTGAGAAATACACTATAGGGGTTATTTACTATCAGATATACGCAAAGTTATTTGCGCCGCAATCTGTGACTTTTTCCCACTCACACCAGGTCTAAGAAAAATGGAGCGAAGTGTGGGCATGCCCGTCTCATTTACGATTTTAAAATGCCTCTTTCAGGGGTAGAAAATGCTCTAAACTTAAGTCTGCATGGAAGCTGCCTTACATGTAGACCTGCAGTGGATGCACCGAAGTCATATAGAGGCCGGCGCCTCTACATAACTTCAGCGGATCCACCGCCAGCACAAGGGGGTATTTAGACCAGTGTCTACAACGCTGGTCTTAATAAATGATCCCCTATGTTCCTATGGAGCCTTGCCACAGTCAGGGGCTCCATAGGAACTAATGTGCGTCAACCTCACGCTTTTGTTTGTTTTTTCCTCCAGATGCCATGCCCACGCTTTGATCACAGCATCTGATGGGGTTAAAAGTCTGCGATCGGCATTCCCTCTAGTCGCGGACATTACGTCCGGGTGTCTACTGTGGGACCAGCGCCCGCAGTGGGCGGCATCTTTAAAGACCCGACACATGACATACTATTACGTCACATGTTGGGAAGGAATTGATAATACCAGCCTGATGCTGCCCCAGCATGTGACCATTACTACATGGTCAGGTACTGGAACATACCCGGCTCTTCCTGGTACCCCTGGTGGTTCCGGGGCCATTACTAAGGCAATAGTAATAAAGTAAAGTAAAAAAAAAATCAAAAAAAATTTTTTTTTTTTTTTTTTTTTTTTTTTTTTTTTATATAAAACACCCACACACAACCCTCGATAACCAATTTTTTATTTTTTTTTTTAAAGTGCTGGTCATCGACAGTCCAAGAAAGCCGAAGTAGTTCAACTGGGGGATCTGCAAAAAAAAACAATAAGAAAAATAAATCAATAAAAACGCAATGGTCCTGCACTGCCTCCTCTCAGAATTTTACCAAGCCAATGGGGTAAGGGGGGTGCAGGGGTGGCGACGGCTCCGGGCCCAGGGACGCCACTAGGCCCCTCTGTCATTACCAATGAAACTCATGGTAGAGCAGAAATCTTAGGGATCATTCAGACATCGGATACTGTCTGTGTGCGTTCCACATTTTGCAGACCTCACATGGTGTGAGAGGGCCACATTATATGGTGAGGGGGCATTATACAATGAAGGGGACATTATATTGTAAGGAGGCCATTATGGGGGAACACTATATGGTGAGTGGACCATTATGGGGGGGGCATTATACAATGAAGGGGCCATTATGGGGGGACATTATGTGGTGAGGGGGCTATTATAGGGTGAGGGGGCTATTATTGGGGGACATTATATGGTGAGGGGGCCATTATGGAGGAACATTATATGGTGAGGGGGCCATTATGGGGGGGAGCATTATACATGAGGGGGCCATTATGGGGGGGGAGCATTATACATGAGGGGGCCATTATACGGTGAGGGGGCTATTATAGAGGAACATTATATGGTGAGGGGGCTATTATATGGTGAGGGGGCTATTATGGGGGGAATTATAAGGTGAGGGGGCCATTATGGGGGTGCATTATACAATGAAGGGGCCACTATGGGGGGAATTATAAGGTGAGGGGGCCACTATATGGTGAGGGGGCTATTATAAGGTGAGGGGGCCATTATGGGAGGGGCATTATACAATGAAGGGGCCACTATGGGGGGAATTATAAGGTGAGGGGGCCACTATGGGGGCCATTATACGGTGAGGGGGCTATTATGGGGGGAAATATAAGGTGAGGGGGCCATTATGGGGGAACATTTTATGGTGAGGGGGCCATTATGGGGGGGAGCATTATACATGAGGGGGCCATTATACGGTGAGGGGGCTATTATGGAGGAACATTATATGGTGAGGGGGCTATTATGGGGGGAATTATAAGGTGAGGGGGCTATTATGGGGGTGCATTATACAATGAAGGGGCCACTATGGGGGGCATTATAAGGTGAGGGGGCCACTACACACACAGGCAGGATGCACTCAGCAATGCTCCTCTCTGTAGCTACAGGAATGTCGCTCTCTGCTCCTCCCCCAGTCTGGTCACATGGGCGATGACGTCAGCAGGGATCCTTTAGCACACTACTAGGAGATAGCTTTCTAGTCACTACCGTCCGTGAAGTAGAAGACTGGCAGGTACAGGGGCGGCCGCGGCTTTATGTCGTCACACATTGTCCCAGTGACGTTATCTGTGTGTATATCCTGCTTTAGAAGCTTGCCTGACTTGCTGGGATTTGTAGTTCGCCACCAGAGCTGCTAATAGTTTCCTGTGTTATACAGAGTGTGCGAGGCTGCTGTAGAGCTGGACGTGTGTGTACAGTGCCACCATTCCTGTATCTAATATTACAGCAAGCAAAGCCATTATCAGGTTGTTTGTTCTTAAAGGGGAACTCCATCTTGTGCTCCTGAACTGTGACCACCTGGATAAGCAGATCTCTGAACCTCATCGCTTGGTGTGGGGGAGGGGAGGTGACAACCTGTCCAGTGCGCACTTCAGTGTCCAGCAGCGTACAGGTTTTCTTCTGTCCCTTTAAAACCCGGCTGCTTGCTGTTGTAAAAGCCCTTCTAGAAATGTTCCCTGTCCCCGCACCTTTATGAGAGGATCAGCAACTTTCTAATATACCGTGTATTTATATGCCTTATTGTTTTCAAGCTATCTGCTTGCTGTCACTGAATAGAGGTTGAAAATGCATCTTAATCATGTTCAGCAGACACAGCTGCAGGGCTCCTGATACACTGTAACGAGCCCTGTGTCATAATCAGGATGGTCTTTTGAGTATGACAGCAAGCAGAGATCTTGTAAGGAATTGACAGTCATGTGGGCAGCCCCCCGACCTCTTCTCCTGGGAGGAAACACGCGTCCGATCGGTGGGATTATCTGTTTTTCTGTGCTTGGCGGCCACTTATCCCCTGGCTGCTATGTAATATGTATGGCTGCAGAGCAGGGGCCGCTCTCACTTTGCCCAGGTGAGTAGATAGGGGGCGCTCTCTATTAGGAAAGAGGCTGTCGGCTGGGAGCCGGATCTGAAGCACGCGCAGCCCAGGTGGGCCTGTCATATCATACAGAGCGGCCCCCTCCTATCTGCTGAATCATTCCCATAAAGTGCGATGACTCAGCACAGTGACAGAGGCCTGCAGAGGGGGTAATCAGACACGATGGGGGTAGTAATACTCTGCATGTGCTAATAATGAGCATTGCTGTTGTCTTCTGCAGGATGGTGGCGGAGGGGGAGCCCGGGAGCCTGGTGAAGGTGGTCTACCTCCTGGTGCTGGCGGCCTCATGGGGCATGCAGTGCTGGGTGACGTTTGTAGCAGGTGGGTCCAGCTGGTATCTCCAGACACTCTGATGGTTTGTTGCGGAGCTTTGTAGGTGACGGGGGCTTCTGCTGTCTCTGCAGGCTTTGTGATGATCAGGGGGATCCCCCGGCATACATTTGGATTAGTGCAGAGTAAGCTGTTCCCGTTTTATGGTCACATCGTCATGTGCATCTCCTTCCTGAACCTGGCCCTATACGCATCGTATCATCCGCGGGAGCTGTTGTCCACCTCTGAGAGTCTGCAGGTGAGTCCGCTCTGTGGTCCTCCAGCCAGGGTATTATCAGGAGCGGTGACAATATTGTGATTAGGGAGCAATGATCCCCTATTCTGCTGGGTACCATCAGTACGTAGATGTACACCAGTCCTTTCAGCCCTTACACTGATTGAGATATAATATATACTGCCCCTGCAGAACCAGATACCACAGTGCAGCACAATATACTGCCCCTGCAGAACCAGATACCACAGTGCAGCACAATATACTGCCCCTGCAGAACCAGATACCACAGTGCAGCACAATATACTGCCCCTGCAGAACCAGATACCACAGTGCAGCACAATATACTGCCCCTGCAGAACCACATACCACAGTGCAGCACAATATACTGCCCCTGCAGAACCACATACCACAGTGCAGCACAATATACTGCCCCTGCAGAACCAGATACCACAGTGCAGCACAATATACGGCCCCTGCAGAACCACATACCACAGTGCAGCACAATATACTGCCCCTGCAGAACCACATACCACAGTGCAGCACAATATACCGCCCCTGCAGAACCACATACCACAGTGCAGCACAATATACCGCCCCTGCAGAACCACATACCACAGTGCAGCACAATATACCGCCCCTGCAGAACCACATACCACAGTGAAGCACAATATACTGCCCCTGCAGAACCACATACCACAGTGAAGCACAATATACTGCCCCTGCAGAACCACATACCACAGTGCAGCACAATATACTGCCCCTGCAGAACCACATACCACAGTGCAGCACAAGATACTGCCCCTGCAGAACCACATACCACAGTGCAGCACAAGATACTGCCCCTGCAGAACCACATACCACAGTGCAGCACAAGATACTGCCCCTGCAGAACCACATACCACAGTGCAGCACAATATACTGCCCCTGCAGAACCAGATACCACAGTGCAGCACAATATACTGCCCCTGCAGAACCAGATACCACAGTGCAGCACAATATACTGCCCCTGCAGAACCACATACCACAGTGCAGCACAATATACCGCCCCTGCAGAACCACATACCACAGTGCAGCACAATATACCGCCCCTGCAGAACCACATACCACAGTGCAGCACAATATACCGCCCCTGCAGAACCACATACCACAGTGAAGCACAATATACTGCCCCTGCAGAACCACATACCACAGTGAAGCACAATATACTGCCCCTGCAGAACCACATACCACAGTGCAGCACAAGATACTGCCCCTGCAGAACCACATACCACAGTGCAGCACAAGATACTGCCCCTGCAGAACCACATACCACAGTGCAGCACAAGATACTGCCCCTGCAGAACCACATACCACAGTGCAGCACAATATACTGCCCCTGCAGAACCAGATACCACAGTGCAGCACAATATACTGCCCCTGCAGAACCAGATACCACAGTGCAGCACAATATACTGCCCCTGCAGAACCAGATACCACAGTGCAGCACAATATACTGCCCCTGCAGAACCAGATACCACAGTGCAGCACAATATACCGCCCCTGCAGAACCACATACCACAGTGCAGCACAATATACCGCCCCTGCAGAACCACATACCACAGTGCAGCACAATATACTGCCCCTGCAGAACCACATACCACGGTGCAGCACAATATACTGCCCCTGCAGAACCACATACCACGGTGCAGCACAATATACTGCCTCAGCAGAACCAAGTACCACAGTGCAGCACAATATACCGCCTCAGCAGAACCAAATATTACAGTGCAACACACAACATACTGCCCCAGCAGAACCAGATACCACAGTGCAGCACAATATACTGCCTCAGCAGAACCGAATACCACAGTGCAGCACAATATACTGCCTCAGCAGAACCGAATACCACAGTGCAGTACAATATACTGCCTCAGCAGAACCGAATACCACAGTGCAGCACACAATACTGTTCCAGCAGAACCAAATACCACAGTGCAGCACAATATACTGCCCCAGGAGAACCAAATACCACAGTGCAGCACAAAATACCGTCCCAGCATAAACAAATACCACAGTGCAGCAGAAAATACTGCCCCAGCAGAAACAAATAGCACACTGTAGCACATAATACTGCCACCTTTGCCGCAGTATTCAACTGTTTCACCATCCTGAGGATGGTGACACAGTTGTATTAAGGAGGGCAACTGGGGTTCTGGCCAGATGCATAAGTACTTGATGATCCTATCATTAAAGAGGACCTTTCACCTGAAAATGAAAGTTAAACTAAAGATATAGCCTTACTTACATGCCCCCGGTATTGCTCATTCAGTCATTCATTTTGCACTCAGTGCCCCCGTTTGTCCGCGCTGCCCCCTGGAATATTTGCCACCTTGTATTATAATCAGCCATACGGCTCAACTGGGCGGGCCCTTTAAAAGTTCTCCCGGGCGTGTCATTCTTCTCCCTGGCACGGAGCGCATCCAATCAGTGCGCTCCGCTCTTAGCCAGGGAGAAGACTCGCGAGAACTGGAGCGATTTCATCCATCCTGAGACAGCGCCATCTCGCGAGAATTGGAGCGTCTTCTCCCTGGCTAAGAGCGGAGCGCGCTGATTGGATGCGCTCCGTGCCAGAGAGAAGAATGACACGCCCGGGAGAACTTTTGAAGGCCCGCCCAGTTGAGCCGTATGGCTGATTAGCATACAAGGTGGCAAATATTCCAGGGGGCAGCGCGGACAAACGGGGGCACTGAGTGCAAAATGAATGACTGAATGAGCAAT
Organism: Bufo gargarizans; assembly: GCF_014858855.1. Taxonomy (NCBI): domain Eukaryota; kingdom Metazoa; phylum Chordata; class Amphibia; order Anura; family Bufonidae; genus Bufo; species Bufo gargarizans. The sequence goes on along the minus strand of NC_058081.1, from coordinate 55,372,795 downwards.
ACCGGGGGCATGTAAGTAAGGCTATATCTTTAGTTTAACTTTCATTTTCAGGTGAAAGGTCCTCTTTAATGCTGAGAGCATCAGATCGTTATGTTCCTGTCCGGCAGCCATGAGGAGGGCTCGGGTGGCCCCATGGACATCAGCCCACTGGGAAATTTCCCTGTGGGATCTATGGCCAGTCCTCCCATGCGGATTGACCCATCTGGAAAAACCTTGTCCGTATGTCCAGGTAGGACAGGGGCAGAAGGATATTTTCAGCCCCTCGGGCTCTAATGCCTGGTGTGGTTGTTACCTCTTTGACCATTATAGTTATGTCCCTGGTGTAAGCCTCCTGTTTCTTCCTCATATGTCTATGTATCTTGCAGATCGCTCTCTTCTTCATCTCACTTATTCTGTCTGCACTCAACGCTCGGTGGTTCTCCCCAGCCATAACCAAAGCCATGTTTAAGATGCAGGAAATAGAGCGTGAGCACGGCCTGGGAGGAGAGATCGGGCTGAAGGCCAACATTGAGGGGTACAAGCTTCTGCGGGAGAAGGACCCCAAATACCTAGCCCTGCGCAAAACCTTCTTTCGCTACCACGGCATCTCCTCTCTCTGCAATTTGGTGTCACTGCTGTGTAATGGCGCTAACCTTGTATTTACTGCCCTGCTTCTTCCCACAATATAAGGAGTCTGCAGGACCTTCCAGAAGCCCACGGACCAGCAATCATGCCAGCCAACGGGGTAGTTTTCACACTTTCATAATTCCAGTTCATTTTTTTTGTTAATTCTCTGCTTGTAAATTTCTAATAAATAAAATGTGATATTTTCATGAAACAATAAGATGAAATATCTCTGTAATGTGATTTATATAAAGTCTTTTGGATATAATGGCTCAGATAAATCTGTAAAGGAGAATATAACTACTATAATACCGCCTCCTGTACACAAGAATAAAGTGGGGGGGGAAATTGCAGTGCGTCTTATGGGGCAAATGCTGCAGTTTACACTAATACACCGCTGACCGCATGCTGCGCAGTGCGGCCGGAGAGTGTATCAGCAGGGAGGGAGGATGGGCCGGCATCTGGTTTAGGAATGGCAGCGGGGCCCGGTGCAGTCACTGTATTCGCTCACTGTAGTAATCTTATCGAAGTGTAGGCATTGTTTAACAATAGAATTAATCTTCATTCCAGCAGCCTGTTCTACTGTACTTACTAACTTCCGTAGCAGGCAGGAGGCCGGGCGGCTGTAGCGTAACTCACTACATCACGCGCCTTCTCCTCCCACTTTATGAATAAAGCAGGCGGTGCGTGACGTAGTGAGTTATGCTACAACCTAGGCCGTACATAGGCGCTAAATATCTCACTTCTTGAACCCTAGCTATTCTAACTCTAAGGCCTCTTTCACACTGGCGTTGCGTGTGAGGGCCGGATAGGATGTGGGTGCTTTGCGGGAAAATGCGCAATTTTTCTGCGCGAGTGCAAAGCATTTTGATGCGTTTTGCACACGCATGAGAAAAATCGGCATGTTTGCTACCCAGACCGAAACCCGGACTTCTTCACAGAAGTTCAGGTTTGGATTAGGTGTTGTGTAGATTTTATTATTTTCCCTTATAACATGGTTATAAGGGAAAATAATAACATTCTTAATACAGAATGCTTAGTAAAATAGTAATGGAGGGGTTAAAAAATAAAAATTAAACTCGCCTCATTCACTTGTTCACGCAGCCCGGCTTCTCTTCTTGCTTCTTCTTTGATGAGCTGGTAGAAAGGTACCCTTTGGTGACATCACTGCGCTCATCACATGGTCCATCACTATCACCAACTATCTTTTCATAGTAAAACTAAATCTTTACCTTTTTAATAAAGTTATATTCTGCATCAGAATATATATATTTTTTTTGTTTTGTTTATATTCTGCATCAGATATGACATATTACTCTATTAAATATCATTGTATTCTTCTTTAAAATATAACTAAAAATATAAATACTGTTGGGCGAGCATGCTCGGCCGAAACACCATTTTGACTTGAGAATTGCTGTGTTCGGCCAAACACCACGTGTGCTCGAGTGCGATGTTCGAGTCTCCTCCCCGCATGTTTGTTGGCCGTGCTGCTGATGTACGCAGAGGCCGTTGGCCTTGGCACGGTGAAACTGACTGCTGCCAGAGCACAAGTAACGCACTCATCCACGATACCTAGGTTCATGTCCCAGTTTGCAGGGCGGAGCAGGAAACCACTCTCGAAGTCACACCAGTGCGACCAGGTGGTCGGTTGGATTGCAGCAGATAATGCTTCCAGTCGGTTAAGCACCACCCTGTCTTCCACAAAGTCCAGTCTCAGTAGCCAAGAGTCTGGTCAACAGAATCCTCACCCTGATTCGCCTTCCTCCCACCATGGATAGTCTTGGCAAACAAGTGATCCCACACTCAGATCTTCCGAGGAGCTCTTTTTGTCGCCATTCCTTGATTTGGGCCTCTCGCCAAGCACGCTTGATGAGGGACGTGAGATCTTATGCACTGATTCCCAAACTCTTGAGTATCCACAGTCAAGAAGATGACGGTGGGGAACTACAATTAGTGCTTCACGAGGTGAATGATGAGAGACAGTTGCCAATAAGTCACAGGCAATTAGTGTCTCAAAAGGTTGATGATGAGGATGAGACACAGTTGTCAATAAGTGAGGTTCTTGTTAGGTCAACAAGTCAGGAGGATGACTAGAGTGAGGAAGTGGAAGAGGTGGTTGTAACGGATCTCCTAGCACCCCGACCGGGTACCTCCGTCGATGGATGCTCCTAGTGCTTCCTGAGGACTCAAAGCACTCCACTTGACACCGTAAGCACTGCAGACACCACAAACCGCCGAAGCTTGGTTGAGGTCTCACCGTCTCCTACCCACCCTGGACCTACGACAAGGCTCCAGTGGGTGAACCTCTCCTAAATCCAGAGAGCAGGAACAGCTCTTACAAGAGCTAATAGTATAGCCAGGGGAGTATAGCAAATCTTCAATGTATAGCAATCCCTCGATCAGTTACCCAAACACCAGCCTCAACATGATGGAGGGTAAAACAGGAACTCTTTATTGAACACACAAGCATTGACTTATACACATTTTCCAACAAGGTTACCACCCACAGGGTTTTGTAAAAACAACCAATACCCACGTACAATACACTCAGACACTCCCACACAAAATCCTCCCCTCTGCCTGTGATACAATTACCTCACACAATGGGTTGATGTAATTATCACAGGCAGGAGAATACACAATGTCTTCTGTCCTGGAGACAACCGAGGAGTAAGTCAATTATCTCTCAGGACAAAGGGGAATCGCCAATACACACGTGGGGACAATAGGACAGACATCACTACTCAAATATACAATGTCCCACCCTTTACAGTACACATAGACATTTAACATATCCCAAAATGGCACGAATTAGACCAGGGGTTCAAACGTTAGTAAAAGTCCTTTGTGAACAAAGGAAGCCTGGCTGATGAGAGGGCCCATAATCCTGGGGCAAGAGGCTGGTAGCCAGGCCTCTCCACAACCCAGTGGCAAGGTTGGTTTAGTCACAGAGGTGATGGACGATGAAATTACTGTGACCCAACCTGGGAAGGTGGCAAGCCAAGCGAGGACAGCAGTACAGATGGGGAGAGATCCGCAGCACCGCAACAGGCTGGAAGAGGCAGTGGGGTGGCAAAAGGGAGAAGGCGAGCCACACCAAACAGGCCCGCAACTGTTCCCCGGAGCACCCCCTTGCGGCAATCTCCCTTACCAAGGGGTAGGTGTTCTGCAGTCTTTTTTGAGGAAAGTGCGGACGATAAAATAATTGTCATTTGCAACCTGTGTCATACTAAAATGAGCCTGGGCGTGAACACTAGCAACCTCACCACCACCAGCATGATCCACCACATGGCATCAAAGCACCCTAATAGGAGGGCCAAACGCCTGGGTCCACAATCGGTGTCTGCGGGTCACACCACTGCCTCCTATTCCCCTGGGTTGCTGTGTTACTGGCCAATCCCCTGTCCAATACGAAGGCCCGGATGTTTTCTGCCCTGCACCTGGAGCTTCACAAGCACCATCAGCTAGCACATCCACTTCTGTATCCCAGTGCACAAATGTCTATATCCCAGCCCTTTGAACGAAAGCACAAATACCCACCCACAGACCATAGCACTAAATGCGCACCTTTCCTAATTGCTGGCTCTGGAAATGTTGCCATTTAGGCTTCTGGACACTGAGGCTTTCTGCAGCCTGATGGCGGCGGCCGTCCCTCGTTACTCAGTCCCCAGCCGCCACTATTTTTCCCCGTGTGCCGCCCCTGCCTTGCACCAGCATGTGTCCTGTAACATCACACGTGCCCTGACCAACGCAGTTATTTGGAAGGTCTACTTAACGACTGACACATGGACAAGTGCTTTTGGCCGGGGACGCTACATTTCCCTGACGGCACACTGGGTGAACGTTGTGGAGGCCAGGAGCGAGTCGTACTGACGACAAGGGGGCATAATAACTGATAAGCCCATCCGCCTGTCAACTGAAAATGCTGACAGGTTGACTCTTATCAAAATTAACAAGGCCTGGATTGCCCCTGACTTCTCTACTCCACCTGAGGAAAGCGGCTGAACATAAATGCACTATAAATGTGGCTTTTATGGTGTATTGAATACACTCTATTCCCATGCACCCCTTCCACTACAAGAAAGGGTATATGGTTCAGTCTTCCTTTTATCGTCGTCCTCCTCCAATATATCAACAGGCTTATTAGGCTGCCCTCGCTCCTAATGTTTTAGAGGGTCAGCTCAGCAGCAAACCCTCACCCCTAATGTTTTAGAGGGTCACCAGCAGGCCCTCGCCCCTAATGTTTTAGATGGTCAGATCAGCAGCAGGCCCTCGACCCTATTTTAGATGGTCAGATCAGCAGCAGGCACTCGCCCCTAATATTTTAGAGGGTCAGCTCAGCAGCAGACCCTCACTCCTAATGTATTAGATGGTCAGGTCAGCAGCAGACCCTCGCCCCAAATGTTTTAGATGGTCACCAGCAGGCCCTTGCTCCTAATGTTTTTCTCTAAAATCGATTTTATCTTTTCGGTTTTGTGCATATTATTGTCAGTCTGTAAAAGTGGCGTACTACTCGGACAACATCGTTCCCAGCAGCGACCTGGGAGTCCAAGATGCATCCAGACATCCTCCCCATGCTGTTTCTGAACCATTTCAGTGGTGTTTCCATCAATTTCTGACCTTTTCCTGTGAACCAAACACCCTTCCCTCTTCAGAGCAGGGGGTGCCTGGTTTAATGCTCTGGTTCTCCCATTGACTTCCATCTGTAGAGCACCCGAGGATCCCAAAGTGTTCTACTCGAGCACCAGGGCAGAGCACTTTGGTGCTCGATCAACACAAAATATAAACCTTTGTTTAGAAAATCAACAAATATGTATTTACATAATCCCTATAGCTGAAATGCATTTCAATATAGTTGACCCTTATATTTAAATGTCCATTAATTAGTTTTAATTCCTATCACTGATCCAAATAACATTTACAGTAACTCCATGATCACCATGTAGTTCGTTCATGTATATTGTACTCACATATCCTGATTAGATGATTCATAAAATTTTGTAATAGATAACTATATAATATTTTATTATACCCTTGTATTTGCATACTGTCTTTCATATACCAATACTTATTTACTCATGTTAACTAAATGGTACTATTATTCTTAGACTTTAACTCTTGGGAGACATGAGTATGCCTTGACCACCTGTGGACATCACTCCTGTATTTACCATCAAGTATCCTAAGAATCTTGAAAACCTTACAAATGTACAAATGTTCAGTTTTAGGATATATATATATATATATATATATATATATATATATATATATTTAAATCCAGAAAAAGGACGGCACTCCGGTCTTGAAGAAGTAAAATTGGTTTTTAATCAACCTTGCGGTACAACGTTTCGGCTCCAATACTGAGCCTTTCTCGAGAAAGGTGCTTGAGAAAGGCTCAGTATTGGAGCCGAAACGTTGTACCGCAAGGTTGATTAAAAACCAATTTTACTTCTTCAAGACCGGAGTGCCGTCCTTTTTCTGGATTCATTGATTGGGGTAAGAGGTCGATTCCCCTGGAACGTGCACCCAATTTTCCATCTTTGCAGTCAGTGCCGCCATTTTTCGTATATATATATATTTCATTCACATTAAGACCAATATATTACTAAGTATAAAATGTATAATATCTTCCTGTATATGAGGATATAGTTCTGTTTATGAGAATATAGTTGTATATGTGTGTGTAGTATCAATAATCATTACTATAAATAAATAAAACCACTTTTGAAAACCCAAATAAAACAATCTTATAGAAAGTAAACCCTATAAAAATATTACCATGAAACATTTGTAAATTAAATTGAAACATTTACCTGTGAATCTTTATGATTTTATATACTGGCTCATCAATTATTCAACTTAATATAACTTAATAATGTTATAGAACCTTTAATCTGTAACACTAGAATCGAGTGTCTTCTTGTATTATTTCAATATTAACAAACAGAATTATATCATTAACATCATTTTCCAAACTGAAGCCCCCTCAATTCCCTCCCCATCCCATCTCATGATGTGTCCTACTTCTCCACCAGCCCTCCGTAACATGACCGAGGAATGGTTGAGAGAGATGGAGAGCGGAGGGAGCTCTATGGGTTCCATTCTCCCCAAATTTTATTCCATTTTTTCTCTATATCTCTTTGCTTATACAAAATATGTTCATATCTCTTATTGGTCTTTACCAAGTTTAACCATGTGTTAATACTAGGAACATCTCAAGCAAACCAAGAGTGTGCTATTAGGAGTCTTGCCAAAAACATTATTTTAAACAGAAGATTTTTTTTATATTGGTGACAACCCACCTTGGCAAGATCCCCCAATACCCAGCATTCAGCAATAGAAGTAATCCGCACATTCAGTTTTCTCTCTATGTAATCGTGACTAGTCTCCCAATATTATTTCAACTCTGGGCAAGACCAGAACATATGCAAATAATCTGCATCTGAAACATCACACCTAGGACAATTAGAATAATCCTTAATACCACATTTATTAAGCCAGGAAGGAGTGACATAAAGTCTATGTAAAATATTAAACTGCACCAGGACGTGATTAAAATTATGTGATACCAATTTTAAATCCTGAGCTAACTTCCCCTGATCCTCCAAATGTGTTGTTAAGCATTCTTTTTGCCAAGCCCTTTGTCCCGGGGACCAAATATCACCAAATTGTGCTATTATTAAGCTTTTATAAAGTTGAGAAATCTTAATCTTTTGCCCCAAGTTCTCTATCAATTCATTAAAGTATGTACCAGTGTAAATTTGCAACCAATTTTTTTCTTTAATACTGAAAAGTGCCGATCTTAACTGTAAATACTGAAACCATGATCATTTCTGTGATTTTTGTCTTTGTGATAATACTGTGAACGAAACAATATCCCCACTTCCTTAGCTGTCAGCTATAAAATATTACCTTTTTGCCAATATAGATCTCTACTTAATTCAACTAAAGTTTGTAAGTGCTTATTGTACCACAATGGAGTACATCCAAATGACCCTTTCACTCCATACCAAAGTCTAATCAAATACCATGATTTCATAAACAAATTCCTGGCGGATTTAAATTCTCTGTCTGGGTCGGTCAAATAATCCGACTGCAGCAGAGTAAAAAAATTATCATAAGGAGATCTATTCACTAAATGCTTGCAGAGTGGACTATCCATCCACTCACGGAGAAAACAGAACTGCGCGGCCAAGAAATAACCCCTGAAGGAAGGGAGATTAACTCCTCCTCTCTCCAAGGGCTTATACCAATAGTCTAATTTGACTCTTAAGTCCCTAATAATTATTTCTATCAATTAAAAAAAATCTATCCCCAATCCAAACTGGAGAATTCTTAAAGAGATATAATAACTGGGGGATGATCACCATCTTAATTAGTGATATCAGCCTTTGATAGAGATAAACGGAGCCATGTTGTTATTTTTGACCTCAGCTTATTTATCAGTGGAATCAAGTTAAGCGAAATAAAGTCTTCTACCCTAGGAGAGATTGTAATACCTAAATACTCAAAGGAATCAGAAATTTTCAGAGTGTTCATAGGGGCCTTATTAGGGAGTGAAAGGTTATCTAACGACATGGTCCTATTATCCAAAGGCATAAGGATAGTTTTTTCCCAGTTTACATCCAGACCTGAAACCTCTCCGAATTGATTTATCGTTTGAATAATGTTCCGCAAAGTACATTGTGTCCGTTGAACATAAAATATCGTCTGCATAAAGAGAGATTCGGTCTTTGATTCCTAGTACCCCAAACCCCAGAATCTTAGGGTCCTGTCTCACTAACAGCTAAGGGCTCAATATAGATATCAAATAAAAGCGGAGAAAGTGGACATCCCTGGCGAGTGCCTCTAGTCATAGAAAAGCTTCTTGTAAGATACTGTTGAGGAAGGGTTGAGACGTATGCATATATATCCATGCATGCATGTAAACACGTGCATGCATGTATGGTATATATGCATACATTGACCACCACATCATGGGATGATGTGCCCAGCATCTGCGCACGTCTGCCCATGGTGGCCCACAGGGGCTCATGGTAGCCCCTGTGGGAAATATGTGCCCCACGTTGGGCGCCACTGCTAAGAATTTGTATCTGTGTTCGGTTTTGTGGAGAAAAATTGCTTCCGCTGTGAACTAATCAGGTGGGAGGGACGCGGTCAGTGGATTCTGAGCGTCCATAGCCTGAAGGTTTGGACAGGTAAAGCGGTTTTCTCAATCAGAACTAGACACAGAGCAATCTCTACAGCAGAGAATCTTCTCTGATTTTTGTGCATTAATATTTTCTGATTCCCTTACACGCCCACTGAATTGGAGAAAAGTCATCACCTACACCACTGAAGAGAGAACCATAGTCATTGAAGCCGAACAGAAGTCGTCTGGCTGGTCGGGAGAAGGCGTTCCGAATATTGAAGGACTTCCTCCACGCAGCAACACAGTACAACCAACAACGACACCAATGAAGATGGCCTCTCGTCAAAAAGTGAGTATGAACTTCTCCACACTGCAACACCTCAGCAAACATAGCACATACAACCCCATCATCCCCACCACTTACAAATCCACTGAGCTGCTTTGGTCCACTCTATTGGACCAGGCATACGCTCATGATAAACTCTGCATTAATCATAGTGTGTTCAAAAAAAAACGTCTCCAAATGTTAGCCAAATTGGTTCACACCTTTGAGGATATCATTTGGAAGCCAGAACATCTTGAAACACTTAACAGCACAACAAAGGCAGAGGAAGTTTCCAACACGGCAAACTTTCACTGCAATTGTTCTGTTGAGAACATTAAACAGTTACACACATTACAAACACAATTACAAGAGAAGTCCCAGTGTACGGTCGAGAGGGGCAGGGAGATTTGCGTGTTAGAGTCTAGACTCTCGGACAAGGAGAGTTTCTACTCTGACATGGACAAGGAACTGCTCAGACTGTACACTGAGATAAATCAGTTTAGGAACAATGCGGTATCTACGGATAACATGATTGTTCAACTTTGAGAGGACCTGACTGCAGAAACGCAGACCATTGCAGATTTACAGCAGGTCATCTCTAATCTGTCACGGCCTGGTGCTAACAGTATGGTGCCCACGAAACAGGTTTGTGTTTCGGGAACGGCACAGGGGGAGACAGCGGCGACGGCGCCAAGGTCTCCCACGGATCAAACATCCGACGCAGTAGACACTAGGGGACAGGTGGAACGGATGCTACCTTTCACCCAAACACCCAGGGAGAATAGGTACAGCAGCCGATTCCAGGAACAGGACAACAATTGGAGAGAGGAAAGTGGTTGGCCATTTACCACTTCCAATCCACCAACGCATCCGGAAAGACAGGAAGACTTTTATCCTAACCATTCCAGTATGGAAAGGATAAACTTCCTGTTATGGATCTGCAAAGAGATCCCAAAATATGATCCCAGTGTAGATCCGTTTACTTCATGTGATATATTCGAGGGTCACTATAACAAGTATTCAGTGGCCCCCGAATACCGCATGGAGTTATTCAAGTTATGGTTACCTACACACCTAAACCAAAGGTATGAGGTAACGGGGAGGATGCAACCCATGAATGGACAGTTTTATGACAAGGAGGAACATCTCTCCATACTCATGAGACTGGCAACGGGCCATTGGGACGTCACTCCAGATATCCTGTCCAAGTTCAAACCCACTATACATGACGAACCTCTGTCTATGTGTAGTCGGTTTGAAGCAATGTACAGAAGGGTTACAAAGGATCACGGTATCGGAATTCCACAGGGTATGATACATTTTTTTGTGGAAAAATTCCCATACCTTGACACTTCAATCTGGTTGAGTGCAGCTAGGGAGCCATCCCTCACGGATGCTGCTATGATTATTGAGCAGTGCAGACAGGATACACTGCTCAATAAGAAATCTGTCAAGGTAACGGAGCGTGCGCCTGTACACGATACATCTCAAGATGAATGGGTACAGCACACAAAGGTTAATTCGGCTGTTCGTCCCACTGCCCCGCCATTGGAAAGGACAGGAAGCATACTGGATTCTTCAGGGAGACCCCACATAAAGGCCAAAATAAAAAATCAGGACGCTGAAATCATGCTTGACACTGGTGCGGAAATTTCCATTACCAATGTCAAACATGATTTACATCCCAACAGCCCTCAGTGTGTGGTGATCGGATTTGATCACCAACAAGGGGGGGGGGGGGGGGGGGGTGAAGGCCCACAGAATAGAGGAAGTAATTATCCAGATCACCAGTTACATGACCCTTAGGATCCCCATGTGGTATTACCCCGGTTCTGACAACATTATAGGAACCGATGTAATGACTCAAAATGGGTGGATCCTGGATCTGGCAAATTGCATAGCGTGGAAGGGTCCCAGACGAGCTAAGATGTTCGTCATCCAACGCCATTGTCTGGGACCACCTTTGCAAGCAGTAGAAAACTCTACTGACATGCTCGAACACAAGTGACCTGAGGTCTCACACAATCTAGACCTGGAGCCTATTGTGTACGAGCATCCCGAACTGTGGGCCCAGAGCAAAAACGACTGTGGCAGACTGATTGGTGTTCAGGTGGACATTCAGGGTCCTGACCCTCCACCTCAACGCCAATACCGATTTCCACCGGAAGCCACCCATTCAATTATGGACACGGTCCAGGAATTGAAGACTAGGGGTGTGGTTATTGAGGGTAATTCAAAATGCAACAATGCCCTCTGGCCAGTCAAGAAAAAGGACACTAGTGCATGGAGGCTCACCATAGACCTCCGGATCCTCAATAAATACACCCCAATGTCAGCTCCAGTGGTGGCCCAGACTCCCGGCATCATGGCCAGAATAAGCGGCAAAAGCCGCGTATTCTCGACTCTAGATGTTGCTAACGGGTTCTTCTCCATCGAACTCACGGAGTCATGCCGGTACAAATTGAGTGTGTTCTCACGGCCGGAATGCCTTCTACAATACGTGGATGAACTGCTCTTGCATACAGAAACCATAGAGGAAGACTTGGTTCTGTTGAGAGAGCTGCTGGGACTCCTGGCAAAGTCAGGGCTCAAGCTGAGTCCCCATAAGGCAAATTTGTCCAAAGCGGAGGTAACCTTCCTTGGGGTCCAAATTTCCTTTGGAACCAAAGGAATCATGACTGCCCGTGTGGAAGCAATGATGAAATTACCCAGATCCGACACTCTTCAGGATTTGAGAAAATTCCTGGGGGTGGCCAACTTCATTAGGGAATTCATAGAGGATTTCGCTGCCAAAGCGAAATCTCTCTATGAGCTCCTTCAAGGAGAAGTACCCTCAATCAAAGGTTGGTCCGATGTGCAGGAAGAGGCCTTTTCAACTTTGAAAAGCGATCTCTCCTCGGCACCTGTGTTGGCCACTCCACATCCAGATGGGGAAATGGCCATACAGGCGCATGCAGGGATGGAGTCTATCGCAGAGGCCCTTCTTCAGAAAGTAGGGAATGAGACCAGACCGCTGGGATATTTCTACAGGCTACTTTCGCCCTTCGAACGAGGGTTCGATGAATGTGCCAAACAACTGGCAACCATACACTATGCCGTCAAGACTACCGAGCATATTGTAGGCTTCCGACCCCTTACCTTGCAGACTCCACATTCTCCTTTAGCCCTCTTGCTCGGTGATACTCTCCCTGGAGTCTCCCAATAGAGATTCGGGAGATGGATCATGGATCTCAGTGGCCGGAATCTGCAGGTGGACCACAAGGCCAAGTATGTTCTGTCTCAGTTACTAAACCTAACTGGAACCGAACATGACTGTGGTCAACCAGAACAGGACGACTCTCCACAACCGACAGACGTCCAGATGACAGATAGCTCTTGATTCTATCTGGAGGGGAAATATGTCACAGGTTTTGCTGTGCTGGATAAGACCATTGGTACCCAGAGTCTTGTCAGGTTACCGGGTCACATGTCGGCACAGCGGGCAGAGCTAGAGGCGGTTAAAGAAGCTCTGCTTCTTCAACCCCCAGGGAAACAATCTATATATAGCGACAGCTCGTATGTAGTTCGCTCCCTCACCCTGCATCTTCACATATGGAAGAGGAGAGGATTTGTGGACAATCAAAACAAACCTCTGGCTCATGTGTCGGTCCCGAAGGAGCTGTGGGAGTGGGGCATGGCACACATGACGGAAGCAGCCATTATCAAAATCCCGGCACATCAAAAAGGCGATGAACCTTTGATAATGGGTAACAATAAGGCAGACGAGCTGGCTAAACTAGCGGCAGTGTCTGGTACCCTCCGGGAACCAGGCATGGGGCCACTACCAACTCACCGGATTGCAGCACGTACCCATCTGAGTACCCTTCCGGAGGTCTGCAAGCAGAGCTGACGCGATTGAACCACCAACTGTTTGGACACCTCGCTGGGAATAAACTCTTGCCTCTCCTGAGAGACAAATTATACTGGCCACGGATGTCCAATTCAGTAGAGGAGGTTACTCAACAGTGCCTGGTGTGTGCTCAAGTCAACCCAAGGGCGTCAGCCCTGAAGCCGGTGTTGCAGCGAGTTCCACCTGCTGATGGTTTGTGGTCCGCAATACAAATTAATTTTATTGGACCATTACCGACCGGAAGTCGTAACTGCCATTACGCACTGGTAATAGTGGATGTCTTCTCGAAATGGGTAGAAGCCATCCCCACGGTCAATGATACGGCTACCACCACTGCCCAGGTTCTCTGGGAACAGGTTCTGTCACGATGGGGCATCCCCAGAGTGATAGACTCAGACAGAGGGACCCATTTCAGCGGGCATCGTGGAGTGGATGAACCGGACCATCAAAACCCGGCTTTCTAAGGCGCTGCTGGAGAAGGGTTCCTCTTGGGTAACCTATCTTCCAGCCGTGCTAATGGGTATTCGAGCCACCGAAGCCTCCAGTACCGGTATCTCCCCGTATGAACTGTTGACCGGACGTAAGATGCCCCTATGTCTACCCAACGAACCCCAAGTGTCGGAGCCCACGAAGGACGCCTTCGCCAGAGACATGTTTTTCCAACAGGTTCAACAGAACCTGAAGGAGCTACTGCCTCACGCAGCAATATGGTTACACAAACCGTATCTACAGGGGCAAACACCAATGCCCGCTGTAGGAGAAATGGTGATGGTGAAAGTCTTCCGTCGGGCTGGCCCATGGGACACAAACTGGGAAGGACCATACAAGGTCCTTGAAGTAATGGGAGACACCATGCTGAAGGTACAAAGGCCAATCACTACTAAAAAGAAATCCCGTAGATGGCAGGAACTCTTGAGGATTCACATCGACCAAGCCAAAGCCACCCGGGCTTCCCCAACTCAATAACGCATACCGTTCCGAGTTGGGTGAAAGGGAGGGGGAAGAGGGCTTGGTGGGTCGATGGCGAATCCATTCCACTTATCACACTCCATCTAATTACAGAACACAAGAGGGAGATACGCCATGGGACCACTTGGCCAGGGAAGAGCTAGGCGTCCTCTGAACGGGATACGTCTCCAGCTTGTGACACTGGTGGTAAGCATGTTGATGGCAGGATCGGCCTCTTCAGGGGAGGGCCTGGGGACCAACATTGATATGGCTAAGATATCACTTAATGGACCCGGCCTTTTAATGGTGGAATGTTTGGGTGGCAAAATCCGGAAACCATACGAGAACTTCACCTTTACATCAGGTCAGTGGTATCTTTATGGTTTCCAGAGAGAGGGTTTTGCCAACGGTGTAATCCGGGTGCGGATCCGTCTACAAATGCATTGCAAGAACGGATCAGTCTCTCTGCTTGTCATGCGGATGGACGGATCCGTCTTGCAGTCTTTTTCACAGTATTCCCGGTCTGCGCATGCGGATCCGTCCTTCAGTTGTTTTGCAATGCCGGATCCTGCACTAATAGAAGTTAATGGGAATTAATGCGGCATTCCGGCGACTGATCAGGCATTTTGGACGGACATAATACCGCAGCATGCTGCGATATTAGGTCCATATAAAACGCCTGACAGTGACTGAACGGAAGGCATACTAATGCAGACTGAACGGATTTCTATCCATTCAGAATGCATTGGGATATGCCTGATCAGTTCTTTTCCTGCATAGAGCCCTTTTGAATAACACTAGTGTAAAAGTACCCTTAGAAGGATTTTGAGCTTTATTCACTTTTTTAAACACACTGCTATTATTTTGAACACAACTGTAACTACTATAATACTGGTCCTATGGACAATATTATAACTACTGTAATACTGCTCCTATGTACAAGAATATAACTACTATAATACTGCTCCTATGTACAAGAATATAACTACTATAATACTGGTCCTATGTACAATAATATAACTACTATAATACTGCTCCTATGTACAAGAATATAACTACTATAATACTGCTCCTATGTACAATAATATAACTACTATAATACTGCCCCTATGTACAAGAATATAACTACTATAATACTGCTCCTATGTACAAGAATATAACTACTATAATACTGCCTCCTATGTACAAGAATATAACTACTATAATACTGCTCCTATGTACAAGAATATAACTACTATAATACTGCTCCTATGTACAAGAATATAACTACTATAATACTGCTCCTATGTACAAGAATATAACTACTATAATACTGCTCCTATGTACAAGAATATAACTACTATAATACTACTCCTATGTATAAGAATATAACTACTATAATACTGCTCCTATGTACAAGAATATAACTACTATGTGTCTTGTGTGTCCTCGTGGTACCCCCCTCTTTCGTCCTAATCCCATAGCTCCAGAGAGATCGACCACGGCTACGTAGACTGCTCCCCACCTGAGAGTCGAATTCGCACGAAATGGCTGTTGTGGTGGCATCGTACAACGTACAGGGACTCAATGAACCTTGCAAGAGAGCCCAGGTACTGTCTCTGCTTCAGAAAGAAAAGGCGTCTATCATATATCTGCAGGAAACACACTTCAAATCCGGTAAGGTGCCCAATCTCTCTTCTACTAGATACTCGCACTGGTTTCACTGTCCATTCTCTACTGCTAGTAGGGGGGTGAGTGTTGCGATTCATAAACAACTATCCTTTAAACATTTAGCGACGGTGGTGGATCCAGATGGGCGCTACATTTTCATAAAAGGCTTAGTGGCGGATAACCCAGTGACACTTGCTAACCTATATGCCCCAAACAGAGGGCAAGTCCCCTGGTTAACTCAAACCCTGACACAATTATCCTCTTTTCAAGAGGGTATAGTAATTTTAGGGGGAGACTTTAATGCCACCCTGGAACCGGATCTTGATTCCTCGACCGGTCGCTCGGCCCTTTCTCACAAGCTGTTAAATAACCTTAAACAACACCTGAAGAAACTAGGTGTAGTAGATGTCTGGCGTACTCTAAATCCGGTTGAGAAAGATTATACGTTCTATTCCTCCGCGCAAGCGTCTTATCAAAGACTCGATTACTTGTTCCTGTCTTCGGCCCAGATTCACAGAGTATCAAAGACGTCCATAGGTAGCATCACTATCTCAGACCATGCTCCGATCTTTTTGCATCTTCATATCTCAGATCCCCCCTCTAGGGAATGTGTCTGGAGGCTGAACGAGACTCTCCTCGCTGATGCCAATCATAAAGCCAAAATCGCAAAAGCCATCTCTGAGTACTTTACAACTAATACTGTGGGACCATCAGCTCCTTCCCCATCCATTGTTTGGGAGGCGCATAAGGCCAAAATCAGGGGTGATCTGATATCTCTGGGAGCATTCACCAAAAAACAGCGCACTTTAGCGTTGTCTAATCTACTTGATCGCATCTCAAAGCTAGAGCTCTCCCATAAAAGAAGTCAGGCCCAAGCCATCCTAAATGAACTTTCAGAAGCCCGCTCAAACCTAAAGAATCTATTAAACTTAACTTCTGCCAAGCTCCTCATGCGCTCCAAATTCCGAGCTTATGCGCACGGTAATAAGGGGAACAGATTAATGACAGCTCTAGCTAAAAAGCAACTAGACACCTCTCGTATATCCTCCATTAAAACTTCAGACGGTAAACAGCTTAAAGCCACGCCAGAGATAGCCAAAGCGTTCTGTGACTTCTATGCCGAGCTTTATAACCTCCCTTCCCCTAACCAGACGTCGGCTGCTGAAATTAAGGCAGCGACGGATAAATTCCTTGAGTCATTGCTACTTCCAGTTCTGCCCAGTGACAAAGCGTCAACTCTGACAGCCCCAATAACGGATACAGAACTACGTGCAGTTCTTGCATCGATCCCCTCGGGCAAAAGTCCAGGCCCTGATGGCTATTCCATTGTCTATTACAAGACATTTATAGATATTTTAGCACCGCACTTTAGAGATCTGTGTAACCACCTCTTGACCGGGGGAACCCTTCCTCCTCAGGCGCTGGAAGCACACATCACCATAATACCAAAACCAAACAAAGACCCCACGTCATGTGGAAATTACAGACCAATCTCCCTCCTGAACACAGACATCAAATGGTGGGCGAAGATACTAGCGACCCGACTCCAATCGGTCCTACCAGACATCATTAATAGGGAACAAGTAGGGTTCGTCCACGGTAGACAGGGTAACGAGAACACCAAGCGCTTGCTGCATCTGATTGACTGGGCCAGATCAAAGCATTGCCCTTTAGCACTTTTAAGTACTGATGCAGAGAAGGCCTTTGACAGGGTAAGCTGGCAATTCATGTCCGCCGCCATGTCAAGGTTTGGCTTCTCCCCCCAGTTAATCAGTGCAGTATTGACTCTCTATTCGGCCTCCTCGGCCAGGGTCCGGGTTAATGGCTCTCTTTCCCCCCCCTTCTCCATCGCCAACGGAACCAGACAAGGGTGCCCCCTGTCTCCGGTGCTATTTATAATTGTAATGGAGACCCTATTATGCAAGATTCGTCAAAATCCTGAGATTTCTGGACTCAACGTGAATAAACACACTCATGTCGCAGCGGCCTTTGCGGACGATCTGCTTGTTCTAACATCCAATCCCACAACTTCCTTCCCAGAACTAGTGAGAATTTTTGAAGAATTTGGTTCTTTATCCAATTTCAAGATAAATTACAGTAAATCACAAGCGCTTAACATAACGTGCCCTCGAAATATGGTCCTAGAACTCCAACGCACCAACCCATTCACATGGGCCCCGCACTCCATACAGTATCTCGGCGTTCATATCTCGGCCAATCCAAATGATCTATTCAGCTTAAACTACGCCCCGCTCCTGAAAGACATACGTCAGCACCTACAGACAGTGAAGCTCCCATTTGTCTCATGGATGGGCAGAAAAAACTACTTAAAGGCCTACATTGTCCCCAAATTCATTTATCTCATACAAACACTACCTATCTGGCTGCCAAATTCCTACTTCAATGAGATCAAAAGAATCTTCTCCTCCTTTATTTGGAAGAGTAAAAAAGCTAGAGTAGCCTACTCAACCCTAACAAGGGAAAGGAGGTTTGGGGGGTTTGGACTGCCAGATATTCGCCTTTATTACAAGGCAAACCAAGTGATTAGGGGATTGGACATACTAGCTGGGGAGCCGGCGTCAATGTGCGCCCATCTGGAAGCCGCCACCTTTACTTACAGAGAAAAACTCGCCCTATGGGGGGTTCGCCCCTGCTTACATAATTCCACTAATGTATCGTATATGTGGAAAGCGGTACTAGCGGAATGGTCTAAGCTGTTCACGGCCAAAGAGCTGAGATTCCCGCACACTCGCCTCCCTCTATCTTTGTTACAAGCGCATATACACAGAGACATACTTGATGCTTCAGGCATCTGGTCACTTCTCCATAACCACTCACTTGATAGTATTAGAAACCAAAACGGGGAGCTCGATTGGTCGTCCATACTTAATGCACCTCTAGTGAATAAAGCGTCTTTCCTGCAGATACTGGGCTTCCGTAAGGACATTAAGAAACTCGAGATGCCCCCCCCCCATAATACTCCACTAACGTGGCTTGAAGAACGTGTGGGGATACCCTTCCCTGCTTCAAAAGCTTTATCTAAAAGGTACAAGCTCCTTCTCTCAGCCGCCTCGCCAACCATGTCGCATCTCGCTGCATGGGAAATGGAGCTTTCAACAAAATTTTCGGATCCTGAAAAAGCAGCCATTTTAACTAACTCACATGGCTTCTCACGCTGTGTAATAGTGCAAGAAAACTCCTTCAAACTCACGACCAGATGGTATAAAACACCGGTATTTCTTCACAAATTAAACCCTTCCATACCTGATGTGTGTTGGAGGTGCGGCACTGAACCGGGATCACTGTCCCACATTTGGTGGAGCTGTCATAACATACGCCCCTTCTGGCTCCAAGTTGAAAATACTATTAACCAGGTATGCTCTCCACAACATCCATTGATATTGGATCCTAAATTAGTACTACTCTGGTGCCCAAATCAAACCTTTACCCCGTCAAAATCTAATTTACCCACGATGCTACTCACGGCGGCGAGACTACTTGTTCCGCTCAAATGGAAATCAGATAGACCCCCGTCAAAAGTGGAATGGCTGGATAAGGTGGACCAGGTATACCGCCTAGAAGAGTTAGCGGCCTGGGAAATGGGAAACCGCCAGAAATTCCTAAAGGTATGGCAACCCTGGAAGCTTTTTCGTGGCTTTGCTTGATCATCTGAGCTTTCCAACTCTTTCACAGCGACCCCCCCCCTCTTCCCCCCTTGCATGTGCCCTATATGTTAGTCTACATGTTGTCTGCTGTCTGCCCTTGTCTATATGTCATTGTGATTCCTAGGATCACCTTTTTGGCCATATCAGAAGCCTGTCAAATGTTTGGTTCCTAACATCCTTTTTGTCACATGATTTTTTATAAGTCTTTATTTCACACAAATGTTGATATTCATGTGCTTACTGTTTGATGATGTGATTATCCAAATATTACCTGTACTTGTGATGAAGCAATTTGTTTCTTCTTGTACTATTTTGCTGATGTTTAATAAAAAGAAAATTGGCAAAGAATATAACTACTATAATACTGCTCCTATGTACAAGAATATAGCTACTATAATACTGCTCCTATGTACAAGAATATAACTACTATAATACTGCTCCTATGTACAAGAATATAACTACTATAATACTGCTCCTATGTACAAGAATATAACTACTATAATACTGACTCCTATGTACAAGAATATAACTACTATAATACTGCCTCCTATGTACAAGAATATAACTACTATAATACTGCTCTTATGTACAAGAACATAACTGCTATAATACTGCTCCTATGTACAAGAATATAACTACTATAATACTGCTCCTATGTACAAGAATATAACTACTATAATACTGCTCCTATGTACAGGAATATAACTACTATAATACTGCTCCTATGTACAAGAATATAATTACTATAATACTGCTCCTATGTACAAGAATATAACTACTATAATACTGCCTCCTATGTACAAGAATATAACTACTATAATACTGCTCCTATGTACAAGAATATAACTACTATAATACTGCCTCCTATGTATAAGAATATAACTACTATAATACTGCTCCTATATACAGGAATATAACTACTAGGGGTGATCGAATCGAGCTTTGGATCCAAGATCCCTAGTTGATTCGTTCCAGAACTTCGTTTTAATGCTGTACGAAGACCTGTACAGCATTAAAATGTATGTGCTCCAGCGAGGCAAAATTCGCTAAGTCCCAAGTCGCGCAAGACTTCGGTGATTAACATCATGCTTCAATTCTACAACTTTAAAAACATTTTTTAAACAGGAATCCGAAGTCTGCTTTGGTACTGGTAATGTTTTTAAAGTTGTAGAATCGAAGCCTGATGTTATTCACCGAAGTCTTACGCGACTTGGGACTTAACGAATTTTGCCTCGCTGGAGCACATACATTTTAATGCTTTACAGAGACAGGTCTCCGTACAGCGTTAAAACAAAGTTCTGGAACAAATTGACTTCGTAAAAATGACAAGAATAGGACATGTTCTATATTTTTCTGCAATGCTACAAAACGGACACGGACAGTACACGGGTGTGCTTTCCGCATCTTTTGTGGCCCCGTTGAAGTGAATGGGTCCGCATGTGATCCGCACAAAATGTGGATCAAATCCAGAAAAAATATATGTTTGTGTGCATGAGCACTTAAGATGATTAGCAGCTTTATGGTAAATGTGATGTCATTGCTAATTTACATACCAGGATAGGACACCATCTGAAGTCAATCTCTGCACAGGACTGCAGGGAATTTACCACTGATATGCACCAGATGTATTTTTCCCATGTCAGAGAGCATGTAGGATTTGGCATCCATGAAGCCACTAGGTGGCGCCTCTGTATAAGTTTCTTTCATGGATATTTGCCTGCAAGGTTTCGTCAAGAAGGACCTAAAAGATGGTTTCCCTTAATAGCATTAAAAACATGTCGGTGAGGGTCAGTTTGTGGCCAGTAAAGGTGCCTAATCTGAAAGCAATTTTGAGGAACATCTTAAGGCTACTTTCACACTTGCGTAGGTGCGTATCCGTCTGGTATCTGCACAGACGGATCCGCACCTATAAATGCAAATGCTGGTATCCGTTCAGAACAGATCTGTCTGCATTATTCTGTCCAAAAAAATCTAAGTGAAGTCAAGTCAATGGGGACGGATCCGTTTACAATTGCACCATATTGTGTCAATGTAAACGGATCCGTCCCCATTGACTTACATTGTAAGTCAGGACGGATCCGTTTTGCTCCGCATCGCCAGGCGGACACCAAAACGCTGCAAGCAGCATTTTGGTGTCCGCCTCCAGACCGGAATGGAGGTGGAACGGAGCCAAACTGATGCATTCTGAGCGGATCCTTATCCATTCAGAATGCATTGGGGCTAAACTGATCCGTTTGGGGCCGCTTGTGAGAGCCTTGAAACGGATCTCACAGGCGGACCCAGAAACGCCAGTGTGAAAGTAGCCTAAGGTGGTGGTGGGTTTCCTTGCTTACAGGGCCCCAGTAAAGCTACAGTATATAGCTGTTCACTCCTGCTGTATATGTACACACTGAGCATGGTTTCCACTCCACAATAAATCACTTACAGGTGACCATAGCAAATGTAAGCCTTCAAAAACAGGCTTTTGGAAGTGGTAGCTTCCAATGACAGCTATTTCACATTTTTCAAGATAGAATATTTTTTTTTACCTTCCGGAAGATAACTAATGCTATTCTACAATTGCTCCAGTCACCTTATATTGTGAGGTGGACATGGCAGTCTGAAGGATGCCAGGAGGGCACGTTCCGGAATTTGCATTGCCAACTATAAAGTTTGATAGAGGAGGAACAATGGTCTGAGGTTAGCTGCCATGGTTTGGGCCCTGTTCCAGTGAAGACAAAGCCAGAATACTACAGCAGACAATGACATTTAGAAGAATTTTGAGCTTCATGGGAACCATTTGAAAAATGCAATGTTCCCCAAGCACATTGCAAGGTCCAAACAAAATGGTTTTCTGTGGAACAACTAGACCGAACTACAAAGAGGCTTGACATCAAACCCATGCAATATCTTAAGAAGATTAACAAACCAGACCTCATCACCCAACAGCAGTGCCCACCTTCATGCCCATGTGACCTTACCACCTCATGCCGCCTCCACCTCAAAACATTTCTGAACATCTTCCCTTTCTGCAACCTTGAGTCAACAAAAATGCTACTACATGCCCTTGTCATCTCCCACCTAGACTACTGCAACATCTTTCTCTGTGGCCTCACATCTAACAATCTTGCAGCCCCCCAATTCAAACCCACCTCCACTGTCCAGTAAACTCACCTTTCCCCGCAATCCATCTCAAACACTTCCCTGTGTCAATCTTTCCACTGGCTACCCAGAATTTCAAAATACTAACAATTGCATAGATGGCTATCCACAACACGTCTCTACCAAACATCTCTTACCTAATCTCCCAATACCTAGTGTTACGTCATCCTCAAACCAGAACCTGTATCTTCTATGTATCTCTTCTCTGTTCTTCCAATACCTTCCCACACATACTCTGGTCCACCATCTGTCCCCTCACTACATCTCTTCTCTGTTCTTCCAATACCTTCCCACACATAGTCTCTGGTCCATCACCTGTCCCCTTTATATATCTCTGCCCTAATCTCCTGTTACCTCACCACATGTAATCTCAGGTCCACCACCTGTCCCCTCTATACATCTCTCCCTAATTTCCCAATACCTCCCCACAGATGATTTCCAGTGCAGAACCTATATCCTCTATATACCGTAGCTCTGCCCTAATCTCCTGACACCTCTCCACAACCCCCTCCATACATCTCTGCTCTAATTTCCTGATCCTTCCTCACATATCATCTCCTGTGCACATGTTCCCTCCAGACTGTACATCTAACTCACCTCTCGTAAACTCCTAGTCCACAACCTGCTCTTCCAAACAGTTTTGCTCTAGTTTTCCAATGCCTCCTCACATGTAATTTCCTATCCTTGCAAGACTTTTTCTGCTCTCTTCCCTAGATTTCCCCTATTCACTCCCTACATATTAGACTGTCTCCACTTAAGGGCGCATGCACACGGCTGTACTTTTCGTTGTCCTCATTCGATCTGCATTTTTTGCATATTGGATGCAGACCCATTCATCTCAATGGGCCCGCAAAAGATGTAGACGGCACACCCGTGTGTCGTCCACATCTGTAAGTCCCTTCTGCGGCCCCACAAAAAATAGAACATGTCCTGTCCTATTTTTGTCTGTTTTGCGGACAAGGATAGGACATTTGTGAAGGAGTTAAAAAAAAAAAAAAAAGGATGGCAAGCTCTTGACCGCAGTGCTCCAGACAAAAAAAAAATTACCAGGAACCATTGGCTCCTAAACTAAAAAAGTTAGGAGCCAAATTACATTTTTTAGTCGCCAAATTTAAAATGCATATAATTTTAAAAAAAGGACTTTGAGAAAATGAGACGCAGGTCACAGTAGTGAGCCAGCACTACATATAGGAGAAAACAGCACCACATACCTCTCACATCCAGGGACATCTTCTGGGGGACAAGGTGACTTAAAAATGGCGAATTGCGTGGTTTAGAGTTTTTTATTTTTTTTCTGTTACGGCCTTTACCGAGCGGAAATATTTTTTTATATTTTAATAGCTCACACTTTTTGGGACGTGGCGATATGTAATATGTTAATTTTTTATTGTTTGTAAATTTTATATGTAAAACTGGGAAGGGGGCCATTTAAACTTTTAGTATTTTGGTGTTTTTTTTGTTTAACTTTTTATTTAATAACCATTTCTTCCCTTAGGACTAGAACCTGGATCTCTTCATCCCTTGTGCTATTCACCCTGATAGAGATCTATCAGGGTGAATAGGATCTCACACATCTCCCTGCTGCCCTGTGCACACAGCAGCAGGGAGGTTACCATGGCAGCCAGGGCTCCAGTAGCGTCCTGGCTGCCATGGTAACGATCTGAGCCCCAGCAGTATAATCTGCCACTGCCACCAATGGAGGGGATGGGACCCTGTGGCCACCATATAACAATGGGGGGGGGGGGACTTGTGGCCAGTGATAATGGGGGGGGGGGGGAATGAGGCTTTGGGAGGGAACACTGCATCACCAATGAATGTAATTAAAGAGGACCTTTCGTGGTCCAAAGAATATGAACTTAGTAGCTCCGTTCACCCGCTGTGGCCCCCGGTAATTTCAACATTCAGAGCAAGGAGGAGGAAACGCCAGTGTCTGTCCTTCCCCCTGACAGCAGCGCTGACCAATCACAGCGCAGAGAGAGGGAGTTGTTTTTTTCTCCCTCTCTCTGCGCTGTGATTGGTCAGCGCTGCTGTCAGGGGGAAGGACAGACACTGGCGTCTCCCCCTCCTTGCTCTGAATGTTGAAATTACCGGGGGCCACAACGGGTGAACTGAGCGGCGCCCAGGACTAATAGTAAGTGCACTTAGATCCCTGGGCGTGCTCTGTGCAGCCTGCTACTAATAAGTTAATATTCTTTGTACCCATGAAAGGTCCTCTTTAACTCCTGTCGCCAGCGGTATAACAGACCCGGCACCCGGCCTCAATAACAGGGCATGCGATCTGTGGCACCTGAGGGGTTAATTACCGCAGATCGCATGCCCTGTTATTGAGGCCGGGTGCCGGGTCTGTGATACCGCTGCCTATACTTATGTTTTACATTCATTGGTGGCGCAGTGGCGACAGCTCCTCCCCTCCTCCTCCCTGCTATCTCCCCATTGGTGGTAGTGGCGGCCGCGTCACAGTGGAGAGGGAGGGACTCCTTCCTTCTCCACTGACTGTGCTGTGCTACTGAAGAGAACGTAGGCTGCGCAGGAGCGCGGCGGTACAGTCGCAAATGGCGACAAGACTAAAAAGTCTTGTCGCCATCTGCAAATTTTAAGGCGCATTGGCGACCGTTTTGGTCGCCATCTGGAGCCCTGTGACCGGTATCCGTGTTTCATGGATCCGCAATTTACGGACAGCAAAAACAGCTACGGCTGTGTGCATGAGCCCTAAGTCTGATATCAGCAACTTCTACCATCACTATCCAATGGGAGAGAATCTCTGCAGTCCTTTATATGGTACAGAGGTTCTTTTTTCTGCTAGAGAGCCCCAAATCCCCTTCTCATCATATGACCATGAGGTTAAAGGGGTATTCCTATCTGTACGTAAATATACAAAAAGTGGAGGTCCCACCTATGGGGCCCACCTTTGTCTAGTATGGAATCCCGTAGCATGTCGCTGTGAACAGAGAGGAGGCTGCACATGCAACAATTACTTTATTTGCTTCTATGGGAATTCTCACAATAGCCAAGTAACCGTGCTAACCTGTTTTCGTAACTCCCATAACAGCGATGGAGGCATGGGACCCCATTTGCGAAATAGGTGCCTGTACTAGCGGTGGATCTTACACCTATCGTACATTTATGGTATATCCACTGAATATACCCTAAATATCTGGAAGGGAATACCCCTTTAAATAATAATAATTACTGTGATTATCAGTATGCAGTGAGCTTCTAATAGTGATGTCTAAAGGCAGCCAGAATTTTATCTTTCATAGACAGCAACATGGATGCGGATCGATGTTAGTTAGACCCGAGGCATGTAATGTTCAGGTCCATATAGATGTGATGTCTCCATAGTTTTGGACACGTGGACAGAATGCTGTGATATTGATCTTTCCTATAATATTTCTTGAATGCGTTCTCAGAGGAACCTGCGATTCATATATATGATCCCCTTCTGTATATATCCATAACACCTAGAGTAAACATCTGAGAAATGTCACTACACGCCCTATTAATTACTCCATACAAGCCTTTTAAAATGAAGGGAGCATCACCTGTAAGAGACAAGGTACACATCATACAAAGTGTGTAACGCGGTTCTAGTATATAGGAGCATACAATACACCCATCTTCTCATATAACTACTACACCATGACATGTATATAAAGAACAGGAACAGTAGACATATCTCCTCAACTACACCATGACATGGTATACATAATACAGGTACACAGCATAGTAAACTACTACTACACCATGACACGTACATGCAGCACAGGTACAGTACACACTACTACTACACCATGACAGTGTCACGTTCGGGTGTGGGAGGGAAACACCAAACATAGGAGGGAAAGGGGTGAGGGAGTAAGGCCTGGAAACTAGGGAAAGGAGATGGACACCTCCTAGTAAAACCCTAATCGAAATCCTGACTACCAGAATGAACAGACCCCAGAGGTAGGCGAGTTCATACACAGGAATACCTAATGTCCTAACTCACTGTTAAAGGGGAATATTAAATCACCAATATTTATGCAAATATCGATAGATAATATTCATAAATAGGCGCGAATCGTCTAGTGATGACTCCGCCTATTTATGCCTAATTTATCAACAAATCGCTACTGATTGCCTTACGTTAATCACTAAACTAGCTGCATGCGCCTTACTAACTACCGTTAGTAACCACACGTTACACAATAGGTATAAATAACACAGTATTTATTAATCCTTACAGAATATAACATACGTAATACACTAATCATACAGTACCAACAATACACTACAACTATTGCTGCGGTGCCTTACTATAACAAAGGAACATAGGTTTATAACCATATATATCTATAATCAAGGGAATAGATATATATAGTTATAACAGCACACAGCAATAAGTACACATACTATAACAATACACTAATACGGTTCTAACTACACTCACAGTCCCAATTCCTCCCCAGAATTTAACTACAATCTCATACATACACTTTTTCAGGAGCCCACCCAATCCTGGCACTATACTATCCCTACGGGGAATTACAAGGGGTAAATCCAGACACTGCGGCAGCTGGGGTAAACAGGGCAGCCGGGAAGGGGATAACAGGGGTAATACCAGGGTAGCGGGGATCCTGGGGGAACACAGGGGGATTAGAGCAAGGTTTCAGGGGCAAGGGTTAATACACCAAGGGTTATGGGGGGGGGAACCAAGGGAAGCAGGGGCTATAGGGGAACACAGGGGAATTGGGGTCCGCTGGAGGTGTAAGGGTTAATACTGGGAATATAGCCGGGGATCGTTGGTGGTATAGGGAGGGTAAAAAGGGTTAAATGCAGGGACTCCGGGAATAATATAACCGGGGATCGTTGGTGGTATAGGGAGGGTAAAAAGGGGTTAAATGATACTCAGCGGTCCTGCTCGTTGTCCAGGGGGACTCGTTAGTCCAGGGGATGCTTCTTCCTGCCGGTGGTCTTCTTGACTGCTGAGCGGAGCGCCGCCGGCGTATTTAAGCTTGGCGGCGCCCGCAGTCCCCCCATTGCCGCCGTGCGCATGCGCACTGCCGGCCTGAACACGCGGGCCGGCGCGGTGATATGACGTCACCGCGCTGGCCCGAGGATCTCAGAGCACGCTTCCAGGGGGGGGGGATCCTTTGATCCCCCCCCCTGGGGGGATCAACTCTTTGTTCCCATGTCTCTGTTAGGCGCACCATCTCCGGCGCGGCCGGACATAATTGTCCAACTGTCGGTCTCTTCCACCCCCCCAGCAGGCGCATTTCCGTGGGATTCCGGCCATATATGCCCATAGATGCTTGGGGCACATCTATAAGCATATATGAACGGACATTATTTCACATAGGGGCAGGAATAAGCCCTCCTATATACTGTATAGGGGCACATCTATATCCACAGATGTCTGGGCCACATCTATAGATATATATGTACCCGTACCCCTGAAACCCACCCCTATAACATGCCCTACATACATAGAGATGCATGCTGCCAAGGGGGCACACTTATATCTCCATGTATGCCACACATCCCAACTGGACGGGCCCAGAAGAAGGGCCTATATATATAT
This sequence comes from Bufo gargarizans, assembly GCF_014858855.1. Taxonomy (NCBI): domain Eukaryota; kingdom Metazoa; phylum Chordata; class Amphibia; order Anura; family Bufonidae; genus Bufo; species Bufo gargarizans. The sequence goes on along the minus strand of NC_058081.1, from coordinate 55,344,880 downwards.
ATATATATATATATATATATATATATATATGCGCATATATGTCAGGGCACATATACATATATATACCTGAACATGCCACTTCCCTCAACACTCACCCTATAGGACCCTGTTACTAAAGTCAGGACTGAGACAACCTGTTCCTCCAAAAGGAAGGACAAACAGGAGCCTCCCTCAGGCCTTAAAGGGACACTGACAGGCCCAAAAAGCATATTTAGGGGTATATATGACAGTATAGGTCTTATAAAGGGTATTAAAATCATCTAAGTATCCCCCCTGTCCACCTCATAAATACAGTAATCTGAAGTTTTATAACCTGCTTTCCTGGTGTTCAATCTGCCCTGCTTTCCTGGTGTTCAAGTTGATATGAAGCACCGCCCCTTGGGCAGATTGAACACCAGGAAAGCAGGTTATAAAACTTCAGATTACTGTATTTATGAGGCGGACAGGGGGGATACTTAGATGATTCTAATACCCTTTATAAGACCTATACTGTCATATATACCCCTAAATATGCTTTTTGGGCCTGTCAGTGTCCCTTTAATACAAATGACAGAGAAATGCAACACACAAAACAACCCAAACAAAATACAAAAGGGAAAGAAAACACTTAACTTCAAGTGGCTATGGCAGCACCAGGAACTCAGCCCAGATCCACACACCAGCTTTCCACAACTCAAACTGAAGCTATAAACCGCATAGCATAGTGGGAGAAACACCAATAAATAGAGAAGGTTAAATGACCATAATAACCACACCTGGGGAAAGAAGGTGTGACAGGCACCAGAAACAACACAGATGAAATTGGATCCAAACGGAAAACATGTCGGATCAAACCACGTGTTGCCAGTCTCACCGATCTCCTGCCACCTGTCGCGGGAACATCCGTGACAGATAGGTATACACAGTACAGGTACAGTACACACATCTCCTCCTCACACTACTACTACACCATGACAGGTTTACAAAGTAGAGGTACAGTACACACATCTCCTCCTCACACTACCACTACACCATGACAGGTTTACAAAGTAGAGGTACAGTACACACATCTCCTCCTCACACTACTACTACACCATGACAGGTATACACAGTACAGGTAAAGTACACACATCTCCTCCTCACACTACCACTACACCATGACAGGTTTACAAAGTAGAGGTACAGTACACACATCTCCTCCTCACACTACTACTACACCATGACAGGTATACACAGTACAGGTAAAGTACACACATCTCCTCCTCACACTACCACTACACCATGACAGGTTTACAAAGTAGAGGTACAGTACACACATCTCCTCCTCACACTACTACTACACCATGACAAGTATACACAGCACAGGTAAAGTACACACAACTATTCATCCAGCAATTAAGGATAAAGTATTAATACATGGGTCAATGAGAAAGTACAAAATCCAGCTAGAAAATTAACCCTTCTACATAACAGTCACTTAAATTTTAATTTTAACCTCAAGACATATACTGATTGTCCATTAAATCCACAGAGAAGGCTATGTAGGTTAGCTATGGGTGGGGACAATATCCCTATTTATGAAACCCTAGACTAAACCCTCTGCCCAGGGACGACCCCTAATGGTGGGGACTCCCTGTCCTTGAGCCTAAGGCTATCAGCTCCTATATAACCCTTATTGGTGTCACTGATAGAAGAAAGCCTAAATGGACAGCAAGACAAAACAAACACAAATGTTGTGCACAATGTATACAGCCCTATTGATGTAAAAGCATCAAAAGGTACATGGTGCACTAGACTCACTTATTAAAAGACACCCTATTAAATAACTGTTTGTGGTCACCAACAATTGATACAGTGAACCCCAAACAAATGATACACTGAACCCCAGTACACACAACTCCTCCTCACACTACTACTACACCATGACAGGTATACACAGTACAGGTACAGTACACACATCTCCTACTCACACTACTACTACACCATGACAGGTATACACAGCACAGGTACAGTACACACATCTCCTCCTGATACTACTACTACACCATGACAGGTATACACAGTACAGGTACAGTACACACATCTCCTCCTGATACTACTACTACACCATGACAGGTATACACAGCACAGGTACAGTATACACATCTCCTCCTCACACAACTAATACACCATGACAGGTATACACAGCACAGGTACAGTACACACATCTCCTCCTCACACTAATACTACTACTACACCATGACAGGTATACACAGTACAGGTACAGTACACACATCTTCTCCTCACACTACTACTACTACACCATGACAGGTATACACAGCACAGGTACAGTACACACATCTCCTCCTCACACTACTACTACTACACCATGACAGGTATACACAGTACAGGTACATTACACACATCTCCTCCTGATACTACTACACCATGACAGGTATACACAGTACAGGTACATTACACACATCTCCTCCTCACACTACTACACCATGACAGGTATACACAGTACAGGTACAGTACACACATCTCCTCCTCACATTACTACTACACCATGGCAGGTATACACAGCACAGGTACAGTACACACATCTCCTCCTCACACTACTACTACACCATGACAGGTATACACAGTACAGGTACAGTACACACATCTCCTCCTCACACTACTACTACACCATGACAGGTATACACAGCACAGGTACAGTACACATATCTCCTCCTCACATTACTACTACACCATGGCAGGTATACACAGCACAGGTACAGTACACACATCTCCTCCTCACACTACTACTACACCATGACAGGTATACACAGTACAGGTACAGTACACACATCTCCTCCTCACATTACTACTACACCATGACAGGTATACACAGTACAGGTACAGCACACACATCTCCTCCTCACACTACTACTACTCCTCCTCACACTACTACTACTAGACCATGACAGGTACACACAGTACAGGTACAGTACACACATCTCCTCCTCACACTACTACTACACCATGACAGGTATACACAGTACAGGTACAGTACACACATCTCCTCCTCACACTACTACTACACCATGACAGGTATACACAGTACAGGTACAGTACACACATCTCCTCCTCACACTACTACTACACCATGACAGGTATACCGTACATAGTACAGATACAGTACTCACATCTCTTCCTCACACTACTACTTCTACTACACCATGACAGGTATACACAGTACAGGTATATCAACGCAACAAAGAAAAAACTGAGTCCCAACGGGCTTCAAGTCCATAGTGTATTTTATTCAAAAAAAGTACAAAACATTAAAAGATAGAGACAAAAACATCATGATTAAAGTGCAGTATACACCTAAGGCGGCTACATATAGATATACATATAGCATGAGGAAAATAACATAATTGACTGTGTCTGGTAGAAACAATTGCCAGTAAAATAGTACATACGTGTCCACACCCAATGCAGATCAAAAGTCACACAATTTCATGGAAGTTTGGATACATATGTATCTTAAAAGCATGATTCAGTTCCCCACCCCTAAGATCTGCATATAGCTCCAGTATGTACAATAACACCTGCACAACATTCTACTGCAGACAGCACATACAGTTGCAAGAAAAAGTATGTGAACCCTTTGGAATGATATGGATTTCTGCACAAAGTGGTCATAAAATGTGATCTGATCTTCATCTAAGTCACAACAATAGACAATCGCAGTCTGCTTAAAATGTAATGTAATGTAAACATTCACAGTGCAGGTGGAAAAAGTATGTGAACCCCTAGACTAATGACATCTCCAATAGCTAATTGGAGTGAGATGTCAGCCAACTGGAGTCCAATCAATGAGATGAGATTGGAGGTGTTGGTTACAGCTGCTCTGCCCTAAAAAAACACACACACACCAGTTCTGGGTTTGCTTTTCACAAGAAGCATTGCCTGATGTGAATGATGCTTTGCACAAAAGAGCTCTCAGAAGACCTACGATTAAGAATTGTTGACTTGCATAAAGCTGGAAAGGGTTATAAAAGTATCTCCAAAAGCCTTGCTGTTCATCAGTCCACGGTAAGACATTGTCTATAAATGGAGAAAGTTCAGCACTGCTGCTACTCTCCCTAGGAGTGGCCGTCCTGTAAAGATGACTGCAAGAGCACAGCGCAGACTGCTCAATGAGGTGAAGAAGAATCCTAGAGTGTCAGCTAAAGACTTACAAAAGTCTCTGGCATATGCTAATATCCCTGTTAGCGAATCTCCGATACGTAAAACACTAAACAAGAATGGATTTCATGGGAGGATACCACAGAGGAAGCCACTGCTGTCCAAAAAAACCACTGCTGCACGTTTACAGTTTGCACAAGAGCACCTGGATGTTTCACAGCAGTACTGGTAAAATATCCTGTGGACAGATGAAACCAAAGTTGAGTTGTTTGGAAGAAACACACAACACACTGTGTGGAGAAAAAGAGGCACAGCACACCAACATCAAAACCTCATCCTAACTGTGAAGTATGGTGGTGGGGGCATCAGGGTCTGGATGGATTGTTATCATCGAAGGAAAAATGAATTCACAAGTTTATCAAGATATTTTGCAGGAGAACCTAAGGCCATCTGTCCACCAGCTGAAACTCAACAGAAGATGGGTGTTGCAACAGGACAATGACCCAAAGCATAGAAGTAAATCAACAACAGAATGGCTTAAACAGAAGAAAATACGCCTTCTGGAGTGGCCCAGTCAGAGTCCTGACCTCAACCCGATTGAGATGCTGTGGCATGACCTCAAGAAAGCGATTCACACCAGACATCCCAAGAATATTGCTGAACTGAAACAGTTCTGTAAATAGAAATGGTTCAACTACAGGAAACGTTTGGTTGAAGTTATTGCTGCCAAAGGAGGTTCAACCAGTTATTAAATCCAAGGATTCACATACTTTTTCCACCTGCACTGTGAATGTTTACATGGTGTGTTAAAAAAAAACATGGTAACATTTAATTCTTTGTGTGTTATTAGATTAAGCAGATTGTGATTGTCTATTGTTGTGACTTAGATGAAGTTTAGATCACATTTTATGACCAATTTGTTCAGAAATCCATATCATTCCAAAGGGTTCACATACTTTTTATTGCAACTGTAGTATACCTCATGTAAACAAGTAACACCTGTAATATACCCATAAAAAAATGGGACACCCACCTCAGGAATGTGGTTCTCCTGAGGTGGGTGTCCCATTTTTTATGGGTATGTTACAGGTGTTACATGAGGTATAGAGATGGCTTTGCGGTTCGTCCGGCGGTCATTTAGCAGTGAACTCGTGAGCTTGTGAGCGGTTCGCCAAACATGCGAACATATGGCGATGTCCAAACTGACGCATGACACATCTATCAGGTGGGACAGGACAGCCAATTGAGACGTTTCAGCACATGGACACACCCCCTACCCTATAAATAAACCGGATCTGGCAGCCATTTTACATTCAGTGCTTTGCCAGTGTAGGGAGAGGTTGCTGTGTGGAGCAGGGACAGACTGTTAGGGACACCAACCACTAGCTAATAGGGCCACAAAAGTCCTTTTAAGGACTGGTGTAGGTGTGCTATCGATAGGTGTGACATACTGAGGGGTGTGATATACTTATAATATACTTTCTAACATAGAAAATATATTATAGTGCATTTGTATTGTGCAGCAGTTGTGTGCAGTTCTGCTGAGATACCGCAGCTACATAGAGGGACAAACGCTATTGGAATAACTAATTGCAACTGGTGAAATATACCTGTTGCCCAAAAAAAAAAAAAAAAAAAGATTAAGGGTCCATTCACACATCCGCAAAATGGGTCTGCATCCGTTCCGCAATTTTGCGGAACAGGTGCAGACCCATTAATTTTCAATGGGGCCGGAATGTGCTGTCCGCACTTCCGGATCCGCACTTTCGTTCCGCACTACACCTGCTTCCACCAAATATTGATTAAGGGGTTTGATATACCAGCTTCCAGCAAATAGTCATTAAGGGGTTCTATATACCTGTTTCCAGAAAATACTGATACAGGGGATTGATATACCGGCTTCCACCAAGTATTGATTGAGGCCGGCGACACACCAGCTTCCACCAAATATTGATTAAGGGGTTTGATATACCAGCTTCCACCAAATACTCATTAAGGGGTTCTATATACCTGTTTCCAAAAAATACTGATAGAGGGGATTGATATACCGGCTTCCACCAAATATTAGGAGGTGTAAGCAATATAAAGGGGCACACTCAGAAGGGAAACACAATATAGTAACGAATAATGGATTAGTCTAAATGGATTATTAGTCTAAAAACAAACCCCTAAAAAAATATATAAAAACATACATGTAGACACACACATACCTATGCAAATGATGTGAAACTATAATAGGGAGGAATTCTCATGGGTGTATTGAAGTCCCAAAATTCTGTGTATACAACAGCGTGCCAGCAATGTCCTATAAATATACGTGGATGCTGCTCGTATACCGAAACCACAGTGCACAATGTTTATGCTGTGCTGGATTCCGTAGCGTGTAAGACACAACTGGTACAAAATGTCAGCTGAATCCAAAGTGTTCACTCCACAGTGCAATTGATTAGATATAACTTATGCTTGCTTCATAGATTCTGTAATGCTCGTAAACGAGCGTGGTCTTACCCCTCTTCACTGCTCTCCGCAGCGTTGTATCCAGGCGGCCGTGCACACACAGCGTGCTACGTGATGTGCTGGCCGCACGTGGCGTCCCACGTAACCTGGTTGTCCGGGGGACCGAGTAGACGCTTTAATGACGTCCCTGTTTGGCGAATGCTCTTTCAGCTTTTGGATTACTCTTCCAGCTTTTGGATTCAAGCAGGTTTTCTTACTTTATTTCATATTTCTTTTGGTTCCAGGCTTCCTTTTTCTTTGTCCACGCTCACTCTGTATGCCAGACGCGTTTCAGGGTCTAACACCCCTTCCTCAGTGGCCAACTGAGTGAGCGGATCCTCACTCCTTATAAATGGGATATCGTTACCCACAATCCCAAATTATTTTGTGCATTGGATAATCTCTGGACTGGATTTCAGTAGTCATACATGTGTCTTATAGGATAAAACCATAAATAACCCCATACATTTGAATACTCATGTTAGGAACACTTAAAAGTTATTAAAAATAGATATAGTAGAAGACTGCAAGGTCTAGCAATCGTTTTCAGAAAAATCGCATCAAAAACGCATCAGTGTGAATTAGGTCTTTTTTTTTTTTTACCTAAAAATGTCAAATTTGTCCTCAGAAGTAGATGCCTGCCTTCTGTTTATATGTTGTTTAACTCAAAAGGCTATATTTTTGTTTTTCAAAGCAGAGGTGAAGTGTAATATAATGTTTCAAAGAAGACGTGAAATGTAGTATTGCAGCCTAGGGGAGCCGTCCGTCAGGGAGGGGAGATCACGGTGCCGATAGTCGGCCACACCGCGATGTCCCATCTCCAACGGACAGTGCCCCCTTACAGGAACCCAAAGACCTCCATCTCAGCGTTCAGGCCTCTAGGGATAATTGTGTCGTATTCAAAAATTCTACGGGACTCCTGCCTTGACATATGTGCGATGTGGTTTCCCCCTCTCCACACCTTTTTTACCCTCTCAATGGCTACAAATTTCAGACCAGTTGGGTCACAATTATGTTTGATTTTAAAGTGTTTAGATAATGAATGGGTCTCTAGACCTTTCTTGATGTTTGCCACATGTTCTGCTACTCTCTTTTTCAGCGTTCTTTTCGTCCTGCCTATATATTGTTTTCTGCAGTCGCACTGTAGCAAATATATGACATCTGTAGAGTCGCAGGTCAAGCACTCTTGTATCTCTACAGTAAAGGAATTCACTGTAGACACTACTTTTGTAGTTTTTTTCGGAAAATTTGTAATTCTACAGTTGGCACATCTGCCACATTTGAAAAATCCATTCACTGTCAACCAATTATCTTTCTTCTGGCTCTCTTTTCTCACTTTAACTGTTGGGGCTATTTTTCCAGCTAAATTATTCGCCCGTGTATACGTGATCTTAGGGGCTTCACTTAACAGCGGACCTATGCTTCCAAATACTCTTTTCCATCATCCTGTATTGGGAATTAAAGGGAAGGATGATCCTCAACACCTCATCTCGTGGTTGGGGATGACTCGCCAAGAAAAAGTCTCCCCTCTCCATTTCCTTCACCTTCTCCAATGATTTGTCAATTACATGGGCTGGGTAGTCCCTTTCCAATAGCTGTTGTTTCAGGCCAGTGGCTTCCTCATCAAATTTGCCCTCGTCCGTACAGTTTCACCTTAATCTACAGAACTGACTCGTTGGCACATTTAGCAGCTACCGTGGAAGATGGCAACTCGCAAACCTGATGAAGCTATTTTTAGCCACCGGCTTGAAAAACGTACTACAATACACTTGGTTCCCTTTCACCTGTATTTCTAGGTCTAAAAACTCAACCTTCTCTCTGCTGACAAGAGAAGGTTGAGTTTTTAGACCTAGAAATACAGGTAAAAAGGGAACCAATTGTATTGTAGTACGTTTTTTAAGCCAGTGGCTAAAAATAGCTTCATCAGGTTTGCGAGTTGCCATCTTTCACGGTGGCTGCTAAATGTGCCAACGAGTGGGACCTGAGGGTGAGCACCTTATCCATACGGTGAGGGGGTGAGCCGCTGTATTCTTGTGAGTCTTCCACCAAATATTGATTGAGGCCTGCGATATACCTGCTTCCACAAATACTGCTCTTCTATAGTACTTTGTCACCGGGTCATTTTGAAAATGACAGGCAGAGGAAGAGGCAGGCAATTCCGCAGGGGTGGTAGGGGTCTGGCAGGTGCACCAGGACGGAGCCTAAGTGGGAAGTTGGAGAAGGTGCGTGTGATTGCGTCAAAGGACGCACCAGAGTTGCTTGAGTGGCTCACTCCTCATCCTCTGTATCTGCACCCTCCTCACTGTGTGCACCCCCAAAGACACCTCCACCATAGCCCCTCCACTCGAGTCAGAGGAATTATTTTCCCATCCATTCCCAGACCTTACTGATGCGCAGCCATTCTTGGCATGGTATCAGGAAGAGGAGGTAGCAACGGCCGCCACCCAGCAGTCTGACGACAGTACCCAGATCAGCCCAAGGATGGAGGTCCCCGCTGTTGCTGCCTACTCCGAGATCTCTAATGTCACTGGTGGTGAAGGTGGCTATGATGACGTGTCGATTGATGTCATGTGGGTGCCCACAAGAGAGGAAGAGGAGGGGAGTTCAGAGGGAGAGACAGAGCAGCAGATGGGGGTAGAAGGAGGAGAAGCAGGCAGAACTCGCAGTGCACAGGAGCCAAAAAGCAGACTGCAAATGTATCTGGAGCGAGCCATCCACCATGCACAGTCACATCTGGCGCTCCCAGGACGCCGGCCCATGGCTCCACAGTATGGGCTTTTTTTAACGTGTGAGCTGATGACAATAGTGTTTCCATCTGCAGCCTGTGCTGTCAATGCATAAGTCGCGGTAAGCCGAACACTCACCTAGGGACCATCTTAAGAAGACACCTGGCCTTCCATCACAGAGCCCAGTGGGAGCAACACAGTCAGAACCCACAAAGCCACACTCCCGGCGCTCCACGTCCTGCTTCTTCTCCTACTCCCATTTGTCCTCCACTCCACCTTCCACCGTGCCGTCGCCGAGTTCATCTGGCAAAAGGCAGGATTCCGCGGCCCAAAATGTTTTAAACGTAAAAAAGTTGATGGCGCCGGATAACCCTCTTGCCCAACGGCTGACCGCTGGCTTGTCGGAACTCCTAGGCCGCCAACTACTGCCATATAAACTGGTCGACTCGGAGGCCTTTAGAAAATTTGTTGCCATTGGCACACCACAATGGAAGGTCCCCGGCATCCCAGAGCTATATGGCCATGTTCAGCAGCAAGTGAATGTATCTCTGGCACACAGTGCCAAGATAGAACTGACCACAGACATGTGGTCTAGCAAACACGGGCAGGGAAGGTACATAACTTTTACTGCCCACTGGGTGAACCTTCTGACAGCTGTCAAGCATGCAACCCGTAGCAGCCATGTGGATTTGGTGTTACCGCCACGGATTGCATGCAGGCCTGCCTCTTCTTCTCCTCCGTCTCCTCCTCGGCTGACTCCTCCTTTTCCACTGCTACCGCCTCTTCCGCTGCACCCCCTAAGCTCCCCAGAACCTATTCGACGTGCCAGGTGAGACGTTGCCATGCTGTGCTGCCACACCGGTCCTGCACTGCTTTCAGCTCTGCGGTCACAGGCTGATCAGTGGCTAACCTTGCTCAATTTGACAGTTGGTAAAGTGTTGTGCGACAACGGTGCCAATCTTTGGCCATTTTAGAAGATTTTACATGGCCATGGCTCGCCTTGCTGACATTCAGCGGCGACACCACCTGCCCGTCAGACATCTGATTTGTGACAGCCCGACGCGCTGGAACTCGACCTTGTATATGCTTGATAGGCTGCGCCAGCAGAAACATGGTATTAACGACTACCTGTACGAACTCTGCATCAGGACAGGTTCTGGGGAGCTTGGTTTCTTTTCACCAGTGGCTGCTCACGTGCGACGCATGCAGACTTCTGTGGCCATTTGATGAGATCACCAAACTGGTCAGTCGCAGCCAGGTCACCTCCAGTGACATCGTAACTTACGCCTTCTTTCTGGAGCGTGCATTGCGTTGTGTCATTGATCAAGCCGTCGAGGAGCAGGAGCTGGAAGATGAGGAAGTCGCAATGCTAAATTAATTCCCAGGGGGTGCTAGTCCATCTGAGACAAGTCAGCAGGAGTCTGAAGAGGCATCAGAGGAGGATGGTGACTGGGTGGAGGAGGAGGAGCAAGAAGAGCAGGCTTTAAACTTTTCGGGGATCCCTGGTGTTGTCCGTGGCTGGGGGGAGGAGACCGAGGACGACATTCTTCTGGGCGTTGAGCAGGAGCCAGGGCGATCCACCGCTTCCAATTTAATGCAAATGGGGACCTTCATGCTCCAGTGTTTGAAGAGGGACCCTCATATAAAAAGCATAAAGGACAAGGACCAGTACTGGGGGTCAACGTACTTAGACTCCCAGTACAAACACAAAATGGAGGACATGTTACCAGCATCACAGAGGGCTGTCAGAATGCAGCATTTCCAGGCCTTGCTGTGAGAGATGCTGCATTCTGCTGTTGTGGGCGCTGGCAGAGGAATTTCCACCAACAGCGAAACAGGTGCAGGTACCAACTCTACCGAGCCTGCAAGAAGAGGGCGGTTTGAAGATGTGTTGGTCACTTCAGATATGAGATCATTCTTGCAGCCTCCGGATCCAGCCTCAGGGAACATCTAGACCGACAGGTGTCCGACTACATCGGGGTAACGGCCGATGTGGACGCTCTGAGAAGCGAGGAACCCCTGGGCTACTGGGTGTGCAGGCTTGACCTGTGGCCAGAGCTGGCACAATTTGCCATGGAACTCTTGGCTTGCCCCTCGTCGAGTGTCCTGTCCGAAAGGACGTTCAGCGCAGCAGGGGGGATCGTGACCGATAAGCGCACTCGCCTAGCTCACGACAGTGTGGACTATCTCATATTTCTAAAAATGAATGAGGCATGGATTTAGGAGGAATTCAACACCTGTGATGACCACGTTTAATTGAATTTCCTCATGCCAGCCCCCTTATATCCGCCACCACCCAGAACAAAGAATGGTCCTTGTCTTTTGTAAATACAGCGGCATAAAAGGCCTTTTCTGTTCGGTAAATGCCTAATGTTTGGGGCCTGTACTCCATTGGCCTGCAGTAAAATTGTTATCCAATGACCGTCTAATATACCTCCAGCCACATAATCACTTGATCTTTTTAGTACGGTGAATGCCTAATTGTTGGGGCCTCGGAGGAATTCAACACCTGTAACGACCACGTGTTATCGAATTTCACCTATTATCATTTGGGGTTTATTAAAGAGTGGGGAAACATATGTATTTGACATGTATTTGTACTGGCCTACAGTAAAATTGTTATCCAATGACCATCTAATACCTCTAGCCACATAATCACTTGATATTTTCTGTACGGTGAATACATAATTTTTGGGTCTTGTAATCTAATTGGCCAACAATAAAATTGTTATACGGTGACTGCCTTATGTACCTCCAGCCACATAATCACTTGTTCTTTTCTATATGGTGAATGCCTAATGTTTAGGGCCTGTACTCCACTGGCCTGCAGTAAAATTGTTATCCAATGACCATCTAATATACCTCCAGCCACATAATCACTTGATCTTTTCTGTACGGTGAATGCCTAATGTTTGGGGCCTGTACTCCAGTGGGCTACAGTAAAATTTGTATCCATTGACCGCATAATGTACCTCGAGCCACATAATCACTTGTTCTTTTATGTCAGGTGAATGCCTAATTTTTAGGGCCCATACTCCCGTGGCCTAAAATAATAATTTTCTAGGCTCCAGCATGGCACATTTTTGAGAATTTCAGTTTAACAGCATAAAAATGGCCCCTGATTAAAATACATATTTTTGGTGGGAATTTTGGTAATTGATCTCCCTCTAGTGTGTCTATGTTGTGGGACTATTTGTGTACTTCTAGTAAGTATTTGGTGGATGCAAATATGACCTGTATGTTTTCCAGGTTCGCCTGCCATTAAAGTAAATGGGGCCTGCCACGAGCTTGCGATCGCGAACCGTCCCGGCCGATGTTCGGCCATCACTAATGAGGTATACTATATACTGTCTGCGATAGAATGTTGTGAAGGTGTTATTGTACATACTGGAGCTATATGCAGACCTTAGGCATGAGGAATTGAACCCTGCTTTAAGATACATATGTATCCATACTTCCATGAAATGTTGTGACTTTTGATCTGCATTGGTTCAGGGTGTGGACACGTGTATACTATTTTACTGGAAATTGTTTCTACCAGACACAGTCAATTTATGTTATTTTCCTCATGCTATATGTATATCTATATATAGCCACCTTAGGTGTATACCGCACTTTATTCATAATGTTTTTGTCTCTATCTTTTAATGTTTTGTACTTTTTTGAATAAAATACACCATGGACTTGAAGCCCGTTTTTTTCTTTGTTGCGTTGATGTATCCGGTTAGTGCTGAGTGGGCTTATTAGGGGTTGTGGCTACGTTGATCAGTATTAGTTGTTCATGTCTAACTTGTATACTAACAGCACAGGTACAGTACACACACACAACTCCTCCTCACACTACTACTACTACACCATGACAGGTATACACAGTACAGGTACAGAACACACATCTCCTCCTCACATTATTACTACTACTACTACACCATGACAGGTATACACAGTACAGGTACAGTACACACATCTCCTCCTCACACTACTACACCATGACAGGTATACTGTACATAGTACAGGTACAGTACACACATCTCCTCCTCACACTACTACTACTACTACACCATGACAGGTATACACAGTACATGTACAGTACACACATCTCCTCCTCACACTACTACTACACCATGACAGGTATACACAGTACAGGTACAGTACACACATCTCCTCCTCACACTACTACTACACCATGACAGGTATACACAGTACAGGTACAGTACACACATCTCCTCCTCACACTACTACTACTACTACTACTACTACTACACCATGACAGGTATACACAGTACATGTACAGTACACACATCTCCTCCTCACCAACTACTAAACCATCACAGGTATACACAGTACATGTACAGTACACACATCTCCTCAGCTACTACTACTACACCATGACAGGTATACACAGTACAGGTACAGTACACACTTCTCCTCCTCACACTACTACTACACCATGACAGGTATACACAGCACAGGTACAGTACACTTCTCCTCACACTACTACACTATGACAGGTATACAAAGTACAGGTACAGTACACACATCTCCTCCTGATACTACTACTACACCATGACAGCTATACACAGCACAGGTACAGTACACACATCTCCTCCTCACACTACTACTACACCATGACAGCTATACACAGCACAGGTACGGTACACACATCTCCTCCTCACACTACTACTACACCATGACAGGTATACACAGCACAGGTGTTGGACACATATCTCCATTACAGGAGCCATATCATTTTACAAGATTATTATAATTAATTTGGTATTATTAGATGCATATAGTGTAGATGTGAAGCAGGATATAGATTGAGAGAATTGCAGTTTGGTCAGTGTGTAGGAGATTCAGGACACAGGGACTCAGGATCCTGTGAGAGGCTGGACAGGGACAGGAAGGGCCAGCCCTGCAGGGCGAGCGAGGGCTGGGGGAGGAGGTGAGAGTCTGTGCTGGCACAGAAGGAGGGAGACTGCAGGGGAAGGAGACACACCTCAGTTTGGAGAGATAGAGCTACCTGCAAACAGACAGATCCGGGAGGGAGAGCAACAGACAGCAGCAGTCACTTCTGGGGTGAAAGAGACAGTGCAGGAGTGAGAGTGCAATAGATAGTGCACCCAGGGCTGCTGGATAGTGACAGGCGACCCACTGCAAGTGCACGCAAAGTGTGACCAGATCAGAAGCTCAGCCTGTGCCAGCTGGATCCTGTTGGACAAGGTAATTACTCTGATAACTATCTATATACTGGCGATATGCTGCATACTGTATAGTCATTGTCACTAGCAGCAGCTGTGACACTTTCCTGGGACACGTCTCCTTACATGTGGGTGTGTATATGTGCCTAGGCACCTGCAAGAACCAAGTGTGCATTTCCTCCCTACATTCCGTATTAATACGTACAGACCACATATGGATGTATATGTCCCTTGGGTTGTGTGAATGGTGGTGCAGAGGCTGTTTATTTATTAGAAGTATCTTTTGGATTGCTCCCTATCCTGGATGGGGGGCAGAGAGGACCCATGCCAAACTGACAGATGGGGCAGGGTGTTGGCAGCCACCAGCTGCGCATATCGGATATTCCTGCCGGGCCTTGACACATTTTACTCCTGTAAAATTCATGTGAGAGCAGGTCGGACATTGCCTTCCATTGTAGTCATCATATTGATGGTATTTGTCCCAAATAAGTTATTTTTGGGCAGCGTTTCTTACAATCAGGGCTGCAGATGCCATGTAGGCATCACCTGCCGATGTTGGGGGGGGGGGGGGGGGGCGACTGTGGAACCAACCAGGTTGGACTGCAACACTATGAACAAGCACCAGTCCCTCCTATATCAGAGCGGGGCTGGTTGAGTAAATGAGCGTTATCATAGAACACCCCCCAGGACCGATGACTGGTAAATTTTTATATAAATGGAAGAGATTTAGAACAGGAGTTTTTTTATGCATCCCGGATCAGTGGAAGGTATTATTATTTTGTTATCAGCCATTGAAAGCGCAGCAGAGATCCCAGCTCCTGTGTTTTATTTGCTTTGGGGTGTGGGCAGTGGTAACACCCATGTTGGTTGGACACAATGCTTTCCTTCGACTGCTCTGACTGACTTTCCATCTCAATTAATCAGGAGAAGAATTCCATGCAGGACATTACTGTAACGACTCAGGTCAATGCATTAGAAAGATCACTGAGGGCAAAAGCAGCTTGGATATCGCCTACCCCCTCCCTTGTCTATGGACAGTTCCCAGATGCCCCCTCCCATGTCTATGGACCAGTCACCAGTTATAAAGCCTGGTTCCTGTTCATTAATATTGATCAAATGTCCCATCCTGTTGTTGGGGTTCAGTTCAAGTTGGTTCTTTGCTCTTTTGGTGCAGGACTCCCCTCTGCATAGACACGGTAAGAAGTATCGTCCTTTGGATCATAGAAGAAAATCAAACAAGATCCAGGTTCTCCAGTCCTTGGTGGAGCAGCAGCAAAAGAGGGTCACTTCCAAGACTGGAGAATGTGTTGCTTGGTTGCCCCTTATCCTCTCCTCAAAATATGCCCCTGGTGCTGAAACTTATAATACACCAATGTCCATATGGTCTTGAGAGAATCCTGGAGCCACTGGGGTAGATTTACTAACCCCAGCTAAAAAGTAGACAAGCATAAATGTAAGATGCACCAAATTTAGCTTACTTTGTAGCAAATGTTTGGTGCAATTCTGTTGAAAATTGTTGAATCTTAAGCCAAAACTGCCTTGTTGAGCTGGAAAATTGAAACAGGCAAACTAAGCGTAATAGAGTTTTTTTTTTGACCTTCAGATGGAAGATCTTGACCATCAATGTCTGACTTTGTCCCCGATAATGACTGGTCCATTATAATTTTAGATCTCTTTCACAAGACCGATACAGATAGTGTCAGGATCTGTTCTGCCAGTTCAATCAGTTTTGTCTGTGATTGCATTCAGTGTGCGCATTTTTTCCGGATGCCCCATTTACTTCTATGAAAACAGAGCTGCGTGAAAAACGCACAATATAGATAGAACATGCTGCAATTTCTCCTGAACGCAGAAAAGATACACGAAAAACTACTCTCGTGTGCACAGACCCATCAAAATGAGCGAGTCATGGTTCACTACACGCATCGCACCCAGATGGAAAACTTGCTCATGTGAAAAAGGCCTTAAAGGTAACGTTCAACAAATTAGATTTGTAGATTTCACAGTGACTCTGGTCTAAGGGTTAATGTCTTCTGCCTTGGGGTATTCCAGCCATTGATGCAAGAACATGGCAACCTGGCGGCCAGACATTACCCAGTCCAAGTCTGAACATGATCTGAAGAGTCCAGCCATGTATGAAGGCCCCTTCCAGACTCTACAAAGCCAGTGTTTTAGGCTGGGTGTGGTATGATCTCTGACAACCTAAGTGTCACAAACCCTTGGAGAAAAGACCCCTGGTATAACCGGTAAGGGAGCAAATACAGTTTGAGAACGTTTGGCTTCCAGCTATACTTCTCAACTCTCCCAAACATATGTAGATTTTGAATTAGTTTCCAGTCGCCTTTGGCAGCAGCTTATCTCCTGAAGAAACATAATTAGGAATATCCAACGTGCCTGATCCTTCATTCTCCTGATATCTTCTGACACCCCCATATACATAGGATCCACTCTATCTTCACCATTCATTCAGAAGTAAACTTCATGTAACACCAACCTATGAAGACGCTGAAACCTGCGTATAGTGACGCCATTATATTTCCTACTTCTAGTAAAACCCGTCTGATATCTCCTATCTCCCGTTTCTGCACTGGCGAGTTGCTTCGTCCCTTATCTAAATCCACCCTGAGATCCTTATCCTTTTTGAATGAGCTTATTGTTACCTGACTGCCATATTGAAAAAGCCGCAATTACAATGTAGTTTTGCTCCACAGTTTGTGATCCTCACTCCTCTCTTATTCCCCACAAACTAAGCTGGCTGACAGCTATACTTCCTGAACACCAAAATACATATGCTTGCTCGGCCAAGCATGCATGTGTTGGTTGCTGCCAGACAACTCTAGTGGTGACTTACGTCCCATGAGAAGAAAAGGATAAGGCATGATGAAATCCAACAGACGGATCCTTCCTTCCCCTGACATCTTCCGTTGGGTAAAGTTGGGAGGCCCCCATATATATTTTGATCTCACATTATAAAGGCATATACTATAGTGATAGTCTAAGGCAGTAGATTATATAAGATTTCTATTTACTCCATCCTCAGTGGGGCGAGACGCTGGATTATGAGACGAACCATTACAATTTACTGATGCCATTGTGAAATAGGATTCTGGATTATCAAGCAGTTGTGTACTGGAACCAGTTGCTGGATTGTTGGAATTGCTATTGATTATTGAGTGGTAGGTGGTGTCTTATGTATCCAGTCATTTAGAAGATTACAGTAATGATGACTCAGGCTGATTTACTGGCAGTCCTGGTGACTGATGGCCTTCTTCTGTCCCCTAGTGACCCTACACCCATAGACTCACTGTTCCTTTAAGGATTTTAATTGCTTGCAATGGATTTGATGTAAGGGGCAGAGGATTAATGCTGAGAGTGCATTACAGAGCATAGTGCTGCACAGGGGTGGACTGGTCATCGGCAGGGAAATTACCCAGAGGGCCGATGCCCAGGGGGCCATTCAAGCAATCCTCTATGCCAGCGACCAACCACACATGCCCTCCTGAATTCAACTTCTGTGGCCTAAGCCCCCTGCTTCATATCTTAATCAGAGAGAAGTGGAGGAAGAGAACAGAAAATGGCAGCTATTGATGGCCACCACAGAGGGGCAGCTTTTGGGTCAATATATTGTGCTGCACTGTGGTATTTGGTTCTGCCATGATAGTATTTCGCGCTATGGTATTGCTGCTCCTGCTTACTTGTGTTGCCCCGCCTTCTGTCAATTTAGGCCCATTTTTAACATGGGGTCACTTTTAGTTTTTTTCCAGGGCCACTTTAAGTCCCCAGTCCGTCCCTGGAAGTGCACAAGTCCTCTAGAGACCTTTCAGTTATCAATACCTGTGACAAAGCCCCCAATCACCAAATGTTTTCATAGTGCAGATGACCAGTATGGATTTTTTTTGTCAGTAATTATATTAGTTTTATTAAATTTTCAAATTTTTAAAGCAAAGTCAAATGATTCAATGGTGATTGTGAGCAGCCACCACTAGAGGGCGCTTACTGCATACAGATTTATAGTGCTGTATATATCAGTAAGCAGTGAGCTCCTCCTAGTGGTGGTGGCATACTGCTAACATTTTTCACTGAATCTTATAATGGGACTCATAAGTAGAAAGGAGCTCTGATAAAGACATTGTGTAATTTGGGGATGAAGGCCTTTGGGCACCACAATCAGCATTGCCCCAAAAGCTGCTCTAGGACCTTTGTTTAAATACTTAGTCTAGCACTTGGTCCTGGTCGTACACATTCCAAGCTTCTGCCCTTGTAGCTAACATGTGGCATGTATTGCTTTATCAGTACCTGCACAGAGTGTAGCCATGGAAAATATATGTGCAGGACCTAATCGCCAGAACTTGTATTCATGGTGGCTTATATGGTCTTAGACTAGTTGTAAATGTAAAGGTAGTCTCTGTTGCCCTACCGATCCATCATTGGTGCACAGGTGCGGTTTGCAGCAGTCTGTATTCTGCCGATAAGGGCTCATGCACGCGAACGTGTGCTGGCCGTGCCCATATTGCAGCCCACAAACAGCGGGTCCGAAATATACGGGAACCAGCCGTGTGTGCACCGTGGAGCAGAGGTACGGATCAGAAGCCCATGCAAACGCACCGCAAAAAAATAGAACATGTTCTATTTTTTGGTGGTATGGAACGTATCTTGCAGCCAATATTTGTGCATTGCAGACCTCTATTTGTGGTCCACAGCACGGGCACAGGGCACGCACGATTAGTCCTTACAGAGATGATAATAAAGCAGCCAGAGACGTAGCTTGAAGAGACGTAGCCGGCAACAGGGCCACCACCTACCATGTGCTTATTATAGTACTGGTTCTTTTTTTATGTGGCAGAAGGATCTTTGGGTGCCCTCAGGCTCCCGGGCCCAGTAGCAACTGGTATCGTTGCACCCCCTATAGCTACACCCTGGAAAGCAGTTGTTATTTGATGACAAGTTGTAGGAGAGTGAAGAATATAATTTCCTTCCCATATTTCATCTGTTATCAGGAAGTAAATCTGAACGCTGTCATGGAATTGCTGTATAGGCAATGCACACATAAGCCACCTGCTCAGTGGTAATTTCAGATGCTTGCGGTAGGAATAATTATTGCACTGAAAGTTATTCCATTGTATTTTACATATTTCAGTAATTATGTGTCTCGGACGGCTGACCTCCTCCATAATTATTGCCGTGTTGTAGCTCAGTGAACCAAATGCAAAGAGGAGCTTCTACCTTATGCTATATGGATCCCCGATGGTAGTAGTAGTAGTACTACTTCATATAGACTCTGGACCTGACACCCTTGATCCACAGTGGCCATATGTCATCCCTGCAGTCATTACCTAGACCAACTCTATAAGGTCTGAATCAGATGGGTCTGGCTGCTGGGACGCCAGCAAAGCCCATAGGGACTATCACTAGAGAAGTGACTGTGCACGCGTCACCCATTTTCCAATGAACTGAACATGGAGAAGTTCCTAGAAGTCCCATTCATTTCAATGCGGAGTCACTCATGTATGAAGGTAGCCACCTACTCATTTGCTAGCCAGGAACGAAAACTATAGGTTCCCAATGGCTGGACCTCTGCTGATAAACCTAACGACATGCGGGATTGATCTGTCGTATAGATATTGAGTCTTCCTCCTAAAGTAGAGAAGCAGAGCTCTGCCAATCTAATATCCATAGAGCCTAATCTACAGCAAGGCTGGGGTCCAATTTGGGGGCCCAATAAACTAAAGGGTTTATTAATTTATATACAGACGGCCTGCGTTGCCAGATTTTAACATAAATAGGAGTGGGGCTGTTTTTGATGAAAAAAATATTTTCTTCCCAGCCAATGCTATAATACAATACTCTGTATCTCATGACAGATGGCATCTGCCAATGACAGTCGCCAGCCTCAGAAAGACGCTGCAGACCAAAATTTTGATTACATGTTCAAGCTCCTGATCATTGGAAACAGCAGTGTGGGTAAAACTTCGTTCCTGTTCCGCTATGCCGACGACTCTTTCACCTCCGCCTTTGTCAGCACCGTGGGAATAGACTTCAAGGTGAAGACGGTGTATAGGAATGAGAAGAGGGTGAAGCTGCAAATCTGGGTAAGAAATGCTAAATTATTGTCTATGTGAAGCCTGAAAAGTCCTTTTGAGACATGCAAGCAAACACTGTCTACCTAATTAAAGGGATCCCCCAGATACGAAGAATATCATATCATACAATAACCTTTCTGAAGTGCATCTAAAATAGAAAATAAAACAACTTTGCAAATAGTTGTTTAAAAATCTCTGTCATTTTGTTTCTACAACTCCTGTGCAGACTTAGGCCTCTTTCACACGAGCGTGGCGTGTTAGGGCCGGAAAATATGCGGGTGCGTTGCAGTAAAATGCGTGATTTTTCCGCGCGAGTGCAAAGCGTTTTAATGCGTTTTGCACCCGCGTGAGAAAAATCGGCATGTTTGGTACCCAGACCCAAACCCGGACTTCATCACTGAAGTTCAGATTTGGGTTAGGTGTTGTGTAGATTTTATTATTTTCCCTTATACCATGGTTATAAGGGAAGATAATAGCATTCTTAATACAGAATGCAAAGTAAATTAAGGATGGAGGGGTTAAAAAAAAAAAAAATGTTAACTTACCTGCTCCATAGCTGCCGGTCTCTGTTCTATCTTCAGGACCTGGCAAAAGACCTGTGATGACGTCACTATGGTCCAATCACATGGTTCATCACCACGGCGAGGGACCATGTGATGTGACGTCACCACAGGTCCTTAGCCGGCAGCTCAACATTACATAAGAAGACAGAGATCCGCAACTACGGGATCAAGTGGACTTGGCGAGTTAATTTTTTTTATTTTTAACCCCTCCATCACTATTTTACTTTGCATTCTGTATTCAGAATGCTATTATTTTCCCTTATAACCATGTTATAAGGGAAAATAATAATGATCGGGTCCCCAGCCCGATCGTCACCTAGCAACCATGCGTGAAAATCGCAGCGCATCCGCACTTGCTTGTGGATGCTTGCGATTTTCACACTGCCCCATTCACTTCTATGGGGCCTGCATTGCGTGAAAAACGCAGAATATAGAGCATGCTGCGATTTTGACGCAACGCACAAGTGGTGCGTGAAAATCACCGCTCATGTGCACAGCCCCATAGAAATGAATGGGTCAAGATTCAGTGCGGGTGCAATGCGTTCACATCACGCATTGCACCCACGCGGAATACTCGCACGTGTGAAAGGGGCCTTAAAGGGCATCTCTCAGCAGATTTGTACCTATGACACTGGCTGGACTGTTACATGGGCGCTTGGCAGCTGAAGGCATCTGTGTTGGTCCCATGTTCATATATGCCCGCACTGCTGAGAAAAATGTTTTATTATATGCAGTCACTGTCTGGTCAATCAAAGTGCAGAGGGCGCAGCAGTTGCAGAGAGAGCAGAGCCTCTACGTGTAATGGCAACACCCCCATTGCTCCTATATCCAGCTGTCAGAGCAGCTTTCTGATGAGTTTCAGGCAACAGTCTGCAGAGGTAGTAACCTTGAAGCCTGTACTGGATTTACACAGTATAAACAGCCCCTGTGTAGTCTGTTCCTGAGGTTATACCCTCCATATGTTCCCTGCTTCCTTCTAGTCCTCTTGATGTATGCAGAGCTGAGAGAGGGACAGTGTAAACAAATCTGGACTTATGATAGATCCCCCACCCTACACACATGCATCTTAAAACAGGGAGGGGATAAAAAAAAATGACATCTGGTATCATTCTTGGCCTATAACTGGGCAGCTAAAGCTATGTCCACCTTTGGACACAATTTTGCATAGAATAATTCTACATACAGTATAATGAGTTAAAAATACATTACTTATCCTGTACTGATCCTGAGTTACATCCTGTATTATACTCCAGAGCTGCACTCACTATTCTGCTGGTGCAGTCTCTGTGTACATACATTACATTACTTATCCTGTACTGATCCTGAGTTACATCCTGTATTATACTCCAGAGCTGCACTCACCATTCTGCTGGTGTAGTCACTGTGTACATACATTACTTATCCTGTACTGATCCTGAGTTACATCCTGTATTATACTCCAGAGCTTCACTCATTATTCTGCTGTTGTAGTCACTGTGTACATACATTACTTGTCCTGTACTGATCCTGAGTTACATCCTGTATTATACTCCAGAGCTGTACTCACTATTCTGCTGGTGCAGTCACTGTGTACATACATTACTTATCCTGTACTGATCCTGAGTTACATCCTGTATTATACTCCAGAGCTTCACTCATTATTCTGCTGTTGTAGTCACTGTGTACATACATTACTTGTCCTGTACTGATCCTGAGTTACATCCTGTATTATACTCCAGAGCTGCACTCACTATTCTGCTGGTGCAGTCACTGTGTACATACATTACTTATCCTGTACTGATCCGGAGTTACATCCTGTATTATACTCCAGAGCTGCACTCACTATTCTGCTGGTGCAGTCACTGTGTACATACATTACTTATCCTGTACTGATCCTGAGTTACATCCTGTATTATACTCCAGAGCTGCACTCACTATTCTGCTGGTGGAGTCACTGTGTACATACATTACTTATCCTGTACTGATCCTGAGTTACATCCTGTATTATACTCCAGAGCTTCACTCATTATTCTGCTGTTGTAGTCACTGTGTACATACATTACATTACTTATCCTGTACTGATCCTGAGTTACATCCTGTATTATACTCCAGAGCTGCACTCACTATTCTGCTGGTGCAGTCACTGTGTACATACATTACCTGTACTGATCCTGAGTTACATCCTGTATTATACTCCAGAGCTGCACTCACTATTCTGCTGGTGCAGTCACTGTGTACATACATTACCTGTACTGATCCTGAGTTACATCCTGTATTAGGGTACTTTCACACTTGCGGCAGAGTGATCCGGCAATCTGCATGCAAACGGACAGCATTTGTAGACGGATCCGGATGTGGATCCGTCTCACAAATAAATTGCAAGAACAGATCCATCTGTCCGTTTGTCATACGGACAAACGGATCAGTTTCTATTTTTTTCACATTTATACTGGTCTGTACATGCGCAGACCGGAAGGACAGATCCAGCATTCTGGTATTTCCGGCACTAATACATTCCTATGGAAAAAAAATGCTGCGTTATTATCTCCGTCCTGAACAGTCAAAAAGACTGAACTGAAGACATCCTGAACAGATTTCTCTCTATTCAGAATGCATGGGGATAAAACTGATCAGTTCTTTTCTGGTATTGAGCCCCTAGGACGGAACTCTATGCCGGAAAAGAAAAACGCTAGTGTGAAAGTACCCTTATACTCCAGAGCTGCACTAACTATTCTTCTGGTGGAGTCAATGTGTACATACATTATTTATCCTGTACTGATCCTGAGTTATGTCCTGTATTATACCCCAGAGCTGCACTCACTATTCTGCTGGTGCAGTCACTGTGTACATACATTACTTATCCTGTACTGATCCTGAGTTACATCCTGTATTATACTCCAGAGCTGCACTCACTATTCTGCTGGTGCAGTCATTGTGTACATATATTACTTATCCTGTACTGATCCTGAGTTACATCCTGTATTATACTCCAGAGCTGCACTCACTATTCTGCTGGTGCAGTCACTGTGCACTGTGGGGATTCGCTCTGGTAGTTAGGATAAGCGGGCACAGTACAGAGGCAAAATACAAGTTCGTAATTCGAACTTCAGTGTTTATTCACACATAATGCCAAAAACAAAACGTCACTTTTGCAGAGTCGGTGTTTCTTCATACCCAATGGCAAACTAATATAACAAAAGTCACCTTGGTGGCAGTTCTGCCTCAGAAAGTCCAAATACAGGCTTTAGGCGACCGGTTCCCTGACACACGGGTCTGCGCTTTCCAGCCCAGCACAGGCCTCAGATCCCAGCACACAGCCATGGCTTCTGAGCCCAGCTGCCTATTTAAGAACAGCCAGGTGCTGCCAAAACCCGGACCAGCACTTAAAATCCGGTCTGGTGTTTGACCTCACCTGGCTGGAAATTAGCCCAGCAGTCCCAGACCAAACCTCTCACTGTGTCACAGTACATACATTACATTACTTATCCTGTACTGATCCTGAGTTACATCCTGTATTATACTCCAGAGCTACACTCACTTTTCTGCTGAACAGGTTTTGGGAAGTCCAATGCCACTATATAGCAACTAGGTTCAGACAGAATCGCTGTTTTCTTACTACCTGGAGATGTACATGGGGCTGGGCGGATATTATATATATTGACCCTGTAAGGGCCGTAGCGAGTGTTTCCTTGGAATTAACGATGATTATTACAGTGAGTTCTTGCAGTTCTGACCTTTGCATTTTATTATCTCTGCAGGACACAGCTGGACAGGAGAGATACCGCACTATTACCACTGCCTACTACAGAGGAGCCATGGGATTCCTGCTCATGTATGACATCTCAAACATGGTGTCATTCAATGCCGTGCAAGACTGGTGAGCAAACAATACTGGGAATGAACACCATTTTGTATTCTACTGATACTACAGCTTTATTATACTTCAGAGCTGCATTCAAAATTCTTCTGGTCATTGGAAACATTTGGCTCAGGATCACTCAAGTAATATAACATATTTACAAAGCTGGTCAGATTTTCATGTAGAACAAGATGTCATGCACGGGCCCTGTATAGCAGCACATGCAGAGGCCGCCGAACACAAAATATCAATCCAGTTGTGAGTGGTGCCTCTGCACCCCTAAAGCTTTGACCCTGGGCACATAAAGTCCCTTTAAGGCCTCCTGCACACGATCGTAGGTGTCCCGTTGCCGTATTGCGGACCGCATTTGCGAATCCGCAATACACAGGCACCGTTCCGTGTGCATTCCGCATCACAGATGCAGAACTATTCACTTTAATGGGTCCTCAAATCCGGAGATGCGGAATAGTGCGTAACGGAACCCTATGGAAGCACTACGGAGTGCTTCCGTGGGGTTTCGTCCCGTACTTCCATTCCGCAAAAAGATAGAACATGTCCTATCTTTTTGCGGAACGGCCGGATCGCGGAACCATTTAAGTGAATGTGTCCGCGATCCACTGCGGCTGCCCCGCGGTCGGTGTTTGTGCACACGTTCGTTTGCAGGAGGCCTAATTCTGTATTATAGAGCAGTACGGACTATGTGTGGTGCCATATGATGTCATTGTACAGCATGGTTTTAAAAAAGGACCTGCTACCACTCCTGACATCTCAGTTTTAGGCCCCATGCACACGGCCGTGTTTCACAGCCGTGTGCGGGCCGTGGAACCGCGGCCTGGATCCCTCCTGAGAGCAGGAGCGCACGGCGTCATTGGTTGCTATGACGCCGTGCGCTCCCTGCTGCCGGCACAGTACAGTAATACACTGGTAAAGATCATACCAGTGTATTACTGTATTGCGGCGGAAGCAGGGAGCGCACGGCGTCATAGCAACCAGTGACGCCGTGCGCTCCTGCTCTCAGGAGGGATCCAGGCCGCGGTTCCACGGCCCGCACACGGCTGTGAAGCACGGCCGTGTGTATGGGGCCTTAGGCCGAATGCACACAGCCGTGTTCCGCGGCCGAGAGCGGTCCGTGGTATGCCGGGCTGGATTCCTGTTCAGAGCAGTAGCGCACAGCATCATTGGTTGCTATGACGCCGTGCGCTTCATGCCGCCTCTGCTGTACAGTAATACAATATACGAGTGTATTACTGTACAGCAGCGGCGGCATGAAGCGCACGGCGTCATAGCAATCAATGACTCCGTGCGCTCCTGCTCTGAACAGGAATCCAGCCCGGCATACCACGGACCGCTCTCGGCCGCGGCACACGGCCGTGTGCATTCGGCCTTACGAGATAGTTGTATTGCTCAAGGATTAACAATTCTGGAGTATCTTGTCTTAAAACTCAGTTTTGTGCTGCTCCTCTGTTATTACACCTAGAAATATATGCATATATGTCTGCTGGGTGTTACCATTTGAAGGTGTGTCCCTATACAGTCTGACACTATCCAACCAGTGATTGTACTGCCAAACTGTGCATGGCGGAATGGCAACACCCAGTTGTCAGTTTATTCAAAATTTTCTAAGAGGATTTACTGAGGAATGGCAGACTATACATAAGAAAAGATTATTTAGATTATCATATAACATGGAATAGAAGTATATGGGTCCACATCTGAGCCGCATTTTTTGCAGATCCATTCACTTCCATGTGCTGTCCACATCCGTATGCCCGTTCCGCGGCCCTCAAATAGAACATGTCCTATTCTTGTCCGCATCACCGACAAGCACAGGACTGCTCTCTTGAGGGCCGGAATGTTCTGTTCCGCAAATTGCCGAATGCACGCGGCCACCATCCGTGTTTTGCGGATCGGTAATTTGCGGACCGCAAAATGGACACAATCGTGTGCATGAGGCCTACAGAGGTATTTTTTTCTGAAATGTAGCATGATTCCTGGTTACATTAGAGGTATAGTATGGCGCATTATGGCGGTATACAACTTGTAAGGAGCTGTAATAGTGCTGTGTGCAAGAACCATGCTGCAGATTGGGTTCAGGATTGGATCAATCAGGCCTAGGGTTGCCACGGGGCCAGTATTCCGCAGGCCTGGCCGGTATTTTGTTCAGAAAGCTGGTAGTATTATTATCTTTCTGTCAAGGTCTGCACATATTGATTTTTCACCTTCCTCTGGATTGGTTTGGAGCCGGCGGGAAGTTACTGGGATCTCTGGCAGGAAGAAGGAAGGCAGGCGTTGAGCTGGCGGGGGAGCAGCTCTGATTGGATGTCGGAGCACTGGCGGGAAGTTACTGGGATCTCTGGCAGGATATCGAAGCAGGGCAGGCGTTGAGCTGGCGGGGGAGCAGCTCTGATTGGATGTCAGTGCACTGGCGGGAAGTTACTGGGATCTCTGGCAGGAACAAGCAGGGCAGGCGTTGAGCTGGCGGGGGAGCAGCTCTGATTGGATGTCGGTGCACTGGCGGGAAGTTACTGGGATCTCTGGCAGGAACAAGCAGGGCAGGCGTTGAGCTGGCGGGGGAGCAGCTCTGATTGGATGTCGGTGCTCTGGCGGGAAGTTACTGGGATCTCTGGCAGGAACAAGCAGGGCAGACGTTGAGCTGGCGGGGGAGCAGCTCTGATTGGATGTCGGTGCACTGGCGGGAAGTTACTGGGATCTCTGGCAGGATATCGAAGCAGGGCAGGTGTTGAGCTGGCGGGGAGCAGCTCTGATTGGATGTCAGTGCACTAGCGGGATCCTGGATGGGAGGGGTTTTCAGAGCTACATGTGCCAGGAATTACTGAGGACAGTAAGGAGTGGAGGCAGCGTATGAGCAGATGCCAGGCCAGCCCCTAAAGTGTGACCACCAGAGTGTGTTGGCTGTGGGCTGCGCTACACTAACCTTTGACTGTCCTTGGCGACTCTGGCAGGGGAAGGGTTCAGTCCACACCAGGTAGGAATCAGATAAGACCACGCCCCCAAGACCACACTCCATTTGCTCGTGGCCAGCATTTTTTGCTAAATACGGTGGGAACCCTAATCAGGCCTATGCCACTCTGTGCACCCGTGCTCCTCTCCTTCATAATTGACAGGGCCATGTTCCTGTATAGTCATCTCGTTTGGCTCTGACAATCAACAATGAGAAGGAGGGGCCGTCAGGGGCAGCAGGAGTAGCAAGGGTGCACAGAGTGGCTTAGTACTGTCCTCAGTGCACTTAACCGTATATGAAATAAAAATGCTTTTTCTTCAGAATGACGCAATGAATTCAGGTAGTTTTTCTGGTGACAGATTCCCATTAAAGGGGTGTTCCAAACAAATCAATATATGACCTATACATAGAACATCAGGAGAATGAGGGTCCTCTGTTACCAGGGTGCAGCACAAGTTGTCCACTAAGGGCTGGAGAAGAGTGAAATTATGGCATATCCAAACAATATTCCCTAAAAGTCTGGTATGCGGACTGGTGTCACTACTGGAACCCCTACCTAATGGCAGAATAGAGTTCCCTATTTTTTGGACATGTTGGGCATTAAGAGAGGGGTAAGCTGGATGCCAATGTGTATCATATTAATCATATTAGAAGTTGGGGTTAGTCCTCTATCTAGAAAATTCAAAAAGCCTGAAAGCTGAAACATAAGATGCCCTGCAGAGGACTATTCACTGGGTCACAAAAAGCAGTAAAAATGTCTACATAGTTATTAAAAAAACTTATTGAAGAGGGTTTGCTTTGACAATGGAAGTTCTTTCCCTTAACTTTGTAGGGCAACCCAAATCAAAACCTACTCCTGGGACAATGCACAAGTCCTGTTGGTTGGAAACAAGTGTGACCTGGAAGACGAGAGAGTCATCTCTGCAGAGGATGGACGTAGACTGGCTGAAGAATTAGGTAAGGGGGTTTGGAGGGGGTTCATATGAGAAATTCACTTTTATAGCATAGCGTTAGAAAAAGTGTATTGTCCCAGTGTGTACAATGCTGTGTAGCTGGATGTCGGTGGGCCTACAGTGTGATTGCCAGCCAGGTGCAGACTGGGAACTTAAAAGTGGCCCTAGAAAAAAACTAGAAGTGGCCCCATTTTGTAGACAGGTTCAAATTAACAGCAGGTGGGGCAACATAAGTAGGTGGGGGGGGGGGGGGGGGGGGTCAACAATACCATGGTGCAAAATACCATCCCAGCAGAACCAAATAACACTGTTTAGCACAATATACTGCCCCAAAAGCTGGCGCTCTGTGGTGGCCATTGTAACAGATCTCCTGGCACCTCAACTGGGTGCACCCCCTGGGTTGATGGATGCTCCTAGTGCTTCCCGAGGACTCCAAGTACTCCACTTGCCACAGTAAACACTGCCGACCCCACAAACCACCGCAGCTTAATCGGGATCTCACTGTCTTCTACCCAGCCTGGATCTATGACAAGGCTTCCAGTGGGTGCACCTCGCTTTCTTCAGAGAGCGATGCAGGGACAGGAACAGCTCTTACAATAGCTAGGGATTGTACTTTGGAGAGCATAATGATTATAATAATCCCCAGAGTGTAGTTCTCCAATCCCCCAAACATGAGCCCAGACTTCATGAAGGGTAGAACAGGACACTCCCATGGGGGACCTTGTGGAAGACTGAGACAGTTTCTTACATACAATCACATGCAGTTACAGGTAGAAAGCACCCACCTGTGATACAATTAATCAACACAATGGGATAACGTAATCACTCACAGGCAGAAACTACCCATTTTTCCCTTTGTAGAATAATGAGCCGGGGGGGGGGGGAGAGTCTCCATAGTTCTGGGTCCATAGTCCAAAGGATGGAGGCTAGCCCTCGGGCCGCTCACAGCCATCAACAGCTGCCATCTTCTGTCCTCCTCCTTCAGTTGTCTATAGAGCAGGGGGCTTAGGAGGTAAGGGGGCCACAGCAGTTGAATTCAGGAAGGCATGTGCGGTTGCTGGCCGGGTACATGAGTACTTGATTCTTAATTACTGTTGAGAGCTCATTATGTACTCGGTCAGCTGCAGAGAGAAGTGCTTGGGTGGCCCCCTGGGGCATCGGCCCATCAGGAAATTTCCCTGTAGGGTCTATGGCAAATCCGCCCCTATTGACGGCACTCAGGGCCGGTGCAAGGATTTTTGCCAGCACAAGCGAAGCTAAATTTTGGCGACCGTATTTTTTGCCCTATAAGACGCGCCTAGGTTTTAGAGGAGGTTAATAAGAAAAAAATATTTTCCATTACACCTCAGGTCAGACCAGCAATTAACCAATGTTAATCAGACCTCAGATCAGCCCCCAATGCCTCAGATCAGCCCCCCATGTCAGCCATCATGCCCCCATGTCACATTTCTCCCCCTCAAGGCCTCCATGTCACATTTCTCCCCCTCCTTGTCACATTTCTCCCCCTCCTTGTCACATTTCACCCCCTCAATGTCACATTTCACCCCCTCAATGTCACATTTCTCCCCCTCAATGTCATATTTCTCACCCCTTCATGTCACATTTCTCCCCCTCCATGTCAAATCACCTATGTCACATCAGCCCTCACATTTCTCCCCCTCCATCCATGTTGTAATATTTCTCCCCCCTCCATCCATGTTGTAATATTTCTCCCCCCTCCATCCATGTTGTAATATTTCTCCCCCCTCCATCCATGTTGTAATATTTCTCCCCCCTCCATCCATGTTGTCACATTTCTCCCCCTCCATTCCATGTTGTCACAGTTCTCCCCCTCCATCCACGTTGCCACATTTCTCCCCCCTCCATCCATGTTGTCACATTTCTCCCCCTCCATCCATGTTGTCACATTTCTCCCCCTCCATCCATGTTGTCACATTTCTCCCCCTCCATTCATGTTGTCACATTTCTCCCCCCTCCATCCATGTTGTCACATTTCTCCCCCTCCATCCATGTTGGCACATTTCTCCCCCTCCATCCATGTTGCCACATTTCTCCCTCCTCCATCCATGTTCCATTTCTCCCCCCTCCATCCATGTTGTCACATTTCTCCCCCCTCCATCCATGTTGTCACATTTCTCCCCCCTCCATCCATGTTGTCACATTTCTCCCCCCTCCATCCATGTTGTCACATTTCTCCCCCCTCCATCCATGTTGTCACATTTCTCCCCCCTCCATCCATGTTGTCACATTTCTCCCCCCTCCATCCATGTTGTCACATTTCTCCCCCCTCCATCCATGTTGTCACATTTCTCCCCCCTCCATCCATGTTGTCACATTTCTCCCCCTCCATCCATGTTGTCACATTTCTCCCCCTCCATCCATGTTGTCACATTTCTCTCCCTCCATTCATGTTGTCACATTTCTCCCCCTCCATGTCAAATCACCTATGACACATCAGCCCTCCATGTCACATTTCTCCCCCTCCAGACCTCTGCTCCCCAGTCTACAACGCTTTCTGCTGGAAAAAAACATGTCTGCCCAGCCGAGTGTGCATATCCATGGGGGCATTGGGGGGAATAGCTAATCTGACCTACAGCTCTCTTAAAGGGGTATTCTCATCCTACATAGACATTTATAAATGCGAGTCTCATTTCTGGGACCTACACCTCCAGAGTGAAGCTCCTCCCTGGCCAACACGTAAGTGAATAGAGGTGACAGGGAATACAGCTCCTGTAGAAATGAAAGGGACACTCGGGATCCCAGCCAATCACCTGTTTGAAGAAGCTGTGGCCTCCTCACAGTACTGTCCATTGTATAGTGGCTGTGCCTAATATTACAGCTCAGCCCCATCCACTTGCACCTAGGCCATGCAACTGATGGACACTGGCCTAGGAAACAGCTGATTGGCAGGGGTGCCTATCCTGAGTATAGGTCATCAGTATTAAACACTCGGACAACCCCTTTAAGTGCATACCGCAGTCCTTATCCTGAAAAAACACTGTATTAATACATCAGCATTGTAAAACATGTGTTCACATGTCTAAATGCCAAGTTGTTCTGACCAAGAAAAAGAACATGGCCAAGGTCAGTCCATGGTCTGAAGAGAATCATCGCGTTCCATAATTGTGAATCATCGCTCACGTGTCTTTTCTTATTTTCTCCTCAGGATTTGAGTTTTTTGAAGCAAGCGCGAAAGAGAACATCAACGTGAAACAAGTGTTTGAGCGTTTAGTGGATGTCATCTGTGAGAAGATGAACGAAAGCCTGGAGAATGGGCCGTTACCATCAAGTGGAGCCACTCAACTTAGTGATGCCGCCCCCAAAGAGCAGAATAACTGCTCTTGTTAGTCTAGTGTCCAAAATAATTCTGTAGAACGCCCAGTTAGGTCAGAGAGATGTCTCTTGTTATATGTAACGCTCAGAAAATGTACCTGCCCTCAGGGGACAGTTTCCCCCTGGCTGTATGAGGCCTACAGGGATGGGGATGACTACTCCTATGACACTTCCCAACTGAGAGACATATCTCGACAGACGTTGTTACACAGAAATTCCCAAGCTAATAGATTGTTACAGTAATATATAAGGCATCTCAAAAACATTGGGAGAAAAGAGAGCGCCGCACACAACCAATCCAGAAACCGTAGGTAAAGGTCTATGTGGTCAGCGTACACCACCCTATGGTATGATAGCATCTCAAGAAGCTTCACACTCAGGTGCTTCCAAGGGCCCAAATCTGCGTTTCCTTGCCATTAAGTGCCAAAGAGTAACCCTATGTGCCCACAGACATACCGTATATTTTTAAGTACTGAGAGATCCGCAAAGCATTGCTCTGCATGGTTTTCCGATGCTCTGCATGAACCTTTATTGTGTGTGGATGGGACTTTCCATGATGGACTGAGGGTGGGATCACGCTGTGCTCACTGACATACAGATTCTTATGTATATATTCGGGTATCACAAATGAAGGTGTTAAAGCTCCAGATGTTCCATGGTGTACTATAATTACTAGAAATACGGTATATGACATGTTTACATTTTTAATAAAAGGAAGTCGGTGTATTAGGAGGAGAAGTCTGTGTGTCCTAAAGTCTATGTATTGGGATGAGCAGAGGTCTGTGTGTCTTAAAGTCTATGTATTAGGATGAGGAGAGGTCTGTGTGTCCTGATGTCTGTGTATTAGGAGGAGGAGAGGTCTGTGTGTCCTAAAGTCTGTGTATTAGGATGAGGAGAGGTCTGTGTGTCCTGATGTCTGTGTATTAGGAGGAGGAGAGGTCTGTGTATCCTGATGTCTGTGTATTAGGAGGAGGAGAGGTCTGTGTGTCCTGATGTCTGTGTATTAGGAGGAGGAGAGGTCTGTGTGTCCTGATGTCTGTGTATTAGGAGGAGGAGAGGTCTGTGTGTCCTGATGTCTGTGTATTAGGAGGAGGAGAGGTCTGTGTGTCCTGATGTCTGTGTATTAGGAGGAGGAGAGGTCTGTGTGTCCTGATGTCTGTGTATTAGGAGGAGGAGAGGTCTGTGTGTCCTGATGTCTGTGTATTAGGAGGAGGAGAGGTCTGTGTGTCCTGATGTCTGTGTATTAGGAGAGGTCTGTGTGTCCTGATGTCTGTGTATTAGGAGAGGTCTGTTTGTCCTGATGTCTGTGTATTAGGAGGAGGAGGAGAGGTCTGTGTGTCCTGATGTCTGTGTATTAGGATGAGGAGAGGTCTGTGTGTCCTGATGTCTGTGTATTAGGAGGAGGAGAGGTCTATGTGTCCTGATGTCTGTGTATTAGGAGGAGGAGAGATCTGTGTGTCCTGATGTCTGTGTATTAGGAGGAGGAGAGGTCTGTGTGTCCTGATGTCTGTGTATTAGGAGGAGGAGAGGTCTGTGTGTCCTGATGTCTGTGTATTAGGAGGAGAGGTCTGTGTGTCCTGATGTCTGTGTATTAGGAGGAGGAGAGGTCCGTGTGTCCTGATGTCTGTGTATTAGGAGGAGGAGAGGTCTGTGTGTCCTGATGTCTGTGTATTAGGAGGAGGAGAGGTCTGTGTGTCCTGATGTCTGTGTATTAGGAGGAGGAGAGGTCTGTGTGTCCTGATGTCTGTGTATTAGGAGGAGAGGTCTGTGTGTCCTGATGTCTGTGTATTAGGAGGAGGAGAGGTCTGTGTGTCCTGATGTCTGTGTATTAGGAGGAGGAGAGGTCTGTGTGTCCTGATGTCTGTGTATTAGGATGAGGAAAGGTCTGTGTGTCCTGATGTCTGTGTATTAGGAGGAGGAGAGGTCTGTGTGTCCTGATGTCTGTGTATTAGGAGGAGGGGAGGTCTGTGTGTCCTGATGTCTGTGTATTAGGAGGAGGAGAGGTCTGTGTGTCCTGATGTCTGTGTATTAGGAGGAGGAGAGGTCTGTGTGTCCTGATGTCTGTGTATTAGGAGGAGGAGAGGTCTGTGTGTCCTGATGTCTGTGTATTAGGAGGAGGAGAGGTCTGTGTGTCCTGATGTCTGTGTATTAGGATGAGGAGAAGTCTGTGTGTCCTGATGTCTGTGTATTAGGAGGAGGAGAGGTCTGTGTGTCCTGATGTCTGTGTATTAGGATGAGGAGAAGTCTGTGTGTCCTGATGTCTGTGTATTAGGAGGAGGAGGGTCTGTGTGTCCTGATGTCTGTGTATTAGGATGAGGAGAGGTCTGTGTGTCCTGATGCCTGTGTATTAGGATGAGGAGAAGTCTGTGTGTCCTGATGTCTGTGTATTAGGATGAGGAGAAGTCTGTGTGTCCTGATGTCTGTGTATTAGGAGGAGGAGAGGTCTGTGTGTCCTGATGTCTGTGTATTAGGAGGAGGAGAGGTCTGTGTGTCCTGATGTCTGTGTATTAGGAGGAGGAGAGGTCTGTGTGTCCTGATGTCTGTGTATTAGGAGGAGGAGAGGTCTGTGTGTCCTGATGTCTGTGTATTAGGAGGAGGAGAGGTCCGTGTGTCCTGATGTCTGTGTATTAGGAGGAGGAGAGGTCTGTGTGTCCTGATGTCTGTGTATTAGGAGGAGGAGAGGTCTGTGTGTCCTGATGTCTGTGTATTAGGAGGAGGAGAGGTCTGTGTGTCCTGATGTCTGTGTATTAGGAGGAGGAGAGGTCTGTGTGTCCTGATGTCTGTGTATTAGGAGGAGGAGAGGTCTGTGTGTCCTGATGTCTGTGTATTAGGAGGAGGAGAGGTCCGTGTGTCCTGATGTCTGTGTATTAGGAGGAGGAGAGGTCTATGTGTCCTGATGTCTGTGCATTAGGATGAGGAAAGGTCTGTGTGTCCTGATGTCTGTGTATTAGGATGAGGAGAGGTCTGTGTGTCCTGATGTACAGTTGTGTTCAAAATGATAGCAGTCAGACATCACTAACCTGATCAATCACTGTTTTTGGTAGAAATGATATTTCTACATGGCAAATAATTTACTAGCAGGTGTAGTAGAGTAATAGAAACGCAACAGACCCAACAGTCATGACATGCATGCTGCTGACTCTGTGTAATTGAATCACTAATTGAAAGGGGCATGTTCAAAATAATAGCAGTGTGGAGTTTCTTTGAAAAACAGGTGGCAATTATTGCCCTTATTTAAGGAAGGAAGGCAGCAAATGTTGTACCTGCTGGTTACAGTGCATTTCTCTCTGAAATTCTGAGGAACATGCGTTGTTCCAGACATTGTTCAGAAGAACAGCGTACCTTGATTAAAAGGTTGATTGGAGAGGGAAAAATATATAATGAAGTGCAGAAAATGATAGGCTGCTCAGCTAAAATGATCGCAAATGCTTTAAAATGGCAACCAAAACCTGAAAGACGTAAAAGAAAGCAAAAAACTCCCATTCGAATGGATAGAAGAATAGCCATAATGGCAACCATCAGCTCCAGGAAGATGAAAGAAGGTGTAAAGTTACCTGTGAGTACTGTTACTATTAGAAGACGCCCATGTGAAGCCAAGCTATCAGCAAGAAGCCCCCGCAAAGTCCCACTGCTGAAAAAAAGACATGTGCTGAAGGGGTTACAATTTGCCAAAGAGCACATTGACGGCCTAAAGAGACATTTTGTGGACTGATAAAAGTAAGATTGTTCTTTTTGGGTCTAGTGGCCGCGGACAGTTTGTCAGACGACCCCCAAACACTGAATTCAAGCCACAGTACACTGTGAAGACAGTGAAGCATGGTGGACAAGCATCATGATATGGGGATGTGTCTCATACTACGGTGTTGGGCATATTTATCGCAGACCAGGGATGATGGATCAGTTTGAATACATCAGAATACTTGAAGAGGTCATGCTGCCTTATGCTGAAGAGAAAATGCCCTTGAAATGGGTGTTCCAACAAGACGACCCCAAACACACCAGTAAACGGGCAACATCTTGGTTCCAGACCAACAAGATTGACGTTATGGAGCGGCCGGCCCAATCCCCGGATCTTAACATCAAAATGCAGTTTCTGAGGCAAAACCAAGTAATAGAGAAGAACAGTGGAATGTAGTCCAATCATCCTGGGCTGTAATACCTGTTCACAGGGGCAGAAGGTGGTGACTCCGAGCAACACAGATGTCCAGCAGTTCTCAGAGACAGCGGTTATACAACTACATATTAGTGAAGTGATTCAAAGGAAAGCAAAATCTTCAAACATTTTTTAGTTTATATAGTGAATGTTTGAGTTTGTAAAGAAGAATACAAACACTGCTATTTTTTTGAACAGTCTAATATTCACTTTTCCTCAATCTTTTTTAGAGGAACAACACAAATTTGATACATTTGTCTTCATGTTTTGATTTGGAATAAAATGTGTAGTGTTCCCAATGCATTTGTGTGTATGGAAATACAAGCTATTAGAAGGATTTTGAGCTTTATTTACTTTTTTAAACACACTGCTATTATTTTGAATACAACTGGATGTGTATTAGGAGGAGGAGAGGTCTGTTTGTCCTGATGTCTGTGTATTAGGAGGAGGAGAGGTCTGTGTGTCCTGATGTCTGTGTATTAGGAGGAGGAGGAGAGGTCTGTGTGTCCTGATGTCTGTGTATTAGGATGAGGAGAGGTCTGTGTGTCCTGATGTCTGTGTATTAGGAGGAGGAGAGGTCTGTGTGTCCTGATGTCTGTGTATTAGGATGAGGAGAGGTCTGTGTGTCCTGATGTCTGTGTATTAGGATGAGGAGAGGTCTGTTTGTCCTGATGTCTGTGTATTAGGATGAGGAGAGGTCTGTGTGTCCTGATGTCTGTGTATTAGGATGAGGAGAGGTCTGTGTGTCCTGATGTCTGTGTATTAGGAGGAGGAGAGGTCTGTGTGTCCTGATGTCTGTGTATTAGGAGGAGGAGAGGTCTGTGTGTCCTGATGTCTGTGTATTAGGAGGAGGAGAGATCTGTGTGTCCTGATGTCTGTGTATTAGGAGGAGGTCCGCAATGCACGGGCACCGACCGTGGGGCAACCGCATGCCGATCCCGGACCCATGCACTACTTTTTTGCGGTGCGGAGGCATGGTCAGAAACACCAAGGAAACACGTGGGGGTCCGATCCGTGCTTCCGCACCGCATCTCCGGATTTGCAGACCCATCCATGTGAATAGGTCAGAATCTGTGGTGCGGAATGCACACGGCTGGTGACCCGTGTATTGCGGAACCGCAGTATGTGGTCTGCAGCACGGGCACGGAGCCCTTACATTCGTGGGCATGAGCCCTTAGGAGGAGGAGAGGTCTGTGTATTGTAGGAAGGCGCAAGGGTCCGTCGTTAAAGTAAGGTATGCGTCACCGAGGTTCCTATTTTCAGGTTTCAGCGGCAGCTAATGCTGATTGACACTTTACTATTTTAGTATGGCTGTATAGCTGATCCGGGATGGCTCTTTCTGGGAGTAGGCAAAGTGCTGGGTGGGTGACTACTCCCCACGTTCCAGACCGGATCTTGACTGGCCTATAAAAAAAAACAGCCGGCAGTGTCAGCTGGGAGTGATTACCTGTCTCTGACAGCGGAGCTCTGGCAATCGCTGGTATGGGAACTGAGCTCTGTGCTGGGCTGGAAAGCTGAGACCTGTGTGTTGGGAGTGCAGGCCACCTAATGCCTGTATTTGGACTGCTGGAGGCAGAACCGCCGACAAGGTGACATATTTTTATTTTATTTTTTTGCACAAACGTTGTACTTGGTGTGAACAAACACCAACCTTTCAAAGAGTGTTTTTGTTTGACCTTATGTATGAATAAACACCGACATTTGAATTACGAACTTGTACTTTGCCTCTGTACTGAACCCGCTTATCCCAACTACCAGAGCGAATCCCCACAATTGGTGGAGGATGCGGGCAGTGCAGTGAGCCTGGCATGAAGGCTGAAATATTTTAGCTTTTCCGGGCACGGTTGTATGTCTTACAACAAACCAGCGAGATTACAACCCGTGTCCCTTTGACAAAATGGAAGCTGACGTGAAAGCCCTCGTGGAAGCTAACCTGCAACAGAGGGAGGCCAATAAGCAACAGCAGGAAACAAACCAGCTGCTGTTACAACATGTGATGGCTTTACAAGCAGCAGGAGCATTCCAGAGCGTCCACGATGCCCTGAAAGCAGTCTGTGCGGTGATCCCCAAGATGACCTCCGCAGAAGACATTGAGACCTATTTGGCGATCTTCGAGAAGGTAGCTGTGAGAGAGAAGCTACCCTGGGACCAATGGGCTGAGGTCGTCGCTCCATTACTGGTGTCTGGACCCCAGCAGGTGTATTTTGACTTACCCGATGATCAAGCGGCTGATTACCCGACAGTAAAGCGTGAGATCCTGGCGAGACTGTGGGTGAATGTATTAGTCCGGGCCCAGCGGGTTCATCAGTGGGAGTTTGACCCAGCTGAGCCCGCGAGGCCCCAGTATTATACCCTATTACACCTGTTGCAAAAATAGCTGCAACCTGACGTGCTGAGCTGCAACCAGTCCGATAGTCTTAATACCCAAGCAGGATGGGACGTTACGGTTCTGTAATGATTTTAGCAAACTAAACGAAGTCTCCAAGTTCGATGCCCCGGGTAGATGAGCTTATCGAGAGGTTAGGACAAGCCTGATATTTTTATGTTTTGGACCTCACAAAGGGCTACTGGCAGGTGCCCTTAACAGAGGCTGCCAAAGAGAAAACTGCCTTTTGTCACCCCTGAGGGGCTGTATCAATATGAAGTGTTAGCCTTTGGTCTGCATGGTGCCCCCGCCACGTTGCAACAACTCCTGGACATTGTACTTCGTCCACATCGTCGGTACGCGTCGGCTTACCTGGACAATATTGTCATCCACAGTACTGACTGGGAAAGTCATCTACCCAAAGTGCAGGCTGTAGTGGACTCCCTTAGGAAGGCTGTACTGACCGCTAACCCAAAGAAATGCACGATAGGGTTAGAGAAGACTAAATACCTGTCTGTATGTGGGTAAGCAACTGGCTGAGTGATAGAAAACAGAGGGTGTTTATTAATAGTACACACTCAGATTGAGTACCTCAGGGGTTAGTATTGGGCCCTATTCTCTTCAATATATTTATTAATGATCTTGTAGAAGGCTTGCACAGTAAAATATCAATTTTCGCAGATGACACTAAACTGTGTAAAGTAATTGACACAGAGGAGGACAGTATACTGCTACAGAGCGATCTGGATAGATTGGAGGCTTGGGCAGATAAGTGGCAGATGAGGTTTAGCACTGACAAATGTAAAGTTATGCACATGGGAAGGAATAATGCAAGTCACCCGTACATACTAAATGGTAAAACACTGGGTAACACTGACATGGAAAAGGATCTAGGAATTAAAAAAAAAACAGCAAACTAAGCTGCAAAAACTAGTGTCAGGCAGCTGCTGCCAAGGCCAGTAAGATAATGGGTTGCATCAAAAGGAGCATAGATGCCCATGATAAGAACATAGTCCTACCACTTTACAAATCATTAGTCAGACCACACATGGGGTACTGTGTACAGTTTTGGGCTCCTGTGAACAAGGCAGACATAGCAGAGCTGGAGAGGGTACAGAGGAGGGCAACTAAAGTAATAACTGGAATAGGGCAACTACAATACCCTGAAAGATTATCAACATTAGGGTTATTCACTTTAGAAAAAAGATGACTGAGGGGAGATCTAATTACTATGTATAAATATATCAGCGTTCACTACAGAGATCTCTCCCATCATCTATTTATTCCCAGGAACGGGACTGTGACGAGGGGGCATCCTCTGCGTCTGGAGGAAAGAAGGTTTGTACATAAACATA
This sequence comes from Bufo gargarizans, assembly GCF_014858855.1. Taxonomy (NCBI): domain Eukaryota; kingdom Metazoa; phylum Chordata; class Amphibia; order Anura; family Bufonidae; genus Bufo; species Bufo gargarizans. Next base: position 55,304,721 of record NC_058081.1, on the reverse strand, counting down.
GAAGAGGATTCTTTACGGTAAGAGCAGTGAGACTATGGAACTCTCTGCCTGGGGAGGTGGTGATGGTGAGTACAATAAAGGAATTCAAGAGGGGCTTGGATGTATTTCTGGAGTGTAATAATATTACAGGCTATAGCTACTAGAGAGAGATCGTTGATCCAGGGAGTTATTCTGATGCTTGATTGGAGTCGGGAAGGAATTTTTTATTCCCCTAAAGTGGGGAAAATTGACTTCCATCTCACAGTTTTCTTTTTGCCTTCCTCTGGATCAACTTGCAGGATAACAGGCCAAACTGGAGTGACAAATGTCTTTTTTCGGCCTTATGTACTATGTTACATCATTGGACGTTGAGTTATCAAACCCCAAGTGAATAAAATAGAGGTGATTCGGAATTGGCCCCGAATTGTCACCATGAGGCAAGTTAAGTCCCTGGGAATGGTAGGCGATAACATGAGGTTCGCTCCCCATTTTGCCACTTTAGTGGCTCCGTTGACAGGGCTCTTGAAGGAACGGATGTCCGTGATGGTCCGCTGGAATGGTCAGAAGGAAGAGGTTTTTTCCGCGTTGAAGTCGGTCCTGTGCGGGTCACCGGTTTTGGTGACGCCCGACTTCAAGAGGGAGTTTGTGGTACAGATCAATGCCTCTGAAGTAGTGTACTCTCTCAGGAAATCAATGGGGAGGAACATCCTGTTGTTTTCCTGAGCCACAAACTCACCCTAGCCGAGACTAGGTACAGTATAGTGCAGAGAGAGTGCCTGACCATCAAATGGGCACTCGAGTCTCTCTGCTATTATCTGTTGGGGAGAAAGTTCTGTCTGGTGACTGACCACTCCACTCTCAAGTGGATTAGCCAGGCCAAAGAGAGGAATGTTTGGGTCACCAGATGGTTCTTGTCATTACAGAATGTCAAGTTCTCAGTGGAACACAGGGCAGCCGCTTGCAGGGAAACGTCGATGCCCTATTCCGGGTGGGTTGAACAAAAGGGGGGAGGTATGTAGGAAGGTGCAAGGGTCCGTCGTTGACGGAAGGTATGTGTCACCGAGGTTCCTGGCCTCGGTGAAGTAAGAGCTGGTATTTTCAGGTGTCAGTGGCAGCTAATGCTGATAGACACTTTACTATTTTAGTATGGCTGTATAGCTGATCCGGGACGGCTCTTACTGGGAGTAGGCAAAGTGATGGGTGGGTGACTACTCCCCACGTTCCAGGCTGGGTCTTGACTGGCCTATAGAAAAGCCTAGCCGGCAGTGTCAACTGGGAGTGATTACCTCTCTCTGACAGAGAAGCTCTGGCAATTGCTGGTATGGGAACTGAGCCGTGTGCTAGGCTGGAACGCTGAGACCTGTGTGTTGGGAGTGCATGCCACCTAAAGCCTGCATTTGAACTGCTGGAGGCAGAATCGCCGAAAAGGTGAGGGTGTTTTTCATGCATGAACTTTCTACTCGGTGTGAACAAACACCAACCTTGCAAAGAGTTTTTGTTTGACCTTATGTGTGAATAAACACGGACATTTGAATTACGAACTTGTACTTTGTCTCTGTACTGCACCCGCTTATCCCAACTACCAGAGCAAATCCCCACAGTATTAGGAGGAGGAGAAGTCAGTGTGTCCTGATGTCTGTGTATAAGGGCTTATGCACACAAACGTATTTTCTTTCCGTGTCCGATCCATTTTTTGTTTTTTTGCGGACCATATGCGGAACCATTAATTTCAATAGGTCCACAAAAAAATTGGAAATTACTCCATGTGCATTGTTTCCTTATGTCCGTTCAGCAAATAAATAGAACATGTCCTATTATTGTCTGCATTACGGACAAGGATAGAACTGTTCTATTAGGGGCCAGCTGTTCCGTTCTGCAAAATACGGAATGCACATGGACGTCATCTGGACCGCAAAATACAGACAGTCATGTGATTGAGCCCTTAGAATGAAGAGAGCTCTGTGTATTAGGAAGCAGCCTGCATGTCCTTATGTCTCTTTATTATGAGAGATTAGCTTGTTGGCAGATCCCACAAAAAATGTCAGGATTCGGCAATTAATACTTATTGACCATTAGCAGCTTAATGGGGTTGTCCAAAACTAGGACTTTTTCCAAAATGCATATTGTCATATATTTACTGATAATGTATCCTCCTATCCTGCATTGCAATACCCTTGGGCCAGGTTATACCCTTAGGCCTTAGTGACACTGCATAGTGACACAACATCACATGGAAGTGGTTGTATGTTGTAGCCGTGTGACACCATTTCACTACCAAAGCAGTGTCATTGGACCTAGTGTTTGCATAGGGTGAATATGAAATGGTATCGTAGTGTCAAACAGGAGAATAAATGTTATTGGCAAGTATATCAGTAAAGTATTATTATTTTCCTATACGGGATTGGCGAAATGTCTGAATCGCAGACAACCCCTTTAAGACACAGGTGCTAGCCATAATGTTATCTGTGTATAGTAATATCTGCAGAATTTCTGTTAAGCTTCTTTAAAAAGAGTTGTCTCACTTCAGAAAATGGCATTTATCATGTAGAGAAAGTAAATACACGGCCCTAACCAATGTATTGTGATTGTCTATATTGCTTCCTTTTGTGGCTAGATTCATTTTTCCACAGCATTATACGCTGCTCGTTTACTGAGGTACGGCCATTGCTGCAGTGCAGATACAAGGTGGTCGGGGCGGTAGCTGCTGTGCATGCGTGACTATACATGGTACCTCAGTCCTGGCCACCAGAGAGGAAGGCGCCTTTTACTTTAGTATGCAAGCACGAACACCCCTGCTGAATTGCAGGGTGGTCGTAATCCCTGGAAATGAGCAGTGTATAATGTGATGGAAAAATGAATCCAGCCAGCAAAGGAGGCAATATGGACAATCCTATTACATTAGTAAGTGCCTTGTATTAGCTTTCTTTACATTATACATGTCATTTGCTGAGGTGAGACAACCCCTTTAAGGTGCTGTGTACAGAACTGCCTCATTAAATATTACATTACATATTTACTTTACAGTGTACACGCCTAGGATTTTCCTTATGAAAATACGTTTTTTTTTCCCCTCTGCCTTCCACGTCAGTCTTTAAGGATGGTGTATTTTAGAGTGGACACACTACGGAAACCCTACACACAGCACGGGCAGAGCTCTCCTGTTACACTGTCAGCACTGGGACTGTGCACCGGCCCTCTACACTGTGTGACTGTTAATACTGACAGTAGGAAGCGACAGTGCCGCACACAGCTCTGATAGGACACATGGATCAAGAACAGGATTTACTCTGTATACCACCCTTTTCTTACACTGTAATCGGGGTCGTACATAGAGGAGAGGGGGGCTCAATAGCTAAAATCGAAATGTCTTTCTCAACCATCCCGCACCCCCTTCCTTCCCTGTACTAAGAGGGTCACAATGTGGTCAAGTACCACACAGCCATATGAGCCACACTGACGCTAATTAAACTGTTTAGTCGGCCTGTATTGTTAATGGCCATGCAGTATTGCTGCATGACGTACGACCATTAACAATGCAGACAGACTACATGAACGGGTGCTCATACCCTAATGGTAATGCTTATCAAAGCTCTTTCTTGTAACGAACCCTGCAGCTGTGCATGCAGAATAGTCTCAAGGCAGGTTTTCAGCCTCTGGATGTAAACAGATAGGTTTTTGTTCCCTGGCAACAAGCTGAAATTTTGGAATAAGGAATTGGAAAACCAAGTATATGAGAAATTTGCAGAACTGCTATAATGTGTAATGTATTCCTGTCAGGCTGCTCAGCCATGATGACATATCATAGGCAGGATGATCTATTGTAGAGCAGTATAGTGAGGCCCTACCTCCATTACCCCCTTGACAGCTCTTCTGTACACATAGCTGGCATAAATACACTGATAAATATTCTGCTTCCCTACACATGGGATATTATAATACTGGCTTCCTGCAGCCACTACTGGGAACAGACCAGTGCATAGGAATTTATCATTTGACTGCAATGAAAGTTGTAAAAACCCTCTTTGCACTGAGAAGTTTTCTTATCTGGAACAGATGAAGTAGATCAGGAATGGAACCCTCTGTCCCCCGGACCTCATAGGATTCACGTGGTCTGCCTCCAAAAAAGGTATGCTACTGTTGGGGGTGCTGGGTGTATGCCCCTTTACCAATCTCTTATTGATGACCTAGGTCATCAACATATTAGTCCTTAAAAATGCCTTCAAACTGTTTATAAAGCTCACAGCTGTTATAGTAAAGAATCCCATCTATATTGGTGTGAAACCTTTCCTCTAGAGTCTGACATAGAGGATGTCCCCTTGTCCATGTTACAGAGCTCCCCTTCCCATCTTTTCCTGTCTTGGTACGGCAGACCACCTATTCCCTCAGTTACCTTGGTCACCCTCCCCTGCACCCACTCTAGTTCAGCTATGTCCTTCTACACAGGTGTCTAAAACTGTACACAACACTCCATGTATAGTGTGACTAGTGAGTTGTATAGAGGCAAACCGTTCTTGTCATCAGCACCTATGCCTCTTTTGATGCATTCCATTATTGTATTTTCCTTGGAAGACGCTGCCTGGCATTGGTCACTAAAGTGAAATGGTCAATAACTTTTCGCAAGACTTTTTGCATAAATTAATAGTATAAGCGACCACAAGAAACTTTGTAATATGTCTTATCAGTGAGAGATGTCTATTTCTCATGTTATCAGACGTTTACCTCCCCCTTGCTAATTGCTTTTCAGTTTGAAAAATTACAGGCGTTTTGGATTCCGTTTGTGAGATCCGTTCAGGATGCATCAGTTTGGCTCTGTTCCGCCTCCATTCCGCTTTGGAGTCGGACACCAAAACGCTGCTGATGAAACTGAGCCAAACGGATCCGTCTTGAACACCATTGAAAGTCAATGTAGGACGGATCCATTTTCGCTATGTTAAAGATAATACAAACGGATCCGTTCTGAATGGATGCATTCGGTTGTATTATCTGAACGGATGCATTTGTGCAGATCCATGATGGATCCGCACCAAACGCGAGAGTGAAAATAGCCTCAATCTTGTTCTAGATGGGAGCAGTTCCATATCATATTGCACATGGAAGTCTACAGAAGGAGGGGAGTGAGCAGGAGCACACACACAGATAAGCAGGCTACATAGGCTGAGACATAAGCTTCCTAAGTGTTTTATTCACAACCATACAAGTCAGTACCTCTTTGTAATGTCCTCCATGATTTTGGGGCTTCTTCTGAGTAAGAGAAGATTAGGATGCAAATTTTCCTCTACTTTCTGTGTGCAGGTTATGACAGCCGGTCTTCACCTACCATGTCTGAGAGAACTAGACATTTGCTATGCACAGAGGAAAACTTTCTGCATGCCAGTTGCAAGTGATATAATGGCCAGAATAGTGTTATTCTCCATGTACACACACTACCATGATTAATGCAAAGTCTGTTCAAAGTTTAGTGATACCTTACTGTCTGCCGATATCGACTTGGCAATCTTTCCCAATGTTTTACTATTTAATACATAATTGTACATTTTGTACACATCAAACTTAATTTGCCATCTTTCTATCCAAGTCTTCAGCTTCCCCAAATCCCTCTGTAATGTTATCCCTCTCTGTGTTAATTACCTTCCAGAGCTTAATATCATTTGAAAATATTATAATGTCCTGTAAGACTAACCCCTGTGGTACGCCACTGCCAACTTTGGCTTTTATAATACTGACCCCTGTGGTACCCCACTGGCAACTGCGACCCTTACAATACTGACCCCTGTGGTACCCCACTGGCAACTGCGACCCTTACAATACTGACTCCTGTGGTACCCCACTGGCAACTGTGACCATTACAATACTGACCCCTGTAGTACCCCACTGGCAACTGGGACCCTTACAATACTGACTCCTGTGGTACCCCACTGGCAACTGCGACCCTTACAATACTGACCCCCTGTGGTACCCCACTGGCAACTGCGACCCTTACAATACTGACTCCTGTGGTACCCCACTGGCAACTGTGACCCTTACAATACTGACCCCTGTGGTACCCCACTGGCAACTGTGACCCTTACAATATTAACTCCTGAAGTACCCCACTGGCAACTGTGACCCTTACAATACTTAACCCTGTGGTACCCCACTGGCAACTGTGACCCTTACAGTACTGACCCCTCGGACACCCTACTGGCAACTGTGACCCTTACAATATTGAGCCCTGGACTACCACACTGATACCTGTGACCCAATATGAGGCGGTACCATTAATAACCACCCTCTGTCTTCTACTACTGAGCCAATTATTAATCCATGTATACATATTTTATCAGAGTCCCAACATTTCTCAGTTTACGTACCAACCAATACCTTATCTGTAGTAGACTATGTAACTACTTTAAAATTGTAAAAAGAACTATATAATGTAATTGACCACGACAAAATATAATTTCTCTGACATGCAAGAATTCCTAGAAAGGAATATTTACATGGATCTGCTTCTCTGGGGCAAATAGCCGTAAATCTGATCTCAGCGGCCACATGTTTCTGTCCTTGTAAATTGTGACATGACTTGCTACGTTACTTTCAAGCTGTGAGAGCTGACTAGCTCATGGCTACAGGTTTTTCAAGAGTAACAAGTCAGGGCGGAGAACACCGGAATGGGGTCTCCTTTTGTAAGCATGTACTTGTATGTGGCTTTATGCCAGTTATTTCAGGTGTCTAAACTTTTGTCCATGCAGCGAGAGACTTCCCGATTATGCTTATCCGTAGCCTGGTATGTGAACGGACCAGAAAGTCAAGAAATCTGTGTTGAACAAATATACTATAAAGAAAATTGTGGAATGTTATGAGAAGCGCTATATAATGTCAGTCACTATTTTCTTTAACAGGGCAGTATTTTGTATAAATGACAGCAGGAAATGCAGTGTATGAGATTACAGGCCGGTAGGAAAGGCCATAGCCTACAGCAGGGATGGCCAACCTGAGGCTCTCCAGCTTTTGCAAAACTACTCCCAGCATGCAAAGACTGCCTACAGCTATCAGCCTACAGCAGTACAGTATAAGTATATCATATTGATTAGCTATGACATCAATATATAATTAGCGGGGGTCACAACTGTTGGGCCCCCCACCATTGTCTAGGGGTCTTCAGCTTTTTTTGTTTTACAAAACAGTGCAACAACTGGCGATTATATATTTCTGTCTTGGCCACAATGTAGCACCACAGTCCTTCATTCCAGGCAATATGGTCAGACCCCATCTAAAAATGTAAGGTCATAGATGCATCTGCACCCCACATTTGCTCTGATACAGATATAACGGGACTATTTAACCTCCACTGAGGACTTTACATTGATGAGAACTATGTTTTGGTGACAGATGCTTTACCTAGACTCAAAAGTGAAACCTGCCCAAAGCCTCCCCCTTGGCCTCTAATGAGGACTCCAATGTACGGCCACGCCACTGTCATTGGTATCATCTTGGAATAAATGGGGCATTGTGACTGTGGCCTGAAATGCTTAGTTTATCTGTGGGCATGAAAAGCATGCTCAAACATATGTTTAAGGCCCCCTCCCTGGCACTGTCATTACTTTAGTTGCCATTAAGGCCCGCTTTAATATATGTTTGTCTGCCTCAATACATTACCTAATAATTTCACATAAACGGGGTTATTTGCGAACAGCAGTTTGGCGTAAAAAAGTCACAAGCCCCCTTTTTGCAACTTTTTAAGCCGTTCCCAAAAGATGTAACCTCGAAGAGCTCGAGCATTGTTGTCCATGAAGATGAAATTAGGCCTGTGTTGTTCATACAAAGGCACAATGACTGGATTAATGATGTTATACAACTAGTATGGGCTTGTCACTGTACCATTCACAAAGTGTAGGGCAGTTTTGTCCACCTGCCCACACTGTAACACCACCACCACTAAAGGCTTGTCTGGTGACAACAGTGGCTGATGCATAGCGCTCTCCTTGAAGTCTTCAACATCATTGACGGCCATCATCAGCGTGAATTAACATTCATCAGTGAACTGCAGTGAGGCCCACTTGTCCCACGTAGATGCTTCCTGGCCATGGGCGTAGGGATCACCATAGCAGCCATAGCAATGGCTATGGGGCCCTACGCCACTGGGGGCCCGGGCCGCCTGCTGAGGATTATTATTTTTTAATTCATGTGGTATAGCTACTGCAGGGGCGTAGCGTGGGTGGTGGCCGGGGGGGCGTTGCCCCGGGTGCCACACTGCAGGGGGGCGCAGCTGTCTGCTGGGCTGGCATAAGTTAAATCGAACCTGACGCTGTTGTCATTACATTAATAATAAAGAGGGGGCCATTATATTAATAACATAGAGGGGGCCATTACATTAATAATAAAGAGGGGGTCATTACATTAATAACATAGAGGGGGCCATTATATCAATAACATAGAGGGGGACATTATATTAATAATGAAGAGGGGGCCATTATAATATACAGGGGGAAATAATATTATGAGGAATGGGGGACTATCTGTCTGGCTCTAGCCCAGTATTGGGGGGCAGCAGGATGACAGTGTTGAGACACCAGGGAGGAGAGGATTATAGTAAAGTGAGGAACCTAAAAAAAAATCTGTGAAACTCTGCAGAGACGAGAAGCGGCTGAAAGAAGTTATCATGGTGGTCTTATCTCTGAATGAAGACGTTGAGGAAAGTCTACATCACAGGAGATGTCACTGGATGTAACAGGTATGGGGCGGTATTATACTGTAATAATAATGTCCCTGCACATATCTGTTTCACGGTAGGGTTGGGGGAGGAGATTGAGAATATGGTCCACCCTGCCGCATCCTGGTCCCAGACTTCAGGTCACACTGTGTGTGTTCTGAATTCTGGGGGCTCACACCCATCTACTACATTATCTGTACTCAGAGTTATCACGGTGTTATCTGAGGTGTTACATAGGACTGCTAGTGATCTACTACAGTATCTGTTAAAAGGGGCGTGCCCGGGGTGGGGGGCGCAATTTTTGGCTTGCCCCGGGTGCTGGCAACCCATGCTACGCCACTGAGCTACTGGGGTCGCAGGCCCCTCCAGGACAGACAGAGAAAGCGCTATCTGCAGGGCCTGTAGGCTGTGGGCAGTGCGATAGGGGGCAGCCGGAGTCAGAGAGGCGTACCTGCAGTGAGGAGATGGAGTGGTCCCGCTCCCAGTCTGGGCGGCAGTCCTACTGGCTGGAAGTGGAAGAGGCGGCGCGTACAGCGAAGCTGCGTGCTGCTGGGCCAGGCAGCGCTGCTGGAGTGTGGGCACGCAAACGTTCAAGTGGCTGTGAGGTGAGGGCTGGCTGACTCTGGGACTGGAAAAATGTACTCTGGAGTCCTGGACCATTATATCTAGGGAGGAGGGGGGAGCAGGACCCTGGAGGTCTGGACCAGTACATTTAAGGAGAAGGGGGGTGCAGGACCTGGAGGTATGGTCTGGACCATTATGTAGGGGGGAACAGGACACTGGACCATTATATCTGGGGAGGAGGGGAAGCAGGACCATGGAGGTCTGGACCATTATATTTAGGGGGGAGCAGGACCCTGGAGGTCTGGACCAATTTATTGAGGGGGGAGCTGCAGGATCTCTAAGGTCTGGACCATTAAATTGAGGGGGGGAGCAGGACACTTGATGTCTGGACCATTATATCTGGGGACTGGCGGTGGGAGATTTAGGATGGGTGTGGGGATGTTGGGGTGGGAGGTACTGGAGGGGCATTTGGGTGGGAGCTCTGGAAGGGGTGGGAAATCTGAGAGGTATGTGGGGGTGGGAGATCCGGGGGGGGGGGGGCCATAATTTTTTTTTGCTATGGGGCCCAGTCATTTCTAGCTACGCCCCTGTTAATCCTGGCCCATGCAAGACAATGACACCTGTGGTCAGGTACCCTTGCAGGTCGTCTAGCACAAAGAACACGCTGATATAAATGCTTTAAAATAGTCTGACGTGACACTTGGGTGCCTCTCACCTCCCTTAAACGTGCCTGGAGTTGTGTGGCATTCATCATCTGGTTCCGCAGGGCATTGTTCACAATGAAGCGGTCATCAGTGTGGGAAGTGGCTAAACCATGTCCACTTCTATGCCTTTCTGTGACTCTTCCAGTCTATCTGTATCTCTGTTGCCACCTGCTGATGACACTCTGTGACACTCTAAGCTCAGTGGCCACTTCCGTCTGAGAACACCCTGCTTGAAGCCTAGCAATGGCGAGGTACTGTTGAGCAATTGTTAGCTGTCGTCTTGGTCTCGTGATGTCAAAATGTGAGCAGCATGATGAGGAGGACTGTTTAAATAGCAATTCTAATTGAGCCAGGAAATTTATTGGGTGATTCATAGATCAAACACCTGTTGTGAATGTTGCCGTTAAGCTCCTTGTTAGAGAACAGCAAGTTGTGCAAAAAGTACTGAAACATTGAACAGTTGGACATGTGCATTCAGAAGTATAGAGAAGGTCACATTAAGTTCCCCTGTAAAGGTTAGGGTGCATCTTAAGTACATCCTGAAATTACACCCACAAGCGAAATATCCCTAACTTTTTGTTTGTAGTGTATATATACAGTACAGACCAAAAGTTTGGACACACCTTCTCATTCAAAGAGTTTTCTTTATTTTCATGACTATGAAGGCATCAAAACTATGAATTAACACATGTGGAATTATATACATAACAAACAAGTGTGAAACAACTGAAAATATGTCATATTCCAGGTTCTTCAAAGTAGCCACCTTTTGCTTTGATTACTGCTTTGCACACTCTTGGCATTCTCTTGATGAGCTTCAAGAGGTAGTCCCCTGAAATGGTCTTTCAACAGTCTTGAAGGAGTTCCCAGAGATGCTTAGCACTTGTTGGCCCTTTTGCCTTCACTCTGCGGTCCAGCTCACCCCAAACCATCTCGATTGGGTTCAGGTCCGGTGACTGTGGAGGCCAGGTCATCTGGCGCAGCACCCCATCACTCTCCTTCATGGTCAAATAGCCCTTACTTTCAACGTTTTCCCAATTTTTCGGCTGACTGACTGACCTTCATTTCTTAAAGTAATAATGGCCACTCGTTTTTCTTTACTTAGCTGCTTTTTTCTTGCCATAATACAAATTCTAACAGTCTATTCAGTAGGACTATCAGCTGTGTATCCACCTGACTTCTCCTCAACACAACTGATGGTCCCAACCCCATTTATAAGGCAAGAAATCCCACTTATTAAACCTGACAGGGCACACCTGTGAAGTGAAAACCATTTCAGGGGACTATCTCTTGAAGCTCATCAAGAGAATGCCAAGAGTGTGCAAAGCAGTAATCAAAGCAAAAGGTGGCTACTTTGAAGAACCTAGAATATGACATATTTTCAGTTGTTTCACACTTTTTTGTTATGTATATAATTCCACATGTGTTAATTCATAGTTTTGATGCCTTCAGTGTGAATCTACAATTTTCATAGTCATGAAAATAAAGAAAATTCTTTGAATGAGAAGGTGTGTCCAAACTTTTGGTCTGTACTGTATATATATATATATATATATATATATATACACACATATATATTTATATATAGAAATTAAAGGGTGAAAACACACCTGATATTTGTGGTTTTCAAAGACCCACAGGAGCTTATCACAAATTGATTTAGTCTTCACAAATAATAAAGGATCACTAGATATTGATGGGGTTAAATATGGACAACGTGGGATTTTGGATCACAATCCAATCAATCTAAATATAAAAACAATAAAAAAATATAAGAGGGATGAATATAAATATAGGATGGATAAATATGATGGGTACACACAGTAAGATAATAGAGTTTTTTTTATATAAATGAAGGTTCAGTGTCAGTTAAAACTGGTATGGGAGGCCGTAAAGGCCTTTATTAGAGTGATTATCACAAAATATACAGCAATATATAAGAAAGGAATAAGAGAGAAAATAAATAATTTGGAAAAAGAGATGGAAAAAAAATGAAAAAAAGTACATTGAGAATCCTACAGAGCAAAATTATATCGCGTGGACAGAGAAAGCTTCCAAATTAAAAGACAAACTATTCTTGCTGGCAGAACATCAAAAAGAAAACTATGTAAGGGACAATTATATTTATGCACATATACTGGGAAAAAAGTTAGCGGCCTTGGTAGCGGCTCAAACAAAAAAAAAAATATTACATCCATTGTTTAGTGGATGAATCAGGAAATAAAATCACTAAACAAATGGCTAAAATACAACTGCTTAAAGATGACCTTTCATCGGTCCAAACCTTGTGAACTAAGTATCATGACATATACAGCGGCGCCCAGGGATCTCACTGCACTCACTATTATCCCTGGGCGCTCGTTCTCCCGTTATGTCCTCCGGTATGTTCGGGGACTTGGTTATAGTAGGCGGAGACTTAGGGGACTTGGTTATACAAACCGGATTCCCAAAAAGTTGGGACACTAAACAAATTGTGAATAAAAACTGAATGCAATGATGTGGAGATGGCAAATGGCAATATTTTATTTGTAATAGAACGTAGATGACAGATCAAACGTTTAATCCGAGTAAATGTATCATTTTAAAGGAAAAATACGTTGATTCAAATTTTCACGGTGTCAACAAATCCCCAAAAAGTTGGGACAAGTAGCAATAAGAGGCTGGAAAAAGTAAATTTGAGCATAACGAAGAGCTGGAAGACCAATTAACACTAATTAGGTCAATGGCAACATGATTGGGTATAAAAAGAGCTTCTCAGAGTGGCAGTGTCTCTCAGAAGCCAAGATGGGTAGAGGATCACCAATTCCCACAATGTTGCGCAGAAAGATAGTGGAGCAATATCAGAAAGGTGTTACCCAGCGAAAAATTGCAAAGACTTTGCATCTATCATCATCAACTGTGCATAACATCATCCGAAGATTCAGAGAATCTGGAACATTCTCTGTGCGTAAGGGTCAAGGCCGTAAAACCATACTGGATGCCCGTGATCTCCGGGCCCTTAAACGACACTGCACCACAAACAGGAATGCTACTGTAAAGGAAATCACAGAATGGGCTCAGGAATACTTCCAGAAACCATTGTCAGTGAACACAATCCACCGTGCCATCCGCCGTTGCCAGCTGAAACTCTACAGTGCAAAGAAGAAGCCATTTCTAAGCAAGATCCACAAGCTCAGGCGTTTTCACTGGGCCAGGGATCATTTAAAATGGAGTGTGGCAAAGTGGAAGACTTTTCTGTGGTCAGACGAGTCACGATTCGAAGTTCTTTTTGGAAATCCGGACTAAAGAGGACAAGGACAACCCAAGTGGTTATCAACGCTCAGTTCAGAAGCCTGCATCTCTGATGGTATGGGGTTGCATGAGTGCGTGTGGCATGGGCAGCTTGCATGTCTGGAAAGGCACCATCAATGCAGAAAAATATATTCAGGTTCTAGAACAACATCTGCTCCCATCCAGACGTCATCTCTTTAAGGGAAGACCCTGCATTTTTCAACAAGATAATGCCAGACCACATTCTGCATCAATCACAACATCATGGCTACGTAGGAGAAGGATCCGGGTACTGAAATGGCCAGTCTGCAGTCCACATCTTTCACCTATAGAGAACATTTGGCGCATCATAAAGAGGAAGGAGCAACAAAGAAGGCCCAAGACGATTGAACAGTTAGAGGCCTGTATTAGATAAGAATGGGAGAGCATTCCTATTTCTAAACTTGAGAAACTGGTCTCCTCGGTCCCCAGACGTCTGTTGAGTGTTGTAAGAAGAAGGGGAGATGCCACACAGTGTTGAAAATGGCCTTGTCCCAACTTTTTGGGGATTGTTGACACCATGAAATTCTGATTCAACATATTTTTCCCTTAAAATGGTACATTTTCTCAGTTTAAACTTTTGTTCCGTCATTTATGTTCTATTCTGAATAAAATATTAGAAGTTGGCACCTCCACATCATTGCATTCAGTTTTTATTCACGATTTGTATAGTGTCCCAACTTTTTGGGAAACCGGTTTGTAGTAGGCGGAGTCTGCCCTTGTTCTGCTGGGCGTCTCCTTCTCCTAGGCTGTAGCGCTGGCCAATCGCAGCGCAGAGCTCACAGCCTGGGAGGTTTTTTTCTCCCAGGCAGTCTCCACCTACTATAACCAAGTCCCCGAACATACCGGAGGACATAACGGGAGAACGGAGCGGCGCCCAGGGATAATAGTAAGTGCAGTGAGATCCCTGGGCGCCGCTGTATATGTCAGGATACTTAGTTCACAATGTTTGGACCGATGAAAGGTCCTCTTTGAAGAATATTTTGCAGACATTTATATCAGCAAAATAAATAAAAGCTCGGAACAGATACAGCATTTTTTGGATGAAATTAATATTTCTTGGCTAACAATAGATTAATGTAAGTCCCTGGAAGCTCCTTTAACGCCTTTAGAAGTAAATGATACATTATCTAGGATAACAAAGAACAAGGCCCCAGGAATAGATGGTATTCCGTTTGAGGTTTATGCCCAATACAAAGAAATATTAATACCGAAAATGCCTACAATGTGGGAGACCTCGAAGCAGATAGGGAAATTGCCAGATACCCTGCGAGAAGCTTCCTTTAATCACACTTATTTTAAAACCCGGGAAGGATGCAGCTTTTCTGGACTCATACCGTCCAATTTCATAAATTAATACTGACAATAAAATATCCTCCAAGGCTTTTGATACTATAGAATGGCCATTTTTGATTGGTACATTGCGGAAAATGGGATTTGGTGATAGTTTTGTTTCTTGGATAAAGTTATTATATACTGAAATTTCCGCAAGGGTGATAGTAAACGGATAATATTCTGATAACATTGGTAGGGGGGTTAGACAGGGATGCCCCCTTTCTCCTCTGCTATTTTCTATAGTTATGGAGCCACTGGCTGATATGATCAGGCAAGACAAAGATATTGGGGGTTTAGGTAGGGTACTTACGAGGAAAAAATTGCCCTGTATGCAGATGACATTATGCTGTTTGTGGGTTCACATGGATCATTTTCTAAGATTTTTCAAGTATTTGATCAGTTTGGCAAATATGCCGGTCTTAAACTGGTCTAAATCAGCTTGTGTCCCGACTGATCCTCTGAACAATTTTAGACCGGGGATGCTGGAAATTAAGATGATTAAGATGATTAATGAACCTGTTAAATATTTGGGTATCCAGATCACCCCAAATCCCAGGGACTATGTACAGCTGAATAAGGGCCGGCGCCACCTGTAAGGCGACCTAGGCAGCCGCCTAGGGCACAATTTAGCAGAGGGCGCCGGAACCGTGCGTTTAAAAAAAAAAAACGTTGGTTGAGTGGCAGCCGGCCGGCGGCGGCCCTCAGGCTGCGCCGCCTGAGCGGCTGAGCGCTCTAGCAAGAATCCCTCAGGCGGCACAGCACTGAGCCGGCGGCCGGAGATGATGTACAGACAGTCCAGAGCTTAAGTGAAGCCGTGGGGGCGCAGCAGACCAGAGAGACTGACACCGCTGTCTCTCTGGTCTGACTGAGCTTACCTTCAGGCTGAGGGTGGAGGCGGAGCTCTGCCGACTTGGATGGAAGGCTGGGTAGCTCAAGAGCGCACAGCCGCGCACTGTGTGCCCTGATCTCTACGTTTACCCCCCCCCCCCCGACCCCTCCCACCCTTGAGCACGCAGAGCAGAGAGGGGGTAGAGCAAAGAAGGAAGGGAAGGCCACTGAGCAGCCAGCCACCAGCAATTTCCTGCCTCCCAGTGCCTTCAGGGACAGAAGTGGGCTCCTGGATTGGAGTGCAGCTGCTTTCTTCTTCCCCAGGGCGACATTGGTGTTTGTCTCCAGTCCCCAGAGCCAGACCAAGAGCCAGAGACCAGATCATCTTATTGTCCTGGTGATAATTAGACAATGCAATATGTTTATTATTTAATTGTTTAGTTATTATTAATACATTGGAAACTAATTTAGCTCACATTAAAAGGACACTATAGTCCCAGAACCAGTACAGTTTAATGTAGTGGTACTGGTGTCTATAGCCTGTTCCTGCAGAGAAAAGACACTGTGCAGTACTGGTGTTATAGGAGCACTACAGGGAGTGCAGAATTATTAGGTAAGTTGTATTTTTGAGGATTAATTTTATTATTGAACAACAACCATGTTCTCAATGAACCCAAAAAACTCATTAATATCAAAGCTGAATATTTTTGGAAGTAGTTTTTAGTTTGTTTTTAGTTTTAGCTATTTTAGGGGGATATCTGTGTGTGCAGGTGACTATTACTGTGCATAATTATTAGGCAACTTAACAAAAAACAAATATATACCCATTTCAATTATTTATTTTTACCAGTGAAACCAATATAACATCTCAACATTCACAAATATACATTTCTGGCATTCAAAAACAAAACAAAAACAAATCAGTGACCAATATAGCCACCTTTCTTTGCAAGGACACTCAAAAGCCTGCCATCCATGGATTCTGTCAGTGTTTTGATCTGTTCACCATCAACATTGCGTGCAGCAGCAACCACAGCCTCCCAGACACTGTTCAGAGAGGTGTACTGTTTTCCCTCCTCACATTTGATGATGGACCACAGGTTCTCAATGGGGTTCAGATCAGGTGAACAAGGAGGCCATGTCATTAGATTTTCTTCTTTCACCCTTATACCCTTTCTTGCCAGCCACGCTGTGGAGTACTTGGACGCGTGTGATGGAGCATTGTCCTGCATGAAAATCATGTTTTTCTTGAAGGATGCAGACTTCTTTCTGTACCACTGCTTGAAGAAGGTGTCTTCCAGAAACTGGCAGTAGGACTGGGAGTTGAGCTTGACTCCATCCTCAACCCGAAAAGGCCCCACAAGCTCATCTTTGATGATACCAGCCCAAACCAGTACTCCACCTCCACCTTGCTGGCGTCTGAGTCGGACTGGAGCTCTCTGCCCTTTACCAATCCAGCCACGGGCCCATCCATCTGGCCCATCAAGACTCACTCTCATTTCATCAGTCCATAAAACCTTTGAAAAATAAGTCTTGAGATATTTCTTGGCCCAGTCTTGATGTTTCAGCTTGCGTGTCTTGTTCAGTGGTGGTCGTCTTTCAGCCTTTCTTACCTTGGCCATGTCTCTGAGTATTGCACACCTTGTGCTTTTGGGCACTCCAGTGATGTTGCAGCTCTGAAATATGGCCAAACTGGTGGCAAGTGGCATCTTGGCAGCTGCACGCTTGACTTTTCTCAGTTCATGGGCAGTTATTTTGCGCCTTGGTTTTTCCACACGCTTCTTGCGACCCTGTTGACTATTTTGAATGAAACGCTTGATTGTTCGATGATCACGCTTCAGAAGCTTTGCAATTTTAAGAGTGCTGCATCCCTCTGCAAGATGTCTCACTATTTTTGACTTTTCTGAGCCTGTCAAGTCCTTCTTTTGACCCATTTTGCCATAGGAAAGGAAGTTGCCTAATAATTATGCACACCTGATATAGGGTGTTGATGTCATTAGACCACACCCCTTCTCATTACAGAGATGCACCTAATATGCTTAATTGGTAGTAGGCTTTCGAGCCTATACAGCTTGGAGTAAGACAACATGCATAAAGAGGATGATGTGGTCAAAATACTCATTTGCCTAATAATTCTGCACTCCCTGTATAGTGCCAGGAAAACAAACTCATTTTCCTGGCACTATATAGTTGTTAGGAGTGGGGCACCCTTGTGTTCCCCTCCCACTAGACTGAAGAGGTTAAAACCCTTTCAGCCACTTACCTTTCTCCAGCGCTGGCACTGGGAACTCTTCTCCCCGATCCTCCTCTCAGCTGCGAATGCGCACGCATTCAAAACTATGTTTCGCGTCTTCCCACTGTAATTTTCACAGTGAGAATCGCGGAAGCACCTCTAGCGGCTGTCAGGGAGGCAGCTACAAGAAGCTTGATTAACCCTAAGGGAAACATAGCAGTTCTTTTAATTTAAATACTGAAAAAGAGGTGGAACATATGTGATGTCATGATATGGGCAGATCATCTGATACGGCAATTTTTATCTTGCACCGGCCCTGAGCTGAATGTGGCCCCAAAAATACAAGAAATGAGGAAGAAAATAGAGGTTTGGAAAAGATTGAATGTCTCGAAGGCTGGTCGTATCTCTCTGGTGAAAATGTGTTTATTACCCTCTCTGAACTATATTTTGTGTAATACACCGGTGATGATCCCCAAAAGATTTTTTAAAATAATAACCAGTTTATTAACGGATTTAATATGGCGTGTAAAAAAACCGAGAATAAAGGCACAAATATTGTGCATTCAGGAGAAGGAGGGTGGATTATCAGTACCAGACTTGGAACTTTATTACATCTCTGGTTATATAAAAAATATGATAACATGGAGTAACACGCAAAGATACCAGAATATAATAGCAGGGATTAATAAAAGATTGGAAAAATTTTATATTTTTCAAATACTGGAAGCAGGCACTCTGATGCAACAGGAATGTAATAAGACACCTCTAATTGTGTTAATGGCTAAAATTTGGAAGGTGGCAAGAGACTTGTGCCCCCAGAGTGGCTTCCACGCTGACACTATACTGTGGGATAATATCTATCTCACAGAATTAAAGTCGATTGAACAAAAAATTTGGTGGAAACATGGAAAATATAAAAAAGGCCAGGTATGGGAAGAAGAGGATATAATTCCCTATGAAAAACTTAAAGATAACTGCCAACTGAAAAATACAGAGTTGAGTTTTTTTTTTATTTTCAACTAAAACAAGCACTGAATAGGACGCTAGGAAAAGGTGCACAAATAAGGCTACTTTCACACTTGCGCTAGGTGCGGATCCGTCTGGTATCTGCACAGACGGATCCGCACCTATAAATGCAAACAATGGTATCCGTTCAGTGCGGAACCGCCTGCATAACACAGCTTTTTCAGATAAGAGTTTTCATGATTGTGAAAACTCAGATCCAACAGTATATTCTAACACAGAGGCGTTCCCATGGTGATGGGGACGCTTCAAGTTAGAATATACTATGAACTGTGTACATAACTGCCCCCTGCTGCCTGGCAGCACCCGATCTCTTGCAGGGGGCTGTTATCCGCACAATTAACCCCTGGCCGTGCAAGCAGCGTTTTGGTGTCCGCCTCCAGAGCCGAATGGAGGCGGAACGGAGCCAAACTGATGCATTCTGAACGGATCCTTATCCATTCAGAATGCATTGGGGATGAACGGATCCATTCGGGGCTGCTTGTGAGAGCCCTCAAACGGATCTCACAAGCGGAACCCCAAACGCAAGTGTGAAAGTAGCCTAACTGCCCTACCGCAGCCTTTAGTTAATATTATCAAATTAACACCAGGGAAAAAATTGGTTTCAAGAATATATCAATGCTTGTTACACCAAAAGACCAAGAGAAGAGCAATTGATAGTTTAAGGTATAAATGGCGAAGTGACCTATATTCTCAACGGGAAGATTTTTGGGAACTGGTCATGCAGGCCAAAAATAAGGTCTCAAGGAATTTTTCTCATGGAATTATTCAATTTAATATACTGTACCGCCTATACTATTCTCCCAAGATGTTAATGAAGTGTTACAAGTCCAAAGAGTTTAAGTGTCCAAAATGAGGTAGGAGCGGATGATATACATGTATTATGGACATGTGTAAAAATCCAAGAGTACTGGGAAAAGGTTTATGAAAAAATAGAGGAATACCACCAGTTTAAAGCGCCAAGGCAATTTGAAAAATGTATCTTGGGGGTGATGAATGGTGCGGATGCGCCCCAACATCGAGAGATAGCTTCCAAACTTCTATTCCAGGCCAGAAAAAGCATTGTTGGACGCTGGGGGGAGGGAGTGCTGCTCCCACGGTCAAGGAATGGGAGGGCTCTGTTGGTGTTTCGCTTGCCAGGGAGGAATTTCATTTGGTAGGAAATAAAAAAAATCTGATTTGCTAGGTTATGGCAGAAATGGTTAAATAAAAACTGAGCGTTTTTGGGGAGGAAGAGTAGGGACCAGGGGCTGTGGGGAGGCGGGGTGATTGAGGATGGTAAGGAGAGGATAGATCTATAAGAAAGGAAAAATGTTTCCTTTTTTTATATATTTTTTTATTTTTCTCCTTCCTTCTTCGGAAGGAGCAAGCGGCACGCAAAGAGGGCGGCAATATATATAAATGTAATAATTGAATATGAGCAAATTTTTATATGGATGTAAAAATGCTATCTATTAAAAAATTGCAAATGGTTGAAAAAAATGTAATAAACATTTATATGAAAAAAAAAGGGGTGAAAACCAAGGGACTGCCAGGATAACGCCTTCAGGATCAGCCCAAAGTCAAACAACTTGGTTGACACAGTGGGTACACACTTACTACCTGTAACATTATAACTGTTACTGTGACACAGTGAGAGGTTTGGTCTGGAAAAACAGGTATTTTCCTCCCAGCATGTGCTGCTGGGCTGATTTACAGCCAGGTGAGGTCAAATACTGGACCGGATTTTAAGTGCCGGTCCGGGTTTTGGAAGCACCTGGCTGTCCTTAAATAGGCAGCTGGGCTCAGAAGCGACGTCTCTGTGTTGGGATCTGGGAGCCTTGTGTCTGGATGAAGGCTTGCTACCTGTTTGGCATGAAAACAGGTTGGTGCTGCTATGCTCAAGGACTCTTTGAGGCAGAATTGCCGCATGGTGTGAATTACCACCAACACCGCAAGGTGACTTTTTGTTTGAATATGACTGTTTGTTTTGTCACTTGCCTAAAGTGTGAATAAAACACTGAACTGTTTGATCCAAAGAACTTGTTGTTGCCTCTATACTGCGTCCGCTAATTCTGTCTACCAGAGTGAAACCCCACGGCACACTTATGGAAATAAGCCCAATTTTGTTCTTCTACCTGATTTAAAAATTGTGCTTTACTCTTCTCACTTGAAGGTGGCTACGCCCCACTGCAACGTAGCAGGCACTCTCTGGTGCCGAACAAGAGTAGAGAACCACATTAACGTCAACGTGTTACAAAGCAACACAATAGAACTGGAACAATGAGTCTTTTTTTCCCCTGTTCAGTGCCACTTGTACTGTACTTTACTTGCAGGAGGAGGTTACTACAGCCTCTGTTTCAGTAACTTACTGGTTTAGTCACCTGTAGATGCTTCCTCCAACTTCTTCAGTCAGAGCTTGGCCAGGTAGAACTTGGTTTAGCTTTTATGATGCTCTGTGGACAATAAGCAACTGCTACCCCTGTAGATGCTTCCTCCAACTTCTTCAGTCAGAGCTTGGCCAGGTAGAATTTGGTTATAGCTTTTATGATGCTCTGTGGAGAATAAGCAACTGCTACCTAATTAAACAGCAGTCTATTTCAGGCTCATCAGCCTCTGCGACTCTCTCAGTCTCTGCCATGAGTGCTTGCAGATCCAGGACTAATCTCACCCTGTCTCACAGCAGTGTCATAGACTCTACTCCTCAGACTTTAGTCACTTTTTTCCATGCCTCTTTCTCAGCTCTCCAGCATGCTCCTCAGTGGCTGACTATGCCCAGTCCTCCTCTCTAATAGTTGGTCTCTTTGTCTGACACGCACATTTCTTCACACACAAGGTGCCAAACCTTCGCGGTTGAGGACCCAGTTCCGTCACCATATACAGATGCTGGGACTGAAATGGGAACCACATTCACGCCAAGTTATAGTAATTGATATACAATAGGGGAATATGGGAACCTGTCCATATACACATAACAATGTAATGCTGACATAGAGGCACACAATTACTGGGTTCACACTTCACCCTAGGGCACCTGGACAATAGTTCTTTCTGACGGACACCATCCATTCCTCCTACAGGACGACATCCAGGAATGCCATAAATTAACACAGGAAATGGCGATACCAATGAAACAAAGGTTCAGTAGCTCTTACAATAGGTGATTAAATTATTATTTAATGTACAAGTAAATCTAATTTCTTCCTTAACCTGTTACGGACATAGGGCGTACCTGTATGCCTGATGTCCTGGTACTTAAGGACATAGGCATACAGGTACTGGGTGCCTGGGTCAATGCCGAGGGGGGTCCTGTGACCCCCCTGTATTGGCGATCGCTGCAAACTGCAGGTCAATTCAGACCTGCGGTTTGCAGCGCTTTCGGAAGTTTCTGATCCCTGCGCTCCGTGACCTCGGGGATCAGAAAGTTCAAAATACCTTTTTTTAATGTTTACCCTCCCACTGTGCAGCCCTCTTTGTGATGTGCCGGCAGGCGCAGCAGGGGGCGGGGAGTGTCATCCGCCAGCCCTCCCTCTCATTTTCAGGATGGCCGAGTGGTTAGCAAGCAGAGTGTCAGCACATTGCTGACACTCCGCTTGAAACGACTGACATCATCACACAGATGTCAGCCGTTTAACCCCTTCCATGCCGCGATCTGTAGGGACCGCTGTATGGAAGAGGTTTACAGGGGCTGCCTTTTAAGCCCCCGATTCTTGACGGGATCACGGGTTACCAGGCTTCCGGCTCTTCACAGGCTTCCGGCTGTCCATGGTGATGATCAGACTTCTGCTAAAGGCAGAAGTCTGATCAGACTAAGTAAAGTGAAAATACAGTACAGTACACTATATAGTGTACTGTATTGTATTATACAGACATCAGACCCACTGGATCTTCAAGAACCAAGAGGGTCTGGGTAAAAAAAAATGTAAAGAAAAGTGAAAAAAACACATTTATCACTGATTAAAAATTAAAAAAATTAAATTCCCTACCCATGTTTGATATCACCGCGTCCGTAACGACCTGATCTATAAAACGGTCATGTTACTTTCCCAGCACGGTGATCGCCATAAAAAATAAAAATAAAAACTATGATGAAATTGAAATTTTGCCCACCTTACTTCCCAAAAAAGGTAATAAAAGTGATCAAAAAAGTTGTATGTATGCCAAAATAGTACCAATCAAACTGTCACCTCATCCCACAAAAAATGAGCCCCTACATAAGAGAATGGCCCAAACTAAAAAAATTATAATAATGGCTCTCATTCTAAAACATTACTTTTTTGTTTCAAAAATGCTTTTTTATTTTAAATGTAAAAAAAAAAAATAGACATATTAGGTATCGCGGCATCCGTAAGAGCCTGCTCTATAAAAATACCACATGACCTAAACCCTGAGGTGAACACAGTAAAAAAATAAAAATGGTGTCAAAAAAGTCATTTTTTGTCACCTTATATAGCAAAAAGTCGTATGCCACCCAAAATAGTGCCAATCTAACCGTCATCTCATCCCACAAAAATGATACCCTACCTAAGACAATAGCCCAAAAACTGAAAAAACTATTACTCTCAGACTATGGAGACACTAAAACATGATTTTTTTTGTTTCAAATATGATATTATTGTGTAAAACTTTAAAAAATAAAAGAAAGTATACATATTAGGTATCACCATGTCCGTAACGACCGGCTCTATAAAAATATCATATGACATAACCCCTCAGGGGAACACTGTAAAAAAATGTAAAAAAATAAATAAACTGTGCTGAAAAAACATTTGTTTTGGCACCTCACTAAAAGTGCAACACCAAGCAATCAAAAAGGCATATGCCCCCCATGGTGCCAATCTAACCGTGACCTCATCCCGCAAAAAATGATACTTTACATAAGACAATCGCCCAAAAAATAAAAAAAACTATGACTCTCAGACTATGGAGACACTAAGACATGTTTTATTTTGTTTTTTCAAAAATGATATTATTGTGTAAAAACTAAATAAATAAAAATTGGGTATACATATTAGGTATTGCCATGTCCATAAGAACCTGCTCTATAAAAATACCACATGATCTAAACCATTTTTTATAAAAACGGTGTCAAAAAAGCAATTTTTTTGTTACCTTACATCACAAAAAGAGTAATAGCAAACGATCAAAAAGTCATATGCACCCCAAAATAGTGCGAATCTAACCGTCATCTCATCCCGCAAAAATGATACCCAACCTGAGACAATCGCCTAAAAACTAAAAAAACTATGGCTCTCAGACTATGGAGACACTAAAACATGATTTTCTTTGTTTCAAAAATGATATTATTGTGTAAAGCCTAAATAAATTAAAAAAAGGTATACATATTAGGTATCGTTGCATCCGTAAGAACCTCCTCTATAAAAATAGCACATGATCTAACCTGTCGGATGAACATTGTAAATAATAAAAAATAAAAACGGTGCCAAAACTGCTATTTTTGGGCAAATTTTCCATTTTAATCCATTTTTTCCTGTAACAAAGCAAGAGTTAATAGCCAAACAAAACTCAATATTTATTGCCCTGATTCTGTATTTTACAGAAATGTCCCATATGTGGTCGTAAACTTCTGTATGGCTACACGGCAGGGCACAGAAGAAAAGGAAAGCCATATGGTTTTTGAAAGGCAGTTTTTGCTTGACAGTTTTTTTCAAACCATGTCCCATTTGAAGTCCCCCTGATGCACCCATAGAGCAGTGATGGCCAGTTCGCATTGTTCGCCCGCGAACATATGCGGGCTGCCATCTTTTTTCACAAGTCCGGCGAGGCACAGGTAAGCCCTTACGTGTGCCTGTGCGCGAGCCGGTCTGAAAACAAGTGCGGTCAGCGGGAGCAGGCAGTTCCGAGAACAGCCACCGGGGGCCTTCATCGGGCTTTTCGCATGGTCGCCGCTATGGTAGATGACCTGGGGTATACTGATATAGTATAAACCTCAAAAGGGTTTTCCTGCCTTATTACATCTTAATGGGGTATGTAAATAGAGTTGTGTACACCAACCCTATCTATAGGCCCTATTAAGATGCAATCGGGGGTCTCCCACTCAAGATCCTCTGCCCATATTTAGTTTTGTTTTTTCAGGGACTGTCTCTCAGACCTGTTACAGGCAAGCTACAGGATAAACAAACTGATACCATATGAACTGCAGCCAGACTTCAGTTATCTGAAACAATAGGGACTACAATTGGAACCACATTAATGCCAAGTTACAGTAATTGATATATGCGAATATGGGAACTTGTCCGTTCATATAAACAATGGAACACTGGCATAGAAATTTCTTTTCTGAGAAGAGTTTGTAGACGATATCATCTTTATATAAGGGGGAATGAGCTTGGATGATTACCAGCTGCACCTCCATGTTACAGGCAGTGGGTGTGGCCCCACTGCGCCAACCCACTGGTTTGACCTCCGGCTAGACTTAAGGGCTTTATCCTGGCAGTCCCCTGGTATTCACCCTTTAACCCCTATACAGGGATCAGGATTTGGTTGCACTGGCGGCACCAGGCCGCTACCTCTTGAAATAGTTACAGAATGGGTTGCTTACCCATAGGGGTCAGAGACACAGAGGGGTCAGGCAATACTCATAGTCATAGGCAATACTCATAGATAACAAGCCAAGGACAGGGCAGGCAGAGTTCGTGTGAATCTGTTAAACTAGTCTGAGGTCAGACAGGAAAAGGTCAATACAGTAAACAGGCAGAGGTCGGTACATGGGTAGACAAACAGAACAGCACACCTTCACTAGGAACTAGCAAGCTAGATAACCTAAAGCTCAGACACCCTCCCATGGGGGATGTTGCCTTAAATAGCCTAAGGCAGTGATGGTGAACCTTTTAGAGACCGAGTGCCCAAACTGCAACCCAAAACCCACTTATTTATTGCAAAGTGCCAACATGGCAATTTAACCTGAATACCAATATAGTGTATCTTCCATGTACTTTATCATGCAGCTATAATAACCTGCCTGTATTCAATGTGCTGCCTATAGTGTGCCCTGCGCTGATGAATTGCAGGAAAAGTCTAAGGCACCATAGACTTTTTCCAGGGCACGGGTACCCACAGAGAGGGCTCTGAGGGCCGCCTCTGACACCCATGCCATAGGTTTGCCACCACTGGAGGGAGTAGGGTGCGTGCACTCTGGTGCTTTAAGAGCCGGGAAGCACGAACAGTAGTGGCATTCTAGGAGGGCCTAGCAGAGAGGTGCAGGCCACAGCCCGCAGAAGACATGTGGGATGCTGGCGGTTGGACCTGCTGCTGGTGGCTAGTGGAGGGCAAGCAGGTCCTGACCGCAGCTGAGGATCAGAAAGGAGGTCACTGGTGAGAAGAATACCTTCACTACAATTTACATCATGTACCTTTCTAACAGGTCAGAGAATAAAGATTTTTGTGTGAGTGTTTTTTAATTTGAGAGGTGAGCACATCCCACAGCTGCTCGATGGGATTGAGATCTGGGGAATTTGGAGACAAGTCAACTCCTTGACATGTTACTCAAACCATTCCTGAACAATTTTTGCAGTGTGGCCAGGGCATTATCCTGCTGAAAGAAGCCACTGTAATTAGAGAATAACGCAGTCATGAAGTGGGGGCTTGTAAAATGTTTGATTAGGTGGTTTATGTGACATACAGCAGCACTTTGACCAACTCCACCGGCTTGTCTTTTTCTTGTAGTGCTTCCTTGTGCCATATTCTCTGTAGGTAACATCTTGCAGAGTTCAATTTTATTTATTTTTTTATAATTGTGTTTTTATTAAAGTATTATTGAAAAGCATAATACAATAGTATCATTATACTGAGTATTTTCAATTATATTTTTTCAAATAATGCAAATATCCATACATCAAGGAAGAAGAGAAAAGATACGAACAACAAGTTACTGGTAGCAATGTCATCAGAACAGTAACAATGGGTCTAGACGATAGACCAACTACTATCTGGCACAGGGGTCCTCAAACTACGGCCCGCGGGTTACATGCGGCCCTCCGAGGACACTGATCCGGCCCGACGGGTGTTTTGGCCGTTTCCGCAATTCTGTAGGCAGCTGTGGTGGCTGCAGGGCACAGCAGGAGATGAGCGCTGCGCTTCCATTGCGCTCATCTCCATAGTGATCTGCATCGCCGTCCTCAGGACAGCGATACAGATTGCTGTTCTGTGGCAGGGGAGGGAGATGCGTCTCCCTTTCCTGTTCCTCATCGCGCAGCTTTAGCAGTACAGAGCGGGACACGGGTCAGAAGAGGCCTGCATCGCACCGCATCGTAGAGTATGAGTGTTTTTTTTATTTTATTAAATCAGCCAATTTTTCTGCCACACTTATTACTGGCACATGGGGGGGGGGGGGCAGCAATTGGCACTTATTACTGGCACATGGGGGGTGGCAGCAGAGAGGAGACTGGCACATGATGGGGGGAGAATTGGCACTTATTACTGGCAAATTGGGGTGGTGGAAGAGCAGAGAGGAGACTGGCACATGATGGGGGGAGAATTGCCACTTATTACTGGCACATGGGGTGGCAGCAGAGAGGAGACTGGCACATGATAGGGCGGAGAATTGGCACTTATTATTGGCACATGGGAGGTGGCAGCAGAGATGAGACTGGCACATGATGGGGGGGGGGGAATTGGCACTTTTTACTGGCACATGGGGGGTGGCAGCATAGAGGAGACTGGCACATGAGTGGGGGGGAGAGGAGAGTGGCACTTATTACTGGTACATGAGTGGGGAGGAGAGTGGCACTTATTACTGGTACATGAGTGGGGGGGAGAGGAGAGTGGCACTTATTACTGGTACATGAGTGGGGGGGAGAGGAGAGTGGCACTTATTACTGGTACACTAGTGGCGGGGAGAGGCACTTTTCACTAGCACATGATTGGGGGGCATCTATGGGGGCACCTCTTACTGGCACATTATTGGGGGGCACTATGGGGACATTTACTGAGGCCACAAAGAAGGGGTATTTTATATGGGGGACTCTGTGTGGCACTAATATTATCAGTGGTATTATCTGTTTCTGCAGTATAGTAGTGGGGAGCTCTGGATCCGCCACTGGTTCTATTCGCCTTGCCACGCAGGCGCACCTCCTTCCAGACCTGTGAACCTCATGTGCAGCTGCGTCACAGGAAGTCCGGAGAAGAAGAAAGGAGAAGGAGATGTTCAGGGGTAGGGAAATGTGTTTTCTCGCCCATTTTCCTTGGGGGACACAGACCTTGGGTATAGCTCAGCTCCCTAGGAGGCGTGACACTAAGTAAAACTGTTAAGCCCCTCCTCCATCAGCTATACCCTCAGCCTGGAGATAGAGGCTACCAGTTTTTAGCTTAGTGTCCAAGGAGGCAAGACACTCCCTGCTACTGCAGGGCTGTTTTCTCCTTGTTATTTTTACTTTTTCTTCTAATTTTGTTATTTTATTTTTTCCTAGGGATACCAGAGACGCATTAGACCTCTCTGCTCTCCCGGGGTTGAGCTGCGCCAGTGCCAACTTATCTGCACTGCTGCCTCCCCCACAGAAGCAATAGGAGGATCTGGGCAGCAATGGCTCCCCTACATCCCGCCAGCTAGGGGGTCGCCCGCACGCCAAGCCCCTCTTCCAGCTTCCTGCCACTGCGGTGCCAGTGGCTGAAGGGGCGACCCTGCTGGAAAGGACTGAGGGTGAAGACGTCGGACGGTGAGATGGCTATTCCAGCCCATACCCCGTCCCTATCTGCAGCATCTACCCCTCTGGGTAAGGGGGGCACCCGTGGTCGCTCATTCTGAGCGCTCATCTGCAGGACAATGCAGCACAGCAGCATCCTCAGCACCCCCACGCCGTTCCCCCCCCCCACGCTGCTATCTTTCTCCCCCCCCCTCCCCCTCATTCGGGGCTGACTCCATTTTTCTCTTCTCTCTCTCCCCCTTCCCGCCGAGAACGGGGGGCGGGGCTTAGCGGTCCCGGCAGGGGGCGGGGCTTACGCGCGCGTCATTTTGGGGGCGGAGCTACGTTCTCCTTCACAGGAGACATTTCAAGCGCTGGAGGGGGCGGAGCTTGTTCCCCGCGCTTTCTGCTGAGGTTTCCCGCGCTTCCTCACTCCTGACAGGAAGCTGGGACACGGTGGGGGACTCTAACCTCCTGTGTACATCGCTCGGCTTCTGTGGGCGCTCTCTGCTGCTCACTGCTGTTCACTGCTTCTCTGCTGCTGCTGATCTGGGCCATCTCCTGACGTTCTTCTGAGGCACTGGTAGGACAGTTAACCCTCTCCTAACCCTCCTGGTCATAGCTGCTATAACCCTTTGTGGTCTCTATATTAGAGTACAACCACACTTCAGCATGTCAGATCCCACAGGTGCCCCCAAACCCTGGTACCATGCCTGTACCGCCTGTAAGGAACTTTTTCCGCGTGGGCAATCTGAGCCGCATTGCCTTGCATGTCAGGCCCCGGTGCAGGGCCCGCTTCCCGCTGCGCCCCCCGGTGCCTCTGAACCCCCTGACTGGGCTAGGTCTCTGTCTCAGGCGGTGGAAAGCCTTACACACGTAGTGGGCCGTCTCGTGGATAGACCGCCTCTCCCGCAGGCTGCCACAATCCCTGTCGCACCCGCTGGGACTACCGTTTCTGCCGCCCCCACTGGTTCCCTGCCTCCCAGCGAATCTTCCAGGGCCCGGCATACTCAGAAACGTTCAAGGGTTGAGCGCACATCTTCTCCAGATGCTTCGCTCTCTCAGCCATGCGTGCGAGCTCAGTCAAGTCTATCCTCTCAAAGGGATACGCTTTCTGAGGGAGAACTGGCGGATTCGGACGTGGACATGGACTCAGAGCTTCCGTCCAAATTGGCGTCCGCGGTGGGGCATCTTGTCACTAGCATCCGTGATACCTTTCAGCTACACGATGACCCCCCCAGCTCTGAACAGGCCGGCGTGTCCTTTCTCCGCCCCAAACAGGCCTCCAAGGTTTTTCCCATACACGCTGATTTTTCTTCTGTGGTATCCAAGGCTTGGACTCGGCCTAACGTCCGCTTTATTACACCCAAAAAGCTGGACATTTGTTATCCCTTTCCAGCGGATTCTGTGACCACGTGGACATCCCCGCCTAAGGTTGATCCTCCCGTGGCTCGCCTGTCCAAAAGCACTACTATTCCTGTACAGGACGGATCTTCCCTCCAGTCTGTTGAGGACCGTCGTACGGAATCCCTCTCCAAGGCCATATTTACTGCCTCTGGTTCGGCCCTTAGACCGGTCTTTGCCTCCGCCTGGGTTGGCAAAGCGGTCTCTGAATGGGGTTGCAACTGGAACGGGAGTTAGGTTCGGACGTCCCTCTTCAGGACCTCCGTTCCTTAGCCCAACTAATTGTTCAGGCCGGAAAATTCGTCTGTGAGGCCTCCCTTGATGCGGGTGCCCTCATTGCCCGTTCCTCTGCCCTGGCAGTTTCTGTCAGGAAGGGAACTCTGGCTGAAGGTTTGGGCGGCGGACGCCGCTTCCAAACGCTCTTTGGCCGGCCTACCATTCACGGGTTCTCGCCTGTTCGGAACCCGTCTGGACGAACTTATATCAGAGGCCACGGGTGGGAAGAGTACTCACCTCCCCCAGTCCAGGCCAATGGGCGCCCCCCGTGGTCGCGCTGGTTCGTCCCGTTTTCGGTCCTTTCGCAAGCCCACCGGGTCTAGACCCGCGGCCAGTTCTTCTTCCTCTGGCCCAGCCCAGGATAGACGCAAGAAGCCGTTTTTTCGGACGCAACCTACCTGGCGCAAGTCCCAGCCTGCACGGGCTCCCACAGGCCAGCAGCCCTCTGCCTGAAGGTGCGCCCCCACCCACCCGGGTGGGGGGCCGCCTTCTCCTATTCAGGAACGTATGGCGGGCCCACATCTCAGACGCATGGGCGCTCGAGATTGTATCTTGCGGATACAAAATCGAATTTGCGTCCATTCCGCCAGACCGTTTCTTCCGATCCCGTCCTCCGCGAGATCCCGTACGAGTGGCCGCCTTCTTCGCGGCCATTCACTCTCTAATGGACAAGGGTGTCGTCGCCCCCGTGCCTCCGACGGAAAGGTTCAGGGGGTTCTACTCGAACCTCTTTGTGGTTCCCAAGAAGGAAGGCTCAGTGCGTCCGATCTTGGACCTAAAACGCCTGAACTGTTTTCTCTGACTGCAGAGATTCCGGATGGAGTCTCTCAGGTCCGCAGTGACCTCCCTGGAAAGAGGGGATTTCATGGCCTCAATCGACATTCAGGATGCATACCTCCACGTTCCGGTTGCTCCATGTCATCACCGCTTCCTGCGCTTCGCGGTGGGGGACGATCACTTCCAATTCGTCGCCCTTCCCTTTGGTCTGGCGACGGCTCCTCGAGTGTTCACCAAGGTCCTGGCCCCTGTCTTGGCCCTTCTACGTTCAAGAAGTGTTTTTCTTCTCCCATACTTGGACGACATCCTGGTCAAGGCACCCTCCTTCTCTCAGACATCCCGCAGTGTGGAACTCACTCTGGAGACCCTGACGCGGTTCGGTTGGATTATCAACCACCCCAAATCTTCCCTTACCCCCTCCAGACGGCTGATCTTCCTGGGGATGCTCCTGGATACAGAGTTGGCGGAGGTCCGCCTTCCGTCGGACAAGCGTCTGGCCCTTCGCGGGTCGGTTCGCAGTCTCCTCCGTCATCACCGCCCTTCCCTTTCGAAGCGGTGCCGTTCGCACAATTCCGATCCCGCACCTTTCAGAGGGCAATTCTGTCGGCCTGGGACAAATCACCGAGGAGTCTGGACAGGACCTTTCTTCTGCCTCCCCTGGCTCGGGCTTCCCTCGGCTGGTGGTTGCATATCCCTCTAAGGGGGAAGTCCTTCCTTCCACTGAACTGGCTGGTGATTACCACAGATGCCAGCTTACGGGGGTGGGGGGGGGGTTTTCCCTCCCCGGTCCGTCCAGGGCATTTGGTCTCTATCGGAGTCCAGACTTCCAATCAATATTCTGGAACTGAGGGCGATTCTTCTGTCCCTCAGACACTGGACCCATCTGCTGAGGGGCCACCCTGTTCGGATCCAATCGGACAATGCCACGGCTGTGGCATACATAAACCATCAGGGAGGCACTCGCAGCGCTGCAGCGATGCAAGAGGTGACCCTCATTCTCCTCTGGGCGGAGACGCACGTGCCGGCCTTATCTGCGATTTACATCCCGGGGGTGGACAACTGGGCGGCGGATTTCCTCAGCCGGTCCACCATCGACCCGGGAGAATGGTCCCTGCACCCAGAGGTGTTCGAAGCCCTTTGTCTTCGCTGGGGTCGCCCCGACGTGGACCTCATGGCCTCCAAATTCAACCACAAGGTCCCCCTATACCTGGCCAGGGCACGGGACCCGAAGGCATACGGCGCCGACGCGCTCGTCCTTCCGTGGCGCGAATTCTCCCTTCTGTACGTCTTTCCTCCTTTTCCCCTCCTGCCACGGGTTCTTCGGAGGATCGCGGCAGAGGGCGTCCCCGCGATTCTAATCGCCCCGGATTGGCCCCGCCGGTCTTGGTACGCCGACCTAATGTTGCTGTTGGCAGACGCACCGTGGCCACTGCCCTCCAGGGAAGACCTTCTCTCTCAGGGACCGATCTTTCACGAGCATTTAGGCTCGCTACGTTTGACGGCGTGGCTATTGAGACCGCCGTCTTAACGCGACGGGGTTTCTCCGCGGACGTAGTCCGCACCATGATCCGGGCTCGTAAGCCCGTATCCTCTAGGATCTGCTATCGGGTTTGGAGGTCCTATCTGGGGTTCTGTGAGTCCCGGAGCATCCCACCTCTCCGGTTTTCTCTTCCCACAATCCTGTCCTTCCTCCAGTCGGGTCTGGACCTGGGGCTGTGCCTCAGTTCTCTGACGGGTCAGATTTCAGCGCTGTCTATTCTTCTCCAGCGTCCCCTGGCCCCTCTAGGGCCAATTAAGACCTTTTACAAGGGGTGGCTCACTCTGTTCCGCCGTACCGCCCTCCAGTTCCTTCCTGGGACCTGAATGTGGTGCTCTCGGCGCTCCAATCAGCCCCCTTCGAGCCTTTACGGGAGGTCTCCCTTCGCCTTCTGTCCTGCAAGGTCATCTTTCTTGTGGCCGTCACGTCTCTCCGACGGGTGTCGGAGTTAGCGGCTCTTTCTTGCTCCGAGCCTTTCCTGATCTTCCACCAGGATAAGGTTGTGCTTCGGCCTGTCCCGACTTTCCTGCCAAAGGTGGTCTCCGCCTTTCACATCAATGAGGACATCGTCCTTCCGTCGCTCTGTCCCTCTCCTTCCCACCCCAGAGAACGGGAACTGCACCGTCTGGATGTGGTCAGGGCGTTGAGGATTTACTTGGAGGTCACCGGGTCCTTTCGGCGCACGGACTCCCTGTTTGTGGTTCCGGAGGGTTCGCGCAAAGGGTTGGCGGTCTCCAAGGTGGCTATTGCCCGTTTCATTAAGCTGGCGGTGTCTGAGGCTTATCGAGCCAAGGGCAGACCTCCGCCTTTCGGCGTCACTGCTCATTCCACCAGAGCAGTCGGAGCTTCCTGGGCGCAGAGGCATCGGGCCTCGGCTGAACAGTTGTGCAAAGCAGCCACTTGGTCCTCTCTGCACACTTTCACAAAGTTCTATAGGGTGCATACGCATGCATCAGCGGATGCTGCTTTGGGCCGCCTGGTTTTGCAGGCAGCGGTTTCCTGATGCTCTGGTGGTGTTCCGCCTTGGGTTTGTGGTCCCTCCCTTCTTGGACTGCTCTTGAACGTCCCAAGGTCTGTGTCCCCCAAGGAAAATGGGCGAGAAAAGGAGATTTTTGTATAACTTACCAGTTAAATCTCTTTCTCGCTCTTCCTTGGGGGACACAGCACCCACCCTTCTGTGTTTGGTTACAGGGTTATGGTCTGGCGCCCCGTTGGGTTGCTGGCTGGTTGTTTCCGTTATTGGTTGTTATCCTTTCACTACTTGGACACGCAACTGGTAGCCTCTATCTCCAGGCTGAGGGTATAGCTGATGGAGGAGGGGCTTAACAGTTTTACTTAGTGTCACGCCTCCTAGGGAGCTGAGCTATACCCAAGGTCTGTGTCCCCCCAAGGAAGAGCGAGAAAGAGATTTAACTGGTAAGTTATACAAAAATCTCCTTTTTTCACTTCAAAATAAGATATGTGCAGTGTGCATAGGAATTTGTTCATAGTTAAAGGGGTTTTCCCATCTTGGACAATGGGGGCATATCGCTAGGATATGCCCCCATTGTCCTATAGGTGCGGGTCCCACCGCTGGGACCCGCACCTATATAGAGAACGGAGCCCTGAAAGTGAAGGAGGGCGCACTACGCATGCGCAGCTGCCCTCCATTAATTTCTATGGGGCTGCCGAAAATAGCCAAGCGCTGGCTCGGCTATTTCCGTCGGCCTCATAGAAATGAATTGGAGCATGGGCAGTGCATGCGCGGTACGCTCCCATTCACTTTCGGGGCTCCGTTCTCTATATAGGTGCGGGTCCCAGCGGTGGGACCCGCACCTAACTATATGCCCCCATTGTCCAAGGTGGGAATACCCCTTTAAACTATAGTCTGGCCCTCCAACGGTCTGAGGGACAGTGAACTGGCCCCCTGTTTGAAAAGTTTGAGGACCCCTGATCTGGCACATGAAAATATTACATCATATCTCTTGACCGGTATATAAATGGCATCGCCATGTTTTATCCACAAGGCAACGAGAAACACATACTAGTGAAATACAACAAGACTGGACACAAAAGGGATAGACACATAGAAGTGTATCACCGTAATCATCCCAGGGTTGCCATATTCGGTTATATTTTCCAATCTGATCAGTTAGGGTAGCTGTAAGATATTCCATTCTTCTGATCTCTAATATACTGGCTAGTAAGTCTAAGTGAGCAGGCGAGTCTGTCCTCTTCCAGAAACTAGCTATCAGACGTCTAGCTGCCGTTAATATATGTAAAATCAATGTCAAAACGTGTTTTTTCAGAGGTGTAGGAGGCAAATTCAAGTAGAATAGGGGATCTAAGGGGAACCTAATGTTCGATGGCTGGAATAAGAGATTCTGAGTCGATTTCTAAAATGGGACCAGTAGTATACATTGCCAAAAAATATGCATATGGGAGCCCACCCCTGTTCCACATCTCCAACACCTATCCGAAATATTGGAGTCAAAGTATCTCAGTAATTGTGGAGTATGATACCAAAATATTAGTATCTTGTACAAATTCTCCTTGTGGGTAGTGCAAGTAGAGGATATTGCAGCTCTTCTCCAAATCAGCCCCCATTCTTTTAAGGAAATAGGACAATCTAAAATCGACTCCCACCTGGACATATATGAATGTTTATTGGTTGTGGAAGGAGAGGATGAAAACAGTATAAGGCTACTTTCACACTAGCATTCGGGGCTCCGCTTGTGAGTTCCGTTTGAATGCTCTCACAAGCGGCCCCGAACGCATCCGTACGGCCCCAATGCATTCTGAGTGGATGCGGATCCACTCAGAATGCCTCAGTCTGGCACTGTCTGGCCTCCGCTCTGCTTAGCAAACGGATCCGTCCAGACTAACAATGTAAGTCAATGGGGACGGATCCGTTTGAAATTGACACAATATGGCTCAATTTCAAACGGATCCGTCCTCCATTGACTTTCAATGTAAAGTCTGGACGGATCCGTCTGACTAACTTTCACACTTAAAATTTTTTCTGAAATATAATGCAGACGGATCCGTTCTGAACGGATCCCATCGTCTGCATTATAGGAGCGGATCCGTCTGTGCAGACACCAGACGGATCCGCTCCGAACGCAAGTGTGAAAGTAGCCTTACATAAATCTCAGAAATTAGTCCTCTAGTTGAATTCGAAAGTTTGCATAGTTTTTCAAATGCCGTCGGTGTGGAGACCTGTGATGAGCCAAATAGGCTAGTAAGCAAATGTCGTATCTGCAGGTATTGATAGTTGGCAGAATCTGGTAACTGAAATGAGGACCTGAGTGTATCAAATGGCAGCATTTGCAGGTTTCTGTAGTCTACCACATCGGCGAATCTGAACAACTTATTAGAGAACCATGGTTTGAAAAAAGATGCATGCATACCCATCGGAAATAAGGGGTTGAACAAAAAAGAGGTCATGGAGGAGTTGTCAGAGGCCAAGTGAAACCGTGTTTTGTACCTGCGCCACAACTCATATGTAAAAGACATTGGCCCCAACAACTGTAGTAGTAACGTAGGTGGGATAGGTGACCACAAAAGAGAGTTGGGCTGTATAGGCGACATCCACAGCTTCTCTATTTCTATCCACCTAGAATATGCATATAAAGCTGACCATGCCGGCAACCGCCTAAGATGAGTAGCCCAATAATAACGAGTGATATCTGGTGCCGCCAGCCCTCCTTGTGTCTTAAGAGCTGTAAGAGTACTACAAGCTATTCTATGTCTTTTCCAATTCCATATAAATTTTAATATTGCGGACTAAAGTGCTCTTAATTCCTTTCCAGGTACTGGAACTGGAAGGGTTTCAAATAAATATAGTATCTTGGGCAAAATAGACATTTTGACGGTGGCTATACGACCTAAAGGGAAATAGGTAAAGACATCCACTTAGTTAAAAGGGCCTTAATTTCTCTAAAAAGGGCCGGGAAATTTTGAGTGTATAAAGTAGAGTAAGAGGGAGTCAGCTGCACTCCCAAATAACGTAAAACCTTATCATTCCATCTGAAGTGAAAGTTAGACTGAAAAGTAGATAGCCTTTCCGGAGGGACGTTTAGTGGGAGTGCTTCTGTTTTTGTGGTGTTTATTTTATATCCTGACAATTTACTATAGGAATCTAGTAGTTTAAAGAGATTAGGGAGAGTGACATGCAGGTCAGTCAAAGTAAGTAAAATGTCGTCCGCGAATAGGGATATTTTAAATTTTACCTGATTGACCTTAACTCCATGTATATCAGGTTGGGATCTAATGGCAGCTGCCAGAGGTTCAATGCACAACACAAAAAGAAGAGGTGAAAGTGGGCATCCCTGACGTGTACCATTATGGATGGAAAACTGCTGAGATTGAATATGTGGCATTTTAAATTTGCAAGTACTGGTGCTGCCAAGCAAATAGTGGTAATATGTCTGTGGTTACCGTAGCCATGTTGCCTTGTTCAGGGATACCAGATGATATGGCTGGCCACACAAAGCTATGCTATGCTCAACCCCAGTTACCAATGGCCGCACGAGTTTACCACACCATCTGGTCTAGACCTTACATTTTTACTGTGATGCAGACATGTCAGTGTAAGAATCATCTCTATGCTCAGCTGTAGACTGTGAGATAGGAGCAATATTTACCGGTATAATTCTCCCCATGCTGCAGTATGTGCGGGTGTGGAAGATGCATTGGTTAATGCCCAGGGTGAGGTCATCTCTTAATTGTAGAGCTAATTGCACATCCAATTAAGTGGTTACAAGTCTTACTAACTAAAAATCTAAAGTGCAGTAGCAGGAACCAGAGCTCAAGGAGATCCTTTCACCTGGATTAATGGTGACTCTGAATCCAAAATTTCACCCTTCAGTAATAAATAAAGTATAAAATTAACTGTGCTGAATTGCAGCTGAGTTCACGCTCAGAATTGCAAGGAGATGTAATACAGCATCCAGACAAATCCTGTACCTGCATATGTCTCTGATGTAATACAGAAGCAATCTAACAAAATACAAATCCTGGCACGCTCCATTAGACTCCATATTATAAAGTTATTCTCCTCTAGATGCACTGCTTAAAAATCCAGCATCTCTGGAATATATTTTATTACATTTTTATGTCGTTTTTACTCCATTTTTAGTTTTACATTGTACAAAAAAATTGATTATTTTTTCTTTTCATCACCATTTTCTGACAGCTATAAACTTTGTAGTTATGCGTACGGAGCTGTGTGAGGGCTCATTTTTTGCGGTGAAATCTGTACTTTTCAGTGATATCGTTTTGAAAAGTGTATGACTTTTTGACCACTTTTTATAAAAAAAAAATTTGGGGAGTTAAAGTGACAAAAAATGGCGAATTGACCGTTTTTTCCCCCGTTGCCATATGGGATTAATATTGCTATATTTAAATAGTACAGGTGTTTTTGCACATGCCCATGATGTGTATTTTTTATTGGTTATGTATTTTTATTTTGGGGAAAGGGGAATAATATATTTTGAACCCGGACATATCCCCTTTTTTACCCAGGCAGGCCCTCTGATATGAGCATCGGAGCATTTCATACTCTGAGGCTCTTCTTTGCCCTGCGCTGAATCGCTAGGACAGCGCTAAAGCCAGCCCATTAGTGCCACGATACAGTGCAGGGCAAGGAAGAGCATCGGAGCATGAAATGCTTCGTTGCTCATGTCACAAGGCCTGCCTGGGTGAAAACGGGGATATGTTTGATCCCGGACAACCCGGGTGACTATAACTTGCAATCATTAGATTGCCTATTGTGTTCTGTGATGGCTATCAAACACCTAATTTCCAAAATAACAATACAGTGCTGCCACCTGCTGACCTGTATTGGTAAATTTTAGTAATAGCTACTGAAGCCTGCTTGAGGCTTCCGGCTATTACACTAATGTAACAGGTTCCCCAGTCTCAGATGGGAAATGCTGTTATGGGCCCAGAAGTGTGCAGCTCCCGCTTCTGGATCGCTCAGATGCCGTGTCGCCCCCCCCCCCCCCCCTCAGTCTCTTGGGGTTACAAGGAACTATTAACCCTGATTTATGTGTGGAGTATTATAGGCCATATCGTTCCTATTGCTGATTAAAGGTGTAGGGGTGAACCAAGCAATACAAAAAGGGTTAACTCTGCACTGAGGCTCCCAAGGAATGTGTTAGTTCATTTGTCCCTTTGTTCTATTGTGTTGGTGATGGGATTAACAGCCTCCCGACCGCTTAACGCACGGATGCGTCCGGGAGGTGGTCGATTCATTCCTCCTGGACGCATCCGTGGGTCATCTCGCGAGAGGCGAGATTTCCTGTGAACGCGCGCACACAGGCGCGCGCGTTCACAGGAACGGAAGGTAAGCGAGTGGATCTCCAGCCTGCCAGCGGCGATCGTTCGCTGGCAGGCTGGAGATGCAATTTTTTTAACCCCTAACAGGTATATTAGACGCTGTTTTGATAACAGCGTCTAATATACCTGCTACCTGGTCCTCTGGTGGTCCCCTTTTGTTTGGATCGACCACCAGAGGACACAGGTAGCTCAGTAAAGTACCACCAAACACCACTACACTACACTACACTACACCCCCCCCCTGTCACTTATTAACCCCTTATGAACCCCTGATCACCCATGATCACCCCATATAGACTCCCTGATCACCCCCCTGTCATTGATCACCACCCTGTAAGGCTCCATTCAGACATCCGTATGATTTTTACGGATCCACGGATACATGGATCGGATCCGCAAAACACATACGGACGTCTGAATGGAGCCTTACAGGGGGGTGATCAATGACAGGGGGTGATCAGGGAGTGTATATGAGGTGATCACCCCCCTGTCATTGACCACCCCCCTGTAAGGCTCCATTCAGACGTCCGTATGTGTTTTGCGGATCCGATCCATGTAAGGTGCTCTTTGGAATGTGTGCCCCTTTGCCCACCGCCTGCAAAAAAGTGTCACACATGTGGTATCGCCGTACTCAGGAGAAGTTGGGCAATGTGTTTTGGGGTGTCATTTTACATATACCCATGCTGGGTGAGATAAATATCTTGGTCAAATGCCAACTTTGTATAAAAAAATGGGAAAAGTTGTCTTTTGCCAAGATATTTCTCTCACCCAGCATGGGTATATGTAAAATGACACCCCAAAACACATTCCCCAACTTCTCCTGAGTACGGCGATACCAGATGTGTGACACTTTTTTGCCGCCTAGGTGGGCAAAGGGACACACATTCCAAAGAGTACCTTTCGGATTTCACAGGTCATTTTTTACAGATTTTGATTTCAAACTACTTCTCTCGCATCTGGGCCCCTAAAATGCCAGGGCAGTATAACTACCCCACAAGTGACCCCATTTTGGAAAGAAGACACCCCAAGGTATTTCGTGATGGGCATAGTGAGTTCATGGAAGTTTTTATTTTTTGTCACAAGTTAGTGGAATATGAGACTTATGGAATATGAGAGAAAAAAGAAAAAAGAAAAAAAGAAATCATCATATTCCGCTAACTTGTGACAAAAAATAAAAAGTTCTATGAACTCACTATGCCCATCAGTGAATACCTTAGGGTGTCTACTTTCCGAAATGGGGTCATTTGTGGGGGTTTTCTACTGTCTGGGCATTGTAGAACCTCAGGAAACATGACAGGTGCTCAGAAAGTCAGAGCTGCTTCAAAAAGCGAAAATTCACATTTTTGTACCATAGTTTGTACAATTTTTTTTTTTTACCCAAACATTTTTTTTTTATCAAAGACATGTAGAACAATAAATTTAGCGAAAAATTTATATATGGATGTCGTTTTTTTTGCAAAATTTCACAACTGAAAGTGAAAAATGTAATTTTTTTGCAAAAAAATCGTTACATTTCGATTAATAACAAAAAAAGTAAAAATGTCAGTAGCAATGAAATACCACCAAATGAAAGCTCTATTAGTGAGAAGAAAAGGAGGTAAAATTCATTTGGGTGGTAAGTTGCATGACCGAGCAATAAACGGTGAAAGTAGTGTAGTGCAGAAGTGTAA
This sequence comes from Bufo gargarizans, assembly GCF_014858855.1. Lineage (NCBI taxonomy): Eukaryota > Metazoa > Chordata > Amphibia > Anura > Bufonidae > Bufo > Bufo gargarizans. The sequence goes on along the minus strand of NC_058081.1, from coordinate 55,264,449 downwards.
AAAGTGGCCTGGTCATTAAGGGTGTTTCAGCTAGGGGGGCTGAGGTGGTTAAGTAGCCGACTCCGGTGTAGAAGAGTAGATCACCCTCTGATACATTCAGGAGATAATCCCATCACATGTGTCTCCTCTTTCCCTATTGTTTCATTAAGACACTGGGGAGGGGATGTCTGTTTGCATGCTGTTCATGTTTGATTAAGTTGTGTTGTTAGACCTCTTGAACTGTATATGTATACTGAGTTAGTCCATTGTCTTCGTTAACTGTATCACAGGCACTGGGGGTGTGCCTCTGGCCTGTGGAATTGTATAAATTGTTAGTGCTCGCTGGCATTAAAGTGTCCTGTTTTACACTAAATGAAGTCTGGGCTCATGTTTGGGGGATTGGGGAACTACACTCTGGGGATTGCTATAATCATTATACTCTCCAATGTATAATCCCTAGCTCTTGTAAGAGCTGTTCCTGTTTCGCTCTCTGGACTAAGGAGAGGTTCACCCACTGGAAGCTGGAGCCCGGCCTTGGGTCCAGGGTGGGTGGAGTACGTCAAAACCCCAAACCAAGCTGCGGTGGTTCATGGGGTTTGCGGTGGTTATGGTGTAGAGTGCGGTGCTGATGGTCCTTGGCGAGTACTAGGAGCATCATTCGACGGAGGCACCCAGTCGGAGTGGCAGGCGATCCGTCACAGGCACCATCTTCAAAGTGCCAACTTCCTCCATACATGTACGGTGGAGGTCGCAAAGGGGTTAAAGGGTCATTAGGTTTTCATAAAACTTTTGATACAGCATAGAGAGTTCTGAGGGTCTGAGTGAAGAATGGTGATGATCGGCAGGGTTAATATTCGAATTCGCAATATTCCGCAAATATTTTGTAGAATATTGGTCATATATTCGCAAATTAGAGAATTCAAGATTATATTCTTGATTGAGAAAATCGGCAATGTATCATTTGTGTAATAACCCACGTGTGCAAAATACCGGCGTGGGTCACTTATGCTACATTTTTTAAGCTGGTATAAGTTTCGTGAGACTGGAGAAAATGGTTGACACGGCAGAACATTAGAATAGCTTTATTTGCAGATAGAGTGCTCCAATATATTTGCGCTTGCGCTTTTTGGGCAATTAATGATGCGCATATTTTTTCGCAATACGTGCAACTTGATAGTAAGGGGCAGGCAACTTTTCGTTGCTAAGCTGTGACAAAGCCTTCTCATTGGCCTACAAGCTAGAAGAAAGGAGGGATGATCACCTGATGTGTACTGTGTTAAAAAAACAAACCCAAAAAAAACTAATATTCATCATTACGAATATATAGCACTATATTTTAAAAAAATTGCGAATTCTTGAAGTGCCGATATTCGCGATAAAAATTCGCTTTCCGAATATTCACGCTCAACACTAGTGATTTTTTTTTATATATATACATTTAGGACCAACCTGGGTAAGGTTATTTTTACTGGATTTACAAATGCCTAACTAGGCAGAAAACCTATCTTGACCCAGATATTAAAACTTCACTTTTATTGGATTAACTCTAAAAGGTGTATATGCGACTTACAACCTTTGATTGGACTAGGACAAACCAAAGAATGAAAAGTTAAAAATACAAAGCACCTCAACTCAGGCGACAGTAGATGCCTACACTACATGAGGGAGAGAGAAAAAAATGCACTTGAGTGAGGCTCCTTTCATACCTGTGTTCAGGTGTCCGCTCGTGAGCTCCGTTTGAAGGGGCTCACAAGCGGCCCTGAACACAGCCGTCTGGCCCTAATGCATTCTCAGTGGAGGCGGATCCACTGAGAATGCATCCTTCTGCCAGCGCTTAGCTTCCGCTCCGCTCAGTGAGCGGACACCTGAACGCTGCAAGCAGCGTTCGGGTGTCCGCCTGGCCGTGCGGAGGCGAGCGGATCCGTTCCGACTTATAATGGAAGTCAATGGGGACGGATCCGCTTGAAGATGACACCATATGGCTCAATCTTCAAGCGGATCCGTCCCCAATTGACTTTCAATGTAAAGTCTGAACGGATCCGCTCAGGCTACTTTCACACTTAGAAATTTTTCTAAGTTATAATGCAGACGGATCCGTTCTGAACGGATGCAAACGTCTGCATTATAGGAGCGGATCCGTCTGATGAAACATCAGACGGACCCGCTCCGAACGCTAGTGTGAAAGTAGCCTGAGAGATAGTGCATTTTTTTCTCTCTCCCTCATGTAGTGTAGGCATCTACTGTCGCCTGAGTTGAGGTGCTTTGTATTTTTAACTTTTCATTCTTTGGTTTGTCCTAGTCCAGTCAAAGGTTGTAAGTCGCATAAACACCTTTTAGAGTGAAAATCGTATAAATTGAAAAGAGACTGGGCACACCTCCAGATATTTGGCCACTGTTTTTAATAGTTAAAATGGTTAAAAGTAATTTAAACAGACAATAATAGAGATAATGTTCAGACTGACATTTGTATAATCGGACAAGTAATGATCATAAAATTTTCAATAGATGGTGAGCACTATTATATAAAATCCTAGATAATAGATGACACTAAAATACTGACTCATAAAACTTAAAACACATAAAAGGCTTAGGTCACTTGAAATACCAAATCATTTGCGGTGATTTAAAAATGGAGTTCGATAGCAGTCATTAAAGTGGCATACGTATAGCCTAATTGCGGAGAATAGCTAGCACTGGTCTGGGAGAGTTCCTTGGGAGTTATCGTAAAAGGCTCCGTGTCTCATAGGCGGCTTTGTACTGCCTAATAGCGCATGCAGTGAGAGCAAGGAGAAGTTGAGCAAACAGCGGCGTCCCGCTGTATGTGCGCTAAAACAGTAGTGTCCTGTTAGATTGTGGGTATATTGACCTATAGGTCGAAATGGTCTTACCCTCTTGATGCGACTCCAGCCGTCCTGCGCAGATCTAGTATACTTGCGTTATCTTTTCCTCCAAAGAGTCTTACCCTGACGTAGACTTATACACGTGGGTCCGCCGGTTTGGCTTCGGATCCAATTCGGTGTAGTTTTCTACGTGGGTTTTTCCATGGACGCTGGGTAAAAGTCTTTATCCTTATGGGTAGTGCACTACTCCTTTGGTTGATAGGGGGGTCCGACCAAACGCGTTTCGGGGCTGAGATATCCCCTTCTTCAGTGGTAATCAGACCTCCCCCCCCCCCGAAGTGTCTCTTTTATAGTGAAAAAAGACTTCAAATCTAGGTCCGGCTCAGGTCATCACCCGGAACTACTCCCGGTTTTTTATTTATTTAACCCTTGCATTTCTTTTACCAACTTGAGCGCAATGGTTCCATTCTTTAATACATCCTCCCATTTTTCGTACGTATAGTACACTCGTCTATGGTTTCACATATATTGTAAATGACTGCAAAATATGTGCACGCACATCTATATATTTTTCCCTCATAATTGACCATTTTATTTTATTTCAGAGCGGTGTTTGGATAGTAGCGCTCTGTAACATTGATATACTTACATCTCAATAAACAGTGATAATAAAATATATAAAAAATGTATCATAAATTATGTCATAAAATATACAATGCACGGAAAACAAGGTACATAATGTCCCGAATTTATAGTTAATATTGTGAACACGTATATTTAAAATTATAAAATATATGCATGAAGGATGGAACACGGATACTTCCCATAGATTCTATGTGATAGAGTATGTGGTTTTTTATAATTTTTTATATTATTTATTTTAGATACTATCTTCCAAAACACGTAGTTTGTTAATAATAATTTATAATAATTTATTTGTGTACTAGGGGATCCTCCATCCGGAACACATAAGTGCCATGAGGGCTCACTGCCGAGGGGGACGCCCACCCAACTGCCAAAAACGTTGAGTGGAGATCACCCCCGGCAGGAAGCCCCCACTAAGTTCACAAGAAACCAAACAACTCGTATTCCGCATTGAGGCCTCCCGGAATCATGGTTTCCAATTCGAAAATTCTCCGTGTTTCCATCCTAGACATCCTATTAATATGATTACCTCCTCTCCAACTTCTAGGAACTTTGTCTATAGCCACAAATTTTAGGCAAGTTGGGTCACTATTGTGGGCAATCTTAAAGTGTTTGGATAACGAGTGAGTTTCCACGCCTTTTTTGATGTTTCCTATATGTTCCGCGATTCTTTTTTTCAAGGTTCTTTTAGTTCGACCTATATACTGTAATTTACACGGACACTCGATAATGTAAATTACATTCTCTGAGTGGCAGGTCAGAAACTCCTTTATGTTGTGTTTATACCCATTTGTTGTTGAAATCACCTCCTTAGTGTGTTTACCAAAGGAGGTGATTTTGCAATTGCAGCATTGTCCACATCTAGTGAAACCAATCAAATTCAACCATTTCTGTAAAGTTGGTTTTTCTAATCTGTCTTCCCTGACTGTTGGTGCTATTTTATTGCCCAAATTTGGTGCCTTTGTAAAGATTATTATAGGTTTGGGAGGGATGATTGTTCCCACCACCTTATCCTTTTTAATTGTATCCCAATGTTTATATATAATGTTTTTAACTTTTTTATGTTCACTACTATACGGTAAAATTATTTTCAACTGGTTTTCCTTTTTAGTTTGGTCTTTAGTCAATTTTTCTTTCTCTCTAAAAAATTCTCCCCTTTCCATGTTTCTCACCTTAGTCAATACTGATTCTAAAATTTCTTCTGGATACTCCTTATTTAAAAATTGTTGTTTCATTTTCACTGCTTCAAGTTCAAACTGTTCCACTGTTGTGCAGTTACGTTTCAATCTGCGGAATTGACCCTGGGGAATGTTTAAAAGCCAACTAGGTAGATGACAACTATTAAATAAAATGTAACTATTACGAGATGTTGGCTTTATATATGTGCAGGTCCTTATTTTTCCGTTTTCAACGTAAATTTTCAAGTCTAAAAATTCTAGGCTTTCTCTACTGTTTGTGCCCGAGAATTTAAGATTAAAAATATTATCATTGATGGAATTTAAAAATGTTTCAAGTTTTTCGGGTCCTGATCGCCAAATAAAAACCACGTCATCAATGTATCTCTGCCAGAGCACCAGGTCCGTCCCCAGTTTGGGGGCCACTATTTGGTCCTCCCACTCGGCCATAAACAGATTGGCATAACTGGGGGCGAACCTGGTGCCCATGGCAGTACCTCGGGTCTGTAGGTAAAAAGAACCGTTAAAATAAAAATAGTTGTGCATTAAAATGAATTCAATTCCTTCAGTTAAAAATTCTATTTGTTCTAATGTCAGTCTTTTTTCTTGTATTAGTTGTTTTCTAACGGCTTCCTTTCCCTGTCCATGATCTATAATTGTGTACAGGGATTGGACATCTAATGTGCCCATTATCCAATGATCCTCAAAATGCATATTTTCTATTTTTCTTATAATTTGTGTTGTGTCCTTTATATAAGAGGGTATTTTTTTAACTTTTACTTGGAGCAAGGAATCAATATATTGAGAAAGATTTGCAGTTAATGAGTCTATGCCAGAGACTATGGGACGACCTGGTGGATTATTTTTATCTTTGTGTATTTTGGGGATACAATAAAAAACTGGTAACCTTGGGTATTTGTTCAGAATAAAATCATATTCTTCATTATTTAAAATCCCAATGTCCCTCCCCTTTATACAAAATTTTTCTAGGTCTCCATAAAATTGGTCAGTTGGATCTTTGCTTAGTTTTTGGTATGTATTACTGTCTAATAACTGGCGTAAACATTCTATGTTATATTTTTCCACATCCTGAATTACAATAGACCCTCCTTTATCCGCCGGGCGGATAACAATATTCTTTTCTTTTTGTAATAATTTAAGTGCCGTGATTTCTCTATTTGTTAAGTTGTTACGTTTATATTTAGTATCTGTCTTAATTTTTCTGATATCTTTCATCACATATTCCCTAAAGCTTGTCATTTCCTGACTTAATTCGTTCCGTGGATACTTCTTGGACTTATTTTTAAGGGTCGTGTGTATAAAATCATCTTTCTGAATGGTAAAATTAATGACTGGATTTAATGGATTTTTCAAAAAATATTTTTTCAGACATAATTTCCGTATGAATTTTTCGACTCCAATAAAAGCCTCGAATTTGTTCAGAGGTTTTGTAGGGGCAAATTTCAATCCTTTATTTAATAGTTGCTTTTGGGTGTCTAGTAGTGTTACTGAACTCAAATTTATAATGGCGTCGTTCTCAACTGTGGGTGTTATTGTCTGTGATAATTGTGCCTTTTTTCTAAGACCTCTTCTTGTCTTCCTCTCTCTGACTCGTAGTGTCTTGTCCTGTATTGGTGATTGTGATTGTGATTGGGATAATCGTTCTGGGGATTGTGATTGTATCTGTGATAATCGTCTTGTTGATTGTGTGTTCTTTTGATTACAGGTGTTCTGTACCCCTGTTGTGTATTTTGGATTTTGTTTCTCAAATTGTATTGGTGATCTGAGTGAATGTTTTTTTGTGCATTTTGAGTCTTCATTATTGGTGATTTTTGTCTTGTTCGTGTTCGGTGATGTGGTGGGGTCCCATCTAAAAAATGGTCCCTTTCTTCTAAAATTTCAAACCTATTTTGAGTTGGTATATTAAATGCGCCACTTTTCACTGGATCCCTGATCTTGGATTGACCTTCCTTTCCATTAGATGTGGATGTTGCCCCCCCCAATATATATTCTGCTTCCACTTCCCTATTGGAAACTGCTCTTTCGTATGGGCCTCTTTTCCTATAGTTTAATTTTTTAACCTTTTTATCTATTATTTCCCGTTCTGTTTTATCTAGGTTACTGCAGACTTTACTTTGGATAGTCAGAAATTCTTCATTTTTCGGGATTTTGTCTATTTTTGCCTTCATATCTAAAATTTGTTTAGTGGTTTCTTCTAAAATTTCCTTACGTCTTTTTATAATCAATTGTGTTATAGCAACTGATTGTTCATATAGGAGAGTCTCCCATTCTTTCATAAAACCCGTATTACATAGATCAGATGCCGGAATTTTATTAATCAATAAACCTTTAGGAATTTTATTAATTTCTATACACCTGCTCAGTGTCTTGACTTCCCACCTTTGTTTTAATTGGCGGATTAGTAGTGTTTCCAATTCATTGAAGACACTAGTAATACATAAGTCTTCACCTATATGATCAGAATTTACACTTTCAAAAAGGAAATTTTCTACTTTTTGTTTTTTAGTTTCAATGTGGTCCCAAATATCCATGGTGGGGCAACGAACCGTGCAGTCAAACGGGGTGAGAACGTTACGATAAATACAAAATAGTTTAAGACGCACAGGTCTGAATGACCACCATACAGGGTGCCCACAGTCGAGTAGTAACACCCCACTACTCAAAAAGTGAAAATCGTATAAATTGAAAAGAGACTGGGCACACCTCCAGATATTTGGCCACTGTTTTTAATAGTTAAAATGGTTAAAAGTAATTTAAACAGACAATAATAGAGATAATGTTCAGACTGACATTTGTATAATCGGACAAGTAATGATCATAAAATTTTCAATAGATGGTGAGCACTATTATATAAAATCCTAGATAATAGATGACACTAAAATACTGACTCATAAAACTTAAAACACATAAAAGGCTTAGGTCACTTGAAATACCAAATCATTTGCGGTGATTTAAAAATGGAGTTCGATAGCAGTCATTAAAGTGGCATACGTATAGCCTAATTGCGGAGAATAGCTAGCACTGGTCTGGGAGAGTTCCTTGGGAGTTATCGTAAAAGGCTCCGTGTCTCATAGGCGGCTTTGTACTGCCTAATAGCGCATGCAGTGAGAGCAAGGAGAAGTTGAGCAAACAGCGGCGTCCCGCTGTATGTGCGCTAAAACAGTAGTGTCCTGTTAGATTGTGGGTATATTGACCTATAGGTCGAAATGGTCTTACCCTCTTGATGCGACTCCAGCCGTCCTGCGCAGATCTAGTATACTTGCGTTATCTTTTCCTCCAAAGAGTCTTACCCTGACGTAGACTTATACACGTGGGTCCGCCGGTTTGGCTTCGGATCCAATTCGGTGTAGTTTTCTACGTGGGTTTTTCCATGGACGCTGGGTAAAAGTCTTTATCCTTATGGGTAGTGCACTACTCCTTTGGTTGATAGGGGGGTCCGACCAAACGCGTTTCGGGGCTGAGATATCCCCTTCTTCAGTGGTAATCAGACCTCCCCCCCCCCCGAAGTGTCTCTTTTATAGTGAAAAAAGACTTCAAATCTAGGTCCGGCTCAGGTCATCACCCGGAACTACTCCCGGTTTTTTATTTATTTAACCCTTGCATTTCTTTTACCAACTTGAGCGCAATGGTTCCATTCTTTAATACATCCTCCCATTTTTCGTACGTATAGTACACTCGTCTATGGTTTCACATATATTGTAAATGACTGCAAAATATGTGCACGCACATCTATATATTTTTCCCTCATAATTGACCATTTTATTTTATTTCAGAGCGGTGTTTGGATAGTAGCGCTCTGTAACATTGATATACTTACATCTCAATAAACAGTGATAATAAAAATATATAAAAAATGTATCATAAATTATGTCATAAAATATACAATGCACGGAAAACAAGGTACATAATGTCCCGAATTTATAGTTAATATTGTGAACACGTATATTTAAAATTATAAAATATATGCATGAAGGATGGAACACGGATACTTCCCATAGATTCTATGTGATAGAGTATGTGGTTTTTTATAATTTTTTATATTATTTATTTTAGATACTATCTTCCAAAACACGTAGTTTGTTAATAATAATTTATAATAATTTATTTGTGTACTAGGGGATCCTCCATCCGGAACACATATGTTCCGGATGTGTTCCGGATGGAGGATCCCCTAGTACACAAATAAATTATTATAAATTATTATTAACAAACTACGTGTTTTGGAAGATAGTATCTAAAATAAATAATATAAAAAATTATAAAAAACCACATACTCTATCACATAGAATCTATGGGAAGTATCCGTGTTCCATCCTTCATGCATATATTTTATAATTTTAAATATACGTGTTCACAATATTAACTATAAATTCGGGACATTATGTACCTTGTTTTCCGTGCATTGTATATTTTATGACATAATTTATGATACATTTTTTATATATTTTTATTATCACTGTTTATTGAGATGTAAGTATATCAATGTTACAGAGCGCTACTATCCAAACACCGCTCTGAAATAAAATAAAATGGTCAATTATGAGGGAAAAATATATAGATGTGCGTGCACATATTTTGCAGTCATTTACAATATATGTGAAACCATAGACGAGTGTACTATACGTACGAAAAATGGGAGGATGTATTAAAGAATGGAACCATTGCGCTCAAGTTGGTAAAAGAAATGCAAGGGTTAAATAAATAAAAAACCGGGAGTAGTTCCGGGTGATGACCTGAGCCGGACCTAGATTTGAAGTCTTTTTTCACTATAAAAGAGACACTTCGGGGGGGGGGGAGGTCTGATTACCACTGAAGAAGGGGATATCTCAGCCCCGAAACGCGTTTGGTCGGACCCCCCTATCAACCAAAGGAGTAGTGCACTACCCATAAGGATAAAGACTTTTACCCAGCGTCCATGGAAAAACCCACGTAGAAAACTACACCGAATTGGATCCGAAGCCAAACCGGCGGACCCACGTGTATAAGTCTACGTCAGGGTAAGACTCTTTGGAGGAAAAGATAACGCAAGTATACTAGATCTGCGCAGGACGGCTGGAGTCGCATCAAGAGGGTAAGACCATTTCGACCTATAGGTCAATATACCCACAATCTAACAGGACACTACTGTTTTAGCGCACATACAGCGGGACGCCGCTGTTTGCTCAACTTCTCCTTGCTCTCACTGCATGCGCTATTAGGCAGTACAAAGCCGCCTATGAGACACGGAGCCTTTTACGATAACTCCCAAGGAACTCTCCCAGACCAGTGCTAGCTATTCTCCGCAATTAGGCTATACGTATGCCACTTTAATGACTGCTATCGAACTCCATTTTTAAATCACCGCAAATGATTTGGTATTTCAAGTGACCTAAGCCTTTTATGTGTTTTAAGTTTTATGAGTCAGTATTTTAGTGTCATCTATTATCTAGGATTTTATATAATAGTGCTCACCATCTATTGAAAATTTTATGATCATTACTTGTCCGATTATACAAATGTCAGTCTGAACATTATCTCTATTATTGTCTGTTTAAATTACTTTTAACCATTTTAACTATTAAAAACAGTGGCCAAATATCTGGAGGTGTGCCCAGTCTCTTTTCAATTTATACGATTTTCACTTTTTGAGTAGTGGGGTGTTACTACTCGACTGTGGGCACCCTGTATGGTGGTCATTCAGACCTGTGCGTCTTAAACTATTTTGTATTTACCTTTTAGAGTTAATCCAATAAAAGTGAAGTTTTAATATCTGGGTCAAGATAGGTTTTCTGCCTAGTTGGCATTTGTAAATACAACACTAGTGAAGAGACCGCAAACAGTCGCTAGAAGGAGTAGGGCTGTTTCACACGAGCGGATGCCGTGCGTGACATCCGCTGCGTGAATGACAGCCAAGACCCGATGCGGACAGCAGAAGCACGGAGCACTAACATAATTGATAATGCTCCGTGCCTCTCTGTGATCTCTTTACTACGAAATCATAGTGACAACTTTATCTCACTGTGATTTTGTAGTAAAGGGGTCATAGAGAGGCACGGAGCATTATCAGTCATGTTAATGCTCCGTGCTTCTGCTGTCCGCATCAGGTCTTGGCTGTCATTCACGCAGCGGATGTCACGCACGGCATCTGCTCGTGTGAAACAGCCCGTAAGAAGCACTTATATATGATACTCTCTCTCCTTGCTGCTGAAGAAGAAATGAAACAGACTCAGTAGAATGTCTTTGGGCCTGTCTTGATTTCGTCCCCTGCAATGAAGAAAGAGAATGTTATATGCAAATGCTTCTCTCTCCTCGTTCCAGGGATGGTTGTGGTTCTCAGCCCCACTGATCAAAATCTTTGGTATGCCTCTACAAAATATCAAATGTTTTATGAAAAATCAGTGATCCTTTACCTTGTCAATATCTTGGTTAAGACAGCAGTGGCACCAACATTTCAGCAGATAGGCCTTCTCATCAGCAGTGATGATAAATAATGCTCTGTGGTAGGGGTGTAGCTATAAGGGGGTGCAGAGGTAGCATTTGTACCCAGGCCCTGCTGCCTGATGGGGCCCAAAGGCTCCTGTGCTATGTAAATACCTTGGGGCCCATAAGCTTTAGTTTATGCCCCTGCTCTATCGATATTCTTCTTTCACACTGATACTAGTAGAGCAACATGGAGTTTGGGGAACTGAGCTCCATTTCAGAGAAAGGCTAGAGTCGCTCCTGTAGTACCTCTGCAGATCCCCGCCTCCCATATATAGTCCCACTTCTGTAGTCATCTCCAAGGTGGAATACGCACATGTGCTCCCTGATGCTCACTGTCTGCCTGCTCATTGCACTTTTGCATTAGACTTTTGTAATTGTTCTGTTTGTGCTGAGAGTGCTCCTCATGTAGATGGAGTGTAACCTGTGAGAGAAGGAGGCAGTCTCACGCCCACTGTACATGACATAGTTTTCCTGTGACTGTTCCAGGAAGTTCGAGGATGGCTTTTGTTCAGCTTCTCTGAGGCGCAGGAAGGTAAATAGGCAGCAGATATATTACTATGTGTTCTTGTACATAAGTGTAAACCCACTTGACTAACACAATGCTAACACATTCACTGCCGGTCCTGCCTGACAGACTGACAGCACAAACATGGGGAAATGTAAATAAACCTCAGAAATCGTCTCACTATGAGGAATGGCACATGCTTCCTGTTTAGTGACGTCTGTCCAGCGTGCAGAGACGTAAATCTCAGTGGACAGTGCATACACAGTGACAACCCCCTCTATGATGTCTATCTGCAATTGAATGAAACATCCCACTACTGCCACTGTCCACAATTCTCCAGGTCTTCCATACATACCTGGTCAGCGGAGTCATTTGATGGCTTGGTCCCTCGCAAGAGTAGCTGGAGGACCTATTATGAGAATGCATATTTGCATCCCTTTCTTCCCAGAATTCCAGAGTAGCATGTATTGCTTATAAGTCTCCTCACACCTATTAATGCGCTCTCTCCCCAAGGAGAGCTAGTACCCCCAGAGTAGCATGTATTGCTTATAAGTCTCCTCACACCTATTAATGCGCTCCCCCCCCCCCCCCCCAGATCCTGACTTAGGCCTCTCACCCAGTTAGGCCCTTAGGCCAGTACTCTCTGCACTGCACTGATGAGGGGCAATCACTCCAAAACAGCGGTCTGCAGATGAGGTGTTGGCTTATTTAATATCCAAGTCATGTCTCAAGGCCTATTTAAAAGCCTCTTTCAGACGGGCGTTGCGGGAAAAGGTGCGGGTGCGTTGCAGGAAAGGAACATGTGTGATTTTTCCGTGCGAGTGCAAAACATTGTAATGCGTTTTGTACGCGCGGGAGAAAAATCTGCATGTTTGGTACCCAAACCCGAACTTCTTCACAGAAGTTCGGGCTTGGGATCGGTGTTCTGTAGATTGTATTATTTTCCCTTATAAGATGGTTATAAGTGAAAATAATAGCATTCTTAATACAGAATGCATAGTAAAATAGCGCTGGAGGGGTTAAAAAAAATAAAAAATAATTTAACTCACCTTAATCCACTTGATCGCCCAGCCGGCATCTCTTCTGTCTTCTTTCTTTGCTGTGTGCAGGAACAGGACCTGTGGTGACGTCACTCCGGTCATCACATGATCTATCTCCATGGTAAAAGATCATGTGATGGATCATGTGATGACCGGAGTGACGTCACCACAGGTCCTGTTCCTGCACACAGCAAAGAAAGAAGACAGAAGAGATGCCGGCTGGGCGATCAAGTGGATTAAGGCGAGTTAAATTATTTTTTATTTTTTTTAACCCCTCCAGCGCTATTTTACTATGCATTCTGTATTCAGAATGCTATTATTTTCCTTTATAACCATGTTATAAGGGAAAATAATAATGATCGGGTCTTGTGACTTTCACGCAACCCCATTTATTTCTATGGGGCCTGCGTTACGTAAAAAAGGACAAAATAGAGCATGCTGCGATTTTCACGCAACGCATAAGTGATGCGTGAAAATCACCGCTCATGTGAACAGCCCCATAGAAATGAGTGGGTCGGGATTCAGTGCGGGTGCAATGCGTTCAACTCACGCATCGCATGCTCGCGGAAAACTCGCCCGTGTGAAAGGGGCCAAAGGGTTTAACATCTGTTGGCATTAGAGGCAGAGCTTGCTAAGAGCTCATCTGCCTCATTTATAAGCCTCCTTAAATGGATTCTGTCACCTGGATTTTAGCTACCGAGATTTTCACAACTTCCTTTTCGAGTCGAGCGAAGTGCGCAGACAGCCGGCGCATGCGCGATTGCTTACATGAAGCTGCTGCCAGGACACTGCGCGGGCCGAGACCAGTGTAACCAGGGCGCAAGCGCGAGATTACAGCACACTGGAAAAAATCGAAATAAGCAAGGAGAGGAGTGAATAATTAAAAGAGGGGCGGTGCTGGGCTCCGAGATAATGGGCGCAGCTGGGCTCCAACAGACAGAGGAAAATCCCCTTCGGCTCCTTATAGAGGTAATTTGCATATTAATAAAAGCGATTTTTACCCTAAATGACAAGACGGATGGGGGTATGACTAGTATATTTTAAACTAAATCGTGGAGACTGCTGTAGTGATGTGAAAATCTCAGTAGCTAAAATCCAGGTGACAGAATCCCTTTAAGGCGCTCTCCCCAAGGAGCGATTGTACCCCCCAAATCTTAGCACTACACATGTAATGGTGACATATTCTATTGTGTAATTTGGTATGTGTGATACCATGGATATAGTGAGTAGTGTTTACTGTTACTTGCTGCTCCACCACTTGTGAGTGCAGCAACTAAGCCAAATTTTAAAGCAGTTGGCCATTTTTAAATACCTCATTAGGGAATAATTACAGTGTCTCATTCAGGACTTTCCCCATATAACTGGACTGGAAAGCAATTGAAAAAAACAAGTCTCTCTGTCTGGAGGGCTGGGCATATCGGTGCATTACATGAGCCCTGATTACAATGGGCACTATGTAATGCATCTTTCCCCCTGTGGTGGCGCTGCAGAGTAACAATTGCTAACGTTCTGAATGTTCTAGGTTCTAGGAGAACCATCTAAAAAAAAATCGGATATCAGAAGTGGACAATTCCCTGAACATGGAGTGCTTTTGTTTTACGATCTTTTGGTTGAATTTGTGTGAAAGGAATATAGAGATTAGAGCGCCTGCTACCTTCTTCTGCTTCCCAGAAATATCCATAGTTCTCCTGGCAGCTCCAGATGACCACATATGGAAATGTCTGATTTACTGTTTGCCTTGGACATTCTCTGTCAGTGATGTTATCCAGGGTGTCTTACTGACTAATAGTAGATTACATGTTTTACATTAATTAAAAGGGCTTAGTGTAGGCCATCAATATATAATCCATGGGGGTCTGCCTCTGGGCACTGATGCGAATCAGATTTTGGAAGGGGCCACACCTCGGCCTGTTCCTTGGCCTGTGGCTGTGACTGGGAAGCATAGCCACTATACAATGTACAGTGCTGTGCTAGTTATACTACGAAAAGATTGCGCACTTTTCTGAGCTCTGAGCACAGCAGCCTCTTCAAACAGCTGATCAATGGGTGTTCTGAGAGTGGGATCCCCACCGACCAGATAATGATAACCTAACCTGAGAATATTTAACTCCTAGAAAACCCCTTTAAAGGGATCAACAGTATCACATACATCACAGTGCTAAGTAAGACTGAGGGCACCGAGGGCAGGCCCTAGCCACTCAGCTCCTCCGTTCTGTTTGTTCAGCCACTCCCCTCTCTTGTTGATTGACAGGGCAAAGATCCGATGACAATTAGGATGCCTAACCATGTCAGTTTAGCAGAGGTGATATTGGTTGTGTCTATAGGTCATCAACAGGGCCGGCGTCAGCACCTGGCATACCTGGGCAAGTTCCAGGGCTCACTGCTTCTGGGGGGCCCACTGCGCTGCTATGAGCGCTTCCATCAATACAGATGGAAGAGTCATTGCTGGAGCGCAGGGAGCTTTGTCACATGAAAGCCTTTTTCAGCAGCATGCAGAGTCCGGCTTCCGCTGTCCCCCTTACAAGCTTCCCTGCTGTGGAGACTCAGACACGCCCCCTCTTCACTCCAGCAGAGCAGCACCTTACCATACCAGCTTCAGACACGCCCCCGCTTTACTACAGCAGAGCAGCACCTTACCATACCAGCTTCAGACACGCCCCCGCTTTACTACAGCAGAGCAGCACCTTACCATACCAGCTTCAGACACGCCTCCTCTTCACTCCAGCAGAGCAGCACCTTACCATACCAGCTTCAGACACGCCCCCGCTTTACTACAGCAGAGCAGCACCTTACCATACCAGCTTCAGACACGCCCCCGCTTTACTACAGCAGAGCAGCACCTTACCATACCAGCTTCAGACACGCCCCCGCTTCACTTCAGTAGAGCAGCACCTTACCATACCAGCTTCAGACACGCCCCCGCTTCACTACAGCAGAGCAGCAGCTTACCATACCAGCTTCAGACACGCCCCCGCTTTACTACAGCAGAGCAGCAGCTTACCATACCAGCTTCAGAGACGCCCTCCCTTGCTGGAGCGCAGGGAGCTTTGTCACATGAAAGCCTTTTTCAGCAGCATGCAGAGTCCGGCTTCCGCTGTCCCCCTTACAAGCTTCCCTGCTGTGGAGACTCAGACACGCCCCCTCTTCACTCCAGCAGAGCAGCACCTTACCATACCAGCTTCAGACACGCCCCCGCTTTACTACAGCAGAGCAGCACCTTACCATACCAGCTTCAGACACGCCCCCGCTTTACTACAGCAGAGCAGCACCTTACCATACCAGCTTCAGACACGCCTCCTCTTCACTCCAGCAGAGCAGCACCTTACCATACCAGCTTCAGACACGCCCCCGCTTTACTACAGCAGAGCAGCACCTTACCATACCAGCTTCAGACACGCCCCCGCTTTACTACAGCAGAGCAGCACCTTACCATACCAGCTTCAGACACGCCCCCGCTTCACTTCAGTAGAGCAGCACCTTACCATACCAGCTTCAGACACGCCCCCGCTTCACTACAGCAGAGCAGCAGCTTACCATACCAGCTTCAGACACGCCCCCGCTTTACTACAGCAGAGCCGCACCTTACCATACCAGCTTCAGACACGCTCCCTCTTCACTCCAGCAGAGCAGCACCTTACCATACCAGCTTCAGACACGCCCCCGCTTCACTACAGCAGAGCAGCAGCTTACCATACCAGCTTCAGAGACGCCCTCTCTTAACTACAGCAGAGCAGCACCTTACCATACCAGCTTCAGACACGCCCTCTCTTCACTCCAGCAGAGTAGCACCTTACCATACCAGCTTCAGACACGCCCCCGCTTCACTCCAGCAGAGCAGAACCTTACCATACCAGCTTAAGACACGCCCCCTCTTCACTCCAGCAGAGTAGCACCTTACCATACCAGCTTCAGACACGCCCCCTCTTCACTCCAGCAGAGCAGCACCTTACCATACCAGCTTCAGACACGCCCCCTCTTCACTACAGCAGAGCAGCTGCTTACCATTCCAGCTTCAGACACGCCCCCTCTTCACTCCAGCAGAGCAGCACCTTACCATGCCAGCTTCAGACACGCCCCCTCTTCACTACAGCAGAGCAGCAGCTTACCATACCAGCTTCAGACACGCCCCCTCTTCACTCCAGCAGAGCAGCACCTTACCATACCAGCCTCAGACACGCCCCCACTTCACTCCAGCAGAGCAGCACCTTACCATACCAGCTTCAGTCACGCCCCCGCTTCACTACAGCAGAGCAGCAGCTTACCATACCAGCTTCAGACACGCCCCCGCTTCACTACAGCAGAGCAGCACCTTACCATACCAGCTTCAGACACGCCCCCTCTTCACTCCAGCAGAGCCGCAGCTTACCATACCAGCTTCAGACACGCCCCCACTTCACTACAGCAGAGCAGCACCTTACCATACCAGCTTAAGACACGCCCCCACTTCACTACAGCAGAGCAGCACCTTACCATACCAGCTTCAGACACACCCTCTACACAGGACGTGCTGCCTGAGGAAGAGAGAGACCCCAGCGAAGCAGAAGTGTGAAGTCTGTGAGTGAGGCCGCACTGTGACTGTGTCTTTTCTGTGGGACAGGACCGGGGGGGGGGGTGTCAGGGAACTCTTCAAGCTGCTGCTGGATGCTGTAGTAGACCAGCAGCTTCATGCTATTTGGTTGTTTTACTGCCTCATTAAGCAGTTTGCCTCCATGACACATGCCCTATATCCTTGTCTCCTTTCCTCCCTCATGTATGCAGAGCTCCTGTTCCACCCTCTGATCTCCTATTGCTGCCCTGCACAGACCTCCTGCCACTACTTCTTGTATGAATCCCCCTCAGAGCCCCTTCCACCTACTTGCTGTGTCCACCCCTCCTGTCCATCCAGGGCCCCAGTCACCTGTCTTAGTTCTCTGCCATTCATTATAGTGGTGTATAAACTACATGTACCATAAGGATCTTCTAATGTCACAGGGTCACGTGACTGTACCCCCCCACCCTGTACTATGCCCCCTTATACCCTGCATTGTGCCCTCTTACCATACCCTGTACAGTGCCCCTTGTCATTCCCTTTACTGTGCCCTCTTATACCCTTTTATCCGATCACTGTATGGTGGTGTTATCCAGTTACTGTATGGCGGTTTTATTTGGTCACTGTATGGAGGTGTTATTCAATAACTGTATGGCCATAACTGTATCCCCCTTCCCTGCCTACGCCACCTATGGTATATTTAGACTTGCATGAGTGGGGAAAAGTTGCAGATTGCTGACCACCAGGACCAGGCTGTGCGCTCTGCCAGTACATGGCGGCCCCCCTCTCTGCCCCACTGTGTACTAGTGCTTATTCTGACACTAAGGCTGGGTTCACATCACATTTTTGCTATCCGTTTAATGTATACCAAAAACATATACATTAAATAATGACTCAGACCATACAGTTCCATAGTAAAAAAAAATACATATATGTTAACGTAAGTATTTTTTTTACTGGAATCTGCAGTAGGGTTGTTGCGGGTATCGAAATTTCGATATCCAATCGATACTTTTGTCCCGGTATCGATACCATACCAGGATTTCAGTTTTTTCGATACTGGGCTGCGCTTCTGCGCAGTCTAGTATCGCTGAACATGCGCGAGCTGCTATCGGCGCGCTCATGTTCTCTCAGCAGCACGGGGAGAAGGAAGCTGTCCTCCTCCTCCCTCCCCCCTGTGCTGCTGCCGCTGCCACCAATGAGAAAAGAGGGGAGGAGGAGGGGCGGGCGCACTGCGCCACCAATGAGAAGAGAGGGGCGGTCGCACTGAGCCACCAATGATAGGACTATTCCCACACAGAGCAGCGCCCAGCGATGTCTCAGCACTCACCATTAGTCCTGGGCGCCGCTCCGTTCGCCCGCAGTGCCCCATTACTGTCTCCTCTCCTGCTCCACATGCAGCTGATTACTATCGGAGCGATGTGGAGGAGACATCAGCTTCACTAGTGGGCGTTCCTTCTCCCTGCGCTGCGATTGGACAGCGCTACAGCCAGGGAGAAGGAACGCCCACTAGTGAAGCTGATGTCTCCTCCCCATTGCTCTGATAGTAATCAGCATGTGGAGCAGGAGAGGAGACAGTAATGGGGTACTGCGGGCGAACAGAGCGGCGCCCAGGACTAATGGTGAGTGCTGGGACATCGCTGGGCGCCGCTCTGTGTAGCCTGATACTTAGTCTGGACCCAGGAAAAGTAGTCAGCCAGTCTTTAACACAATACAGGAGGCGGGTGCCGGCAGCAGAATCACATTGCCGGCACCCTGCCCCTGACAGGGTGCTGCGATCAGCGGCAGTTAACCCCTCAGGTGCGGCACCTAAGGGGTTAACTGCCGCTGATCTGCCAGTACCCGCCTCCTGTATAAAGGGGTAATTATGATTGGTGGTGCAGTGTGCCCCCCTCAACCCCCCATCCCATTAAAATCATTGGTGGCACAGTGCGCCGGCCCCTCTCAACCACCCAGTATTAAAATCATTGGTGGCAGTGGGCACAGGCTCCCCTCCCCCTCATTGGTGGTGCAGTGGCAGCTTCTGATCGGAGCCCCAGCTGTGTAAGCCTGGGGCTCCGATCGGTTACCATGGCAGCCAGGACGCTACAGAAGCCCTGGCTGCCATGGTAACATCCCTGATGCTGTGTGGACAAAGCTGTCATGGTCTTACCTCCTTGCTGTTCCCTTCGTTTGACATGTGCTGGCGGCCATCTTGGTTTCTGGGTTTTCTTGTAGCCTCCCACCCTGCGGCTCCTCCTTCCCACTGGGAGGAGCTGGATGCCCAGCTCATATATATAGGAGGTCTGTGGCTTCAGTTCCTTGCTTGGTCCTCCTGTGTTCACATGCTTCCAAGACTGCTGCTGCTTTTGGTTCCTGATCCTGGCCTCGTCTGACTACCCCGTTGGTTCCTGATTCCGGCTTCGTCTGACTACCCCGTTGGTTCCTGATCCTGGCTACGTCTGACTACCCCGTTGGTTCCTGATTCCGGCTTCGTCTGACTACCCCGTTGGTTCCTGATCCTGGCTACGTCTGACTACCCTTCTGGTTCCTGACCTCTGTCTCCGCAAGACCCTGCTTCGGTCTAGCCATCCGTTTGGACTTTGCTTACGGCTTGCTCTTCAATAAAACCTTCTTCTTCTCCACTTATCTCTGTTGTACGTCTGGTTCATGGTTCCTTGACATTAGGACCAAGCCATGAATTCTGACGGTACAGGGCCACCCTCGCTACCTACGCTGGTTGCCAGACTTGATCAGCAGGATCACCTGTTGGGTCGGTTCGCTGTGGCGTTGCAAACCCTGCTTGAACGCACGGCTCATTTAGCTTCCGTTGCCGATGGGTCGGTTGTCGCTCCTGGGCCCGCTCCTACTGCCACTCCAGTTGTTGCGCCAGAGTCTACCCCGACACCTGTTGCTGCGCCTGTGGTGTTTCGGGGTATGACCGGTTCTGCCCCCCTTCCACAGCGCTTTGGGGGAGAGCCAACTCAGTGCCGAGGTTTCCTTAACCAGGTGGGCATTTACTTCGAGTTGCTGCCACATGCCTTTCCTACTGAGAGATCAAAGGTGGGCTTCTTGATCTCGCTGCTCTCGGACAAGGCCTTGGCCTGGGCCAGCCCTTTATGGGAGAACAACAATCCGGTGGTTGCCGAGTTTTCCGGTTTTGTTGCTTCTCTTCGGAAGGTATTCGATGTGCCGGCTCGTGCTGCCTCTGCTGCGAAGCTCCTTATGTCCATCAGACAGGGTTCACGATCCGTAGCTGAATACGCCATTGAGTTTCGTACCCTGGCAGCAGAGGTGGGCTGGAATAATGAGGCTCTGGTCGCTGCTTTCTCTCATGGTCTCTCGGATGCCTTGAAGGATGAGGTTGCAGCTAAGGACCTACCAGTGGAGCTCGAGTCTCTTATTTCTTTCCTGATTTTGATTGACACCAGACTCAGGGAGAGACCTTCCTTTAAGGAGAGCCTGCGGAGGTCTCCTAACAGATTGGCGCCTACGTTTGCTGTCCCACCCGTGCCTCCCTCTCCTCCCACGCCTCCTGGGGATGACTTGTCTGGGGGTGAACCCATGCAGCGGGGGTTTGCTCGCCTTTCCGAGGGGGAGAGGGCACTCCGGAGACGCGAGGGCCGATGCATGTACTGTGGTCTCGGTGGGCATTTTCGGTTGGCATGTCCGAACCGTCCGGGAGAACGCTCGCACCTGAGGTCCTGTCGGGGGCAGATCTTGGGTGGAGTCTCCTCGTCCCCGGTTTCCCGTGTTGACAAACCACTGATTACTGTTGTCCTCTCCTGGGTCGGGGGCTCGGTGACGACCCAGGCGTTGGTGGACTCTGGTGCTGGTGGTTTGTTTATTGATGGTGTGTTCGCCGCCGCCAATTCCATTCCTCTGCAGCCTCGAGGTTCCCCACTGGCTCTTGAGGCGATAGACGGCAGACCCCTTCTGCCGCCACACGTGACTCATGAGATCCCTTCCAGTGGGGATGGTCATTGGTGCCGTTCACAGAGAGTCGGTCTGTCTCCAGGTTATTTCGTCTCCACACTACTCGGTGGTCTTGGGGTACCCCTGGCTCCAGAAGCATAATCCGACTTTCGATTGGAAATCGGCCGAGATCCTCTCGTGGTCACCGCAGTGTGGGGCTAGTTGCATCCATGGGCCTGTCAAGTTGCTGAGTACTTCCTCGGACTCTCTGTTGCCTCCTGAATACGAGGAGTACCGGGATGTATTCGATAAGGTGCGTGCGGTTGCCCTACCTCCGCACCGCCCATACGATTGTGCCATAGAGTTACAATCTGGTGCCGTTCCTCCTCGTGGCAAAGTCTATCCACTGTCGGTAGCGGAGAATGAGGCCATGGAGGAGTACGTGAGGGAGGCGCTTTCACGCGGACACATTCGCAAATCCTCGTCCCCGGCAGGGGCTGGATTTTTCTTTGTGAAAAAGAAGGGCGGTGAGTTGAGGCCTTGCATCGATTACAGGGGTCTCAATCGCATCACGATCAAGAACGCTTACCCGATACCCTTGATTTCCGAGCTGTTCGATCGCCTCAAAGGGGCCACGGTCTTTACCAAACTCGACCTGAGGGCGGCATATAACCTGGTAAGGATCAAGGCGGGCGATGAGTGGAAGACCGCGTTTAACACCAGGACCGGTCATTATGAATCCTTGGTTATGCCCTTTGGGTTGTGCAATGCGCCCGCAGTCTTCCAGGAATTCATCAACGATGTTTTCCGTGACCTGTTGCAGCAGTGTGTGGTGGTCTATTTGGATGACATCTTGGTATATTCTGAATCCATGGAGGCCCACATTCTGGATGTCAGACGAGTGTTGCAAAGGTTACGAGAGAACAAGCTGTTCGGTAAGCTTGAGAAATGTGAATTTCACCGATCCCAGGTAACCTTCTTAGGTTACATCATTTCCGCTGAGGGGTTCTCCATGGATCCTGAGAAGGTTTCGGCTGTCTTACAGTGGCCCCAGCCCAGTGGTCTTCGTGCCCTGCAGCGCTTTTTGGGCTTCGCCAATTATTATCGGAAGTTCATCAGGGACTTTTCCTTGCTAGCCAAGCCTCTCACGGATCTGACCAGGAAGGGAAGTAATCCCCAGGTCTGGCCGCCCGAGGCCATCCGAGCTTTTGAGGCTCTAAAATCCGCATTTGTGTCGGCTCCGATTCTGTCGCATCCCAACCCTGGGTTGCCGTTTGTCCTCGAGGTGGACGCGTCTGAGACGGGAGTAGGCGCCCTCCTGTCTCAGCGTAGAACACCGGAGGGTCCTCTGCTTCCTTGTGGGTTTTACTCCCGGAAACTGTCTTCCGCGGAGTGCAACTATCAGATTGGTGACAGGGAGTTATTGGCCATCGTGCAGGCCCTTAAAGAATGGAGGCACTTGCTCGAGGGCTCGGTGGTTCCGGTTCTCATCCTGACGGACCACAAGAATCTGACCTACCTCTCTGAGGCCAAGAGATTGACACCACGTCAGGCCAGATGGGCTCTGTTCTTGTCACGTTTTAATTACGTGGTCTCCTACCTACCCGGTTCCAAGAACATCAGAGCGGATGCCTTATCACGGCAGTACTCCGAGCTGTCCGGGGAGGAGTCGATTCCGACTTCGGTCATACCTCCGAATCAGATCCTGGCCGCCATTCGCACCAGCCTGACCTCTCCCCTGGGTGAGCAGATTTTGGCGGCTCAATCTGGTGCTCCCTCTGGGAGACCCAACGGCAGGTGTTTTGTGCCTGAGGAGTTGCGCACTCGGTTGTTGCGAACCTACCATAACTCCAAGGCCGCGGGGCATCCTGGAAAGAATCAGCTGTCCTGGGCTGTTTCACGTCTGTTCTGGTGGCCTTCCCTACGTTCCGACATCGCCGCATATGTAGCGGCATGCTCCGTTTGTGCCCAGAGTAAGTCCCCTCGGCACCTTCCGTTGGGCCTTTTGCAACCCATAGCCACCGGGGAGCGTCCATGGTCACACCTGGGGATGGATTTCATTGTGGACCTCCCTGCATCCCGAGGCCATACGGTCATTCTCATGATAGTGGATCGGTTTTCCAAAATGTGCCACTGTGTTCCTCTCAAGAAGTTACCCTCTGCACAAGAGTTGGCCTCGATTTTTGCCAGGGAGGTCTTCCGGTTGCACGGTTTGCCCAAGGAGATTGTGTCGGATCGGGGGAGTCAGTTTGTGTCCAGGTTCTGGCGCGCATTTTGCTCCCAGTTGGGGATTCATCTCTCTTTCTCCTCGGCCTACCACCCTCAGTCCAATGGGGCCGCAGAACGATCCAATCAGGCCTTGGAGCAATTCCTTCGTTGCTATGTCTCCGATCACCAAGACAATTGGGTTGACCTCCTGCCTTGGGCTGAGTTTGCCAGGAACACGGCGGTGAACTCTTCCTCTGGGACGTCTCCCTTCATGGCCAATTATGGGTTCCAACCTGCCGTGTTACCGGAGATATTCTCTCCCCAGGATATTCCGGCTGTGGAGGATCACCTTTCCGTCCTACGTGCTTCTTGGGTACAGATCCAGAGGTCCCTTGAGGTCTCTGCGCAGCGCCAGAAACTCCAGGCTGATCGCAGACGAGCGCCCGCTCCTTCCTACCAGGTCGGAGACCGCGTATGGTTGTCCACCCGCAACCTCAACCTTCGAGTGCCCACTCCCAAGCTGGCGCCTCGCTTTGTTGGTCCCTTCCGAGTGCTTCGCAGGGTAAACCCGGTAGCCTATGCCCTTGCGCTTCCTCCTGGCATGCGGATCTCCAACGTGTTTCATGTCTCCCTGTTGAAGCCGCTGGTGTGTAATCGTTTCACTTCCTCGATTCCTCGGCCTCGTCCGGTCCAAGTGGGCAATCGTGAGGAGTATGAGGTGAGCAATATCCTGGACTCACGCCTGGTCCGCGGCCGGGTGCAGTTTTTGGTCCATTGGCGTGGTTATGGTCCAGAGGAGCGTTCCTGGGTTCCCTCCGCAGATGTCCATGCTCCTGTCTTGCTCCGAGCCTTCCACGCACGCTTCCCTCAGAAACCGTTCCTTACTCCGCGGAGGAGGGGCCCTTGAGGGGGAGGTACTGTCATGGTCTTACCTCCTTGCTGTTCCCTTCGTTTGACATGTGCTGGCGGCCATCTTGGTTTCTGGGTTTTCTTGTAGCCTCCCACCCTGCGGCTCCTCCTTCCCACTGGGAGGAGCTGGATGCCCAGCTCATATATATAGGAGGTCTGTGGCTTCAGTTCCTTGCTTGGTCCTCCTGTGTTCACATGCTTCCAAGACTGCTGCTGCTTTTGGTTCCTGATCCTGGCCTCGTCTGACTACCCCGTTGGTTCCTGATTCCGGCTTCGTCTGACTACCCCGTTGGTTCCTGATCCTGGCTACGTCTGACTACCCCGTTGGTTCCTGATTCCGGCTTCGTCTGACTACCCCGTTGGTTCCTGATCCTGGCTACGTCTGACTACCCTTCTGGTTCCTGACCTCTGTCTCCGCAAGACCCTGCTTCGGTCTAGCCATCCGTTTGGACTTTGCTTACGGCTTGCTCTTCAATAAAACCTTCTTCTTCTCCACTTATCTCTGTTGTACGTCTGGTTCATGGTTCCTTGACAAAAGCACAGAGCAGCAGGGACAGTGTGAAGTCCTATTCACCCTGATAGAGATCTATCAGGCTGAATAGGACAAGGGATGAAAGATCCCAGGTTCTAGCCCCTAAGGGGGGAAATAGTTATTAAATAAAAAGTGTAAAAAAAAAAAAGTTTAAAAAAACCCCCACCAAAATATGAAGTATAAATCACCCCCTTTTCCCAATTTCACATATAAAATATATAAATAATAAACATATTACATATCGCCACGATATAAAAAAAATCTAGGTGGTGAACGCCGGAACAGAAAAAAAAAATAAAAACTGCGCGATTCGCCATTTTTTTAAATGCGGAATGCATGTGGCTTTTTTGGTTTATTTTTTTCGCGTGGTATCGAATGGTATCGAGTATCGCAATACTTTTTCATGGTATTGAAACCGAATCAAAAATTTGGTATCGCAACAACTCTAATCTGCAGGACACAAAAATGTGGTATGCTGCACATTTGTATACGGTACCTTTTTTGGTATACATCAAACTGATAGAAAAATGTGATGTGAACCCACTGGGGGGGGGGGGGGGGTTCGTACAAAAATTTGCTGTGGGGTCCGGTCAGTTCTAGCTAGTGAGGGCCCCTTACACAGTATAATGACTCCTAATAACCCCCATACAGTATAATGACCCCCAGTGCCCGCTCCATATAGTATAACCCCCAGTATGGGGGCCACTGGAGGGTCATTATTCTGAATGGGGGGCAACTGGGGGGTCATTATTCTGATTGAAGGGCCACTGTGGGGGTCATACTATTGTGTAGGGGGGCCCACTGAGATTTATTGCCCAAGGGCCCACATGAAACTGGAGCCGGCCCTGGTCATCAATATCAGATCGGCAGAGGTCCAAGTCCTGGGACCCTCGCCGATCAGCTATTCGAAGAGGCCACGGCACTCTGTGAGAGCTTAGGTCTCTTCCTAGACCAGTGATGTCACCATACGTTGGTCACATGGCCTAGGTGCAGCTCAGTCCCATTCAAGTTAATGGGGCTGAACAGCTGTATGACCAAGGATAGCCTCTATACAATGTACAGTAAGCTGGTTATTTGTGAAGGAGCTCCAGTGAGTGCAGCGGGTCGGCGGGGGTCTGACTCCCAGCACCGATATTGATGACCGACCCTCATCATCCTTTATTAACAATTGTTTCTATCCTCAGCATAAGTCATCAATATCAATTTCTTGGACAACCCCTTTAAGGGCCCATTCAGATGGCTGTAGTGCTTTGCGGATCCGCAAAACACAGATACCGGCCATGTGCGTTCTGCAATTTGCGGACCGCACATGGCCGCAACCATAATAGAAAATGCCTATTCTTGTCCGCGGACAAGAATAGGACATGTTTTATCTTTTCTGCGGAGCCGAGGTACGGAATAACGGATGCAGACAGCACACGGTGTGCTGTCCGCATCTTTTGAGGGCCCATAGAAATGAATGGATCCGCAAAATTGTTCGTACGGGCCGTGTGAATGAGCCCTCAGGCTAGTTTCACACTGGCAGCAAGGAACTCGGGCAGGCTGTCCCGGCGGGTGAACAGCCTGTCGGATCCGTGCTGCCGCTAGTGCACGCGTACCCCCGCACTACCGCTCTGTTCACCCTCTGGGACAGCCTACCGGAGTTCCTTGCCGCTAGTGTGAAAGTACCCTAAATTGAATATGATGGGCTGAAGTTCCCTGCACAACCAGGTGTGCCTGTGTGCACAGAGAACTAAGAAGGGGACGCAGTGCTAACCCAATGTGGCTCCTTCATATTCTGATGATACAGTATATACTGGCAACGTGCCATTACTTTATAGGATGGGAATACCGCTAGAAGCATTCCTATTGCTCCAGGACTAAAGAGGTAAATGCTGAGTGATGGGTCTAGTTGCCATTGTGCTGAAATCATCATACATGGTGAATATTGAGAACCCATCATCTACAATTATCCGATGAACTTATGTAGAGGCCAGCACCTCTACATAACTCCGGCGGAGCGTCTAAAAGGTGCCAAAGGCTGCTAAATGAGGAAAACTGATCAGGCAAAAAATCTTGTAATTTTGCTGTGCTATACTGAGCACTTCATTACATGACTGTCATCTCATTCACCAGATTTATATCTTATACTGTACAATGATCTGTATCTTTAATGTACGGTAGTTGATTTAGTATTAGGTGAACCCGCTGTATCTTTTTAAGACTACTAGCGCCCTCTAGTGTGCGAATACTGGAACTACAAGCAGCTGTAGTACCTTCATCATACAGTATGTAGGGATACATAGGAGATTATTTTGTGAGAAACAAAGCAATGGTGATGCCCATAGCAACCAATCATGTTCTGGACTGCTTCATATCTAAAACTCCATTGGATGCCACAATTTTTCTTTGGCCTCAGTATCGAAAAAAAATCCTAAAATTGCCTGTTATCTCCATTGTTCCTTTCGTAAAAAGGCAGCAATCAGGTGCACATTGCTGCTGATGTTCAGTTTCTAATTACTCTTACCACAGCCGGCTATTGTGCTGTGTACAATGTAAGATGAGATTGGAGGGAGACTCATTACCAGAAATGAACACGGTAGAAAAGCTCAGCGTGAGCGAATAATACATTAAGTGCCATATTATATTGTATGGTTAAGGGTCTGTGGAAAGAAGAATTGGAAATCATGGGCTGCGCCCTACAGACGCAGCGTTAGAATGGTTTTCTATGCATTTAATTATTTTTCTCCTACAAATTGCCATTCTCCAGAGACACAATACAAGAACTATTTTCCATCCTAACAATGCAAATACAATATTTTGCAAAAGGTAATAATAAAAGTAACAAAGGAACACTCAAGTCTGAACGGTTAAGAGAAAGGACCCTGCGGATGAGAACATTGCGCTGTAAGTCCATATTGTCGACTACTCACTGTCCAGTGAATGGTAAGGTGAATAGGGAAGGTCTCTCAGCGGACAGCAGGCGTCAGCCCAGCTTGACAAATAACACCAGTGCAACAATGATGGAAGACAGCTGCAAACATAAAGATAAAATATATAAATTAATTAACCAAAATGATCCGAAACTATATAAAATCTAAACAAATATACAATAGGGTCATTTATTATACTGAAATACGCCTTTATTAGGTGGATTTCAGGCACAGATCTCCCGCTCACGGCAGGTCTAAAATTGTGGGACTAGCGTGGGCAGGAAAGGGGCCGGCAGGGCCATCTCATTCAGAATTTTCTACGACTGTTTTAGGCGTAGAAAATGGTCTAAATGTAAAACAGCTCAGAAGTTGTCTTACATTTAGACAGGCACTGGATGCGCTGAAGTTAAATGAGAGGCCGGCGCCTCATCAAAACTCCGGCGGAACCAGAGTCATTAAGACCAGCGTCTAGATGTGCTCTGGGAGAGAGGCAGGCCACCTCCATTAAGGATATGTTCACACGGCAGAAAAATCTGCTGCAGAATCAAAGGCTGAAACTCTGATTTCTGCAGCGGATTTGCCACGGACCTACACAAGTATTAGTTCCATCCAACCGATAATCCGTGACTGACTGTCACTGTTACCACATGGAATTCACAGAGATTCCACCTTTTTTCCGAGATGCGTATTTCAAATATGCCCATGGATAGAAAACAATGTAAGGTGTTATACAAGTGGATTTCACATGGAGTTTAGCACAGAATATGCGTCAGAATGTGAATGAAAATTTCTGCCATGTGTACATAGACTAGGGAGTATCTGAAATAACCCTACAGATGGATTCTCTACCCTTCCTCTCAGACTCGGCAGGATTATGCTGGTGACAAGCCATCATCAGTAAGATCAAAATACTGTTTCTCACACTAGTCTAACCACAGCTCACCCTCTCCATAAGGGGGTACACTGTCGAATGACTGGAGAATTCTGCACAGTGAATAATATATCAGAGATTTCCACGCTCTCACACCATTTCTTCCTCTGCTGTTTGGGTCAGATCCTTAGCATAGGTAGGTGACAGATGTGAAACGTCCGGTCATCAGCTAGAGGTATGCTTTGTACTGCTGCTAGCATCTATTGTGAGATTGATTCATCACAGCACCATTTTAAACAAAAGCCATATAGCTTTATCTGGGTTGGGTTAGCTGTGTTCGCCTTGATCTCCCTGCAGACAAGCAGTGCAGTAGGAGAGAAAAGTGGGAATAATTCACCTCCGCAGAACATTGCCATTTAGGGCCTTAAAGGGGTTGTGCAGTCGTATTATTCTGATGACCTATCCTCAGGATCGGCGGGGGTCTGACAGTCGGTACTCCCATTCTTCAGCTGTTTGGAAAGGAGACAGCGCTCCATGCCAGAGCTGCTTCCTGTTTATTACACTGCTCGTCGCCTTGGAAGCAAGTGTAGTTACAAGTACTCGCTCTATTCACTTGTATGGAACAAGTACTTGTAATTACACTGTGCACCACTGCAAGAGGAGACTATGCTTATGTGTAATTAGGAAGCAGCACCAGAACCCCATAGATCAGATATTGATGACCTATCCTGAGGATACAGTGCCTTGAAAAAGTATTCATACCCCTTGAACTTTTCCACATTTTTTTCTTTTACACCCACAAACTTAAATGTATTTTATTGAGATTTTATGTGATAGACCAACACAAAATAGCAAATATGTGTGAAGTGAAAAGACAATGATACATGGTTTTCAAAATGTTTAATAAATAAATAAAAAAGTGTGTTGTGCACTTGTATTCAGCCCCCTGTACTCTGATACCCCTTAATAAAATCCAGTGCGACCAATGGCCTTTGGAAATCACCTAATTAGTAAATAGATTCCACTGTGTGTAATGTGTTCTCAGCATAACTAGCTGTTCTGTGAAGGCCTCAGAGGTTTGTTAGAGAACATTAGTGATTAAACATCATCATGAATACCAAGGAACACACCAGACAGGTCAGGGATAAAGCTGTGGTGAAGTGTAAAGCAGGGTTAGGTTATAAAAAATTATCCTAAACTCTGAACATCGTTCAATCCATCATCTGAAAATGGAAGGGTTATGGCACAACTGCAAACCTACTAAGACATGGCCGCCCATCTAAACTGACACCCCAGGCAAGGAGAGCACTAATTAGAGAAGGAGATAAGAGGCTCATGGTCACTCTGGAGGAGCTGCAGAGATCCACACCTCAGGTGGGAGAATCTGTCCACAGGAGAACTATTAGTCATGTACTCCACAAATATGGCCTTTATGGATGAGTGGCAAGAAGAAAGCTATTTTTGGAAGCAAGCCATGAGAAGTCTCGTTTGCAGTTTGCCACAAGCCATTTAGGGGACACAGTAAACATGTGGAAGAAGGTGCTCTGGTCAGATGAGACTAAAGTTGCAACTTTTTGCACTAAATGCAAAACGCTATGTGCGACAGAAAAGTAACACTGCACATCACCCTGAACACACCATCCCTACCGTGAAACATAGTGGTGGCGCCATCATGTTGTGGGACGCTTTGCTTCAGCACAGACAGGGAAGCTGGTTAGAGATGATGGGAAGATGGATGGAGCTAAATACAGGGTAATCCTGGAGGAAAACCTGGTAAAGGCTGCAAAATACATAAGATATTGAGTATATGGGACGGCTCACCCTATATCTGGAATGATACGGTGCTCCAACCAAAATTGATGCACCAAAATCAAGAGGTTATGTAAAAAATGTAGAAGGGCACTCAATAATCAGAGTCACACAGAAATGTAGTGGGGTCTAAAATAATCCGATTTATTAAACATATGTCTAAAAACATGCGATAATTATGGCATAAAACAAATGGATAAGACAATAAGCTGATAGTTCCACTGAGATGTCCAATGCAGCTAAAGAAATGTAAAAGTCAATAGCACATCCAACCTTAGATCATAAATCGTGTGCGCACAAAGACTTTAGATATAAAGTATCGTAAGCTGGAGTTTCGATATAGGTACGTGCAAAATCGTATGTTGGAATCAGTCTCTGCTAAACTAATTTGTGGCGTCCCACGTTTTCGTATAAGAGCATAATCGAAAGAGCAGCAATAATTGACAAAGTAATGTACATAGAATCTGTACTTATCTTTCTGTGTAAGGTCTTTTATTCAGCCATCCACTGATAGCCTGATTGCTGCTGCAGAGACTATGTGCTGTGAAGTGTGGTAAGTTCGTATTCGGCGTCCCACATGTCTTGGACTATAGTTTCGGCGTCCCACATGTCTCCTCCTTCGATTGCGAATTCTTCAACCCAGACACTGAAAATTTGGAGTCCGATCGCAATCTTTAATCTTTTTCCCATAACAAAACTTCCTGGTTAACCAGGAAGTTTTGTTATGGGAAAAAGATTAACCAGAAAGTTTTGTTATGGGAAAAAGATTAAAAATCGCTATTTAGAAACACCCGAAAGACACAGACTCTGGAGAAGAATGCCCATAGGATCAAGGAAGAGGTGAACGGTGGTTTGCTGTACCCGAAAAAAGATCAGTTTAATGTGTGGGACTCCAAATTCGCAGTGTCTGGGTTGAAGAAATTACCAAATTCGTAATCGAAGGCGGAGACACGTGGGACGCCAAAACTGTAGTCCAAGACACGTGGGACGCCGAATACGAACTTACCACACTCCACAGCACATACCCTAATTGCTGCTGCAGAGACTATCAGCGGAGGGCAGAAAAAACAACAACCCTAAAGATACAGCCAGAAATACAATGGAATGGTTTAAATCAAAGCATATTCCTGTGTTAGAATGGCCCAGTCACAGTCCAGACCTAAATCCCACTGAGAATCTGGGACAAGACCTGAGAATTGCTGTTCACGGACGCTCTCCATCCAATCTGACTGAGCACAAGCTATTTTACAAAGAAGAATGGGGAAAAATTCCAGCTTCTAGATGTACAAAGCTGGTAGAGACATACCCCAAAAGACTGCAGCTTGAATTACAGCAAAACGTAGTCCTACAAAGTAGTGACTCAGGGGGCTAAATACAACTGCACACCACACTTTCTAGATTTTAATTTATTAAATAAAGATTAAACATTTTGAAAACCATGTATCATTTTCTTTTCACTTCACACATACTTGCTACTTTGTGTTGGTCTATCACATAGAATCTTAATAAAATACATTTAAGTTTGTGGGTGTAACGTGAAAAAATGTGGAAAAGTTCAAGGGGCGTGAATGCTTTTTCAAGGCACTGTAGATCATCAATATAAAACCCTGCACAACCCCTTTATCCTGGGCAACAATGCCTATGGGCAGTGAAAAAGCTGCCAATTCCATTAGAACCCATTTTAGGTAATTTCATATAAGACTAAGAAAACTTGGTATTGGCTGAACAAAAGGTTTTCTGGGGAACATTTAGTCAGATATAGAATTTTGACCTATTATTTAGAAAAGTAACAAATGTTGGTGCAAGTGCCATTTTATGCCAATGTTTTTGCTGTTTTATGCCACTTTGAAAAGTGGTGTCAAAATGGTTGTGGTTTGGTATGTTCATTATTTCCATGCCAGATTTATCACTGCACAAAAAAAGTAATGGAATCACTCTAGTAAGGGCTGTGCCATAGGAAACATGCAGTAGCATTTGTAGACGGCTTAAAGGTAATCTGTCACCATGATTTTGGACTATTATCTGCAGTAACACACGAGTAGTATGTCACGGCTGATGATGGGGGAAACCCTCAGCCGTGCGGTACCCATAGATGTTTGGTCGCTGCTTGGCCAGGACCACAGGATCAGGGAGCAGGTCACCTCCTAAAGCCTCCCTAATCTGACCCTAACTCCTAGCGGCATGAGCCGACATTAAAGGTAGGAGGACTCATGCTCTGGAACCTTGGGTCCCTACTAACCCTCCGCAGGTCCCTAAGCTAGGAGCTGGGTAGACTACCTGTTCCTACCTGTTCCTCCTGTAAATAAGGGGAATCCAATACAACTTATGGCAGTGGCAGGTACGTGGAAACTACAACCTCACCTACCTGCCACAGACACACAGCCTGGAACCCATGTAAAAGTGCTGTTTGTCCACAACAACAGAAATGACAACAGCACACACCATACATCACACGGGAAACCAGGAAACCATAAGGTGCAATAAACAAGCAACCATATACACATAAACATCACATTAGACAAGGTAACATTTTATGACCAGAAGGGTGGCCCCCACTGGCAGTTGTTAAATAACCAGGAGGATGTCTCCAGCAAGCATGGCTGAAGCACCCTCTCTGACTACTGCCTTCCACTGAGGCTTTATAGGGCCAAGTAGCCACACCCACAGTCAGACACACCCAGTGCACACACACACTAGGAAGGAAGTTAACCCTTCCAACACCAGGGAAGGGAAAACACCAACTCAAAGGGGAAGTGCACACAATAACTCCCGTGCACACCAGACAAGGGAAGTGCACACAAACACACGTTGCCAAGGGCAACCGCACGCTTACCTGTTGTCCGCGGCAACCGTACTTGAGGCAAACCACTAAGTGCCCCCAGCTGCGGTTGACACAACACCAAACCGCGGGCAACTGCATGCGGCTCCCAAGGAGTCACGACCATGACCAAGGGTCGTGACATAGTAGTGCACAGTGATGGCCAGCTCGCATTGTTCACCCGTGAACATATGCGGGCTGCGATCTTTTTTCACAAGTCCGGCGAAGCACAGGTAAGCCCTTACCTGTGCGCGAGCCGGTCTGAAAACAAATGCAGTCACCGGGAGGAGGCAGTTCCGAGAACAGCCACCAGGGGCCTCCATTAGGCTGTTCTCGGAACTGCCTGCTCCCGGTGACCGCATTTCTTTCAGACCGGCTCGCGGCACAGGTAAGGGCTTACCTGTGCCTCGCCGGAATTGTGAAAAAACCGGGGAAGGAGGGGGGGGAGTGAATAAGAGGATAAAAAAAAAATACGGATCTGGATCTGGACTCCTTATCTGCAATACTGTAGTTCAAGATCGTAGTGATGATTCCATTTAAAGGTGAACCAAATTTAACAAACATCATGTGATTTTGGAGAAATTTGGCACAGCTTTGACCAACTCCAAGGCCTGTTTCCCGTGGTCAGTATTTTGCATCAGTATTTGTAAGCCAAAACCAGAAATGGAACCTACAGAGAAAAGGTATAACAGAAGTATTTGTACCTCTTTTTTGTGTTTTGGACCCACTCCTGGTTTTGGCTTACAAATACTGATGCAAAAATACTGACCAAATACTGACTGTGTGAAAGAGGCCAAAGTCAAAGCAAAACTGACTCCAAAAAGTTCCCCCATGATACATTCCCCCTACATGTTGAATCATAACACCTGAATCTGAATTCATCAGATAGGTAAGATTACTAAAGAGGTTTTCTGGAGGAATAATAAAAAATGGGTTGGAATGAGTCAAAATAACAAATGATCATTACTCACCTCACTGATCCCAGCCGCTTCTGTTTTCGCTGGTGCTCCAGGTCCCACTCCTCTCCACTTCCTGGTGTCAGGCCCAATGAGCAGGAAATGGCCTGGGCTGCCTACTTGAAGGATCAGTGAGATAAGTAAAGATCGTTTGATCGTTTTTAAATAAAATTATTCCCCGGGAAAAACTCTTTAAATGCTTTTCATATGCAAACAGAGAATATAAATCAGTAATGAATGTATACCATAATTAGCTCCATTTCCTCACCTCCCATCCTGTTATAACAGCTGCTGTGATCCCTAGAGCCATGCTGTTCTTTTTCACTTCTTCAAGAATAGCAGGAAAACAGCCCTGAATAGCAAAAGATGTAAGTATGAGGTCAATATAAACTGTGATTATGTGAAGAAGAGATTTGTTGGACATAGGAGATGTTATTGGAGTTTACCATGACTGTGGAAAGTGAGAGTCTGGGCCTACTTGTGTCACGGGCATAGTCCTTTATTATATACACAAAGCTGAGCTGTGTGCTCGGAGCCTGTACACATTTTGTGCTATGAAGCCATAGTGTGTGTGCCACTGTATGGTGTTATATTATGTAGATATCTTCCTTTAGATGTGATTCTCCTAGGGGCGAATATTTCTGTGATATGACATCCGATGTGGGTGGAACATGGCATGTTTGGATACTATATCAAATTGGAGGCATATAGAAGTACAGTGTGGTTCCACATACTCCTATGGGTGCCAAATTTCAGCTCTGGACAGAGCCGTAAGACAACCATGTGATTAAAGCAGGTGTGCACAACCGCAGCCTGGGGGCCACAAGCGGCCCTTGACACCATTCTGTGCAGCCCCCAACCACCTGGTAACAGACATGTACAGACGTGGACAAAATTGTTGGTACCCTTTGGTCAATGAAAGAAAAAGTCACAATGGTCACAGAAATAACTTTAATCTGACAAAAGTAATAATAAATTAAAATTCTATAAATGTTAACCAATGAAAGTCAGACATTGTTTTTCAACCATGCTTCAACAGAATTATGTAAAAAAATAAACTCATGAAACAGGCATGGACAAAAATGATGGTACCCCTAACTTAATATTTTGTTGCGCAACCTTTTGAGGCAATCACTGCAATCAAACGCTTCCTGTAACTGTCAATGAGACATCTGCACCTCTCAGCAGGTATTTTGGCCCACTCCTCATGAGCAAACTGCTCCAGTTGTGTCCGGTTTGAAGGGTGCCTTTTCCAGACTGCATGTTTCAGCTCCTTCCAAAGATGCTCAATAGGATTGAGGTCAGGGCTCATAGAAGGCCACTTTAGAATAGTCCAATTTTTTCCTCTTAGCCATTCTTGGGTGTTTTTAGCGGTGTGTTTTGGGTCATTGTCCTGTTGCAAGACCCATGACCTGCGACTGAGACCAAGCTTTCTGACACTGGCTAGTACATTTCTCTCTAGAATTCCTTGATAGTCTTGAGATTTCATTGTACCCTGCACAGATTCAAGACACCCTGTGCCAGACGCAGCAAAGCAGCCCCAGAACATAACAGAGCCTCCTCCATGTTTCACAGTAGGGACAGTGTTCTTTTCTTGATATGCTTCATTTTTTCGTCTGTGAACATACAGCTGATGTGCCTTGGCAAAAACTTCGATTTTTGTCTCATCTGTCCACAGGACATTCTCCCAGAAGCTTTGTGGCTTGTCAACATGTAGTTTGGCATATTCCAGTCTTGCTTTTTTATGATTCGTTTTCAACAATGGTGTCCTCCTTGGTCGTCTCCCATGTAGTCCACTTTGGCTCAAACAACGACGGATGGTGCGATCTGACACTGATGTTCCTTGAGCATGAAGTTCACCTTGAATCTCTTTAGAAGTCTTTCTAGGCTCTTTTGTTACCATTCGGATTATCCGTCTCTTAGATTTGTCATCAATTTTCCTCCTGCGGCCACGTCCAGGGAGGTTGGCTACAGTCCCATGGATCTTAAACTTATGAATAATATGTGCAACTGTACTCACAGGAACATCTAGTTGCTTGGAGATGGTCTTATAGCCTTTACCTTTAACATGCTTGTCTATAATTTTCTTTCTGATCTCTTGAGACAGCTCTTTCCTTTGCTTCCTCTGGTCCATGTCGAGTGTGGTACACACCATATCACCAAACAACACAGTGATTACCTGGAGCCATATATATAGGCCCAATGGCTGATTACAAGGTTGTAGACACCTGTGATGCTAATTAGTGGACACACCTTGAATTAACATGTCCCTTTGGTCACATTATGTTCTGTGTTTTCTAGGGGTACCATCATTTTTGTCCATGCCTGTTTCATGAGTTTATTTTTTTACATAATTCTGTTGAAGCATGGTTGAAAAACAATGTCTGACTTTCATTGGTTAACATTTATAGAATTTTAATTTATTATTACTTTTGTCAGATTAAAGTTATTTCTGTGACCATTGTGACTTTTTCTTTCATTGACCAAAGGGTACCAACAATTTTGTCCACGTCTGTATGTCTATGTCTTGTGGCTGTTCACATGTATCTTTCATGTATTAGATGGGAGTCCTGGAAGTGTAACTAGACATTTATGATATATATATATATATATATATATATACACTATTTGTTCAATATGCCATAAATACAATATGTCAGTTGGTAATACCCCTTTAAGTTCTATTTTCGGCCCTTGGAATTGGTTCAGTCTGACAATGTGGCCTCCAACCAGAAAAGGCTGCACTACAGAGGTTCTGCAGTTTGTTTATCCTCTGGATAGATCATCAGCATCTGATCGGCGGGGGTCCGACACCCGGGACCCCTGTCGATCAGCAGTTTGAGAAGGCCAGTGACGTCACAACTAGTATCAACTGGCCTGGGCGCGGCTAAGCTCCATTCAAGTGAACAGAGCATAGCTGTGCCCAGGCCAGTTGATACTAGTCGTGACGTCACTGGGCCTGCGGTAAACAGCTAGAAGGCCGCAGCGCTCCTGGAGCGCCGCTGCCTTCTCAAACAGCTGGTCAGCAGGGGTCCCGGGTGTTGGTTCAGTCTGACAATGTGGCCTCCAACCAGAAAAGGCTGCACTACAGAGGTTCTGCAGTTTGTTTATCCTCTGGATAGATCATCAGCATCTGATCGGCGGGGGTCCGACACCCGGGACCCCTGTCGATCAGCAGTTTGAGAAGGCCAGTGACGTCACAACTAGTATCAACTGGCCTGGGCGCGGCTAAGCTCCATTCAAGTGAACAGAGCATAGCTGTGCCCAGGCCAGTTGATACTAGTCGTGACGTCACTGGGCCTGCGGTAAACAGCTAGAAGGCCGCAGCGCTCCTGGAGCGCCGCTGCCTTCTCAAACAGCTGGTCAGCAGGGGTCCCGGGTGTTGGACCCCCGACGATCAGATGCTGATGATCTATCCAGAGGATAGATCATCAGTTTAAACAAACTGCAGAACCCCTTTAAAGAGAAGTAGAGGGGTCATCTTTTGCCCTTGCTCACCTTGATATGAGTTGGGTGTCATGGTAGGGGTAGGAGCATCAATGCAGTAATAGCCCAAGAATTACCAGCACTAGGACTTCCAGTAAAATCAAAGTTTATTGGAGCGTATGCGTATGGCATAAATGGGTAATGATGGGAAATCGTGGTGCTGGTCATTTTTGAGTGAATACACCCTTATAAGATCCTGTTAAAGGGGTTGTCCAGGCTGCCCTATGTCTATGGGACAGCAGCGAGCAGGAAGAGAGAAGGGGGCGGCATGTGTGCACTGTGTGTGCCGTCTCCCTGTACAGCAGATCAGAGGGGGCGTTGGGTGTCGGACCCCCGCCAATCTGATATTGATGACCAATCCTGAGGACAGGCCATCAATATTAAAAAGCCCGGACAACCTCCAGACATGGAGGAATATTTCAGCTGCGATCTTGCCACAAACACAGTGGGCTGATTGTGCGCGGATTCAATGTGGATTTCTGCTCTATACAATGAAGATGTGAAATCCATAGTGAAAATCTGCAGCATTTCCACAACCAAATGCAACAGTATGCAGCAGATGTGAAAATCCATTCGCAGCATGAAAACTTCACCACCATTCTGGCACATTTTGAGTTGTAAATTTCCCCCGTTGTTTTTTAAGAGTCGCTTATCCCCTCACTTGCCTGTGTATAGATAACTTGGTCAGAAATGGTTTGGCCATTGCAATCCGTCAGTGTGGGATTTTTGCAACAAGTTTTGGGATACTTTAATCCGGTTTTCACAGAGAAAGTCGAGTTGACAAAATCTTCATAACCAAAGAATCCACAGCAGTTAAACTTATTGATAGAAGAATATAAAGTTACAATTATATATATATCAGCGTCACACATTAAAGTGACCCTCAGATTCAAGAAAAAAAAAATCACATTATACAGCGAACAAACAGTAGACTTAGGCCTCATGCACACGGCCTTGCCGTTTTTTGCGGTCCTCAAACCGCGGATCCGCAAAAAACGGAAGCCGTCTGTGTTGCCTTTCGCAATTTGTGGAACGGAACGGGCGCCGGCAATATAAATGCCTATTGTTGTCCGCAAAACGCGGAAAAGAATAAGACATGTTATATTTTTTTAACGGGGCCGCGGAACGGAGCCACGGATGTGGACAGCACACGGAGTGTTGTCCGCATCTTTTGCGGTCTCATTGAAGTGAATGGGTCCGCATCCGAGACGCCAAACAACGGTCGTGTGCATGAGGCCTTACTTGGTGTCCTCCTGTTCATCTTTTCAGCTGCAGATCAGTTAGTTCCTGAGCTCATCCACAATGGCCGCACAATTTTTTCTGACTACCTAGTGCATGATGTGCATTTTGTGGTCCAAGATAAGTGTGCATTGGGTAGTCTGAGAAGTACGGTAATTTTTCTCCCTTCAATCGGAGGGTCATTTTATTATTAGAAATCTTTTCAATTGAGAAAACTGTTCATTAGAATTGAAGTCAATACTGTACTTAAAACTTACCTCTATCCAATAGTGAAAACTTGTCTCTAGAAGCCTTATCTATAGTCACTGTCTTATACAACCATCCAGGGCATATTCTGCATTCCTGTCAGCCATATTAACTTCCATAAAGCTATTAGCATCCAGCCAAGCATAATTTCAGCTGAACTATTTCTCTGTGGTATCTTCAAGTATCCGTCTGCCACAAAAGTGTCAGGCTGTATAGGGACCCACCCCATTGACAAGGGAAATGGTGACACCCAGTTGTCAATTTGTTCACACTTTTCCAACAGAGAAAAGAAAGGAACGACATAATGCAGTTCTACAGTATTCAATAAAAAAAAATGACGTTTAAAAAAAATGACGTAAACAAACAATCGCTTCATATAATGTGTACTTGGTCATATAATGCAGAGATCAGCAACCAATCCACCTGCTGTAAAACTACAACTCTCAGCATGCAAACATGATAATCTGTTCTTCTAACTCCCAGAGAAGTGAATGGAGCATTCTGGGAGCTGTAGTTTCAGAACACCTGGAGTGCTGGAGGTTGCTGATCCTAATATAATGTATACAGTACTCAGTCCAAACTTGAACACACAGGCTGGCTTAAGTCCACAATGCTTGTAATGTTCATCCATTGGCAAAAAGGCAGGTTAAAGGGGTATTCCGGTTGGTACAAGTTATCCCCTAACCACAGGATAGGGGATAACTATCAGATCGGTGGGGGCCCTACCGCTGGGACCCCCACCGATCACGAGAATGGGGCCCCGTACCCTCTGCAGGCCCATTGCTGGTCCCCTAAAATGACCGGAGTGGCCGGCCGCTCCATTTATTTCTAGGGGAGTTCTAGAGATAGTGGAGCGCTATACTAAGCTATCTCCAGAACTCGCATAAAAAAGAATGGAGTCACTGCCCACATGTGCGATTGGCCGCTCCAGTCGTTTTAGGGGAGCAGCAAGGGGCCTATTTTCATGATCAGTGGGGGTCCCAGCGGTAGGACCTCTACCGATCTTGTACCTACCAGGAGTAATGGAGTAATTCCAAGGGAAAAGCTACAAGCATCATGAGTAGCTCTTTAACAAGAGGAAAATTTAGATTTAACCTGCCTTTTTGCTAACATTTGAAATGAGTGCCAAGTGAGCAGGGACTGAAACGCAGTCTGTGCGTGAAATGCGTTGTCTGGGAGCTCTAGAAATTCTCTGCATTTGTTTTGTATTTTTAACTATTTATTCTTGAACTAAATGTACAGGCTCTAAGAACAGCAACAATTTATAGTGAGTGGAGATATCTGCCAAGAAGGGAAGCTTTTTCTTATCGAATATTGTGCATTTGTATAGCGGTGATCAGGCATTACCCGGGGCATTCTACTTTCTGGGCATTACAGGTTGGCACACCCACGATTCACATGTACTCATTATTGCCCTATTCAAAAAGTGCTCTCCTTCGTATAAGCAACTGCCCTCACCATGTACCATATCTCTCCCAGGTACACGAGGGTATGAGGACATTACAATAGAACACAAACTACAGGGTGGGCCATTTATATGGATACACCTTAATAAAATGGGAATGGTTGATGATATTAACTTCCTGTTTGTGGCACATTAGTATATGTGAGGGGGGAAACTTTTCAAGATGGGAGGTGACCATGGCAGCCATTTTGAAGTTGGCCATTTTGAATCCAACTTTTGTTTTTTCAATAGGAAGAGGGTCATGTGACACATCAAACTTATTGGGAATTTCACAAGACAATGGTGTGCTTGGTTTTAACGTAACTTTATTCTTTCATGAGTTATTTACAAGTTTCTGACCACTTATAAAATGTGTTCAATGTGCTGCCCATTGTGTTGGATTGTCAATGCAACCCTCTTCTCCCACTCTTCACACACTGATAGCAACACCGCAGGAGAAATGCTAGCACAGGCTTCCAGTATCCGTAGTTTCAGGTGCTGCACATCTCGTATCTTCACAGCATAGACAATTGCGCCTTTCTTGTGAAATTCCCAATAAGTTTGATGTGTCACATGACCCTCTTCCTATTGAAAAAACAAAAGTTGGATTCAAAATGGCCAACTTCAAAATGGCTGCCATGGTCACCACCCATCTTGAAAAGTTTCCCCCCTCACATATACTAATGTGCCACAAACAGGAAGTTAATATCACCAACCATTCCCATTTTATTAAGGTGTATCCATATAAATGGCCCACCCTGTACAAGCTCAGGTACTCACCTTTTTCATAATAGCATCCCAGCTTTCAGCCACCAGTCCTTTGCCATCATTCTCATAATAGGTCTTCTTGATAGACTGCAGACCTTTGTCTTTTATAATGCTATCAGCCTTACAAGGGGAAAAAAAGGAGATTTTTGTATAACTTACCAGTAAAATCTATTTCTCGCTCTTCATTGGGGGACACAGGAACCGTGGGTCCTATAGGAGGGGTTGACACTAGTAAAAGCTGTTAGCTCTTCCCCTGGCAGCTATACCCCCTCCAGCCTGGAGAGAGAGCTTCAGTTTGTGTACAAGCAGTAGGAGAAGCAAGCCAACTAAAGAAAAAACATGGAACACCAACCATGGCAAAAGGACCCAACGGGGTTCAAACCAGCAACTGCTCAACTGTGGTCGAACAACAATACTGGGTGGGTGCTGTGTCCCCAATGAAGAGCGAGAAACTGAGTTTACTGGTAAGTTATACAAAAATCTCCTTTTCTCGCCCATATTCATTGGGGGACACAGGAACCATGGGACGTCCAAAAGAAGTCCACAGGGAGGGAAAAACCACAGACCCATGGAAGCAATCGTCCCGGCAGGCTTTTTTACGAAACTGCCGCCTACAAGACCATGCGGCCTAAGGCAGCGTCCGCCGATGCATAAGTATGCACCTGGTAAAATTTGTGAATGTGTATAAGGAGGACAAGTAGCCGCCTTACACAGCTAAGCAGCCGAAGCGTGATTCCTCCGAGCCCAAGATGCGCCCACCGCTCTGGTGGAGTAAGTCGTGACAGCTAAGGTCGGAACCCTGCCTCGGGCGCGGTATGCTTCAGCAATTGCAGACCTTGAAAGCCGCCAATCCCCTTTGAGGACCCTCCGGAATGACAAAAAGGGGATCCGTACGGCGGAAGGGACCAGAGGCTGCTAAACAGCTCTTCAGAGCTCTGACAACGTCCAAATCGTGTAACTCCTTTTCCTTAGGGTGTGAAGGTGATGGGCACAGTAAGGGAAGGACAATTTCCTTGTTAATATGGAAGGTGTCGACGCCTTACTCTTCAAGAACTAAAGGCCAGACCAAGGTCCAACCCTGATTGTAGAAAGGAGAGGACCGTGGAGAGAAAAACGAAGTGGCGGAACATTTCGGCTTCCACAGAAACCCAGGAAGGACATCCAGGTCCTGAGTAGATCCTGGACGATGCAGGTTTGCGGATGGCATCCGCCGAAAAAATCTCTTCGCATACAATGGCGGTCTTAATAGCCACGCCGGCAAACAAAGAGACCTTCAATACTAATGGAAGACCGGACTCTGTGAAAGAAGGTCATCTCTGAGTGGCAGTAACCAGGACGTCTCCTAGAAGGAGGAGGTCGGCATACCACGTGCGATAGCCAATCCCCAGGGCGACTAGGATAGTCGGAATACCCTCCATCCTGATCTTCCGTAGAACTCTGGGTAGGAGGGGGAAGGGGGGGAAAACGCAAAGGAGAGAGAACCCTGCCAAGGGGAATCAGGGCGTCAACGCCGCAAGCTTCTGGATCTCTGCTCGGGAGAGAAAGGTGGGGAGCTTCCGAGA
This sequence comes from Bufo gargarizans, assembly GCF_014858855.1. Lineage (NCBI taxonomy): Eukaryota > Metazoa > Chordata > Amphibia > Anura > Bufonidae > Bufo > Bufo gargarizans. Next base: position 55,221,600 of record NC_058081.1, on the reverse strand, counting down.
TCAAGTCCACGTCTGGGCGACTCCAAAGCAGACAGACCGCCTCGAACACCTTCCTCAGTCCAGGAATACAAAAGTGATAGGCCGGCAGCCATTTTTTCGAGGTGGAAGAAGAAATAGAAGGGTGTTCCGTACCAGGAATGGAACGTCTATCATCGCGGCAAGACGTGACAGCAACCCCGCTCCGTCTGGTGTGGGGAGTCTCGTAGTCTACCCCCGGAATGGGCGGTGGGAAGTATGATCACCAGAGGGCTGACGTGACTTAGACATTAGTCATATCTTAATAGAGGTAATATATATACAGGTAGCACACCCAGGACCAATGGGAAGGATTCACCTGCAGAAGGAGAGATGTGGAACGCGCCACATCCCACCAGCCGGGTCCGGAACTCTGGAATAGAAGGCCACTAAAGAATACCCCGTGCAAATGCAGATGTAGCCAGGGATTTAGTGGCTGTGCCAAAACTCCGCCTGAGTAGTAAGCCAAGTAAGGGGAGCCACAACTGTATCGCTAGCCCATACCCCAGTGGAGGAGGGGGCCATACCGCAGAGGCCACAAATTCTGAGCTAGAAGAATCCGCCACCTGACGGAGGAGCTGTGCAGTAAGAACCATAGTATGTAGTGGTAACGCAAATACCACTCTCCCAGAAGTAGCCAGCGCCTGCCCCATTGTTGCAAAATTAAAGGGGAGACGTGAGGCTATCCCGTAGAAGCCATGCTGCCCCATATAAGAAGAGCTAGCTTTAACCTTTACCTGGAAGGGCTCTGAACAGGAGCAACAGAAAGCTAGCGTCAGGGTAGAACCCCCAGCTGAGGGGGGACTACAGAATCAGTGGACACTCGACTCGCTAAAAACGTACTCCCCATAATATGCGCAATGGCATATGCACTACGTATTGATGAGGACAATGTCCTGACCGACTGGAACCGAGGCCCATGGAGAAGGGTGGTCTCCAGGACACAAGTGTTGCAAGGCAACCCCTCTGAGAGACAGAGGATGTCACAACCATGCTCCAAACCAGCATCGAAAGATAAGAAGGATACCAAATGGAAATAGCGACCGTATCCACTGGCAGCACCCATACACCACAGATGCAGAGCACCGGCATCCGCGGGTATCGACTGTTGCCACGCCCCACTGAAGAAGCTAAGGCATCTAGAGCCATGGCATAGTTGAACTGCAGCAATCCAAGATGCTTAGGTATTCCCCTGTAGGCGGATCACTTGTGGAAGGGGAAATGCAACAGGAAGCACGGAGATGGGAGAAAGCTAATGCATACGGCAGGTACAGACCCCAGTGGAGATGCAATGCCGCCACCTACCAAAGCGGGGATGCATACATCCGGCACTAAAACCAGTGTAACTGTACTTAGTCCACCTACCGCAGGGGGCAGAATATAAGGCAAGTACTGTATCCACAGTAGTGCAATTACTCCGCCTATGGAAGGGGTGATGCATACAAGTGCTGCCAACAGAAGTGGTCATGCTTACGGCAGGAACAGAATGCAACGGTAGAGAGATTACGCCGTTTATGGAAGGGCAATGCATATGGCGACTCCAGTACACTGTGAGAGTGCAATTACTCCACCAAGGAAGGGGTAATGCCTACTGTAAACGCTGTAACCGGTGATAATGCCATAACGCCACCTATGGAAGAGGCTAATGCATATGGTACGTACTGTACCCAGTGGAATGCAATTCCGTCCCCTAAGGAAGGGGAAACGCCTACTGGCGTCACTGAAACAGCGCTCTAGCAGCTGGTTCACCTATAATGCCTAAGGTAAGTATTGTATGCAGCAATGGTGCAAATACTCCGCCTGAGGGAGAGGGTAATGCAGACGACAAGGATTGCTGGCTACCGTGGACGCAATCTTAAAGATTGCAACGGGTTCGAGTGAGAGCCCGAATTACTGATCCACCCACCCCTCGGACCGAACCTCTCCAGGGATGGAGAGTGTGTCTGAGCGAGACCCTAGGGAGGAAAGGTGGGGGTGCAAAGGCGGCCGAGGAGAAAATGTTTTGCTCTGGCCCGCTTGCGCGCAGTTCTACCTTTTAGAAGCTTGCCCGTGGCAGTTGTAGGCCACGCCGGTGGGAATACATCAACCAAACTACCCAGAGGGTGGAGTGGGAACTAGAGTTCCGTCCACTGGAGTGTTTAGGCGGAGCTTGATCAACCAAACGACCCCGGAGGATGGATAGGAACTTCCAGAGGTTCTCCACTGGATCGCGCAGGTGGAGAATTATCAACCATACGAAGCCGGAGGATGGATTGGGAACTTCCAGATGTTCTGCACTGGATCACGCAGGTGGAGAATGATCAACCAGACGACCCCGGAGGATGGAATGGGAACTTTCAGAGGTTCTGCACCAGATCGCGCTGGTGGAGAATTATAAACCAAAGGCCCCGGAGGACGGATTGGGAATCCAGAGGTCCTTGTGAAGTGCGCTAGAGAACTATCAACCACACGACTCAGAGGGTGGATTGGAATACTTCAGCTGTCCTCCCTGGATCTGCGCAGCTAGAGGATTATCAACCAACGACCCTGGAGGGCGGATTGGGAACTATGAGAGGTCCTCCTTTGACACGGGACCAGCTTGGTACCACACAGACCGGGGGGTCCTGCGGTGATGAGGCTGAGGGGTGGGGGGGGGGGGCCCTTATGAATGCGCATCTTTCTTGTCTTTTTTTTTTTTTTAAACTAGGATGTCCAACGTGGGCAGAGAGGCAGGAAGGGGTTAACTGTTTCAACTTTCAGGCACCTTGTACTGAAGATAGAATCCTCAGAAATCTGGGGCTGGCTGCAGGAGGTGGCTGGCCAGAAGGGGTTAAAGGGCTTCTGTCACCCCACTAAAGTCATTTATCATTTTTTGGGTGCACTCTGGCGGGGAAGAAATTGCGCCAGAGTGCACCCCCACCCCTGCCAGGGATGTTATTAACCCCCTAGTGCCCTGACACCAGCGATCATATATAGGGGGGAGCCTCCTCCACTCCCTTCCCTGTTTGTCCGCCGCTGCATGCTCCTGGTTCGCAGCGGGGGTGGTCAGGTCCAAGCATGTTGCGCACGGCTGACCAGAGCCGTCGGTTGGCCAGGGCGCAGAGGGACTCCGAGTGAGACCGCATGACGGCGAGCTCTCTTACTGTGCAATACACTCTGTTCCTACTTAGTCCTGTCCGTTTTGCTCCACTGATCCCCATGGAACAGCGTGGGCCTGGAATGCTGCGGCGGCCGGCATCGCTTGGGCGTTAACCCCCTCCGGAGCGGCGCTTCTGGTGCCCGCTCCAGAAAGGGTGGAATCTGGTGGTGGCCGGGGGCCGAGAGGGCAGCGCGCTCACCTGAAATAAGCCCTGTGCATGGCCTCCCACCGTGCGAAGCAGCGCCTGCCCGGATGCCATTAACCCCCTAGTGCCCGCGAGCGGTCGGCCCAGAGGGGAGCGAGAGGGAGTCTGGTGCTACCTAATAAAGGCAGGTGTCTGTTTTCTGGTACCCATTTCCTAAAAACAACTGCCACCAAAGAGGAAGGGAGGGATACTTACCTAATCCTGTGTACTCACCTCATCTTCATCCTCTTCTCTTCACCCTCCCCTAAGTGGACCCGCAAGGTCACCTTTTCCAGCAGGGTCACCTCCTCAGTAGCTGGCACAGGAGTGGCAGGAGTCTGGCGGTGGGAGGGTCTTCTCTTTAGCGGACCTGGGTGACCCTTCTGCTGGCGGAATGCAGGGAGCAAGGCTGCCCTGGTCCACCTTGTCTTCTTGTGGGGGAGGAGGCAGCGTGGCGAACCAACGCTGGCGTGCTCTCCCGGGTGAACAGGGAGGCTAGGCGACCACTGTTTACCACCTGAAAAGAAGGAAAATAAAAAACTAAAATAAAAAATCTTCAGGAGGTCTTGCTTCCTATTGACACTAGAAAAAACTGAAGCTCTCTCTCCAAGCTGGAGGGGGTATAGCTGCCAGGGGAGGAGCTAACAGCTTTTACTAGTGTCAACACCTCCTAGAGGACATAGCTATACCCACGGTTCCTGTGTCACCCAATGAATATGGATGAGAAAGACATGTTTAAAGGGAACCTGTCATGTTGAACATGGTGTCTGAGCTGCAGGCAGCATGTTATAAAGCAGGAGGAGCTGAGCAGATTGATATATAGTTTATGGGAAAAGATTCAGTAGAACTTATCATTTATACATTTATATTCCGGCTCATTCTGATTTTTGAAGTCCAGGAGGCGTTCCTAGCAGTGACAGCCTGCCCTCTATGACTGTGTATACAGACAGCTGTCAGTCACTGATAGGACCGCCTCCTGGACTTCAAAGCCCTGAATGAGCAGGAATTTAAATGTACAAAATACAAGTTATACTGAATCTTTTCCCATAAAACTATACATCAATCTGCTCAGCTCCTCCTGCTCTATAACCTGCTGCCTTAAACCTTGGCATCTATAAGTTGGGCGTATGGGTGCTCCTGCACTCACCAAGCAGGCCCCTAACCTAAATACTTCATTCATAAATATTAATTTACTAGTCCTGTGATGCCTTACGGCCAATTATCCGGAAGGGATATGATGGTGGCATAAAGTGTGCATGTGTTCATTATGTGAAGCTGTGCCATAGGCACCATTAAATGAGGACATCTAACAGACCATGTTTAAAGAAGACAGCCCATATCCCTTGTAATCACTCTTCTAATAAAACCACAAAAATTCCATTGTATGTAAATGCAGAAATTAGACGAATAATTATTATACATCTGCCTGATGTGGTGGCACGCTGCGCTATAGCTCTACAGTGCAGCCTGACACATAAGGCACTGTATGTCCTATAGGGCAGGTAACTGTATCTGTACTACAGTACCATCATCCTCTGTGCAGACAATGAACAATTACTACTACTCACCACATCAGCGAAAGCCAGAACCACAACAGCTGCCACAATCTCACAGATAAACAGAGCCAGCATTATCAGGAAAAACTGCACAGGAACAATGACACTCATTTAGAAAGTGACTCAAAACAGGGGGAAATGAGGATCACAAATATATTGACAAAAAGACAAAACACAATGATAAATATGAATACTTGTATTATGCAGCGAGGGGAATCTGCTGGCTTTCAGCATTGTCGGGATGAATAATGCACTGTTGATGGAGGACAATCTAGCCATTGACTTCATTTCTGGAGGGAGCATTATTATGTTATGTGATTTCCCATCAGTCCAATTACCTTTCCAGGAGCTTTATCCAGTGATCCCTTTTACATGGGACGATGATTGTATCTCGTCTAAACAATTAGCCATCAAGCCTTTGGTCGGCTGATCGTATCTGTAAGGCTTGGTTCACATGACGTTCTTCCCATCCATTTAACGTATACAAAAAACGCATACGTTAAACGGATGTCTCAGACTGATGCAATACAGTGACATCGGTTCACCATAGAGTTCAATTGTAAAAAAAAAAAGAATAAGCTTTTTTTTTTACCAGACTGTGCAGGATACAATAACGTGGTGTGCTGCATTTTTGTATCTTTTTTTCTCTAACATATACATCAAACAGATTTCACATAAAACGTGACGTGAAGCCACCCTTATGCAGACATTAAAATCATGGTTTGTCAGCGGCACATGCCCTCATGTAAGCAATGATAAAACTGTGAACAAACAATCACATTAGTGATCATTTGGTCACATGCGGTGATGATGATTGCTGCATAAGCGCTGATTGATTTACTATATCATTGATCCCCGCTTGTTACTGGCCACAAATTTTTTCTGCTGGATTTGTATGAAAACTGACTGAAAAAACCCACTGTATACTTCTGTATGAAAATGGGAATACACAGAAGTACAGTGAGAACTCATGCATCTCTTTGGAAGCCCCATAAAGGCTCTGTACAAATGGACATAATAAGCTGTGTGCACTGCCTTGGCAGATTTAAATAATTTAAAGGGGTTCTGCCTCTGGATAGATCATCAGCATCTGATCAGCTGAGGTCTGACACCCGGGACCCCCACCGATCAGCTGTTTGAGAATGCAGCGGTGCTGACAGTAGCGCCGCGGCCTTCTCGCTGTTTACCGCAGGCCGAGTGACATCACGACTAGTATCAATGGCCTGGGTGGGGCTAAGCTCCATTCAAGTGCCAGCGCCGCTGCCTTCTCAAACAGCTGATCTACAGGGGTCCCGGGTGTCTGACTCCTGATGATTAGATGCTGATGATCTATCCAGACTATAGATCATCAGTTTAAAAAAACTGCAGAACCCCTTTAATATTATAATGTCACTGCCTCCCCTGTGAGAGATCTGAGAAGATCGGATAGACTTGCAGCACGTGAGTCTATCTGACAGGTCTTTCTCTGTTTCCTTTCTGTTTGTTGTTGCTGGCAGAATCCCACCTCTCCACAGGTTCTGCTCGTTATCTGTGAAGAGGCTCTATTTAAGTCCGCCTCTTACTGCTGACTTTGCGGTTCATATTTTCCTTCTGGAGTTCTATGCTGGTTGTTTGTGGATCATTTGCTTCCCTCTCGTCTCAAGCTAAGTTCTCCTGTTTCTCCTTGGTGTGTGTGTTGTTTCTAGGTCTCAGGGAGACGCTGGTCCCTTCACGGTGGAAGGTACCGGCTGTCTCATTCCCTGCTCCCGAAGTTAGGGTTTGCGACAGTATCAGCAGGGCATAGGTTCCAGCGTATGAGTTTGTTCACCATCAGGACTTGCTCATACTGTCAGCAGTCAGGGAGAGGCTCAGGGATTGTTAGGAGGTTACCATTCCCTCTTCCCTAGCTTTGAGGCCTAGTCTGTTTTCCTGTCGATGTTTGTTAATTTGGTGTTCCTCTTATCCCCACTTACCGTGACATTTATATGATGAAATGTGGCAGCCCCATACATTAGTTGCTCTTTTATGAAGGATATGCCTCTCACATGTTGTTTCGGTATTGGCTTTCTAGGACTATTGTGCAGAAATGAATGATATAATGTGTGGATTACCTGATTTATAGTCAGTGGGGAGGCCTGTGATTTCATAGCAGCTTACATGGCAGAATGTTTTCAGCACCTAGTACCTGTACTATACCCCAAAGGCTTTAAAGGGAACCTGTCATGCTGAACTGAGTCTGAGCAGCAGGCAGCATGTTATAGAGCAGGAGGAGCTGAGCAGATTGATATACAGTTTTTTGGGAGAAGATTCAGTAAAAACGAGATTTTTGTATAACTTACCAGTAAAATCTCTTTCTCGCTCTTTCCTTGGGGGACACAGAAGACCTTGGGTATAGCTCATCTCCATAGGAGGCGTGACACTAAGTGAAAACTGTTAAGCCCCTCCTCCACAGCTATACCCTCAGCCTGGAGAGAGAGACTGCCAGTTGCGTGTCCAAGCAGTGAGAAAAGGCAAAGTCCAACAAGGAACCAACAAGCCAACTACCCAACGGGTAACAAAAACTTGGAAACAGTACAGAGAAAAACAATGAATGGGTGGGTGCTGTGTCCCCCAAGGAAAGAGCGAGAAAGAGATTTTACTGGTAAGTTATACAAAAATCTCGTTTTCTCGCCCAGTTTCCTTGGGGGACACAGAAGACCTTGGGACGTTCAAAAGCAGTCCAAAAGGGGGAGGGACCACAGCACCAAGGTGAAGCACCCGAAAGGCATCAATGAACCGCCGCCCGCAAACCCAGGCGGGGCAGGCAGCATCTGCCAAAGTCAGAGTATGCACCCTGTAGAACTTGTCAAGGCGTGCAAGGTAGACCTGTGGCCGCCTTGCCCAAATGCATGGCCGAAGCCCAATGCCTCCGGCCCAGGAGGCACCGACCGCTCTGGTGAAATGAACGGTGACACCAAGACAGAACCCTGCCCTAGGTGCGGGAACCTCAGCAATAGCCAATCTGAGCAAGCGGAGGACAACCACCCTGGAGTCCGTCAACCCTATGCACAGACCTCCTGGAAACCCAAGAGGCCGAACATCTACAAGAGTCGGAGATCTCCAAGGAAAAAAACGGCAAGGCCCAAACAACGTCCAAATAGGTGAGGTGCTGAAGCGAAAGGCAAACACCACCTTCAGAAGGAAGGAAGGAAGGAACGAACGAAGAAAAACGGGATGTAGAACAGCCCTGTCCTGGAAAAGACAGAAGGCTCGTAACAAAAGAAGGGCCATTCCGGCACCCGTCAGAGAAACGACTGATACAGAACACAACCGTACCGGACAGAGGGGTTAGAGAGAACCTCTGTAACGGCCCCAAGGACAAGATTGGAGCGCCGAGAGCTCAGTATATAGTCCCAGGGCGGTACCGAAGGACAGTACAGAGGAACCAAAGAGCCACTCCGAGGAAGGAGGTCTTGGCAGGCCCAGAGGGCCGGGAACGCTGGAAGAGGAAGAACAGCGCCGACACTAGACACCCCAAGTAAACGACAGAACCATGGGGAGAGAAATTCAGAGTGGGGAATGCACAGCTCCCCACAGAACCCCATACAAAAAAACCCCAAGCCTTACGACAGATCCTGGACGAAACACAGCCAGGAGTGGACAGTAGCGAACCCGCTGGAGTCGCCTGGCAAGCGGGCGAAAACCCAATGTGATCAGGCGCAGACCAGTAACACGGGCAGAAGGGTCGACAAAACTAGCCCCGTCGGCCCTCGAACAACGTTGTCCCGTATCCACCCGAGTGGGGGAGCAGAGGACAGATGGAAAAAACCCAAAGGATCCGCCAGATACCAGGAGAAGACAGGCAAAAATCCATGCTGATGTAACCACGTTGTACAGCCCCGGTGTGGGAGATCAAAGGACAATCCGGATCGAAAAAGGTAGTCCCCCCAAGTTATCAAGAAGGCAAGTCTACAGCAGGACCATGCAATCTGCACTCAGCGGGAGGACAGCACGCGGTAGACTCAGTAAATAGGCACACAGCTAATACAGCCAGTGTGAACCAGGGAGACAGCACGAGGCCAAAAGGAACACCGGAACCATCCACATGAACAACCATGCTCTCCCCAGAGGGGAGGACAGTGAAAGAACAGCCTCTGAAGTCCGGCGGGAAGCCACATCGGAGTGATCCGTACCGAGCGGGAGCCAAACAAAGCCGGCGAGATAAGGCAGCGGAGACAGAGGCCGGCATAACACCCTCCAACCGAAAGGAGGAGGGGAGGGCAACAGGGAAGCCATAGGCCAGCTGAAAAGCAGAACCCGCTACACTGAGAGACGCCCAGTCCACCGCCTCGCAGAAGGCGAATACCTTGGCGAACCCAAGGCGGAGGTCCTCCGGACCTGGGTAATCGAGCACCCAAGAGAAGTTGGGTGACCTTCCAGAGAATAGCAGCCCGAACCTGGCAGCAGATCAGACAGAAGCGCAGAGGCGCCAAGACGAAGGACTCATACCACACTGCATCCGAAGAGGAGGAAATTGCAGCAGGCAAGGGAATCGCAGTCCTGTACGAGCCAACGAAGCATTCGAGAGGCGCTGCAGACAACAGCACTCTCGAGCATGTGACCACTAGCGCAGGGGAACAATGCCGCGGGAGAACGAATGGGTACGCATCTAGGGACCACGAACACACCCCGGGCGGAAGGGCCACGAAAGGAATGAGTACCACCCAGCCAGGTGCAGTAGCGAACAAGTAGAGCCCGTCTACTGATAAAAAAGGTAGGTACCTTGAATACATTGGGCATTCATCTGCTGTTTGTTGGACACCACCTCAGGCCCACACAGTTGGACCGAATGAGCTCCTTAGAGAATAGTGCAAGGCTTGCTGGAAGCACCATATCCCAAGAGAAAAAAGTACATCTCAGGATAAAGGGGGGCATACGGACGAGCAGCCCCGTAAGCAGTGAGAAGGCCAACCCACCAATGGGAGAAGGCATACACGGCCCAAACAACGGATAGAGCGCACAAGAAAGTCCGCCCACTGCAAAAATAGTCACTCAGCGAAGAATCAGCCAGAGTCCAACCGTAGCAATGGAAGTGCAAAGTGCAACCCGAAAGGTAGTCATGCACAAGACTAGCACGGCATGCGATGGAACGCAAACAGTCCGCCCAGAAAAGGGGGAAAATGTACCTGGCAACCACTGCAGAGGCCTGCCCAAAAAAAGGGGGGGATGCCAAGGCCAGAACCTACTCCGGAAAGGTAGGACATACCATACTCCGCCCAGAAGGGGGCCATGCCCATGGCCGCACATATCCAGCAGAACGCAGGAAGGTCCACTTTAGTGAAAGGGGGCATGCACAGGTTATTCTATCATTAAGTGATTGTGCAAAAAAATCCACCCAACACCGAATGTCGTGAGAGTGCACCACTCCTCCAATGACGGGGGACGTGTACCAGTCCAGCACAGCATAAACAAGGACAGCCGTGGATCGTGTGAGCGTGCAAAATGCCGCCCATGGAATAATGGGGGGTTAAGCACAAGACCAGCACCGTATCCAATGGAAGTGCCAGCATTCCACCCAAGCTAGAGGGCAGGCTCCTGACCGGCAACGCATCCAGTGAGTGCAGTATTCCGCCCAGAAAAGGGGGTCATGCATATGGCCAGCCACGCATCCAGTGAGAGCGCCGCCATGGATGAGAGTGCACGTATGTCGCCTGAGGAAAGGAGACATGTCCATGGCCGGCAGCGAATCCAGTGAGAGTGCGGCACACCACCTACGGAAGGGGGGGTGGTCATGCAGATGGCCTGCAACGGATCCAGTGAGAGTGCAGTGTACCTATGAAAGGGGTTCACGCACACGGCCGGCACCGTATCCGGTGAAAGTGCAGTATTCCGCCTATGGAAGGTTTCATGCACATGGCCGGCAGCGAATCCAGTGTTCCGCCCATGGAAGGGGAACGTGCACAAGGCCGGCACCGTAACCGGGGAAAGTGCAGTACACCTCCTTATCCGGGGAGAGTGCAGTAGACCTCTCATGGAAGGGGTTCATGCACATGGCCAGCACCGTATCCGGTAAGAGTGCAATATTCCACTTATGGAAGGGTTCATGCACAAAGCCGGCAGCGAATCCAGTGAGTGCAGCGTCCCGCCTGTGGAAGGGGGTCGTGCATATGGCCAACACAGCATCCGGCGAGAGTGCAGCAGTCCGCCTAGAAAAAGGGGGATCATGCATGAGGCCAGGCCGCAGCCAGGGAGAGTGCAGTATTCCGCCTAGGAAGGAGGGTCATGCACCTGCAGCCACCAGAACTGGAGTGGGTGACGAAGTCTGGTCAGAAAAAAATCTGCATGCACTTGGCCAGCGCCGAATCCCGGGCGAGGGCAAGAAAAAAACCGCCTGGGAGGCGCCGCGGCCGGGGAACACGACACACCGCCTAAGAGAGGGGGGCATGCATACAGACAGCAGTACTGAATGATGAGGCTCCCGCATCCTGCGCAGCCCACAAGTCCAGTTATTTAAAACAAAATAATAGTATTTTTTTTTTTTTTTTTTTTTATTATTATTATTATTTCTATTATCATTATTATTTATTTATTAATATTACAGCCTCCCTGAGGCAGAAAGGGGGCCACCATACAGGGGCACAGGTCGTACAGGCCCTCAGGAGCCGGCCAGTACCCCAAGGGTTAACCGGCATCTGGCCTGGGGGCGGCGCAGCGAACCCCTGGGGGTGGGGGAACCTCCAGGCGGGAAATCAGCGCCTGGAGAGTTCCCGCCCCCCCCCCCCAGAGGCCAGAATGTTGCGGCCTAGCAGGCCGTGAAGCCGGGGCCTAAATTTTTGCGTCGCCCGGCTGACCGGGGCCGCAAGTATTTAAAGTATCGGCCGGGCCTAAGCCGGCCGCGGGAGCACCCGTACCGGTCGCGGGTGCCCAACCCGAGCGCCGGAAGTGCGCAGCAGGCCGCTAAACAAACTATGCAGCGCCCCGGCCGGCCGCGCCGCCATGGATGAGAGAATGCACCGACGGCCGGCCGGGACCCGTTGGAACACAGCGCTATCCAATGCCGGCTGCGGGAGCCCACCCGGCAGCCGGGAGAATCAGGGACCCGAGAGGAGCGTGAGGTGCGGCCCAGTAGGCCGCGATGTCTGGGCCCAAAGTTGTGGCGTCCGGCCAACCGGACGGATGGTCGGCCGGCCCAGTTATAGCATAGTGCGCACATGCAATGCAGACCGCGGGTGCTCACCCCGCGGCCCGGAAAAGTCAGGGGCCCGAGGAAAGAGCACCGGATGGTGCGGGCCAGCAGGCCGCGAAGCCTGGACTAAATTGTGGCTGCGCCCAGGATTACCCATGCCGTCAGGAGCGGCAGCAGGTCCTGAGCAGCGCACCGGTAAGCGCCCCCTCTTCGGTATGATCTATGGCGGGAGAGAGAGGGAGCAGATTGCCGCCTTGCGGCACCCCAGGGACCACCCTAGGTCCAGCAGGGCCACCCTATAGCCACTCTGCTATAAGAGACAAACATATTAAAACTGTCTTAGGTAAAGCAATGTCAGCCAGAGTCCTATGGGGGGTCAGTCACGCAGGAGACCGGGGAGGGAGGGGACGTAGGGCTGGAGAAGCCACTCTCTCACCACAGATGTCTTCGCCCTCGGTCCGTTCCAGCAGGGTCGCCCCTTCAGCTACTGGCACCGTAGTGGCAGGACGCTGGAAGAGGGGCTTGGCGTGCGGGCGACCCTTCCGCTGGCGGGATGCAGGGGAGCTGGGCTGCCCTGGTCCACCTTGCCTTCTGTGGGGGAGGCAGCAGTGCGGATGACCGGCACTGGCGCAGCTCAACCCCGGGAGAAACAGAGAGGTCTAGTGCGTCTCTGTTGTCCCGTATTCTGGAACAAAAAGAAAAGAAAAAGTAAAAATCAAAAATTTTAAAAACAACAAAGGAGAAAAGAGCCCTGCAGAGCAGGGAGTGTCTTGCCTCCTTGGACACTAAGCAAAAACTGGCAGTCTCTCTCTCCAGGCTGAGGGTATAGCTGTGGAGGAGGGGCTTAACAGTTTTCACTTAGTGTCACGCCTCCTATGGAGATGAGCTATACCCAAGGTCTTCTGTGTCCCCCAAGGAAACTGGGCGAGAAATTTGTATTACATTCATTTAAATTCCTGCTCATTATGGACCTATCAGTGATTTACAGCCTGCCCTCTATGACTGTGCATACAGAGAGCTGTCAATCACTTCACAGCCCAGAATGAGCAGGGATATACGGTAAATATATATAATACAAGTTATGCTGAATAGTTTCCCATAAAACTATATATCAATCTGCTCAGCTCCTCCTGCTCTATAACCTGCTGCATGCAGATTACATTGCATTTTCATGGTGAAAAGTTACCTTTAAGCGCATGTTCACCTTTGATTGCTTATTTTATGGCTCATGAACACGACTGTATGCATTTTGCGGTCCACAAAACACGGATCTGCAAAAAATACGTATGACGTCCGTGTGCATTTTGTATTTTGCGGAACGGAACAGCCGGCCCCTAATAGAGAAGTCCTATACTTGTCCGCAATGTGGACAATAATAGGACATGTTCTATTTTTTTCTGGAACGGAAATACGGACATAAGAAAAAGGAATCACACGGAGTAACTTTTTTTGCAGACCCATTGAAATGAATGGTTCCGCATACGGTCTGCAAAAAAAAAAACGGAACAAACACGGAAAGAAAATACATTTGTGTGCATGAGCCCTAAACTGGGTAAGGCTACATTCACATCTGCATTGTGAAACCAGCCTGCCAGATTTCACTGTATGCTAGATAATGCCACAAACCGCTGGATCCCCTCTGACTACAATAAGATCTGACTGGGATACGGCCGCTGTCCTGCACAATGCCAGCTTTTGGATAGACAAAGAGTTGTACATGCAGGATTTATTGTCCAGACAAAAGCCGGTATTTATGTTGGATTTCACAACAAAGATAGGAATGTAGGGTAAAGGCTCATTCAGACAAACGTAAGGGCTCCGTGCCTGTACTGCGGACAGCAAATGGACCTATTGACTTTAATTGCAATCCGCAAGACACGGTGCTTCTGTCCTCTTTCAGATTTGTGCTGCTGCACCGCATGTCCTATTTTTTCCCGTATCTTGTGGATCGCGCACTCATTCAAGTCAACGGGTCCGCACAGCAAAACGGGATTCACACAGGCATTTCGGACCGCTATTTGTGGACCATACCGTTGTGTGTGAATGAGCCCTAACTTTGTGACTACATCCCTTTACCTGTCTTGTACCTATCCTGAGTTACAGCTTGTGAGGGAATAACTGTGTCATATAAATATCAGGCACTGGCTGCTGAAACCTTACTGGGACAGTAAATACAGGGAGCTGTGCAGCATCCAAAGAGCTTTTAAATTGTTGACTGTAGTTTTCCTTTCTGATTATTAAACTGACCTCTGTATCATATCTGCTATGAGTAAGATGAATCACTCAAAGTAAGGAATACAATTAGAGAGGTTTTCCTTACAGGGTAAGTATGTGCTATAACTGGTGGGAGTCTGACCTGTGAGACCCAAAGCTATTCCTGCACAGAAAATGCCATAAATGTCTGATAGCCGGGACTCCACATTATCAGGAGAATGCCAAGTTGGACAGCGGCAGTGGTATGTAGGGGAATACAGAACATAGAGGAGGCGGTATATGTGCACGGTTCTTTCCATTAGGCCTCCTGCACACGACAGTATTTTTTAACGTCCCGCAAAACGTGGTTCCGTTGTACCGTGATCCGTGTCCATTTTTTCTTCCGTGGGTCTTCTGTGATTTTTAGAGGATCCACGGACATGAAAAATGAAAAAAAAATCTAAGTTAAGTTTGCCATTGAAAAGATAGGAAAAAACGGACACGGATCACGGACGCGGATGACAATCTTGTGTGCATCCGTGATTTTTCACGGACCCATTGACTTGAATGGGTCCGTGAACCGTTGGCCGTGGAAAAAATAGGACAGGTCATATTTTTTTCATGGCCAGGAAACACGGATCACGGATGCGGCTGCCAAACGGTGCAGTTTCCGATTTTTCCACGGACCCATTGAAAGTCAATGGGACTGCAGAAAAACATGTTAAACGGGACAACGGCCACGGGTGCACACAACGGTCGTGTGCAGGAGGCCTCATGCACACGACCGTTGTGTGCATCCGTGGCCGTTGTGCCGTTTTCCGTTTTTTTCCGCGGACCCATTGACTTTCAATGGGTCCGTGGAAAAATCGGAAAATGCACCGTTTTGCAGCCGAGGCCGTGATCCGTGTATCCTGTCCGTCAAAAAAATATGACCTGTCCTATTTTTTTGACGGACAACGGTTCACGGACCCATTCAAGTCAATGGGTCCGTGAAAGAACACGGATGCACACAAGATTGGCATCCGTGTCCGTGATCCGTGGCCGTAGGTTGCTTTCATACAGACGGATCCGAAGATCCGTCTGCATAAAAGCTTTTTCTGATCTAAGTTTTCACTTCGTGAAAACTCATTTCCGACAGTATATTCTAACACAGAAGCGTTCCCATGGTGATGGGGACGCTTCTAGTTAGAATACACTGCAAACTTTGTACAAGACTGCCCCCTGCTGCCTGGCAGCACCCGATCTCTTACAGGGGGATATGATAGCACAATTAACCCCTTCAGGTGTGGCACCTAAAGGGGTTAATTGTACTATCATATTCCCCTGTAAGAGATCAGGGCTGCCAGGCAGCAGGGGGCAGACCCCCCCCCCCCTCCCCAGTTTGAATATCGTTGGTGGCACAGTGTGCCAACCACCATCGCCCCCCCCCTCCCTCCCTCTATTGTATTAAATCGTTGGTGGCACAGTGTGCCAACCACCATCGGCCCCCCTCCCTCCCTCTATTGTATTAAATCGTTGGTGGCACAGTGTGCCAACCACCATCGCCCCCCCCCCCCCCCCCCCCCCCCTTTAGCAGTAACATTGGTGGCAGTGTGCGGTCTCAACAGTAGAAGATTCATACTTACCTGCTTGCTGCTGCGATGTCTGTGAACGGCCGGGAGCTCCTCCTACTGGTAAGTGACAGTTCTTTAGCAATGCGCCGCACAGACCTTTCACTTACCAGTAGGAGGAGCTCCCGGCCGGACACAGACATCGCAGCAGCAAGCCGGTAAGTATGAATCTTCTACTGTTGAGACCGCACACTGCCACCAATGTTACTGCTATAGAGGGAGGGGGGGGGGGGGGGCGATGGTGGTTGGCACACTGTGCCACCAACGATTTAATACAATAGAGGGAGGGAGGGGGGCCGATGGTGGTTGGCACACTGTGCCACCAACGATTTAATACAATAGAGGGAGGGAGGGGGGGGGCGATGGTGGGGGCACACTGTGCCACCAACGATATTCAAACTGGGGAGGGGGGGGGGCTGCCCCCTGCTGCCTGGCAGCCCTGATCTCCTACAGGGGAATATGATAGTACAATTAACCCCTTTAGGTGCCGCACCTAAAGGGGTTAATTGTGCTATCATATCCCCCAGTAAGAGATCGGGTGCTGCCAGGCAGCAGGGGGCAGTCTTGTACAAAGTTTGTAGTGTATTCTAACCTGAAGCGTCCCCATCACCATGGGAACGCCTCTGTGTTAGAATATACTGTCGGATCTGAGGTTCACGAAGTAGCTCATATCCGACAGTATATTCTAACATAGAGGCGTTCCCATGGTGATGGGGACGCTTCAAGTTAAAATATACCATCGGATTGGAGAAAACTCCAATCCGATGGTATAAAAGAACTCCAGACTTTACATTGAAAGTCAATGGGGACGGATCCGTTTGAAATGGCACCATATTGTGTCAACATCAAACGGATCCGTCCCCATTGACTTGCATTGTAATTCAGGACGGATCCGTTTGGCTCCGCACGGCCAGGCGGACACCAAAACGACTTTTTTTTCATGTCCGTGGATCCTCCAAAAATCAAGGAAGACCCACGGACGAAAAAACGGTCACGGATCACGGACCCCGTTTTTGCGGACCGTGAAAAAAAACTGTCGTGTGCATGAGGCCTTAGAGTGTATGGTAGCTGCTGAAGCTAGTTTGCAGGCTCACCATTAGGCCTCTTGCACATGAATGTTGTTCATACGTTCCGTGCATTGGGACCGAAAATGCACAGGCAACGTCAGTGCGGCGGCTGGGACGGATCGAGACCCTTTCAACTTGAATGGGTCCGTGATCCGTCCGCACTGCAAAAAAATAGAACAAGTTCTATTTTTTTTGTGGTGCGGAGGCACAGATAGAAACACCACGGAAGCACTCCGTAGTGCCTCCGTGGGGTTCCGATCCGTGCTTCCGTTCCGCATCTCCGTGATTGCGGAACCATTCAAGTGTGCCCGCAATATGGACACGGGCAGGAGGCCTAAGAGTTAGTCTCCTGTGTGCAGTCCCCGCCGGCCTCTTCAGCTAGCAGAATGAGTGTTTTATGAAAGCAGGGTGTACTAAAGGCAGGTTCCTTCCTAATGGGATTGTCTTATGTTAGAAAAAAGTGGGGCACAGGGGAGAAGAGGATGGTGTAAAATATTGAGATAAGCAATACTAGTGCTGCCATTCCAGTCCTACCCGCTGCTCTTTGATTACAGGGCTGCAGTGGTGACATCATGTGACCGCTGCAGCCAGTCATTAGGGTCCATTCACACGTCCGTAATTTGGGTCCGCATTCGTTCCGCAATTTGCGGACCCATTCATTTTCAATGGGGCTGGAACGGATGCAAATCCACATTTTCGGGATCTGCATCCCTTTTTTCGAGATCTGCAATTCTGTTCCTGAAAAAAATAGAACATGTCCTATTCTTGTCTGCAATTGCAGACCAGAAAAGGCATTTTCTATTATAGTGTATGTGATGTGCGGTCCGCAAATTGCGGATCACACATTGCAGGTGTCCGTGTTTTGCGGATCCGCAAAACACTTACGGACGTGTGAATGGACCCTTAGTCTTATAGGTATACTGCTGATGCCACTGACTGGATTTAGGTGACATCTTGTCAATATGATGTCAGAGCTGCAGCCCTATAAACCAGGAGTAGTTGAGGGGACCAGAACTGTGGTGCAGAAATAGCAGGCGATTCGCTAGGTAGGTATGCTTATTTCACCATCCCTTGTCTATGCCCCACTTATTGCTATTCCTTTTAGGACTCATGCAAACAAACGTTGCTTGAGACCGCATCCAAGCTGCATTTTTTGCGGCTCGGGTGAGGACCCATTCACTTCAATGGGGCCCCAAAAGATGTGGACAGCACTATGTGTGCTGTCCACATCTGTACCTCCATTCCTTGGCCACGTATCACTGTCAAGGATAAGACTGGTCTATTGAGGACCAGGCCTTCTGTTCTGCATTTTCAGGCTGATATCCATGTTTTGCAGATCCACGATTTGCGGACGATGTGCATGAGGCCTTACACTGTGATTAGGCGATAAATGTCTAAAGTGCGCAAAAACCCTTAAATAATAACTTGCTTGGAACAAGTTTCAGTGGCAACTCACAATTAATAGTAGGTAGCGCTTCTCCTTGAGGGCCCCGTAGCAGCCTAAAAATCCCAAAATGACCATAATAATTCCTGCAACGATGCAGAACAGGCTCACGTGCATGAAGTATGCGGAATGGCTTCCTAGAGCCTTCACAAAGGAGTCACTCCCGTACTTAATCCACAGTCCCAGTCCTATCAGTATAGCGCCGCAAATCTAGAGAGGGAGGAAAAGTAATAAAAATGAATAAACAGAAGAAATAGCGCAGGTCTCATGACAAAAAAATTTCAAAAGTTTTTGTTCTACAGCCTTCACTTTCCTTGTATTTGCGGACTATCTTGCGTTCTGTTTTACAGTGAATCCGTTTGGCAGTGCTTGATAGGAGCATAGTGACTCTCCCATGGACTGCAATGGTAAATCATAGCAGTCTATGGGAGAAGCCAGATGATAGCATGTTCAGGTCATCTAAGTGGGCTGAAAATAAATGTAAAAAAAAAGTTAAGAAAGTTTTTAAAATATAGAAAAAAGATATAAAAATACAAATCACCCACTTTTCTGGTAATAAAAATGAATAAACAAAAGATATCACCGCTTCCCAAAATGCCCAAACTATTAAAATATAAGCATGTTTATTCCGTCAGGAGATTGGTGTAATGAGAAAAAAAATCTAAATGGCTGATTTAACATTTTTTGGGTTGCTTCACCTCCCAAAAATTGAATAAAAAGTCATACACCCCCAAAATGGTATCGATAAAAAATACACCCACAAAAAAATGACCCCTCACACAGCTCCCTAAATATAAGAAAGTTATGGGGGTCAGAATATGGTGATGCAAGAATTTTTTAAAATATTTTTTCATGTTTTTTTTTTTTTTTTTTTAAACCCCGTTCTGACCAGATGACTTTCCATTTTTGCATATTTGTTTTTTACTCCCTGCCTATCTGTAGATCTAACTTTTTTATTTTTCAGCCATATAAAGGCTTGGTTTTTTTACAGGGCACCGTTTAGAATTAAAAATGTTAAAATTCCAAATGACGTAGAATTGGGAAAAAAACTCAATTCTGACATAGTTCTATATTCTAACCCCCTATAACATTTTATAGTTAGGTCTATGGAGCTGTGTGAGAGCACATTTTTTCCGGGGCAATCTATAGTTTTTATTGATACTATTTTGGGGAGTGTATGACTTTTGCATCACTTTTTATAAAATATTTTTTTTTTAGGTAAATCAACAAACGGCAAATTAGCCATTTTTATTTAATTTACGGCGTTCACTATTCAAGATAAATACGTTTATATTTTAATGGTTTGGGCGTTTAGGGATAGGAGTTCAAATTATCTCTATTTTTTTATTGTTTATTTTTAATATAGAGAAATGGGGTGATTTCTTGAATTTTTATATTTTTTAAACTTTTTTTTTAATATTTTTTTTAAATCTTCCCCCTCCAGGGGACTGGAACATGTAATTGTCAAAGAGCTTCTCCAGTAGTCTGCAGTGAATTACCATTGCGGTCTATGAGAGATTTTCTATGTCCTATGGAGCCCTGCAACAGGCACGGCTCCATAGGAACATCTCTGTGCCAAGCCTTGGAGCCTAAAGAAGGCCCGAGGCTGCCAGAGCAAAGGAATGGCTACCCTGATCTCAGCACAGGGAAGCAGTTCAGGCCCTGAGAGCACAGATCTTCTGGAGAAGGATCACTCAAATGCCAAGGTCACAATTGACCACGGCATCTTGAGGGTTCAAAGAACGTGATTGGAGTTATTTCCAATTACAGACTTTACCTTTGGGTGTCTGCTGTGTAAAACATGTCTATGGAGCCCACTCAGCTTCTTAGCGGGCGCCACCTTTAAAGAATTGACATACGTCATACATGTACGGCACATGTCAGGAAGGGGTTGAATATTAAAACACAAGAAAATCTAGAAAAAAATTGGCATTTCTGTTATCATATTGATGGATGCCGTAAAAAACGGCATTTCACCCCAATTTCCAATTTCACCCCATTTAGGATTTTTTTTCCAGCTTCCTGCTACATCGTATGCAATATTAAATGGTGTCATTAGAAAGCACATCTTGTCCCACATATACAGTGCTGCCTAATTATTTATTCATACCCCTGGCAAATTTTGAATTAAAGTTACTTTTATTCAACCAGCAAGTAATTTTTTGACGAGAAATGACATAGGCGTCTCCCAAAAGATTATAAGACGATGTACAAGAGGCATTATTGTGGAAAAAAACATTTCTCAGCTTTTATTTACATTTGAGCAAAAAGTGTCCAGTCCAAAATTATTCATACCCTTCTCAATAATCAATAGAAAAGCCTTTATTGGCTATTACAGCAATCAAAAGCTTCCTATAATTGCAGACCAGCTTTTTGCAGGTCTCCACAGGTATTTTTGCCCATTCATCTTTAACAATGAGCTCCAAATCTTTCAGGTTGGAGGGTCTTCTTGCCATCACCCTGATCTTTAGCTCCTTCCACAGATTCTCAATTGGACTCTGGCTGGGCCACTCCAAAACGTTAATGTTGTTGTCTGCTAACCATTTCTTCACCACTTTTGCTGTGTGTTTTGGGTCATTGTCATGCTGAAATGTCCACTGGTGCCCAAGGCCAAGTTTCTCTGCAGACTGCCTGATGTTGTCGTTGAGAATCCTCATGTATTGCTCTTTTTTCATGGTGCCGTTTACTGTGATTAGGTTCCCTGGTCCATTGGCTGAAAAACACCCCCAAGGCATTAGTTTCCCACCACCATGTTTGACAGTGGGGATGGTGTTCTTTGGGTTGAAGGGTTCTCCTTTTTTACGCCAAATGATGGAAACATCATTGTGACCAAACAATTCAATTTTTGTTTCATCTGACCATAACACAGAAGACCAGAAGTCTTCTTCTTTGTCCAGATGAGCTTTTGCAAAGGCCAAGCGAGCTTTTGTGTGCCTTATCTGGAGAAGTGGCGTCCTCCTTGGTCTGCATTGTGCAGTGTCCGTTGGATTGTCTGCCGTGAGACATTGCCACCAGCAGAGCCCAGATTCACCAGGATGGCCTTGGTGGTGATTCTTGGATTCTTTTTCACCTCTCTGAGGCTGGGTTCACACTTGAGCGTTGCGCAAACGCGCGTTTTACGCGCGTTTTTGACGCACATTTTTATGCGCGTTTTTGTGATTCACTACAGTGTCCTATGGCCACAAACGCCCCAAAAGTCGCTCATGTACTTTTTGGAGCGTCGGGCGTTTTACAGCGCGATCGTACGCGCTGTAAAACGCCCAAGTGTGAACCATTCCCATAGGGAATCATTGGTTTCTCCTTGTTGAGCGTTTTACAGCGCGTAGGAACGCGCTGTAAAACGCTCAGGTGTGAACCCAGCCTAACTATCCTCCTGGCCAGCACAGGTGTCACTTTTGGTTCCGACCACGTCCTATGAGATTTTCCACAGTGCGGAACATCTTGTATTTTTTGCTCAAATGTAAATAAAAGCTGAGAAATGTTTTTTTCCCACAATAATGCCTCTTGTACATTGTCTTATTATCTTTTGGGAGACACCTATGTCATTTCCCGTCAAAAAATTACTTGCTGGTTGAATAAAAGTAACTTTAAGTCAAAATTTGCCAGGGGTCTGAATGATTATGGGCAGCACTGTAGCTATATTAATGAAGACATTTAAAAGTCATGGCTTCTGGTACCAGAAGGTTCTCCTCCTGTGTAAATCACACAAGATTACACTTACAAATAGGGCAGAATTTACGAAGACCATGACATATTTCAAGAAGGCGTAGATATTATGTAGTCTGGATCCACTTGTGGTATTGTCCTCCATTGTTGTAAGTCACCAATCGCAGCACCTATGACAAGAAGAAGTCCACACTATACATAGAGCATGGCAGTAATGGGAGGGTCTGATGGATGGCGCACACTGTTATGAGGAGATTTGTGGATGGTGCATACTTTTATGAGGAGATTTGTGGATGATGCACACTGTTATGAGGAGATTTGTGGATGGTGCACACTGTTATGAGGAGATTTGTGGATGGTGCACACTGTTATGAGGAGATTTGTGGATGGTGCACACTGTTATGAGATTTGTGGATGGTGCACACTGTTATCAGGAGATTTGTGGATGGTGCACACTGTTATCAGGAGATTTGTGGATGGTGCACACTGTTATAAGATATGTGGATGGTTCACACTGTTATGAGTGTTATGAGGAGATATGTGGATGGTGCACACTGTTATGAGATTTGTGGATGGTGCACACTGTTATGAGATTTGTGGATGGTGCACACTGTTATGAGATTTGTGGATGGTGCACACTGCTATGGGAGATTTGTGGATGGTGCACACTGCTATGGGAGATTTGTGGATGGTGCACACTGTTATGAGGAGATATGTGGATGGTGCACACTGTTATGAGGAGATATGTGGATGGTGCACACTGTTATGAGATTTGTGGATGGTGCACACTGCTATGGGAGATTTGTGGATGGTGCACACTGCTATGGGAGATTTGTGGATGGTGCACACAGTTATGAGGAGATTTGTGGATGGTGCACACTGTTATGAGGAGATTTGTGGACGGTGCACACTGTTATGAGGAGATTTGTGGACGGTGCACACTGTTATGAGGAGATTTGTGGATGGTGCACACTGTTATGAGATTTGTGGATGGTGCACACTGCTATGGGAGATTTGTGGACGGTGCACACTGTTATGAGGAGATTTGTGGATGGTGCACACAGTTATGAGGAGATTTGTGGATGGTGCACACTGTTATGAGGAGATTTGTGGACGGTGCACACTGTTATGAGGAGATTTGTGGATGGTGCACACTGCTATGAGATTTGTGGATGGTGCACACTGTTATGAGATTTGTGGATGGTGCACACTGTTATGAGGAGATTTGTGGATGGTGCACACTGCTATGGGAGATTTGTGGATGGTGCACACAGTTATGAGGAGATTTGTGGATGGTGCACACTGTTATGAGGAGATTTGTGGACGGTGCACACTGTTATGAGGAGATTTGTGGACGGTGCACACTGTTATGAGGAGATTTGTGGATGGTGCACACTGTTATGAGATTTGTGGATGGTGCACACTGTTATGAGATTTGTGGATGGTGCACACTGTTATGAGGAGATTTGTGGATGGCGCACACTGTTATGAGGAGATTTGTGGATGGTGCACACTGTTATGAGGAGATTTGTGGATGGTGCACACTGTTATGAGGAGATTTGTGGATGGTTCACACTGTTATGAGGAGATTTGTGGATGGTGCACACTGTTATGAGGAGATTTGTGGATGGTGCACACTGTTATGAGATTTGTGGACGGTGCACACTGTTATGAGGAGATTTGTGGATGGTGCACACTGTTATGAGATTTGTGGATGGTGCACACTGTTATGAGATTTGTGGATGGTGCACACTGTTAGGGTCCATTCACACGTCCGTTTTTTCTTTCCTGATCTGTTCCGTTTTTTCAGGAACAGATCAGGACCAGATCTGGACCCATTCATTTTCAATGGGTCCTGGAAAAAATCGGACAGCACAATGTGTGCTGTCCGTTTCCGTTGTTCCGTTCCGCATGTCCGTTTAAATATAAAACATGTCCTATTCTTGTCCTGAAAAATCGGATCCTGGTACAATACAAAGTCAATGGATCCGCAAAAAACGGATGACATTCGGATGTCATTCCGTATGTCATCCGTTTTTTGCGGATTCCGTTCCTGGAAACACATAACAATTTTTTTTTTTTCTATTTTTTTTCAAAGAAATCCAAACAACTTTATTTGATTATTGAAATGTATACATGTTCCCGTTTTTTGCGGATCCGCAAAAACGGATGACATACGGATGACATACGGAAACATTTTCAGGAACAACGGATCCGCAAAAAACGGACCGTTTTTCAGGATGAAAAAAAACAGGACGTGTGAATGGACCCTTATGAGGAGATTTGTGGATGGTGCACACTGTTATGAGGAGATTTGTGGATGATGCACACTGTTATGAGGAGATTTGTGGACGGTGCACACTGTTATGGGAGATTTGTGGATGGTTCACACTGTTATGAGGAGATTTGTGGATGGTGCACACTGTTATGAGGAGATTTGTGGATGGTGCACACTGTTATGAGGAGGTTTGTGGATGGAGCACACAGTTGTCACTTTAGCTAACATACATGCTTTCACTGGGTAATATGTCGTTTTTCACAAGTATTCATGTGGTAGCAAAATATAATGCCTTCACCTAGCTCCTTTTTACTCTCACATTTATCCTCAGCTCAGCACATAATATATATGATACACGTCCTTGCTCGTCCCGTTACCGCTCCCTGGTATCACAAAAACAGCAGCTCCGGCCTCCGACAACAACTGAATCTATTCACGTAAAAAGGCGGGAAACTGGTGACGCGCACTGGGCATGCGCTGAACACCGAGTTCGGCTTTGTGCGCAGGCGCGCTGTGAATACTATTGGCCGACCAAGAGGTAATGCGCAGGCGCTCTAAGAAGACTTTGTGCGGGGACTGGAAGAGTACTTTGTGTTGCACATGCAGTGTGCTGTCACTTGTGACTTGGGGGCGCTAGACTGTGTTCTGGTTATTTGCATTGGTTGCTTGTATCTAGCACAACTTTGGTCAGTTGCTTAAGTAGCAATCCCATAATGTTCTCAGTTTGCATACAGGGGGTTTGATGGTATGTAAAGGGCAGCAATGCTGAGCAGCTCAGTTTGCATTACCGTAGTTTGCTTTCAGCAGTGTACTAGAGAATTGTGATTTAAAGGGGAACTCCAGTATACAATTCTCTGGACCTGTCATCAGATGCTATCAATCCTGGTATAGCAGGGTGCCTAGACTTTTGCACACCCCTCCTCTGACCGTCCTGTTGTGGGTAAAGCTGACATGAGGGAAGCAGTACTAGAAAAGGGGAAGTGAGTGCGGTCATGGAGGCCGGCGTTAGTCTCCTCTGAACATAGAGCTGTGAGAGCGAGCTCTCCGTGTATCTGATCGCCTGGCGTCTGAGTCTTTACATTTCTTTTTAGTTTCTGGGTTTTCACCTCGGTTTAGATTTGCCGACACCAAGAGCAAGTGACCTGAGCTGAGGTGTGTATTAGGAGGTTCTGCGGGAGCTGAGGTGTGTATTCTGAGGTTCTGCAGCAGCTGAGGCGTGTATTAGGAGGTTCTGCGGGAGCTGAGGCGTGTATTCTGAGGTTCTGCAGCAGCTGAGGCGTGTATTAGGAGGTTCTGCGGCAGCTGAGGCGTGTGTTCTGAGGTTCTGCGGCAGCTGAGGCGTGTGTTCTGAGGTTCTGCGGTGGCTGAGGCGTGTAGTATAAGGTTCTGCGGCAGCTGAGGCGTGTGTTCTGAGGTTCTGCGGCAGCTGAGGCGTGTAGTATGAGGTTCTGCATACCATAGAATACGTTTTCAAACCTGAGAATGAAGGAGCCAGGAGCCTTCTAGATACAACGCTCCATGGCATGACCAGTGGTGGACCTAGCAGTTGGGCGCTGGTCATCACTACCACCCATGACAGGAGGACTTGGGGCTCACCTATCATGTTTCCACAGCAGATGTCTTAGTTTTCTAGTCAGACATGTATGACATACCTATAGAATAGATGTGGGTCTTACCTTTAGGACCTCTCACTGGAACGGTGGTCCTCAGACCTTACTCATACAGCTTTGTTAGATACATTGACCACTGTTCATTTCTTCTCCTCAGAATCCTCCGGCCATAAGATGCCTCTCCAGATCCTGATGAGCCTCATCCTTCCCGGTCTCTGCTCTGCCGCCATCTCTTGCTATGGAGACCATGGACAACCTGTAGACTGGTGAGTTCTTTGAGTTGTCTTCTCCAAGACCTCCTCACGGGGGACAAAGAGGATCATAAATTTTTTAGGACAAATAAAAGCACGTAATTTGACACCAGTGATACAGCACCCTAAGTACTGATGGTCATGGGGGGGTACCTCATATGTGAAGGGTGCCCCATAACCAGTCAGAATCCCTCCACCCGCATTATGGTGCGATGTGGTTTAATTTGCCACATGCAAATTTTTTCACAAATTTTTGTCAGTTTGGAAAGTATTTGGCTTTGTTTTCACATTATGTCCCCTCCAGTGTGACACCACTGCCCATTGTTAGGCAATAGTCCATAATCATTTGGTGGAGTTCTCCCTTAGGTTTTTATTTTTTCCCCAAAAACTTTTGGCCTCTTTTTTTTTTTTTTATTTAAAGGGATTTTTCCGATTTTTATTCTGATGATCGGCGGGGTCCCGGGTGTCCCCCACCGATCAGATACTGATGACCTATGCAGAGGGTAGGTTATCAGTATAAAAAAAAGTCGGAAAACCACTTTAAGGTAAAGGCTTCACTTGTAGGGAGTTCCATAGTGTGACCACTCTAAGCGCACAATCTAAGGTCCCTATCAGTATGTCTTTGGAGGGTGGGAGGAACATACAAACTCCATGCAGATGTTGTCCTTGGTCAGATTTGATCCTAGCTCTGCAAGTCACCACTGCTAACCACTGAGCCACCGCGCCGCTCTCCAGGTGTAGGAGACGATTTCTTCTCGGTCACGCTTTTCACTGCAGTTATGATTAATACCGTTTTCTGCCCCCAGGTTCATTGTCTACAAGTTGCCTCATTTAGATCACACCCCTGAGGACGGCTTGAAATACATGTACCAAGACAGTGACAGCGGGGGATGGGTGCACGGGGCCGCACTAATAAATAGCACAGAAAGCGCAGTGGGAAGCACGCTCAGTCAGCTCTACCAATCTTCTAAGTCAAAGGTAATACCGTACTATACTCTACTGCAGTATAATTGTGGTAATCCGGCAATCTGCCTGTACATTGGGGGAAAAGCACCTGTAGACTTCAGGTGCTAATTGTGAGCAGGGCTAGGTCTGCACAGCATTTGGAAGTAAGAATGTTTCCATTCACTTACAGGAGGCAGAGATCCTGAAAATGAGATGTTTCAGAACTTTTCATTGTACAATGATTAAAGGGATTATCCAACTCCTATAATGCCTCCCCCCCAAATGGCCGGGCCCCACATACTGGTCTTACTTACCCCGCTCCCCGACACTCTGATGCCGCACGCCGCCTCTGCATCTTCCTGTCGTGCGGATCAAAGCATACAACGTCGGGTTGGGCAGCCAATAGCAGGCCGCGACGGGAACGGGCCTCCCTAGCATTGGGGCTGATGCTATGGAGGCTTGTCCCTGTCACAACCTGCTATTGGCTGCCCCAAACCCCACCCCGTCCCAAGATGTTTAGCTCCACGTGATGGGGAGATGCAGCGGTGGGCGTGCCAGCATCAGAAGCGAAGTGGGTTCTGGGCAGCGGGGTAAGTATGTCTAGTATGAGGGGCCCGGGCATTTTGGGTGGCATTATAAGAGTTGGATAACCCCTTTAAGGTGCAGCTGTCCCATCTCCTGACATGTCTGTTTTACTAACTACTCCCCCCCCCCCATCCCCTTCCCCCCCATAATAACAATTCTGGAGCATCCATTCTTACGAAGTTATTAATTAATTTCAAGGAGTTTGTGGGGAAGGTCCAGCTGGGTGTTACAAGTTGGGTGGGGTGTCCCTGCATAGTCTGACACTGGCAACACTGATTGTATGGTGTCAGACTGCAGGGACACCCCACGTCAATTGGTAACACCCATCTGGACCTTCGCTGAAAACTGATAGCAATTTATTCATATAACGTCTAGCTGGAATAATACAGGAATGGCACATCATAGAGACATGAGAATAGATGCTTTAGAATAGAGGGCTGTGTGGTTTAATAGTTGCTAAAACAAAAGATGTCAGGAGAAGTTACAGGTTTTTTTTAAAGGGGTTGTCTGGGACTAATTTTATGGCCTGACCTTAGTATAGGTTGTGAATATTAGATTGGTGGGGGTTCAACTTCCTGCACCCCTAAAGATCAGCTGCTTGAAGTGGTAGCAGTGCCAGGCGTTTTGTAGGAGCTGCCAATGGTATGTATGGCATTGTATCTGGTAATGAAGAGGCTACAGCGCGTGTTCAGGTACTGCATCTGATTGGTGGGTCACCCATCTGATATTAACGACCTACCCTACGCTTGCCTGCTACAGACAACCCCTTTAAACTTTATTTCTAAGAAACAAAAGAACCCTTTTTAAACCAATTCTGGCTGCCTACAGCCACCACCAGGGGGAGCTAGCTGAAGACTGAGTTATTATTCAGAGCTGTATGAATCTGTCTTCAGTGAGCTCCCCCTAGTGGCAACTGTAGACCGGCAGAATGTATGTTGTGTAGTTTAAATTTTCTATATATCCATTATTATATACCGTACATAAATCTGGCATCTGGTGATCTGTATATCCTTATAATCCAGTAATAGACTTCTAATCGTAGTTAATATTAGTGTTGGTGTGGAGTTTTAGAACAAGAAGGCCTCTGTAGACCCTGCTGCTGCCATAGATGTCTGTTGTACGTGCCAATCCCAGCCATAGAGCCCTGTGATGCCATGAGTTTGTTCATTAGACCCATGGTCAGGCTGGCATTGGAGTCCATAATATGCCGGGCAGATACTATGTGGCATCCCTGTAGACGATATATTGGGCAATATGCTTGCTGGAAATATTCCCTTCAAGCTTCTGCTTTCACAATTAGTAGTACTTCCCATAAATGTCGCTCGCTGCAGGTCGGTTTTCCTGACCACAGGGCAGATTTTGCTGAGAAAGTGATGAGCACAGCGATACGTGAGAGCCGTGGAGTACTAATGTAAAAAATCCCTTTAGTGTACGTTACAATTGTGAAAACCATATTTTAATATGTCACTTCCATGTAGAGATACGACTGCTTGAAGTTACAGGCCCAAAGCCTGAGGCTGCCCCACTGGGAGATTCTGTTAACAGCAGGGCCTCCCGATTACTGTCGTGGAGACCTTGCGTGGTATACAGTAAACCAGTACATCAATATCTACACAGCCTTACTGGCATATACACTACATGGAGAAAAGTATGGTGACACCTACTCATTACACCTGCAGGAGCTTTTATGATGTCCCAGTCTACATCCATGGGCATTAACATGGAGTTGTTCCTCCTTTGCTCTTCTGGGAAGTTTTTCTACAAGATGTTTGAGGGTGTTTGTGAGATATTTTGCCCATTCATCCAGGAGAGCATGTGTGAGGTCCCTGATGTTGGAAAAGGCCTGGCTCACAATCTCTGTTCTGGTGTTGGATGGGGTTGAGGTCAGGCCGGTCAGGTTCTTCCACACCAGACTCCCCCAACCATGCCTTTATGCTTTGTGCACTGGGGACAGTCCTGCTGGAACAGAAAAAGGCCTTCCACAAAGTTGGAAGCATACAATTGTCCGCAATATCTTGGTCTGCTGAAACATTACGATTTCTCTTCACTGGGACTAAGGAGCCGACCCCTGACAGGGGTGTGAAAATTTAAAAAAAAACTACTTGTCGAAGGTCTAGATACTTGTCCTGATACAAAAAATAATTTTAAATCAAAACCATATTTCCATGCACCGCCGCGCTTCCTTATGCAGGGAGGTTTCTGGCTTGCGTTCCAGTCTTTGTGGTGTGAAATGACTCTAAGTTTAGTCCTCGTTCACACCAGATGATTCTGTCCAGAATGCACTACATCGCGGCCGGCTCGCTATGTTGTGGGGCAGGAGGGGGGGGGGCGTGACGATCCATTGAAGTGAATGGCACCGTAGCCACAGCCGCAGGCGATCGGATGCACGGGATTGCACAGCACAAATATGCCTGAGGTCCGGTCACAATGCTGCTTGCAGCATTTTGTTTGGACTGGATTGCAGGCATAATGTGCCTTACGATCCTTTGCAGCCAATCGCATTGCATCCATTGGGCATGGTTATGGTGCCAATCACTTCAACAGACCACTACGCCCCTCCTGCCCCACAATATAGTTAGCCGGCCGCAATGTGGTGCATTCTGGACAGAATCGGGCCGGAACGCACTGCCTGGTGTGAACGAGGCCTTAATGTGATCACAGCTCCCTGTCAGAGGTCGGGTGCCGGGAATGTTTCTACAATGTTTGCATTGGTCGGCAGTGCGCTTTGCCCCACCCCCCCTCTGGTATTAAAATCATTGGTGGGCAGTGTGCCCCCCCCCCCCATCATTGGTGGCAGCAATATAAGCATAAGCAATGCGCCGCACAGACCTGTGAGTTACAAGAAGGAGCAACCGGGCAGCCACAGCGCATGTAATTATAATGCTGCAGAGTAACTGGCCATGGCAGACAGGACTTCAGTAGCGTCCTGGCTGCCATGGTAACCGATCGGAGCCACAGCATTACACTGCTGGCACTCCGATCGGAACTGCTGCTGCCCACCAATGATTTTAATACCAGGGAGGGCGCACTGCCCACCAATGCAAACATTGTAGAAGCATTCCCGGCACCCGACCTCTGACAGCGAGCTGCCGTCCGCGCAATTAACCCCTCAGGTGCCGCGGATGGCAGCGCCCTGTCAGAGGTGAGTCCCCATCACCATGGGAACACTTCGGGTTTAGAATATACCATTAGATTTTAACTTCAAGCGTCCCCATCACCATGGGAACGCCTCTCCACGCCCAGCTCGTCGCCGATACACTGCGTGCACTGCTCCGGTAAACAAAGCCATCTCAGCCCTGCTACTTGCCCGCAGCAGGGCTAAGCTACTGAACAAACTACCTGCCCGGCGCCCGAAACTGCATGTCCCGGGCGTCGGGCGATACGATTTCCACACCCCTGCCTTAAGAACACCCCCATAGCATTATCCTCCTCCACCATCTGTAGAGCTGGCACAATGCAGTCAGGTAGGTAATGTTCTCCTGGCATTCACCAGACTTGTCCATCAGATGCCAGATAGAGAAGTGTGCTTCATCACTCCACAGAAGATGTTTCTACCGCTCCAGAGTCCGGTGTGACGTGCTTTACACATTGTGCTTGGTGATGTGAGGCTGGCATGCAGCGGCTCGGCCATGAAACCCATGCTACGAAACTCCCAGCACAGCACAGGTTTTGTGCTGATGTTAATGGCAGAGGAGGTGTTGGACCCGCGCAGATCTGATATTGATGCTCTATCCCTGAGGAGACAGCCCCTTTAAGGGGTTAACACCAGGATTTCAGTATTTCATTACCTTATGTACTTATGGAGTAAAGGTCCAGTAGTCCGGCATCCAGTGTTCTCTAAGGCTGGGTTCAGACCTGAGCATTCTGAAACGAGCGCTCTGTATGCGCGATTGTACGGGCGTTTACAATCGCGCATACAGAGACAGGCGTGCACACATTGTCGCGCGTTCCCGAATATCTATGTGCGGGAACGCGCGACAAACGCCAAAAAAAAAGCTCAAGCACTTGTTTGAGCGTCGGGCGTTTTACAGCGCGATCGTACGCGCTGTAAAACGCCCAGGTGAGAACCATTCCCATAGGGAATCGTTGGTTCTTGCCTGTTGTGCGTTTTACAGCGCGTAGGAACGCGCTGTAAAACGCTCAGGTGTGAACCCAGCCTTAATCTTGCTAGTCCAGCATATCAAATAATAAATCCCGATGCCAGATTGGCAGAAGTATAATGATGGGCCGCCATTGAGCTCACGTTGCTGAGGCAGCATGGCGCCTGTGTGTCAGCAGAGCAGCAGGATAAGGGTCTATTCACACGTCCGCAGAATGGGTCCGCATCCGTTCCGGAGTGCGGACCTATTCATTCTCTATGGGGCAGGAATGGATGCGTCCGCATTTTCGGAGCGCTCCCCCGATCTTCCGGTCCGCGGCTCCGGAAAAAAAAAATTGAACATGACCTAAATTGCGGACAAGAATAGGCAGTTCTAAGGGGGGTGCCGGACGGGTGTATTGCGGATCCGCAATACACTACGGACGTGCGAATGGACCCTTAGTCTGTATTAGACCTGTATCCGCTCACATTATGTCGTATAATCTGGCACCTCTGTGATTATGCTGAATTACTGGAATTTATTTCACTTCATGTTTATTCTTCAAGTGTACTAAGTTTTATATTTGCCTTACAGAACGTGGCTTATGTGCTGTACAATGACCAGCCTCCTGTGAATGGATCCAATGCCATCCGCGGCCACACCAAAGGTGCCCAAACACGTCACCCCGATTCTTAACCATTCTACATATAACCACAGGAGAACACTTGTACTGAAGCAGTAGCACTTCGGGTCCGGACCTCTTGTGATGGTTCCTAGGTGGCCCGTAAGGTTGCAATAATACTGGTTTTCACCACTACTATTGGTCACCCTGTTACCATAGCCCTAGTCTAAAATTAAATGGGCTGGCCTAAACCACCCTGTCACCCTCACTCCTCCTGATTCCTCTGCCAGCCCTTCCCTTTCCTTCTTGAAAGGTTCCTGCATAGTCATCTTACCTGGCCCTGTCAATCAAGAAGAAGAGCTGGCAGAGGATGAAGGAGGAGAAAAGGTGCACAGAGTAACGTGGACCCGCCCTTGGTGCATTTAAAGAGGTTGGCCTATCTGATATTGAACGGGTATTCTGGTAGGTGCAAGTTATCCACAGGATAGGGGAGAACAGATCGGTGGGGGTTCTAGCAATGGGACCCCCACCAATCATGAGAACTAGGGCCCCCGAACTAGAGCAAAATGCAGAACAGAATTGCGGTGGAGCCTAAAACTGTGGCAGAATAGTTTTTTGTTTTTTTTTCAATTCCACCCCATTTGGATTTTTTTTATTAAATGGTGGCGTTGGAAAGTACAACTTATCCCGCATGTGAACAGAAAAATAAAAATAAAGTTATTGCTCTGGGAAGGCAGGGAGCGCAAAACGAAAACACACAAACAAAAAAACCTCTGGGGTAGAAAGGGTAAAAGGGCATCAGATTTGTACCTTTGAAATTGGCTAACCAGTTGCATGTGCACTTGGCAGCTGAAGCCTCTAGGAGCAACGGGGACATTACCATTACTCCTAGAGCAGGGATGTCAAACTCGTGGCCCTCCAGCTGTTGCAAAACTACAACTCCCATCATGCCTGGGCATACTACAGCTATTAGGGAATGATGGGAGTTGTAGTTTTGCAACATCTGGAGGGCCATGAGTTTGACATTCATGTCCTAGAGTCTCCACTCTCTCTGCAACTGCCGCGTCCTGACAAGACCAGGCAGAGGTTGCAGCGGTTACAGAGAGAGCAGAGCCTCTAGGTGTAATGGTAACGCCGCCGTTGCTCCTAGAGGCTCATTTGCATATAATATAACATAATTTTTCTCAGCAATGTGGACAGATATGAACATGGGACCAACACAGATGCCTTCAGCTGCCGAGCGCACATGTAACAGGTCGGTCCAGTGTCATAGGTACAAATCTGCTGACAGATGGGCTTTAATGGCACATGCTCTCCGTTCACTGCTATGGGAGTTATGAAATAATCAAGCCAGCACTCTATTTTTAAAACTCCGATAGTGTTGAATGGTCAGATGAATGTTGTAAAAAATAAAAACTGCCAAAATATCCATTTTTTGGTTACTTTGCCTAACAATGTTTTTTTATATAGAGCAATTAAAAATTATATGTACCCCAAAATAGTACCAATAAAACTGGCACCTTATCCCCTAGTTTCCAAAATGGGGTCACTTTTTGGGAGTTTCTACAAGGGTGCATCAGGGGGGCTTCAAATGGGACATGGCATCTAAAAACCAGTTCAGGTAAATCTGCCTTACAAAAACCATACAGCGTTCCTTTTCTTCTGCGCCCTGCCGTGTGCCCTTACATCAGTTTACGACCACATGTGAAGTGTTTCTGTAAATCGCAGAATCGGGTAATAAATATTGAGTTTTGTTTAGCTGATTGATAACCCTCGATGTGTTAAAGAAAAAAATGGACTAAAATGGAAAATCTGCCAAAAAAGTAAAATTTTGAAATGTGTTCTCCATTTTCCCTTCAATTCTTGTGGAACACCTAAAGGGTTAACAAAGTTTGTAAAATCAGTTTTAAGTAACTTGAGGGGTGTAGTTTCTACAATGGGGACATTTAGGGGGGTATCCACTATGTAGGCCCCACAAAGTGACTTCAGAACTAAACTGGTCCTTTTAAAAAGTGGGTTTTGGAAATTTTCTTAAAAATGTTAAGAATTGCTTCTAAAATTCTAAGCCTTCTAACGTCCTAAAAAAATAAAATGACATTTCGAAAATGATGCCAACATAAAGTAGACTTATGGGGGATGTTAAGTAATAAATATTTTGAGGTATCATTTTCTGTTTTAAAAGCAGAGAAATAGAAATGTTGAAAATTGCTAATTTTTCAAATTTTTGTTGTTGTAAATTTTGGATTATTTTATAAATAAAGGTGAAATATATCGACTCAAATTTACCACTGTCATGAAGTACAACGTGACACGAGAAAACAGTCTCAGAATGGCTTGGATAAGTAAAAGCGTTCCAAAGTTATTACCACATAACGTGACACAGGTCAGATTTGCAAAATTAGGCTCTGTCAGGAAGGGGGAAATGGCCCGGATGTGAAAT
This sequence comes from Bufo gargarizans, assembly GCF_014858855.1. Lineage (NCBI taxonomy): Eukaryota > Metazoa > Chordata > Amphibia > Anura > Bufonidae > Bufo > Bufo gargarizans. The sequence goes on along the minus strand of NC_058081.1, from coordinate 55,186,793 downwards.
GCTTAATATTATACACTGCATTATACGATCCATCAGTGGTGGTTGTGCTTGCACACTATAGGAAAAAGCATCAGCCTCTCTGGTGGCCGGGACCATGGGAGCACACATAGGCTGGTGCTTTTTCCTATATTGTGCAAGCACGGACACCACTGCTGGATTGCAGGATGGTTTGTAACCATGGCAACAAGCAGTGTGTAATGTGATAGAAAAATTAATCCAGCCAGCAAAGAAAGCAATATGCATAATAACAATATATTAGTAAGTGCCTTGTATTAACTTCCTCTACAATATAAATTCCATTTGCTGAAGTGAGACAACCCCTTTCAGACGAGCTAGTGTCACGCTGCACTTCCAGCACTGCTGGGGTCGCATAGCATTATATTGATTTATGATGCTATGTAACCCTTACAGTTCTAGAATGTATTGGATAACACTGACAGCATTATGTCAGTGTTGTCCAGTACATTCCAGACCTCTAAGGGTTACATAGCCTAATAAATCAATATAATGCTATGCGACCCATGAGTGCTGGGAGGTCAGTACGGGAGCTGTGCATGACACTAGCTCGTCTGCAAGAAATCTTTTGATGTGGTGGGGTTCCACATGCCATCTTAATGGAGCTTAGCCGCGCCCACTCTAGTTGATACAAGTCGTGACGTCAGTGGGCGGGCGGCCCGGCGGTAAACAGTGAGAAGGCCGCGGCGCTGCTGGAGCGCCGCTGCCTTCTCAAACAGCTGATCGGCGGGGGTCCCGGGTGTCGGACCCCCGCCGATCAGAAGCTGATGATCTATCCAGAGGATAGATCATCAGTTAAATGAAGGTGCAGAACCCCTTTAAAGGAGCACGTTGATGATGAATATGACACCCATCATCATCTTTTTTCAGGTGTCGTTCTCCTCGACAAAAAGCAAGGCTTCTGGCTCGTACACAGCACCCCTCACTTCCCACCACTGAGTTCACAGAAGTATGACTGGCCCTCAAATGCCTTTAAAAATGGTCAGTCCTTCATCTGCGTCACTTACCCCTATGCACAGTTCATAGAGATTGGTAAGTAGCGAGCAAAGCTTTACACATATTGCAGGTCAGGAAGGATTGATGTTCATACATTTTCTATGTGTCATAGGCACCCAGCTCTTGTACAACACCATCACCCCTTATGACTCCTCAATTCCCAGTACCTTCAGTGACGACCTACCTGACCTAATGTCTGCAGCAATGAAGAAGAAAGTTACTAAGTCACCATGGAATCGGCAAGTCACCCTGACCTCAGCTGGGGGCAAGCAGTTCACAAGTTTTGCCAAAGATGGAAGATTTGGAGATGGTGAGAATTGTTTGTATTGGGATGTGAAACGGCTGATACTAGTCTGAGAAGTCAGGTTACTGTAATAAGATGTTACAGGGTAATAAGAGGATCAGGAGCCGGGTTACTGTAATAAGATGTTACAGGGGTAATAAGAGGATCAGGAGCCGGGTTACTGTAATAAGATGTTACAGGGTAATAAGAGGGTCAGGAGCCGGGTTATTGTAATAAGATGTTACAGGGGTAATAAGAGGATCAGGATCCAGGTTACATGGTAATAAGAGGATCAGGAGCCGGGTTACTGTAATAAGATGTTACAGGGTAATAAGAGGATCAGGATCCAGGTTACTGTAATAAGATGTTACAGGGTAATAAGAGGATCAGGATCCAGGTTACATGGTAATAAGAGGATCAGGAGCCGGGTTACTGTAATAAGATGTTACAGGGTAGTAAGAGGATCAGGAGCCGGGTTACTGTAACAAGATGTTACTGGGGTAATAAGAGGATCAGGAGCCGGGTTACTGTAATAAGATGTTACTGCGGTAATAAGAGGGTCAGGAGCCGGGTTACTGTAATACGATGTTACAGGGGTAATAAGAGGGTCAGGAGCCGGGTTATTGTAATAAGATGTTACAGGGGTAATAAGAGGATCAGGATCCAGGTTACATGGTAATAAGAGGATCAGGAGCCGGGTTACTGTAATAAGATGTTACAGGGTAGTAAGAGGATCAGGAGCCGGGTTACTGTAATAAGATGTTACAGGGGTAATAAGAGGATCAGGAGCCGGGATACTGTTATAAGATGTTAGAGGGTAACAGGAGGATCAGGAGCCGGGTTACTGTAATAAGAGGGTCAGGAGCCGGGTTACTGTAATTAGATGTTACTGGGGTAATAAGAGGATCAGGAGCCGGGTTACTGTAATAAGAGGGTCAGGAGCCGGGTTACTGTAATAAGATGTTACAGGGGTAATAAGAGGATCAGGAGCCGGGTTACTGTAATAAGATGTTACAGGGTAATAAGAGGATCAGGAGCCGGGTTACTGTAATAAGATGTTACAGGGTAATAAAGAGGATCAGGAGCCGGGTTACTGTAATAAGATGTTACTGGGGTAATAAGAGGATCAGGAGCCGGGTTACTGTAATAAGATGTTACAGGGTAATAAGAGGATCAGGAGCCGGGTTACTGTAATAAGATGTTACTGGGGTAATAAGAGGATCAGGAGCCGGGTTACTGTAATAAGATGTTACAGGGTAATAAGAGGGTCAGGAGCCGGGTTACTGTTACTGTTAACACTCTGTATTATCTCCACAGATCTGTATTCAGGATGGGTATCCGAGGTCTTGAAGTCAGACCTGTATGTTCAGTTCTGGTTGAATTCCCGGGGCATCCTTCTGTCCAATTGCTCGTTGACATATCACACATATGACGTTGTGACAATCTCCTTTGGCTCATCTATCAGTTACTCGTCTAACAAGGACCACTCCAAGTGGTGTGTGACCTCTTCTGACTCCCCGGGCTGGGCTTGTGTTGGTGATATGAATCGGGATCTGGAGGAGATGCAAAGAGGAGGGGGCACGTTGTGTAGCTCAGATCCCAGAATCTGGAAATCCTTTAAAACTCTGGTGTCTAAATACAGCACGTGCTGAGAAATTGTATGAACCCCTGTGACCGTACCTAACATTGTAGACCAAGTATCAAACAGTGATATCATCACTGTTGATGACATCATAAAACTGTTGAATTATGTGATGTCACTGTGGTCCTATAACAGGAAGTGTTGGCATCCTCTGATGTATTTGGTAGTGATTGAACAGTTGATATTATGATGTCACCATGTGAGGGACAGAACCTTGTGATGTCACAAAGCAATTTCTGCCACAGTAATATAGAACAATTTATGATCATCGTGTGACTTTGGTGGCAGCCTGTGGTGTCACTACTGACTTTTTTTAGTGATGTCATCACGTTACTGGTATTCGGCAGTAGCTGACACTGGAGAGTGCTGGCATTGAGTGAGGTCTTTGGTATGTGGGTGCACCCGTGGACTTCTCTGATTTTGCCAAGCTGTTTAGCTGTTTAGGTGTTTAATCATTGCTTTGTGATGGTGATTTATTTCCTATGATACTTGATTCTGGGATATTTAATCAATTTAATAAAATTCTGAATTTTGTCTTTTTTTCATCTGCCAGTACTAACTTGATATTTCCTACTGTAGCAACCAGTGTCAGGCAGCTGCTGTCAAAGCGTCAGACGTGGCCTGGATAGAAGCATCGACCTCACGATGCAGTATATCAGCAGATGACTTGATGCTTTTTTTGAACTATAGAAATAATGCCGATATGAACCACAAGAGGGCGACATCCCGTCATTGTCCACCCGTCGACTGAATAAGTAGGTATATTATACAGTGACTCATTGCAGCCATTACTAATGAACGGCAGGAAACCATTCCAGAAACACCTCCGATTTAAATCTAGGTTTCGTCTAAGGCAGTAGGTCAATCCGACATGCTACTTCTTCAAATGCCATGTCTGCACTTTCACAGCATGTGCGAACAGGCTCGTAAATGGATTTAAAGCAAGACTTGCCCTAATAAAAGGACTATAAAGACTGTATACTGCCTAGTTGCAGTGACGTTTCGGGTTTATGACTTTGGTGTAATGATAGCAGTCATTCTAAATGTTTTGCAACCTGCTCACACCTACAGAGAATAATGGAAAATGATGACTGCTTGCAATCACCACTAGGGGGAGCTCACTGCATACAGACTTATTAAAGGGCATCTATCAGCAGATTTGTACCTATGAAACTGTCTGACCTGCTCATGGCATTTGTTGGTCTCATATTCATTGCTGAGAAAAATGATGTTTTAATATATGCAAATGAGCCTCTAGGAGCAACGGGGGCGTTACTATTACACCTAGAGGCTCTGCTCACTCTGCAACTGCCGCGCCCTCTGCACTTTAATCAACAGGGCCAGGTGTGATGACGTTTATGCTGCTTGGTCCTATTAATGAAAGTGCAGAGGGCGTGGCAGTTGCAGAGTGAGCAGAGCCTCTAGGTGTAATGGTAACACCCCCCTCTTGCTCCTAGAGGCTCATTTGCATATATTAAAACATCATTTTTCTCAGCAGTACGGGCACATATGAACATGGGACCTACACAGATGTCTTCAGCTGCCAAGTGCACCTGTAACAGGTCAGCCGGGTACAAATCTGCTGACAGATGCCCTTTAATTGCAATGGGAGCTGTGTGAATACGTATGCACTGAGCTCCCCCTAGTGGTGACTGAGTAAAGTCAGGGGTTTGGAGCTCTGTATCAGGCTTTTGACAATAACTGAAGCAGCCACACCAGTGAATATTGCTTCTGGGAAGGTGTACATTGCGGGCACTTGTCATGGCACATACCAAACGGCTGCAAAAGCGGATTCGTGTTTTTGACACAGACAATGCGGTTGTGGAGATGGATTTCACCCTATACATCTGCGACTTTGAAACGCCACATCCAGGTGGATTTTTCTGCTACTGCAGATGGAGTTTTAAAGACCTCATATTCATGTATTATACAGTAAATTGCTATGGATTTTTGGTGCAGAATCCACATGTAAATCCATGGAAATACCGCCGTGTTTTGTCCCTGCCATAAAGAGAACCTGTAACTAGAGATGAGCGAACTTCTGTTTTAAGTTCGGCGTCTAAAGTTCGGGGGCGGGTTAGCGGAGAATCCCGATCTGGAACCGGATATGGATTCCGACTTCCGTTGTGGTCCGTGGTAGCGGAATCAATAATCGGCCATTATTGATTCCGCTACCACGGACCACAACGGAAGTCGGAATCCATATCCGGTTCCAGATCGGGATTCTCCGCTAACCCGCCCCCGAACTTTAGACGCCGAACTTAAAACAGAAGTTCGCTCATCTCTACCTGTAACCCCCCCCCCCCCCCATATGTCTTTTTTACCTACTCGGATTCTCCATGTAATAGCAATTATGCAGTGTTTATTCTTAAGACTCTGTTGTGTCATCCCTCTATTATTCCTACTAGAAACCATGAATGAATTACTAGCAGTTTGCAATGAAGGTCCAGTCTGTGCTGCCATTGTCACTGAGCAGGGACACTCCTCTCCCAACTGGTAACACCCGTCTGGAGCTTAATTGCAAACTGCTAGCAATTCAGTCATACTTTATAGTAGGAATAATAGAGGAAGGGCACATCATGGAGTCATAAGAATAGATGCTCCAGAATTGTTATTACATGGAGGATGCAAGTAGTTAATTAAATCAGCATGTCAGGAGAGATTACAGGTCCTCTTTAACCCTTTCCAGACTGCTGCCGTACATGTTCAGCGGAAATCAGGATGTTAAAGAGAGTGCCTGCGCAGGAGCTAAGCTGGATTTTACACAGCAGAATCCATTATAGGCGATAATGCCAATCATGAACTTTTAACCCCTCAGATGCTATGGTCAATTGCGACCATGGCATCTGAGCGGTGAAACCCCAGGAGTGCTGCGCTGCCCTGACCTGAATGGCTCCCCCACGCCGAGATCTGTTGCTGTGGGAGCCTTGAGACCTCTGAAGGATCTGAGGCCTGCGCTGGACTCCATAGGTACATAGCGAATCTCCTGTGGACGATAATAGTAATTTATTGCAGTCTATGGGAGAAGTTATCTGACGATCGCATGTTAATTATCTTTAAAAATATAAAATTATTCACCTTTACCCAAATAAAAAATTGTCACAAAATGCCTAAACACCTAAAATGTAATGAAAAAAAAAATGTCCGATTTGCCGTTTTTTATCATCGCTTAACCTCTTAAAAAAAGTGATCCAAACAGCATATATCTACAAAATGGTATCGATTAAAAAAAATACACATTGCCCCACAAAAAAAAGTCCTTGCACAGCTCCCTATATAAAAACTAAAACTTATGGTGGGGGTCAGAGTATGGTGACGCTAAGAAAAAAAAAAAAGAAAAAATCCCCAAAGATTTTATATATTTTTAGGTATTAAAATGCAAGAAAAACTGTATAAATGTGATATCGTTGTAATTGTCCTGCTGTAAAAACAAAACCTACTAAACTGTCGGAATTATGTTTTTTCCCAAATCCACCCTATTTGGATTTTTTTTTTTTACGTGGTTTCCCACGCAACCATTAGAAAGTACAACTTGTCCTGCAAAAAACAAACTCTCATATGTCTATGTGAACTGAAAAATAAAAAAGTTATGGCTACTTAAAATCGTTATGTCGGAAAGGGGTTAAGGATCAGATAAGATTTTAAAGAGGTTATGCCCTAATTGATGTAAAAAATGAAAATCAGAAATGATATAGAACATGACGAAAATATCTAACACAGCTACGACCGGCCCTGTACCTCACCTGGATCCAGAGATCTCCACATTCTCTTTTCCAATTCCTCTGCTAAATTGTGTTCAGCTTGGAGCTCCGGAGGCGCGTCCTTTCTGCTGCAGCTCTCTCCCTATCACAGATCCGGAGGCGTGTCCTTTCTGCTGCAGCTCTCTCCCTATCACAGATCCGGAGGCGTGTCCTTTCTGCTGCAGCTCTCTCCCTATCACAGCTCCGGAGGCGTGTCCTTTCTGCTGCAGCTCTCTCCCTATCACAGCTCCGGAGGCGTGTCCTTTCTGCTGCAGCTCTCTCCCTACCACAGCTCCAGAGGTGTGTCCACAGCTTCTAACAGAACATATGGCTGGTGGCAGCTGAATTTTTAAACTGAGCGTGAGATGGACAAAAAAATAAGGAAAAGAACAAACAGCAGGTGGCGCTATACAGATACATTTCATTGAATAACTCAGTGGCTATGCTAAATTATTAATTACATGCAATTACAAAAGTATTCAGATCCGGGTGCTGGTTTGACATAGGTAAAGTTTGTTTCATGACACAACCCTTTTAAAGGGGATCAGAATATTGGCCCCTCTGCCCTCTTGGCCCCTCAGCTTTTAGAGGGGCCTTGCATCGGTCCGTCTTCCTACATGCCTTCTACTGATTAACGGCAGGGAGGGATATTGCAAGTTTTTCCTAATCGCTTGAATGGGGGGTGAAGCTGTTCCTTAAAACATCTGATTGTTGGGGGTGGTGGGAGTCCGACCCCCACCCATCTTCTTGGCCATCAGTTTTGTGATCCTAGAAGACCTCTGTAGATTTACTATTCCATAGCTGACCCCACGCAGTACAATTTTCCTCGGGCAGCAGGAATCACCCTTAAGTGCACCCGGTGTGGGGGTTCGCTCTGGTAGGCAGGGTAAGCGGACGCAGTACAGAGGCGAAAACAAGTTTGTAAAGCAAAACTTCAGTGTTTATTCACACATAAGGCAAAAGTAAAACGACTCTGTACAGTCTTGGTGTTAGTTCACACAATGCAAAGTCCACAGAACAAAAATATCACGTTCTTGTTGGCCGCTTTATCGCCAGCGGTCCACAGCAGGCTTTAGGAGGCCTGTTTCCCAGCGTGCGTCTCTCGGCCCTCCAGCACGGCACCATGCCTCAGATCCCAAAACAGAGGCACCCTGCTGCTGAGCCCAGCTGTCTTTTAAGGACAACTAGGTGTTGTCAAACCGGACCGGCACTTAACATCAATTAAAATCCAGTCCTGGCTGCAAATTAGACCAGCAGCACACACTGGGAGGAAAATACCTGTCCTCCCAGACCATACCCCTCACTGTGTCACACCTGTTATATTCATCCTGTCCTCTGCACCTATTTTATGGGACTCGCCCCTTGTAAAATTCTTTACTTTCCCCAGATTGACCTTAATATGGGAGAAATCCCATCAAGTGGAAGGAGCTCATTACTCTGCACTCCCACTGTTCTCAGTTATCCTGGGAACGAAGTGCACCGCTCTGTATCCTCAGTTCACCTGTCGCAGGAAGAACACTCTCACCCATATATTTACCAGGCAGATCACCCACCTGGTATGTGCACGCCCGCCATGTCCTTCATCATGATCGTATCGTATACAGCTCCACACAGTTACTTCATTTCACTCAATGTTCTGTTTTATCACCAATTGTATCAATGCGACACTGACCCCAACTGCACTGTACAGTCGTTGCCAAAAGTTTTGAGAATGACACAAATATTCGTTTTCACAAAGTTTGCTGCTAAACTGCTTTTAGATCTTTGTTTCAGTTGTTTCTGTGATGTAGTGAAATATAATTACATGCACTTCATATGTTTCAAAGGCTTTTATCGACAATTACATGACATTTATGCAAAGAGTCAGTATTTGCAGTGTTGGCCCTTCTTTTTCAGGACCTCTGCAATCCGACTGGGCATGCTCTCAATCAACTTCTGGGCCAATTCCTGACTGATAGCAACCCATTCTTTCATAATCACTTCTTGGAGTTTGTCAGAATTAGTGGGTTTTTGTTTGTCCACCCGCCTCTTGAGGGTTGACCACAAGTTCTCAATGGGATTAAGATCTGGGGAGTTTCCAGGGCACGGACCCAAAATGTCAACGTTTTGGTCCCCGAGCCACTTAGTTATCACTTTTGCCTTATGGCACGGTGCTCCATCGTGCTGGAAAATGCATTGTTCTTCACCAAACTGTTGTTGGATTGTTGGAAGAAGTTGCTGTTGGAGGGTGTTTTGGTACCATTCTTTATTCATGGCTGTGTTTTGGGGCAAAATTGTGAGTGAGCCCACTCCCTTGGATGAGAAGCTACCCCACACATGAATGGTCTCAGGATGCTTTACTGTTGGCATGACACAGGACTGATGGTAGCGCTCACCTTTTCTTCTCCGGACAAGCCTTTTTCCTGATGCCCCAAACGACCGGAAAGAGGCTTCATCGGAGAATATGACTTTGCCCCAGTCCTCAGCAGTCCATTCACCATATTTTCTGCAGAATATCAATCTGTCCCTGATGTTTTTTTTGTAGAGAAGTGGATTCTTTGCTGCCCTTCTTGACACCAGGCCATCTTCCAAAAGTCCTCGCCTCACTGTGCGTGCAGATGTGCTCACACCTGCCTGCTGCCAATCCTGAGCAAGCTCTGCACTGGTGGCACTCCGATCCCACAGCTGAATCCTCTTTAGGAGACGATCCTGGTGCTTGCTGGACTTTCTTGGATGCCCTGAAGCCTTCTTAACAAGAATTGAACCTCTTTCCTTGAAGTTCTTGATGATCTTATAAATTGTTGAATGAGGTGCAGTCTTAGTAGCCACAATATCCTTGCCTGTGAAGCCATTTTTATGCAACGCAATGATGGCTGCACGCGTTTCTTTGCAGGTCACCATGGTTAACAATGGAAGAACAATGATTTCAAGCATCGCCCTCCTTTTAACAGGTCAAGTCTGCCATTTTAACCCAATCAGCCTGACATAATGATCTACAGCCTTGTGCTCGTCAACATTCTCACCTGAGTTAACAAGACGATTACTGAAATGATCTCAGCAGGTCCTTTAATGACAGCAATGAAATGCAGTGGAAAGGTTTTTTTGGGATTAAGTTAATTTTCATGGCAAAGAAGGACTATGCAATTCATCTGATCACTCTACGTAACGTTCTGGAGTATATGCAAGTTGCTAGTATAAAAACTTTAGTAGCAACTTTTCCAATATTTACAGTTGCAAGAAAAAGTATGTGAACCCTTTGGAATGATATGGATTTCTGCACAAATTGGTCATAAAATGTGATCTGATCTTCATCTAAGTCACAACAATAGACAATCACAGTCTGCTCAAACTAATAACACACAAATAATTAAATGTTACCATGTTTTTATTGAACACACCATGTAAACATTCACAGTACAGGTGTAAAAAGTATGTGAACCCCTTGACTAATGACATCTTCAAGAGCTAATTGGAGTGAGGTGTCAGCCAACTGGGGTCCAATCAATGAGATGAGATTGGAGGTGTTGGTTACAGCTGCCCTGCCCTATAAAAACACACACCAGTTCTGGGTTTGCTTTTCACAAGAAGCATTGCCTGATTTGAATGATGCCTCGCACAAAAGACCTCTCAGAAGACCTATGATTAAGAATTGTTGACTTGCATAATGCTGGAAAGGGTTATAAAAGTATTTTCAAAAGCCTTGCTGTTCATCGGTCCACGGTAAGACAAATGGTCTATAAATGGAGAAAGTTCAGCGCTGCTGCTACTCTCCCTAGGAGTGGCCGTCCTGTAAAGATGACTGCAAGAGCACAGCGCAGACTGCTCAATGAGGTGAAGAGGAATCCTAGAGTGTCAGCTAAAGACTTACAGAAGTCTCTGGCATATGGTAAAACACTAAACAAGAATGGATTTCATGGGAGGATACCACAGAGGAAGCCACTGCTGTCCAAAAAAACATTGCTGCACATTTACAGTTTGCACAAGAGCACCTGGATGTTCCACAGCAGTACTGGCAAAATATTCTGTGGACAGATGAAACCAAAGTTGAATTGTTTGGAATAAACACACAACACTATGTGTGTAGAAAAAGAGGCACAGCACACCAACATCAAAACCTCATCCCCACTGTGAGGTATGGTGGTGGGGGCATCATGGTTTGGGGCTGCTTTGCTGCGTCAGGGCCTGGACGGATTGCTATCATCGAAGGAAAAATGAATTCCCAAGTTTATCAAGACATTTTGCAGGAGAACTTAAGGCCATCTGTCCACCAGCTGAAGCTCAACAGAAGATGGGTGTTGCAACAGGACAACGACCCAAAGCATAGAAGTAAATCAACAACAGAATGGCTTAAACAGAAGAAAATACGCCTTCTGGAGTGGCCCAGTCAGTCCTGACCTCAACCCGATTGAGATGCTGTGGCATGACCTCAAGAAAGCGATTCACACCAGACATCCCAAGAATATTGCTGAACTGAAACAGTCCTGTAAAGAGTAATGGTCAAGAATTACTCCTGACCATTGTGCACGTCTGATCTGCAACTACAGGAAACGTTTGGTTGAAGTTATTGCTGCCAAAGGAGGTTTAACCAGTTATTAAATCCAAGGGTTCACATACTTTTTCCACCTGCACTGTGAATGTTTACATGATGTGTTCAATAAAAACATGGTGACATTCAATTCTTTGTGTGTTATTAGTTTAAGCAGACTGTGATTGTCTATTGTGACTTAGATGAAGATCAGATCACATTTTATGAACAATTTGTGCAAAAATACATATCATTCCAAAGGGTTCACATACTTTTTCTTGCAACTGTATGTATTATCTCAAAACTTTTGGCCACGACTGTATAGTAAAACGCTCCATACCTGCAGTATTATACTAGGTATAGTATATTCTTATACACAGGAGGCGGTATATAGTAATTATATTCTTGTACATAGGAGGCAGTATTATAGTAGTTATATTCTTGTACATAGGAGGCAGTATTATAGTAGTTATATTCTTGTACATAGGAGCAGTATTATAGTAGTTATATTCTTGTACATAGGAGCAGTATTATAGTAGTTATATTCTTGTACATAGGAGCAGTATTATAGTAGTTATATTCTTGTACATAGGAGCAGTATTATAGTAGTTATATTCTTGTACATAGAGCAGTATTATAGTAGTTATATTCTTGTACATAGGAGCAGTATTATAATAGTTATATTATTGTACGTAGGAGCAGTATTATAGTAGTTATATTCTTGTACATAGGAGCAGTATTATAGTAGTTATATTCTTGTACACAGGAGGCAGTATTATAGTAGTTATATTCTTGTACACAGGAGCAGTATTATAGTAGTTATATTCTTGTACATAGGAGCAATATTATAGTAGTTATATTCTTGTACATAGGAGGCAGTATTATAGTAGTTATATTCTTGTACATAGGAGCAGTATTATAGTAGTTATATTCTTGTACATAGGAGCAGTATTATAGTAGTTATATTCTTGTACATAGGAGGCAGTATTATAGTAGTTATATTCTTGTACATAGAGCAGTATTATAGTAGTTATATTCCTGTACATAGGAGCAGTATTATAATAGTTATATTATTGTACGTAGGAGCAGTATTATAGTAGTTATATTCTTGTACATAGGAGCAGTATTATAGTAGTTATATTCTTGTACACAGGAGGCAGTATTATAATAGTTATATTCTTGTACACAGGAGCAGTATTATAGTAGTTATATTCTTGTACATAGGAGGCAGTATTATAGTAGATATATTCTTGTACACAGGAGCAGTATTATAGTAGTTATATTCTTGTACATAGGAACAGTATTATAGTAGTTATATTCTTGTACATAGAGCAGTATTATAGTAGTTATATTCCTGTACATAGGAGCAGTATTATAATAGTTATATTATTGTACGTAGGAGCAGTATTATAGTAGTTATATTCTTGTACATAGGAGCAGTATTATAGTAGTTATATTCTTGTACACAGGAGGCAGTATTATAGTAGTTATATTCTTGTACACAGGAGCAGTATTATAGTAGTTATATTCTTGTACATAGGAACAGTATTATAGTAGTTATATTCTTATACATAAGAGGCAGTATTATAGTAGTTATATTCTTAACCATATTTCTTTTTATTGAAAGAAAAAGCAGAGGCTAAACGCCCATACATGACTACATCACAATGACAAGGAATCACAATATGAGTCCGACATTTACATCATGCATAGACATCATATACAATCACGTTTATCAAACATAAAATAAAATTTAGCCAAGGGGTGGGAGACATAGGTGGGGAACACACAAGAGGGGAAAGAACGGGGAGAACAGGGAAGTGTGAGATTCTGCTCTGCTAAGCAAAGTTTCTATATGTTTTCCATGGAGACCACAGTTTTAGGAAGCGGGAACGTGAGTTAGTTTCCCAGTGTGCCAGCTCCTCAAAACGGTAGATCTGGTCTACCTTGTCTGTCCACATTAGGGTAGTCGGGGGAGAGTCATTTTTCCATAGAAAAGGAATAAGCAGCTTAGCTGCTGTAAGCATCATGGTCGGGAGGTTATCTTTGGCAGGGGTAAGGGTTGTATTGGGGCACCATAATAAAATAAGTTTAGCATCCAGAACTATCCTAGAATTGCAAATTTGGTTAATCAATGGCTCAATTGATTTCCAAAATGTCTGGATTTTTCGACATGACCACCAAATATGTGACAGGGAACCAATTTCCAAGCCGCACCTCCAACAAGCTTCTGGAACTTCCGGGTTCAACTTATGTAAGAATTCAGGCGTCTTATACCATCTACTGAGGAGTTTGAAGGAATTCTCCTGAATCCTCACGCAGTGGTTAAAGCCGTGCGAATGTGCCAGAATAAAGGCTCTTTCCGGCTCCGTAAGGCTCAAAGAAAGCTCCCTCTCCCAGGAGGTCAGAAAACGGAGCTCCGGGGGGAGTGAGGAGAGTATTTCTTTATACATCTGAGATAGCGGCCTAATGGCGGGTTTAGTGGCCATGACCTTCTTCTCAAGCCAAGATAAAGAGTTGTTAACAGGAAGGGACCTAACACCCCCTGTAATAATATCTCTCTTAAAATCAGCCAGGTGGAAAAATGGCGCAGTCTTGACCTCGGGGAGGTCCAGCAACGAATCCAAATTCAAGCTGCCATCCGGTAAGAGGACATCCCGCAGAAACTTGCCAGCGAGCCTAGACCAGATACCGGAGGGGCTTAAGATGGATGGATGGAGGTAGTTTTGTAGCAGTTTAAGTGGCATACCTGGGTTAGGAAAGTTAAATGTTTGAGATTGGACCATTTTAGACCACTCTACCAGCATACCCTTCCAGACCAGGGAGGATGCACAATGGTTAGCCAAAAAGGCTCGGACACCCCACAGAGTGAGCTGATCTTGGTTAGTGAGCAGTGCAGACTCCAGGCGAGAGCAAAGGGAGCTAGATTGACGAGACATAGCAGCAATGCATCTACAAAGTTGTACAGCAGTATAATAAACTTTAACATCTGGCATCCCAAAGCCTCCGAGCTTCTTATCCCTAGTGAGGACTGAATAGGCAATACGAGGAGATTTGCCATTCCAAAGAAAGCGTGTGAACACCCGGCGGACTTCTGCGAAATATGAGTTTGGTAACCAAATAGGGAGGGTCTGTAGCAGATATAGGAATTTGGGGAGGATAAAGGTTTTAAGGTAATTTGTCCTACCAACCCAAGATACGAAAGGTAGTTTCAGAGTCTGGAGGTGGGTACGGACTGACTGAAGCAGTGGCGTGTAATTGAGTGAGGCCAACTCCTGGATATTAGCCGATATACGTGTCCCTAGGAACGTAATGTCCCTGGATGCCCATACAAATGGGGTATCGCGTTTAAGCGTATTAATCACAGCTTGGGAGCATGAAATGTTGAGTGCCATAGACTTCCCATAATTAATTTTAAAATTACATACAAACCCAAAGTCCTCAAATATATTCAATAACTGAGGTAAGGCCTCTCTAGGGTTAGATGTTATAACCAAAAGGTCGTCCGCAAATGCTGCAGTAACATGGGTGCCGGCGCCCACCTGGAGGCCCTTTATATCTGGGTCCGCCCTAATCTTACACAGAAGAGTCTCCATCACCAATACAAATAAATAGTAGTTATATTCTTGTACATAGGAGCAGTATTATAGTAGTTATATTCTTGTACACAGGAACAGTATTATAGTAGTTATATTCTTGTACACAGGAGCAGTATAATAGTAGTTATATTCTTGTACACAGGAGCAGTATTATAGCAGTTATATTATTGTACACAGGAGCAGTATTATAGCAGTTATATTATTGTACACAGGAGGCAGTATTATAGCAGTTATATTCTTATACACAGGAGGCAGTATTATAGCAGTTATATTCTTGTACACAGGAGGCAGTATTATAGCAGTTATATTCTTATACACTGGAGGCAGTATTATAGCAGTTATATTCTTGTACACAGGAGCAGTATTATAGTAGTTACTGCTCCTGTGTACAAGAATATAACTGCTATAATACTGCTCCTGTGTACAAGAATATATTATAGTAGTTATATTCTTGTATATAGGAGGCAGTATTATAGTAGTTATATTCTTGTACATAGGAGCAGTATTATAGTAGGTATATTCTTGTACATAGGAGCAGTATTATAGCAGTTATATTCTTGTACATAGGAGCAGTATTATAGTTATATTCTTGTACATAGGTAAACTTGACGGAAGTTAAGGGCCAGTTTTATAGTATGTCTTTTTAATATGTAACTCGGGAATGGTTCATTCACCATCTATGCTGATATCAGCTGCAATTGGACTTTCACTTTAAGTAGAGATTTAAATTTATACCCGACGAAATGTAACCTGACAGCATGGCGTGCTTCAGCATTAAATGACGTCCGTCCATTAATTAATTAACATCCATTACTGCCTCGTGGTTCCTGTGGGATTGCCATCAAGCGCTTGTCTTCACTAGATACAGACATGCTCTTAGCATCAAATGAATATGGGGGGGGGGGGCATTGGCATTTGTAGGGTTAAGCTGCTTTGGTTCAGAGTCTGTGCGCAGCAGTGTACAAGTTGTTATGTTCTGGTTGATCACTTGCTATGTATTTGTGGGTCTGCAGACAGCTACGTGCAGACTGTCAGTTTTACATTAACAAGCTCTGGGCTTCTGTCCAGACGGGCGTTTGAGGACAAGCAAGTATAAGGAGGTGGCACAGCTCGTCCCCTCTTCTACTCTCTGGGCCATTACTATATCTGCCAGTTGTTTATATCGACCCAGCTGCCCGCCTACCCATGATCGCACAAGCTGGATACTGTGTGAATGGAATAGGCGAGTCTACGTTCTGCGCCGGAGGGTCGGAGAAGTCCTGAACATTACGTTTCCAATAACATTGTGTCTACGCTACTTGTACTGGAGACAGTGCTGCCGCAGATTGGACGCCACATGGAGTCTCCCAGAGCTGCCTCCATTCGGTCGAGGGTGGGGCTGGGGGTGCTCCGAGTTTGGAAAATATTCTAAGCTGGGATCACTGTTTGTGTAGTACAGTATGCCCAGCTGACCTCAGCTTGGCCAATCATTTGTGATCTGATGCTCACCAAGAATGGCGTTACACAGCCGATTGGAATGCTAGCAGTTTTTCAGTTGCCAAAAATACAGCACTCATCCATTCCCGTACTGTAGAGAAAGGGGAGCACACGTCTCTGTACTCATCAAATCAGCTTACAGTATTCTCATACCGCTGCTACTTCATGTTCTTAACCATAGTGGGTAGTAGTATTATAGTAGTTATATTCTTGTACATAGGAGCAGTATTATAGTAGTTATATTCTTGTACATAGGAGCAGTATTATAGTAGTTATATTCTTGTACATAGGAGGCAGTATTATAGTAGTTATTATCTTGTACATAGGAGCAGTATTATAGTAGTTATATTCTTGTACATAGGAGCAGTATTATAGTAGTTATATTCCTGTACATAGAAGCAGTATTATAGTAGTTATATTCCTGTACATAGGAGCAGTATTATAGTAGTTATATTCCTGTACATAGGAGTCAGTATTATAGTAGTTATATTCCTGTACATAGGAGTCAGTATTATAGTAGTTATATTCTTGTACATAGGAGGCAGTATTATAGTAGTTATATTCTTGTACATAGGAGCAGTATTATAGTAGTTATATTCTTGTACATAGGAGGCAGTATTATAGTAGTTATATTCTTGTACATAGGAGCAGTATTATAGTAGTTATATTCTTGTACATAGGAGCAGTATTATAGTAGTTATATTCCTGTACATAGAAGCAGTATTATAGTAGTTATATTCCTGTACATAGGAGCAGTATTATAGTAGTTATATTCCTGTACATAGGAGTCAGTATTATAGTAGTTATATTCCTGTACATAGGAGCAGTATTATAGTAGTTATATTCCTGTACATAGGAGTCTGTATTATAGTCGTTATATTCCTGTACATAGGAGTCAGTATTATAGTAGTTATATTCTTGTACATAGGAGGCAGTATTATAGTAGTTATATTCTTGTACATAGGAGCAGTATTATAGTAGTTATATTCTTGTACATAGGAGGCAGTATTATAGTAGTTATATTCTTGTACATAGGAGCAGTATTATAGTAGTTATATTCTTGTACATAGGAGGCAGTATTATAGTAGTTATATTCTTGTACATAGGAGCAGTATTATAGTAGTTATATTATTGTACATAGGAGCAGTATTATAGTAGTTATATTCTTGTACATAGGAGGCAGTATTATAGCAGTTATATTCTTGTACATAGGAGGCAGTATTATAGTAGTTATATTCTTGTACATAGGAGCAGTATTATAGTAGTTATATTCTTGTACGTAGGAGCAGTATTATAGTAGTTATATTCTTGTACATAGGAGCAGTATTATAGTAGTTATATTCTTGTACATAGGAGCAGTATTATAGTAGTTATATTCTTGTATATAGGAGCAGTATTATAGTAGTTATATTCTTGTACATGGAGGCAGTATTATAGTAGTTATATTCTTGTACATAGGGGCAGTATTATAGTAGTTATATTCTTGTACATAGGAGCAGTATTATAGTAGTTATATTCTTGTACATAGGAGGCAGTATTATAGTAGTTATATTCTTGTCCATAGGAGCAGTATTATAGTAGTTATATTATTGTACATAGGAGCAGTATTATAGTAGCTATATTCTTGTACATAGGAGCAGTATTATAGTAGTTATATTCTTGTACATAGGAGGCAGTATTATATTAGTTATATTATTGTGCAATAGGAGGCAGTATTATAGTAGTTATATATTTGTACATAGGAGGCAGTATTATAGTAGTTATATTCTTGTGTACATAGGAGCAGTTTTATAGTAGTTATATTATTGTACAAAGGAGCAGTATTATAGTAGTTATATTCTTGTACATAGGAGGCAGTATTTTAGCAGTTATATTCTTGTACATAGGAGCAGTATTATAGTAGTATAGTAGTTATATTCTTGTACGTAGGAGCAGTATTATAGTAGTTATATTCTTGTACGTAGGAGCAGTATTATAGTAGTTATATTCTTGTATATAGGAGCAGTATTATAGTAGTTATATTCTTGTACATGGGAGGCAGTATTATAGTAGTTATATTCTTGTACATAGGGGCAGTATTATAGTAGTTATATTCTTGTACATAGGAGCAGTATTATAGTAGTTATATTCTTGTACATAGGAGGCAGTATTATAGTAGTTATATTCTTGTCCATAGGAGCAGTATTATAGTAGTTATATTATTGTACATAGGAGCAGTATTATAGTAGCTATATTCTTGTACATAGGAGCAGTATTATAGTAGTTATATTCTTGTACATAGGAGGCAGTATTATATTAGTTATATTATTGTGCAAAGGAGGCAGTATTATAATAGTTATATATTTGTACATAGGAGCAGTATTATAATAGTTAGATATTTGTACATAGGAGCAGTATTACAGTAGTTATATACTTGAACATAGGAGGCAGTATTATAGTAGTTATATTCCTGTACATAGGAGCAGTATTATAGTAGTTATATTCTTGTACATAGGGGCAGTATTATAGTAGTTATATTCTTGTACATAGGAGAGCAGTATTATAGTAGTTATATTCTTGTACATAGGAGCAGTATTATAGTAGTTATATTCTTGTACATAGGAGCAGTATTATAGTAGTTATATTCTTGTACATAGGAGGCAGTATTATAGTAGTTATATTCTTGTACATAAAAGGCAGTATCATAGTAGCTATATTCTTGTACATAGAAGGCAGTATTATAGTAGTTATATTCTTGTACATAGGAAGCAGTATTATAGTAGTTATATTCTTGTACATAGGAGCAGTATTATAGTAGTTATATTCTTGTACATAGGAGCAGTATTATAGTAGTTATATTCTTGTACATAGGAGGCAGTATTATAGTAGTTATATTCTTGTACATAGGAGGCAGTATTATAGTAGTTATATTCTTGTACATAGGAGGCAGTATTATGATCTCCCAGGTTGCAGTTCTCTCGCAGACTACAGCAGGTTTTTATATATTGTTAAATTGGCTTGGTAGCACTGTATGTCTCCTGTTCAATGTGGTGTTTCATTTTCTTTTTCAGTATTTTAGCTGTATATGTTTGCATTAAAATCCTGCTTATGCTGCTACTCAATCCCAGACATCACCTCCAGACAGTCCTACACGCCAGCTGCCTTTTAAAGCCCAGATTACTGTAAGATCTGTTTTATAAACCCGGGTCATGTACTATCCATCCTGACAGTCTGCTGCATTAGGGTAAAGTGTATAGCAGTTACATTTGGTAAGTATTATATTATCTCTTGTATTAGGCGATTCCCTTCTGTAACATTGAGGCTGTAATCATGGCCCCTTAGTTATAACACAGGGATAAATAGTTGAGTAATAGCCTGCCTGTCAATGGGCGTTGTGTAATTCTTTATTGGTCCCAGCCACTGTGAGGCCCAGTGTCCCTCTGAAAACACTGTGAGCACATTGACAGGAAGTGTAGCTGCAGTGACCCACACATAGAAGCCATTTTTCAGTTCAGATCTGATATATTGCTTGATTAAAGATTGTACACCAGTTTTCTGACATGGGAAAGTTGCCAATTTTTGCACCTTCAGTATTTTGACACTTTTTGCATTTTTTTCTGGTTTAAGGTCTTGCATCTTGCATATGGTGGTGTTGTGGTAGCATGGGTAAAACCATCTTTGGTATTTTTCCACATAGTGGACTACATACCACAGTTCTGTTCCTCCAGTCACTTCAGTTATTACAGTGACGCATCACAGTTTTGTCACCTGAGGGACACACCTTAAGAGAGGCTCTGTCACTGGGATCAACACTATGAAACCAGGCATACTGGCTGGTAGGGATCATCATGCTGATTAACCACTTCCCGACCAGCGCCGTAGTACTACAGCTCGCTGATTGGGCGTGTGCAGGAGCTGCGTCCACCCGATCAGCTGCAGGGGACCGGCTGTTCCCGATGCCGGCGCATTAACCCTCACTATGGCGCGGTCAGCACTGACCGCTGGGAGTGTGGAGGAAGGGAGCTCCCTCCCCTTCCCCATCAGGTCCCCGCGCTGCTGTTACGGGGACCCGATGGCAGGGAAGGCAGCCCGATGCCTTCCTTAGGCATCGGGGCTGCCTTCCATGTAAGCCTGTGCGATCCAGGAAGGCTGGAAGGGTATTACACTGGTAATGGTAATGCACTATCAACAGTCCCGAGAAAACAATGTGAACAAAATAAGGGGTATAGAACAATACAAAGCCAAACATGCCAATAGGTTGGCTGGTCACTATATCAAACTTCCTTAATAGACTTTGCCCCAAAAAAGGCAAATTTTATTTGGGTAAAAAACATTTCAAGCATGAACACTTGGTCCCCTGAGAGGCCTTGGGTGGGCTCCTTACCTCCATGCAGGCAATGATGTCCAAGCCACACTACTTTATCAGTAACATATTTGAAAAGGAAAGGAGTTGTCTCATCTTGCTATTAGTAAAGTGAGATGAGAGTAAAATGGCTGACCACCAGGCAGCTGGCAAAAAGTGTGATCTGGCGCTGTTTCAGTAGCTCCCGTTTATCAAACTTTTAATTAGCATAGCCTTTTCTGCTGTAACCATGCTCTGCAATGGGAATTACTGAAACAGCCCCAGACCATTCCATTGTTTCCCAGCCACCTGGTGGTTGGGGCTATTAGTTTCTTCTCGCCTGAGTAATGGCGAGATAAGACCACCCCTTTAAAAAAAAAAAAAATATGTATTGTAACTCTGTACATGGACGGCAGATGTTATCTCTTTGAAGCTTACCTGAGTTTTCTAAAAAAGTTAGCTGTGCTTCTTTGTACAATCATAACTGAGAAGGAACAGATGTTTATTGTATATTATTCCCTGTTTCATCTGCACAGCTAGATGCATTTCACTCAGAAGCAGGGGGTGTCTCCCTTCTGTGGAATCTCCCAGCACTGTACTGCTGTGACGTCCTTTCCCTTACTTCACACTATGTTTGTGTTTAGGTTTGGAGCTTACAGAACAGATTCTCTATTTAACGAAATGATATTGTGTGACAGTACAATGACCCTTTAATGATAGCTCCAGTTCAGGAGAGAAGTGGGCGCCATAGCTGCCAGGTGCCTGCTGTTTCACACAGGAGACACCCCAGGGCTAGTGTCTGTGATCAGCGATAAGGCAATTTAAAATAATAAATGCATAACGATTGCAATTTGCATATCCCTCGTCCCCCTAGGTGTGCGCTGCCTGTTTGTTGGCTTTTTGCATTAGCATTCGCAGCATATTTGCACCTGACTGTTTATTTCACTTGCTAGGAGGTGCCGATTAACTTTTTAGATTACAACATATTATGCACTTTCACAAGGTGCCATGTGACATTAATGACTCTGTATCTGTCACGCTGTGTGTGATACTTCATTGCAGAAGTATTGAGAGGATGATTTATGTCACTTGTGTCATCAACTTTCAGCACTTGTAATTAGTGTTGTGACATTATTGCCAGGTTCTGAATTATAAGGATGCCTTTCAAGGTTAAAGGCGACCTGTCACCTCTCCTGACATTTCTGTGTTAATAGCTACTTGCATTACCCATGCAATAACAATTCTGGAGCATATATTCCTATGTTATGCTGAACCTCTAATATTCCTGCCAGAAGTCATAAATGAATTGCTAGCAGTTTCCAGTGCTATTCCATTATTATTCCTGCTAGAATTTATGAAAGAATTAATAGCAGTTTACAATGAAGGTCCAGATGGTGGGTGTTACTGCATAGTCTGGCACTAATGGGATAGTGCAGGAACACCCATCTGGACCTTCATTGTAAACTGCTAGCAATTCTTTCATAGCTGGAATAATATTGCAATAGCACAACACAGAGTCATATGTATAGATGCGACAGAACTGTTATTACATGGGGGATTGAAGTAGTTTCTAAAACAGACATGTGAGTAGAGTTTTTTCATTGCATTATGTAGCATACTGTGGCTTGTCAATCGGGTGTACATAGAAATCACAGGGTCGTATAACAAAGGTTGAGCCATTTTTGTAGTGTACTTGCTGTGACCCCTTGCTGTCCTGTGCTAGCAGCGCTGCAGGTACCTACTTTGTCCACTATGCAATGGTCGGAGCTGTATAGTTCTGGTGCCGAGGGGGTTGTCAGACCTGGTGATCTGATATTGATGGTGTATCCACATCAAAATCCTTGATAACCCACCCCTTTATGTTCGCTGTCCCTGTGAAATCGGTGCACACTAGATCAGAGGACAAAAAACGAATTGGCGCACTCTATATCAAACGCGGAGGGACAAATCAGTGCACACTATATCAGTGGACAAGAAACAAATCGGTGCACGCTTTATCAGAGGACAAGAAAAACAATTGGTGTATGCTACATCAGACGCCAAGTGACATATCGGTGCACACTAGATCAGACAGAAGGTGACAAATTGGTGCATGCTGTATCAGACATCAAATGAGAAATTGGTGCACAGTTATATCAGACGCCAAATGACAAATCGATTCACATTGTAACAGATACCAGGTGACAAATTGGTGTACATTGTATCAAAGTGGTGCACACTATATCAAGTACCAAGTATCAAATTGGTGTATTCTACAGGGTGGGCCATTTATATGGATACACCTTAATAAAATGGGAATGGTTGGTGATATTAACTTCCTGTTTGTGGCACATTAGTATATGTGAGGGGGAAAACTTTTCAAGATGGGTGGTGACCATGGCGGCCATTTTGAAGTCGGCCATTTTGAATCCAACTTTTGTTTTTTCAATAGGAAGAGGGTCATGTGACACATCAAACTTATTGGGAATTTCACAATTTTAACGTAACTTTATTCTTTCATGAGTCATTTACAAGTTTCTGACCACTTATAAAATGTGTTCAATGTGCTGCCCATTGTGTTGGATTGTCAATGCAACCCTCTTCTCCCACTCTTCACACACTGATAGCCACACCGCAGGAGACATGCTAGCACAGGCTTCCAGTATCCGTAGTTTCAGGTGCTGCACATCTCGTATCTTCACAGCATATGCTGGATTGTCAATGCAACCCTCTTCTCCCACTCTTCACACACTGGTGATGCGTTTCCCTCTTTATGCACTGAAGCTGGCACGTTCCCTGAGTTTTTCCAGCAAGATGGTGCACCACCACATTATGGGTGTCAGGTCCGAGCATTCCTAGAGGAACAGTTTCCTGGAAAGTGGATTGGTCGTCGTGGCCAGTTCAATGGCCCCCAAGGTCTCCCGATCTGACCCCCTTAGGCCTCGTTCACACTTCAGTGTTTGGTCAGTGATTTCCATCAGTGATTTGTGAGCCAAAACCAGGTGCAGCTCTAAACATAGAACAGGAGCAGATCTTTCCCTTCTACCTAATGTCTATGGAGGCTCCACTTCTGGTTTTGGCTCACAAATCACTGATGGAAATCACTGACCAAACACTGAAGTGTGAACTAGGCCTTAGACTTTTATCTTTGGGGTCATCTGAAGGCAATTGTCTATGCTGTGAAGATACGAGATGTGCAGCACCTGAAACTACGGATACTGGAAGCCTGTGCTAGCATGTCTCCTGCGGTGTTGCTATCAGTGTGTGAAGAGGAAGTTAATATCACCAACCATTCCCATTTTATTAAGGTGTATCCATATAAATGGCCCACCCTGTATATTAAACACCAAGTGACACAATGGTGCACCCTATATCGGACAGCAGGTGATAAATTGGTGCACAAAATATCAGGTGCCAACTGGGAAATGTGTGCACAGTACATCCATACAAGATACATTGGAATGAATAAATCCAAGCCTGAAAACAGTCATGGCCACAGTATCACAGAGCCTTGCACCCTGTCCAGAAGGCCGGACCTACCTGTGGTTAGGTGCCGGCTGCTGGGCTGAGGGCTGTTTTTCTCACCTATCAATAGACGGACACTCTGGGCACTACTGATGTCATATAGAGGAGGCTGCAATAACATTATTACCACCAAAAAAAGGTTCCAGGATGTAGAGGCCACATGGCAGCATCACATAATACATCTGCCAAATACTACGCCAGCCAGGCCAAAGGGGGTGTGAAAACTTTTTTTTGTCTGTTTATGTAACAAAACCAACACTAGTTACATAAAAATATCTGCATAGAAACGTGGAGCGATACTCTGCCAGTGTAACCCCTCACGCCTCTTATGGGCCGCATTCTAAAAGCCATATTTGTTTTTTGGCCAGCATTTTAGGGGGGCGTATAACTTATGAACTTTGATTAACTCTTGCCATCCAGCATATTTTTTTATATTTTTCTATGCACTTTATTATTTGGGTTTTATGTTACTACATTTAAAACCTATTACCCTTTTTATTTTTTTGGTCGATGAAGCTGAGTGAGGGTTTCCCATAGTTGTTATTGGTACCATTTTGGGGTGCATACTACTTTTTGATCACTTTTTATAAGGAGGGATAAGAATACAATTCTGACAAAAAGTTTTTTTACGCTGTTTATTGTATTGAACTTAATTTTATGGTACTTTTTTTATTGTTTTATATGTTATTTACACAGTGGGGGTGCTGGAAGTCAACCCCCCCATCCCCCCGACCAGATATTGATGATGTATCCTGAGGATCGGCCATCCATATATTAGTCCTGGAAAATCCCTTTAACTGCGCTATTGCTTGATCTGTTATGTAACACATTGCAATACGTCTTTGTAAACCTGACAGGCATCCTATCAGGCAGAGTGGGTTCCCCGTCCATCTAAGTCAGGCATCCTCAAACTGCGGCCTTCCAGCTGTTGCAA
Organism: Bufo gargarizans; assembly: GCF_014858855.1. Taxonomy (NCBI): domain Eukaryota; kingdom Metazoa; phylum Chordata; class Amphibia; order Anura; family Bufonidae; genus Bufo; species Bufo gargarizans. Next base: position 55,161,779 of record NC_058081.1, on the reverse strand, counting down.
AACTACAACTCCCAGCATGCCCGAACAGCCTACAGGTATCAGCCAACAGCAGGGCATTGTGGGAGTTGTAGTTTTACAACAGCTGGAGGGCCGCAGTTTGAGGATGCCTGGTCTAAGCACTGAGATGCTGCAGTCATTATTGAGGAATGTATCTAAGGCCCCTTTCACATGGGCGAGTTTTCCGCACGGGTGCAATGCGTGACGTGAACGCATTGCACCCGCACTGAATCCTGACCCATTTATTTCAATGGGGCTGTGTACATGAAAAATGTTTTTCACTTGTGCGTTGCGCGAAAATCACAGCATGTTCTATATTCTGCATTTTTTCATGCAACGGTGGCCCCATAGAAGTGAATGGGGCTGCTTGAAAATCGCATTGCATCCGAAAGCAAGTGCGGATGCAATACGATTTTCACGGATGGTTGCTAAGGAGATGATGTTAATAAATAGGGATGAGCCCCGGGACCCCATTAAAGTCCATTTACTTTATTATTTTCCATTATAACATGGTTATAATGGAAAATAATAGCATTCTAATGCTAAGTAAAATGTCCATTGAGGGTTAAAAAAATAATAAAAAAATGACTCACCTCATCCACTTGATCGCGCAGCCGTTATCGTCTTTCTTCTTCTTGCAGGACCTGCAAAAGGACCTGCGCTGACATCATCGCGTTCACCACGCAGCGCAGGTCCTGCTGAATGAAGATAGAAGAACCTTCATTCAGCAGGACCTGCGCTGACGTGAGCGCGATAACGTCATGGCAGGTCCTTTTAGAGGTCCTGCAAGAAGAAGAAAGAAGACGATAGCGGCTGCGCGATCAAGTGGATGAGGTGAGTAATTGTTTTATTATTGTTTAACCCTCAATGGACATTTTACTTAGCATTCTGTATTAAAGAATGCTATTATTTTCTATTATAACCATATTATAATGGTGAAGAAGTCCGGGTTCGGGTCTGGGTACCAACATTCAGTTTTTCATCACGCGCGTGCAGAAAAAAAACTGAACAACGCAATCGCAGACAAATTGAGTGCGAACTCGAGCGGGTTTCCCTGAACCCGCCGGCAAGGCATCCGGACTGAATCCGGCACACTCGTCTGCAAGGGGCCTAAGAGTTTTTATACAGCCAGGATGACAGTTATCTTTGAATTCAGCCTTTAGAGCAGGCATGCTCAACCTGCAGCCCTCCAGCTGTTGTAAAACTACAACTCCCACAATCTCCTGCTGTAGGCTGATAGCTGTAGGCTGTTCGGGCATGCTGGGAGTTGTAGTTTTGCAACAGCTGGAGGGCCGCAGGTTGAGCATGCCTGCTTTAAAGCTAATGTTGCAGGCTCAGCTACTGCCATGCAAGCACCATACATCTGTGGCGTTTCATGTAAATGCTCCATGCCTGTGCCATAGCTATATTGACTGGTTAAAGGATCGGTTTCCTTGCAATTTTTGTACACGAAGGGTTAAAGTTGCAACATGTTACCTGTGTTGTGGCGTTAGGTTGGGATTAGTGCCGATCCCCTCAGTTAGCGGTACTTCGAAATACTGCATTATCGAGATGCCAGTCTGAGCTTTGTATCTCCATGCAAAATTATTTTGCTAGGATAGAAACCTGAACATCGAGCAAAGGCCTGACACACTGACTGGGGAAGACCAAGGGCCACTTACACTCTCAAGGGCCCACACTACATCTTTTAATCAACCCAGAGAGTGTTTTACAAAGAGCATTTCCTTCTCTGGAGGACCAAATACATCTGTACTTAGAACACGGAACGTCCATTAGTTTCAATAGGAAACATGTAATACTTCATTTCCCCTGCGGGGGTGCTGTAGGTCGATTGAATGCTTTTTGCGGGATTCCGAAACAGATTACAGGTCACTGGGGTCCAAACAGAGAGGCACCTTGTGATCAGCTTACTGTCGCAAAACCCTTCTAAGAAAAAGGGACAGTTCATTATAAGCAACCCTTTTAAGAAGGACACTGTAATAGTTTGTTCATGTGCATATTATTGGAGCTGTCCCCTCTCCTGACATGTCTGTTTTAGCAACTACTTGCATTTCCCATGTAATAAAAATCATAGAGCATCTATTCTTATGACTCTATATCGTGCTATTCCTTTATTACTCCTGCTAGAAGTTATGAATGAATTGCTAGCAGTTTGCAACGACGGTCCAGATGGGTGTTACCAGTTGAGGGTGTGTCCCTGCATAGTCTGACAGTGGCAACACTGATTGGATAGTGTCAGACTGTGCAGGTGCACACCCCAAATTGGTAACACCCATCTGGACCTATATTGCAAATAATAAATTAATAACTGCTGGCAGTAATAATAGAGGAATGACACCATAAGGTCATAAAAAGAGATGATCCAAATTATTACAAGAGGAATGCAAGTAGTTGATAAAGCAGATATGTCAGGAGAGGGGACAGGTCCTCTTTAAAGGAGTTGTATGAGATTATAAAAAGGACTACTTTATTTCTATAGACAACGCCCCTCTTGCCTGCAGGACACGTCTGGTATTGCGGTTCAGCCCTCTTCACTTGAATAGGGCTAAACAGCAATAGCCGACACTTAACAAGAGTGGCGCCATTTCTGGGTGAAAAACACCTTATTTTCTATTCTTACACCTCCCTATTAAGTCCTCATGTGGACGACCGTATGTATTTTGAGGTCCGCAAATTGCGGATACCCATCTGTGTTGCATCCACATTTTTTGCAGACCCGTTGACTTCAAGTCTAGGACACATTGTATCATTTTGCAGAATGGACATACGGATACGGAAAGCACATGGGCCACCCGTGTGCTTTCCACATGCATACGTCCATTCCGCAAAAAGATACGGTCGTGTGCATGGTCGCCTAAGTGAGTGGTTGTCTTCTCCAGTTCCCATCTGGATGTAATAGTTTAGGAACATGGGTTTGCAGGTCTCAGGCAGAAAACGTTAATATGTTTTTCTACTCTATGAATGAGGAGCAATGCTCTGCAGGTATTTGTAGGGGGTAATGCTCTGCCTGCCTCTGGTTTGGGAGGGATTAGTAGCAATGTACAAGGTTTGCTGTCACCATATGCTGACTGTGTCCTTAAATACCCCATACCCCGCCCTGCAGCCTTGGATGTGTTTTTCTAAGAAAAGCAGGACATTAAGGGCAGACTGAATGATAAACGATGGGGGGGGGGGGGGGGGGGGCAGGGAGGGGCGGCTGGTGCATGTACTGAGGCTGCAAAAAGAGGGAGGGGAAAAAGCCAAAGGGGGGATCACAAGCAGCCATACATATAAGCCCTGCCATTCCATATAACTTGTTCCCGTAACGCCCCTCATTGCCACAAATAACCCGGACTATTATACTGCGCTGCTCCTGTGATCTCTCTGTATAAGGATGTGCTCATCAGTCCAGCAGTATTAGAGGGGGTCAACTGGATTTTATACAGGAGCTCAAATAGCAGCAGTAGCCGTGTACACGCGTGGCCAAAAGTTTTGAGAATGACACAAATATTAGTTTTCACAAAGTTTGCTGCTAAACTGCTTTTAGATCTTTGTTTCAGTTGTTTCTGTGATGTAGTGAAATATAATTACACGCACTTCATACGTTTCAAAGGCTTTTATCGACAATTACATGACATTTATGCAAAGAGTCAGTATTTGCAGTGTTGGCCCTTCTTTTTCAGGACCTCTGCAATTCGACTGGGCATGCTCTCAATCAACTTCTGGGCCAATTCCTGACTGATAGCAACCCATTCTTTCATAATCACTTCTTGGAGTTTGTCAGAATTAGTGGGTTTTTGTTTGTCCATCCGCCTCTTGAGGATTGACCAAAAGTTCTCAATGGGATTAAGATCTGGGGCGTTTCCAGGCCATGGACCCAAAATTTCAACGTTTTGGTCCCCGAGCCACTTAGTTATCACTTTTGCCTTATGGCACGGTGCTCCATCGTGCTGGAAAATGCATTGTTCTTCACCAAACTGTTGTTGGATTGTTGGAAGAAGTTGCTGTTGGAGGGTGTTTTGGTACCATTCTTTATTCATGGCTGTGTTTTTGTGCAAAATTGTGAGTGAGCCCTTGGATGAGAAGCAACCCCACACATGAATGGTCTCAGGATGCTTTACTGTTGGCATGACACAGGACTGATGGTAGCGCTCACCTTTTCTTCTCCGGACAAGCCTTTTTCCAGGTGCCCCAAACAATCGGAAAGAGGCTTCATCGGAGAATATGACTTTGCCCCAGTCCTCAGCAGTCCATTCACCATATTTTCTGCAGACGATCAATCTGTCCCTGATGGTTTTTTTTGGAGAGAAGTGGCTTCTTTGCTGCCCTTCTTGACACCAGGCCATCTTCCAAAAGTCCTCGCCTCACTGTGCGTGCAGATGCGCTCACACCTGCCTGCTGCCATTCCTGAGCAAGCTCTGCACTGGTGGCACTCCGATCCCGCAGCTGAATCCTCTATAGGAGACGATCCTGGCGCTTGCTGGACTTTCTTGGACGCCCTGAAGCCTTCTTAACAAGAATTGAACCTCTTTCCTTGAAGTTCTTGATGATCCTATAAATTGTTGATTGAAGTGCAATCTTAGTAGCCACAATATCCTTGCCTGTGAAGCCATTTTTATGCAATGCAATGATGGCTGCACGCGTTTCTTTGCAGGTCACCATGGTTAACAATGGAAGAACAATGATTTCAAGCATCACCCTCCTTTTATCAGGTCAAGTCATTTTAACCCAATCAGCCTGACATAATGATCTCCAGCCTTGTGCTCGTCAACATTCTCACCTGAGTTAACAAGACGATTACTGAAATGATCTCAGCAGGTCCTTTAATGACAGCAATGAAATGCAGTGGAAACTTTTTTGGGGATTAAGTTAATTTTCATGGCAAAGAAGGACTATGCAATTCATCTGATCACTCTTCATAACATTCTGGAGTATATGCAAATTGCTATTATAAAAACTTAAGCAGCAACTTTTCCAATTTCCAATATTTATGTAATTCTCAAAACTTTTGGCCACGACTGTACATGCGTGTAATAAATTCTCGATAAATGTTCAGTTTCAAGCACCGGGACAAAGGAGCAGTGTCTGTTTATATACTGTATGTCTATATAGCTCCATTGACAAATTTCTGTGACGTTAAAGGGGTTGTACGGGAGCAGGGCTGCCATCAGGAATTTCAGGGCCCCGTACAGGCAAGTTTAGTGCCCCCAAAGTCTCCCTACCTGCTGCCTGGTTATAGAGAAGAACACCGCACTACACACCTCTTACACCCAGTAATGTCTTCTCTGATGTAAACGTTCTCTGTCCTCATCTTCTCCATTCGGACCAGACCACCATGACGACTTCTTTCAGCCAAGTCTCGTTTCTGCAGAGTTTGTTAAAAACACATTTTATATTTCTCAATTTTCCATCGTCCTCCTCGTCTTGGTGCCCCAACACTGTCATCCTGGTGCCACCCCCAACACTGTGCATGCTGTGCTCCTCAATGCACCAAAATACTGCAAAAAAAGTGTCCCAATAGTAATACAGCCCCCTTAAAATACCCCCAGTAATAATAGTGCTTCCTATAATTCCAGCACTAATAACAGTGCCCCCTACATTCCAGCAATAATGCCATGTTTCCCCATAATAATAATGCCCAATAGTAATACCCGTTATCATGTCACCAGTAATAACAATGCCCTTTATTATGCCTCCAGTATAGTGCATATACCAATAATAGTAATAATTGTGTCTCTAATTATAATAATTCCCCCAGTGTTAGACATGTCATCATAGTAACCTCGGTAATGCCCTTTAGAGTCCCCGGTCACCATAGTAACCTTTATGGTCATCAAGTGGTCAGTAAAAAAAAAAAAAAAAACTAATACTCACCTGGCTCCCATTCCCTGATGCTGTCTGTGGAGCAGACCACAGGCCTCTTGCATCCTGCGTCCTGGTGCAGTAAGTCACAATGACATTATTGCGGCACCTGCTTCCTCCATATAACCTCTCCTATATCGCCTCCTATTACTCCATATAATATCTCCTATATCTCCTCCTATTACTCCATATAACCTCTCCTATATCTCCTCCTATTACTCCATATAATATCTCCTATATCTCCTCCTATTACTCCATATAACCTCTCCTGTATTTCTTCCTATTACTCCATATAACCTCTCCTATATTTCTTACTATTACTCCATATAACCTCTCCTATATCTCCTCCTATTACCCCATATAATATCTCCTATATATCCTCTTATTACTTCATATAACCTCACCTGTTAATCCATATTTACTCTCCTATATATCCTATTACTCCATTTAATCTCTTATATCTCCTCCTATTACTCCATATAACCTCTCCTATATCTCCTCCTATTACTCCATATAACCTCTCCTATATCTCCTCCTATTACTCCATATAACCTCTCCTATATCTCCTCCTATTACTCGATATAACCTCTCCTATATCTCTTCCTATTACTCCATATAATATCTCCTATATCTCCTATTACCCCATATAACCTCTCCTATATCTTCTCCTATTACTTAATATTTCCTCCCACTATATTTCCAATAACACTATACAACTGCTCTTTGTATTTCCTCCTATTACTATGATACATCTCTAATTCCTCCTCCTCACATAATTTCTGCATATTACCCCAGATGACCTCGCTTTAAAAAAAAAACTCACTCTACTTTCTGTTCCCCTTTCCCTGCTCCCCCTCCTCCTCTCTCTCCCGTTCTCTCACACTAACACCGTTCCTGTCGCTGAGAAATCTATTAATAGCTTTGTCAAAGTACATTCTGTTCTCCTCATTACACAAGTCTGTTTACTCCCTTGCAGGGATCCAAAAGAGAGGGAGGGGAGCAAACATAACAGTCCTCAGATCCCCTTTCACACTAGTGACCCTGTAACATCTCAGTGAAGTCATTCTGTGTTTCACTTTAACATTACATTACATAGGGACTCCGTCTACCCCTGTAACGTCTTATTACAGTAACCCGGCTCCTGATCCTCTTATTACCCCTGTAACACCTTATTACAGTAACCCGGCTCCTGATCCTCTTATTACCCTGTAACATCTTATTACAGTAACCCGGCTCCTGATCCTCTTATTACCCCTGTAACATCTTATTACAGTAACCCGGCTCCTGATCCTCTTATTACCCCTGTAACATCTTATTACAGTAACCCGGCTCCTGATCCTCTTATTACCCTGTAACATCTTATTACAGTAACCCGGCTCCTGATCCTCTTATTACCCCAGTAACATCTTATTACAGTAACCCGGCTCCTGATCCTCTTATTACCCCTGTAACATCTTATTACAGTAACCCGGCTCCTGATCCTCTTATTACCACTGTAACATCTTATTACAGTAACCCGGCTCCTGATCCTCTTATTACCCTGTAACATCTTATTACAGTAACCCGGCTCCTGATCCTCTTATTACCCTGTAACATCTTATTACAGTAACCCGGCTCCTGATCCTCTTATTACCCTGTAACATCTTATTACAGTAACCCGGCTCCTGATCCTCTTATTACCCCTGTAACATCTTATTATAGTAACCCGGCTCCTGATCCTCTTATTACCCTGTAACATCTTATTACAGTAACCCAGCTCCTGATTCTCTTATTACCCTGTAACATCTTATTACAGTAACCCGGCTCCTGATCCTCTTATTACCCCTGTAACATCTTATTACAGTAACCCGGACCCTGATCCTCTTATTACCCCCTGTAACATCTTATTACAGTAACTCGGATCCTGATCCTCTTATTACCCTGTAACATCTTATTACAGTAACCCGGCTCCTGATCCTCTTATTACCCCTGTAATATCTTATTACAGTAACCCGGCTCCTGATCCTCTTATTACCCCTGTAACATCTTATTACAGTAACCCGGCGCCTGATCCTCTTATTACCCCTGTAACATCTTATTACAGTAACCCGGCTCCTGATCCTCTTATTACCCCTGTTACATCTTATTACAGTAACCCGGCTCCTGATTCTCTTATTACCCCTGTAACATATTATTACAGTAACCCGGCTCCTGATCCTCTTATTACCCCTGTAATATCTTATTACAGTAACCCGGCTCCTGATCCTCTTATTACCCCAGTAACATCTTATTACAGTAACCCGGCTCCTGAGCCTCTTATTACCCTGTAACATCTTATTACAGTAACCTGGCTCCTGATCCTCTTATAACCCTGTAACATCTTATTACAGTAACCCAGCTCCTGATCCTCTTATTACCCTGTAACATCTTATTACAGTAACCCAGCTCCTGATCATCTTATTACCCCTGTAACATCTTATTACAGTAACCCGGCTCCTGATCCTCTTATTACCCTGTAACATCTACTTACAGTAACCCGGCTCCTGATCATCTTATTACCCCTGTAACATCTTATTACAGTAACCCGGCTCCTGATCCTCTTATTACCCTGTAACATCTAATTACAGTAACCCGGCTCCTGATCCTCTTATTACCCCTGTAACATCTTATTACAGTAACCCGGCTTCTGATCCTCTTATTACCCTGTAACATCTTATTACAGTAACCCAGCTCCTGATCCTCTTATTACCCCTGTAGCATCTTATTACAGTAACCAGGCTCCTGATCCTCTTATTACCCCTGTAACATCTTATTACAGTAACCCGGCTCCTGAACCTCTTATTACCCTGTAACATCTTATTATAGTAATCCGGCTCCTGATCATCTTATTACCATGTAGCATCTTATTACAGTATCCCGGATCCTGATCCTCTTATTAACCCTGTAACATTTCATTACAGGATCCCGGCTCCTGATCCTCTTATTACCCCTGGAGCATCATATCGCAGTAACCCGGCTCCTGATCCTCTTATTATCCCTGTAACATCTTATTACAGTAACCCGGCTCCTGATCCTCTTATTACCCTGTGACATCTTATTACAGAAACCCGGTTCATGATCCTCTTCTTACCGTGTAACATCTTATTGCTGTACTCCAGCTCCTGATCCTCTTATTACCCCTGTAACATCTTATTACAGTAACCCAGCTCCTGATCCTCTTATTACCCTATAACATCTTTTTACAGAAACCCGGCTCCTGATCCTCTTATTACCCCTGTAACATCTTATTATAGGATCCTAACTCCTGATCCTCTTAACATCCTATAACATTTTATTATAACCCAGCTCCTAATTATGTTATTATCCACTCAGCCCCTGTTCCTTTTGTTAACCCTGTAATATCTTACAGTAATCCGGCTCTTGATCCTTTTATCACCCCTATAACATCTTTTTACAGAAACCCGGCTCCTGATCCTCTTATTACCCTGTAACATCTTATTACAGTAACCCGGCTCCTGATCCTCTTATTACCCTATAACATCTTTTTACAGAAACCCGGCTCCTGATCCTCTTATTACCCTGTAACATCTTATTACAGTAACCCGGCTCCTGATCCTCTTATTACCCCTGTAGCATCTTATTACAGTAACCCGGCTCCTGATCCTCTTATTACCCCTGTAACATCTTATTACAGTAACCCGGCTCCTGATCCTCTTATTACACCTGTAGCATCTTATTACAGCAACCCGGCTCCTGATCCTCTTATTACCCTGTAACATCTTATTACAGTAACCCGGCTCCTGATCCTCTTATTACCCTGTAACATCTTATTACAGTAACCCGGCTCCTGATCCTCTTATTACCCCTGTAGCATCTTATTACAGTAACCCGGCTCCTGATCCTCTTATTACCCCTGTAGCATCTTATTACAGTAATCTGGCGCCTTATTCTCTTATTACCCCTGTAACATCTTATTACAGTAACCTGGTTTCTGATCCTCTTATTACCCTGTAACATCTTATTACAGTAACCTGGTTTCTGATCCTCTTGTTACCTCTGTAACATCTTATTAAGGTATCCCGACTCCTGATCCTCTTATGACTCCTATAATATCTTATTAGAGTACTCAGGCTCCTGATTCTCTTATTACCCCTGTAGCATCTTATTACAGTAATCTGGCGCCTTATTCTCTTATTACCCCTGTAACATCTTATTACAGTAACCTGGTTTCTGATCCTCTTATTACCCTGTAACATCTTATTACAGTAACCTGGTTTCTGATCCTCTTGTTACCTCTGTAACATCTTATTAAGGTATCCCGACTCCTGATCCTCTTATGACTTCTATAATGTCTTATTAGAGTACTCAGGCTCCTGATCATCCTATTACCCTTGTAAGATCTTATTATAGTAACCTGGCTCATGATCCTAATATTAATCTTGTAACATATCTATTGTATGGTTCGTTATCAGAGTAATTTGCAATTACATTGGCAGTAGTATTTTATATAATTTAAAATCTTCTTTTTGCCACGCGGACTGTGTGCTTACGGTTGCATTCGTAGCTGTTGCGGGTATTTCGCTGGCACAAGGACATGGAGGAAGTCTTTCAGGGTCCCCCTCTCTGTTTTCGCTCATTCATCTGCCAATTTGGCTGTACAGCCCAGAGTAGCGTAACTGTTATGTAATGCTCGGGGAGGGAGGTAGCTGCACGCGCTGTTATGTTGTTACTGCTGTTCTTTTGCTAGAATATGAAATGTCTTATACACTTAGGAGATGTTTTTATTGTCCCTTTTACAATGTTTTTTTAACCACATCTTTAGAATATAATACAGTATGTTATATAAATTGTAATTTCTTTTGTAATGGGTCTGTTGGTAATTGTTATCACAAAAATTTGATTCGGAAACCACCATTTGTTTTTATTTGATCCAAATTTATTCACGAGTTTAAAATCAGCTATTTCCCGGACAACACTGTGCATTACAGAAACATACATAGCTAGTCCACTGTGGTAGTAAAACAGTTACTGTGCGTCGGTATGACAGGCAGATGACAGATGTCACTCTTAGAATCACTTCACACTTCACTTATTTGGGCAGTTACGGGGCCAAAACTGACCAAATAACTCAAGTGTGAACTCAGCCTTACAGGTCGATGTTAGTGTCAGGTCTTAAGAACCGTGCATTGGCCCAAGTTTGTACCATATCATGAAAGAGTGCACTTCTTTTACACTGTCAGCTAATTCCACATAGATTTCTACAGAACCTCTTCTGTTACACGCTGATACAAGTAGTGGCCCCATGACAGAGTGGAGATGGTGTCAGCAGTAAGTTTGAGTTGAATTCCCTGTGTATCTTTACCTTCTTTTGAACCATCACAAGAACAACCCCCAAAAAAACGGATCCTGTCTTTTGAGCCCTTACCTTTACACGGTCAGCATTTGGTGAGTAATCCATCAATATTGCTAAGGCCAAAAAAAAAAACAGGAGTGGATCCAGAACAGAGATCACATGTGATCAGAAAGTTTGCATGTCTTCTGTGTTTTGTACCCACTCCTGCTTTTGGCTTCCAAATCATGAGCATATCCTGATGGAAAAATATAGACTATATGATACAGGCCTTAAAGCTGCTCCAAAGTCAGGATCCATTGTGTTTTTCATTTTTCCGTCCTTCAAACAGATCAGAAGGGTAAAATAAATGGTGATGTCAACAAGGCCAAACAGGGGCACTAGCGGTCCTGTTACAGAGTGGAAGGGTGGCAACTGCATGAGGAGTCAACACAGTGGCCCAGTCACAGTGTAAGGAGGGTGGCAACCACATGAGGAGTAAACAAAGTGTCCGAGTCACAGTGTAGAGAGGGTGGCAACCACATGAGGAGTCAACACAATGGCCCAGTTACAGAGTGGTGAGGTGGAAACCGCATGAGAAGTCAACACAGTTACCCAGTCACAGAATGGTGAGGGTAGCAACCGCATGAGAAATAAACACAGTGGCCTCGTCACAGAGTGGTGAGGGTGGCAATCGCATGACGATTCAACACAGTGGCCCAGTCACAAAGTAGGGAGGGTGGCAACCACATTAGGCGTCAACATAGTGGCCCAGTCACAGAGTGGGGAGGGTGGCAACTGCTTGAGGAGTCAACATAGTGGCCCAGTCACAGAGTGGTGAGGTGGGGGGGCAAAAGCAGTGGTAGTAACAGCACAAGATGGTGGGTGGCAGTAGAAGAAGATTGCAGCAGAGGCAGAAGGTGGGTGGCAGCATCAGAATAGTGGCTGAAGCAGGTGGAGAGAAGAAACAGGTCTTTTTTCAAAAAGTTTGTGTGTGGTACCCAGAATTATCTAGTCTGATGCATCAGGCACTGGCGTGTGTAAATCCTGTCTGATCCATGCCTGATTCATCTTTACAAAGGTCAGTCTCTTAACATTTTGGCTGCTGCTGCTGGTGGGTGGTTTCTTCAGTAAGAGGTTGAAGAAAAGTTTATTTTTTTGCCTTCCTCTAGATCAACTTGCAGGATGACAGGCCGAACTGGATGGACAAATGTATTTTTTCGGCCTTATGTACTATGTTACTATGTTAATAGAGACTCCACACTTTAGTTGCTGATGATGGAGCTAGTGCTGCTCCTGCCCCCTCAAGCAGTCATGGCAGTGGAGCATGAGCGCAGAGGGCCCCAGTCAGACCTTCGTGAGGATGGATGATGGCGCAGCGACCAACTGACTACTGTCAAGGAACCATGAACCAGACGTACAACAAGAGATAAGTGGAAAATAAGAAGGCTTTATTGAAAATCAAGCCGTAAGCAAAAGTCCAAACGGATGGCTAAACCGAAGCAGGGTCTTGCGTATACAGAGGTCAGGAACCAGAAGGGTAGTCAGACGAAGCCTGGATCAGGAACCAGCAGGGTAGTCAGACGAAGCCAGGATCAGGAACCAACGGGGTAGTCAGACGAAGCCAGGATCAGGAACCAACGGGGTAGTCAGACGAGGCCAGGATCAGGAACCAGAAGCAGCAGCAGTCTTAGAAGCATGTGAACACAGGAGGACCAAGCAAGGAACTGAAGCCACAGACCTCCTATATATATGAGCTAGGCATCCAGCTCCTCCCAGTGGGAAGGAGAAGCCGCAGGGTGGGAGGCTACAAGAAACCCAGAAACCAAGATGGCCGCCAGCACATGTCAAACGAAGGAGAACAGTGAGAAGGTAAGACCATGACAACTACATAGGATGTTTCGATAGTAGTTGAGTTTTTCCTTCCTCTCATCAGGTGGAAAAAAGGCCCCCATTTTGGACCAGTAGCGAGGGTCTAACATGGTGGAGAGCCAGTAGTCATCCCTCTGCTGAATGGTGATCATAGAGCTGTCACTAAGCAAGAAACTCAGCATGCATCTGGCCATTTGAGTAAAAGACTTGGAGGGACTCCCTGCCTCCATCTCCACTGCGTGCTACCACAGTGTGTCGGGGTCATCTGCCTAGCCTTCCTCATCACCCTCCTGCTCCTCTCCTGTCACTTGTGCAGATAAACCACTCATTTCTCTATATGTTGCTTGTGCGTGAATGTCCTCCTCCTCTGCCAGTTCAGCCCCCACAGGGCTCAGGTGGCCTTGAGATGTAGGCGCAGCGGCTCCTGTCCCCTGGCCAGCCAGATTTATCAGCATCTGCTCCAGGATGTGAAGGAATAGAATGATGACATCCATCCTGTATTCCTGGTGACGGACAAATAAAGTGGCCTCCTCAAAGGGCCTGAGCAAACGGCAGGTGTCACGCATGAGCTGCCACTGGCTAACGTCAAAGTTACACAGGGGAGTGCTCCTGTTTGTCTGCATCATCAAGACACATTTACGGCCTTCCTCAGCTCATATAGTCGGTACAACATGTGGAGGGTTGAGTTCCAATGAGTGGAAATATTGCATATCAGGCAATGTTGGGGAATGCTATTCTGCCCCTGCAGCTCAAAGAGGGCGTGCTTTGCAGTGTAACAGTGGCTGATGAGCATGCACCATTTCCTGGTCATTTTCAGGATGTCTTGCAGTTGGGTGGATGACTTCAGGAACCTCTTTACAATCAGATTAAAGACGTGCGCCATGCAACCCTCCTTGAAACAGCGCAAACGCAATATTCTTCTTGTTTTCTGTGACGATGGTTCCAATCTTCAGTTGGTGAGGAGACAGCGAGGATTCCATTTCCTCTTGATGAATGAGGAGCAGTTCCTCCCCAGTGTGACTCATTTTGCCCAGGTGCACAACAACGTATCACTGCCGTGCTCTGCATCGGTGGCAGGCTGGAGGAGCACTCCAAATTGTGGCTACAGTGGAGGCTGAGGACAAGGTTGGGGATTAGGAGGAAGTTGGCGCAGGACTCACAGCTTGAGAAGTGGGAGGCAGCTGTGCCGTCACCTGGCCAAGTTGCTGGTGTGGATGGGAAGTAACCACATTTACCCAGTGGTCCGTAAAGCACATATTTTGTCCTTGACCGTAGTTACATCTCCACACATCGGTGCTGCCGTGAACTTTAGCAGACACAGACAGGCTAAAGGACTGGCCCACCTTATGTTCAACATAAGTGTGCAGGGCTAGTACAGCCTTTTTGGAGAAGTAATGACTGTTTGGGATTCTCCACCTCGGCTCGGCACAAGCCATCAGTTCTCTGAAATGTGCAGAGTCCACCACATGGAAAGGGAGGGACTGTAGCACCAGCAACTTGGCCAGGAGCACGTTCAGCTTCTGCGCCGTTGGATAAGGGTATCGGGGATAACGGGGAATCAGGGTTCCATGCCGAAGAGGGAGCCTGAGAAAGGGATACCACATCCAAGAGAGGTCAACGGCTTAAATCTGATCGGAAGAATCGAAGGAAAGGAGGGGGCGCGGCAATTACCCACTCCCGACTCGGGGAGGTAGTGATGATAAATAACAATACAGGACTCTTAAGATGCCCTGTTATTGGAATGAGTAATAAAAAATTACAGGGAATGTCACTGCTGTATTTTGGATGAAGAAACGTTATACAGGAGAGGCTCTGCTGACACTTTGTTGACTCTAGATAACTTCTGCCTGACCGCACGTCCCGTGATGTCCACAATCCAATTGGATATCTTCTCTATCAGCTTTCGATGTTCATTTATGCGCCTACCATGGTGATCACAGGTAACGGGGAATCAGGGTTCCATGCCGGAGAGGGAGCCTGAGAAAGGGATAGCACATCCAAGGGAGGTCAATGGCTGAAATCTAATCGGGTGGAAATGTGGGACAAGTTATTAAATTAAATTCAGCATATGCGCCAGGCAAGGGATGTAGGCCCAGAGCTGCTACAAGATTTCACCCATTATCGCACACCACCAGGCCGGGCTTGAGGCTCACTGGCACCATCCATTCATCGGTCTGTTGTTCCATGCCTGTCCACAGCTCCTGTGCGGTGTGGGGTTTGTCCCCCAAACAGATAAGTTTCAAAACTGCCTGCTGTCGTTTCCTCCTTGCTGTGCTGAAGTTGGTGGTGAAGGTGTTATGCTGACTGGATGAGGAGGCGGTAGAGGATGAGGAAGCGGAGTAGGAGGAGGAAGCAACAGGAGGCAAACTGAAGCGCCCTGCAATCCTCGGTGGTGAAAGGACATGCGCCAAACTGCTATCCGCCTCAGGCCCAGCCGCTATCGCATTTACCCAGTGTGAGGTTAGGGAGATATAACGTCCCTGACTGTGCTGACTGGTCCACGTATCCGCAGTTAGGTGGACCTTGCCACAGATGGCGTTGAGCAGTGCAGACCTGATTTTGTCCCCCACTTGGTTGTGCAAGGCAGGGATGGCTCGCCTGGAAAAATAGTGTCGGCTGGGCACAACGTACTGTGGGACAGCCACCGCCATCAAATTCTTAAAACTGTCCGTGTCCACCAGACGGAATGACAGCATTTCAAAGGCCAGTAATTTGAAAATGCTGGCATTCAGGGCCAGGGATCGGGGGTGGGTAGGGGGGTACTTCCTCTTTCGCTCTAGTGTTTGGGAGATAAACAGCTGAATTCTTCCATGGGACATTGTGGAGATGCTTGGTGACCAAGGTGGTAGCGTTGCTGGCACATCCTCTGTTTGCGGGGTGGCAGGTGCCACTGTCACTCCAGAGGGGGATGAAGAGCCCGAGACTGCAGCAGGAGGAGCCAAAGACCTTTCTTGGTTTTTGAGGTGTCTACTCCAGTGCAGCTTGTGCTTTGAACTTAGATGCCTGGTCATGCAGGTTATGCTCAGGTTTAGAATGTTTATGCCTCGCTTCAGGCTCTGATTGCACAGAGCCTGATTGGTCGTCAGCACATTGTCTAAAGAACTGCCATGCCAGGGAACTCCTTGGAGCTGGCTTTGGTGTGCTCGGTCCCTTGCTGCGTTAAGCAGTAGCATGCGTACTGTCTAGAGGACGACCGCTCCGCTTTTGTACCCTGCTCCCTCTTTTGCTGTGCTGGTGGCTCTGTGCGACCACCGCCTCTTCCTCCGAACGACACAGGTCACTCGCATGACCTTGATTCCATGCGGGGTCGAGGACCTCATCGTCCTCCACATCATCTTCCACCCAGTCTTCACCCCTGCCCTCCTTGTCGGTCTGCACACTGCAGAAAGCCACAGTAGTTGGCACTTGTGTTTCGTCCTCATCCGAGACGTGCTGTGGTGGTCCTCCCATGTACTCATCCTGAAAGATAAGTGGTTGGGCCTCGGTGCACTCAATCTCTTCCACTTCTGGGGCAGGGCTATGTGGATGGCCCTGGAAAACCCTGCTAGCAGAGTGATAAAAAAGCAGAAGAGACTGCTGCCTAACTTTGGGCTCAGACTGCTTGGCTGATTTGCAAGGAGATGAGGTGAAAGACTGATGGCCATGGGCTGCAGGTGCCAACTCTGATCTTTCAGCAGGGGACTGGGTGGGAGACAATGTGAAGGAACTGGAGGCACTGTCAGCAACCCAATCTACTATCGCCTGTACTTGTTCTGGCCTCACCATTCGTAGAGCGGCATTCGGGCTTACCAAATAACGCTGAAGGTTATGTCGCCTACTCGCACCTTAGGAAGGTGTTTCACTTGTGCGTGTAGCTGGCACAGATCAACCACATCCTCTCCCTGCAACAGGAGCTCCACCAACACCAGCAGCACCACGACTAGGGCCACGTCCCTTATTTGACGCTCTCCTCATTTTTTGGAGTCACCCACCGAAGTAACAGACATTTTTACTAAATTTAGTTCCCTGTCAGCAATGCAGAGGTTTTTCAACGGCAAAAATGGGTTAATGTCACCCACCAATGGAACAGATGATTTTTTTGAAATTTCGGTCCCTGTCACCTATGCAGAACAGGGGTGGGCCAAGCTGAGATCTTGCACCAGGGCCCATGAGCCATTAGCTACGCTCCTGCATAGCATTATGGGTGATCCCTATTTCCCAGGCTTCTTACTTTCACTTTGTAACGTGTAGCAGCATTTTAGAAAAAATCTGATTCATTACCATGAATCACCAGGAAATTTGGATTTGTGACTAATCTAATTTTTCCTGAAATGGATCGAATTCCACTTTGTAAACTTTGTAGACCATCTGGAGGAGCAGGACAGCACCAGAACGCGAGGGAATCTTTGGACAGCTTGTTGGTCCCTATCTGATTGGGCTCCTGGTATATCTGACCTTCTGTTGTGCTAAGTGGGATGTATCTGTTGGTCCCCCTGGTCCTATGCTCACACCAATGTCCGCGTTATCTGGCCTTGGATCCTCCATATGTATCATATATATAATAATATATAATAATTTTTTGATTGTGTTATGACGGTTTACCCATGACCAGTTATATGCCCCCTGATGAACCTAAAAGATAGGGGAAACGCGTCGGGGTTTGTTTCAGTAAGCCAAGGGAGCCTACTGATATCTTGGCGTCCTATAAGGGGCTACTGTATGGTGCTATAGGTGAGACATACACCGTTGCACCGTTTGTTTTGTTGTCTTTTCATCTACATGGGCTTTTGTCAATACAGGTGATAGTATATACCTGTGACACAGATTCTATCTGTCTTTTATATAGGGTACCGGGATATTGGCTATTAGGAGGAGGGTGCACGTAGAAAAGGGAGTCCCCACCATCAGGGGACGTCCCTGGGCTGAGGCTCTATACAGGGTGAGTGGAGGGACAGGATAGATATTCCGACACTCCCCAGTACTGCCCTTTACACGCCTACCTTCATAAACCACATCAATGGTTGGATACCCTATATAGTTGTTTATTTGTATGATTATCATTTGTCTCACAGATTCTCACTGGTGAACCACGGATGTGGTGTCATTATATTAAATATATTTAAGTAAAAGTTATGTTTTAATAGGGTCAATTTTGCTGGAACACTGTAGATTTCATGATCCCACTATAATTCTTTATAATTTAGCTGGACATATACACTTTGTAAACTTCGATTCGCTCAACACTAGTCTTAACCTTTGCCCAGTTAAAAAACAAACAAACACCTGTTGCTCCATTCTCAGCTGCATCCGATCCCTGGCAGGCTGAAAGTGGCTTGGTCCAGTGACTGGTGCAACCAGTCAATTGTCTCGGCAGTCACATGTGCTAGCACAGTACACCACTAGCAGGGACACGCTGTATTCTCACTGGACCGCTGAGGCCAGTGATTGACTGCACCAGTCACGGGACCAAGGCACTTCAAGTCCACCAGGAACTGGAAGCCGCCAGGAACGGGGCAGAGGCAGGACTGCAGACAGCAGTTTTTTTGTTACTTCCCCAAACACCATTAAGGCAGTCAGCTCCTAGTCTGGACAACGCCTTTAAAGAGGTACTCCCATGCTTACCAGGCACTGGTCTCTATCTCCTGGTCCAGTCTCGACACACAGAAGATGTCTGCTCAGCCGATCACTGACTGAGGCTGGTGGAGATCAGATCAGGAAGCAGAGACCAGAGAGGACCCGATAGGTGCTAGAGCGAGAGTGGTGGGATTCGGTGAGGGTGAGAATCCCTCCCTTTATTTTTTTCCCCCTTGGACAACCCCTTTAATTTTTGTATCGGGCACTGTATTCTTGATTGATCAGCTCTGTTCCTTCTCTGTACCAAATGCAGACTCTTATGAATGGAGTGCCAGTCAGTCAGTCTCTTTATGCACAGAGAGACAATGAGGGGGCAGCCATCTTATCGACCTCAATAGTAGAGTGTTGTGGGCATGCTCTGTGACATGTGCAGAGGTCACTGTGCAGGGAGGGGGATCATATCTAATAAGGTGCTTCACATCATTGTGAACCTGCCCTGTGATAATAATGAGATGACTGCTGCCCCATCACAAGCTGAAAAGGAAGTTTTAGCCTATTGGTAGTCTCTAGATAACAAAGTCTAAATAAATAATTTTAAGTAAGAAAAAACACTAATAAAAATACTAAAGTCTTTATTCTTACTCTAAGCTATTACCTCCAGTAACCTAACACATGTAATAATGTGTACGATAATATGTAGATGACTCATGTGTTCTGTACTGTCATATGTGCTATGTTTGTTACGTGGGTGTTACTGTGATAAGATGCCTTTGATGTGGGCAAATAGGGCCCCGCTGTGTCTGTTTATTGTAATAAGAGGTAATTGGGCTCTGAGCAGTGATAATATGATCGGCTAATGCTTCATCTCGGGGAATGTAACAAGCCGAAATTGCTTTATTCAATGAAAATTTTATTATGTGCTGTAAATATTGTAGTAACCATAACATTAAAAGTCGAATGGGATGTACGTGTTTTCTAACTGTCCACGTGATTTACATTTCAGTGCAACCCTTCCATCCCTGCTAGAGTCACGAGCAACTATTGACTGTATGCCAAGATGCATCCTCAGATTGCTGCTGTGCCAATGCACGTAGATATATCTAGTGTCCAGTGCAGAGTCCCAGCAAATCTAGTGGTTACCTGTCATATCGCTGGTGAGACCACGTGTTCAGCATCCTGAAGATACACTGTCCGAGGTGGAGATGAGTGAATCAATTCCACACTAATCAAATTTGTTACAAATTTGCCAAAAATTCAGCTTCCCAAATTTTGGCGATTTCATACGGAAGAATTGTGCAAAACTGCAAGCGCCATCAAATTCAGTACACTATATATGAAATATATATGTTAAAGAGGACCTCTCACCACTCCTGACATGCCTGTTTTAATAGCTTCATGCATTCCCCCATGTAATAACAATTCTGGATCATCTATAGTTATGTCTGTATGTTGTGCCATTCCTTTATTATTTCTACTAGAAGTTATGAATGAATTGCTAGCAGTCTGCAGTAAGGGTACAGAGGGGTGGTAACAAGTTGGGGGTGTGTCCCTGCACAGACTCACTGTATCCAATCAGTGCTGCCATTTTCAGACTGTGCAGGTGCACCCCCCCAACTTGTTACCACCCCTCGGTACCCTTACTGCAGACTGCTAGCAATTCATTCATAACTTCTAGTAGAAATAATAAAGGAATGGCACAACATAGAGACATAAGAATAGATGCTTCAGAATTGTTATTACATGGGGAATGCATGAAGCTATTAAAACAGGCAAGTCAGGAGCGGTGAGAGGTCCTCTTTAAGGGGGTGAGTCCCTGTAGAGGTCAGTGTTTAGAGGGCAGGCTCTGTGAAGGTCACTGTTAATGGGGCAGGACACTGTTAAGTGGGCCGGGGTGCTGTAGAAGTTACTTTTAAGGGGACTGGCGCTGTGGAGGTTACAGTTAAGATGGCGGAGTACTGTGGATGCCAATGTTAAGGGGGTGAGGTACTGTAGAAGTCACTGTTAAGGGTGCGGGCAATGTGGAGGTCACTGTTAAGGAGGTGGGCCACTGTGGAGGTCACGGGGGTAAGGTAAGGTTAAGGGGGTAAGGTGTTGTGGATGTCATTGTTTAGGGGTCGGTACTCTGTGAAGGTCACTGTTAAAGGGGTGGGATGCAGTGAAGGTCAAAGGTAAGAGGGTTGGCTTCTGTGGAGAGTCCATGTTAAGAGGACAGGCCGCTGTGGAGAACGCTATTATGGGAGTGGGGAGCTGTGCAGGTCACAGTTAACGGGGTGGGGCACTGCGGAGGTCACTGTTAAAGGGCTGGGCTGCTGTGAAGGTCGAAGTTAAGGGGGTGGGTTGCTGTAGAGGTCACTGTCAAGGGAGAGGGGTGCTGTAGAGCTCACTGTTATGGGGAACACTGGATATTATTTAACCTTACACAAAAACAATAAATGAAACAGTGGAAATATACCCTTGTAAAGCCGGGTCATCCTGCTAGTATATATATATTTATATATATATATATATAAGATGAGGACGGAGGATCACATCACCAGGGCCGAGGGGCTTGCCCACAATGCAACCTGACGGCCAACCTGGAAGGGGGATATTGACCGGTCTGTTTGACTAAATGTAAGGCCCCAAGCAGAGGCGCCATTCTGAGCTCAGGCACTGATGTATTAGACATACAAGGCAGATGGTTTAGAGTCGTTACAGGGACAGTGTGAGGGATTGGGAAGATATATTTAGTTAGGTAGATTAAATTACATAATGGAAAGTCAGGTTTTATCATTAGGGACAGGTTAGGTTCAGTTAGTTGATTGTGTCTGTGCTTGAGCTGCACACTTTTAAAGTGACAGTACTCTTATAATGTGCAGGATTCAGCCTTTTTTCCTATTGCATAGCTGCTACAGTTCATGAAGCATCATCAGCAGGCTGCAGACTTTTTTTTCCCCCAAATACCTATTGCAGTGTCTTCAATTAATAGTAATTAATGTACAATAAGTGTATTTTCCAGCAGCACCAATCAGCACATGTATCTTTATATTTGACTGTGTTTAGAACATGACATTGCTTCATCTGATACTACAGTGTGTGAATAAACCCCAGCAGAACAGGTATCTGCCTCCAATAAGCTACAAATTTGGGGATTTTTTGTTTTTACTTTAAATATAATAACAAATTGACGCGTTGTGTTATTAAACAGGGTGTTTGTTAATGCGTTTACCCATAGTTATATATGTCAGTGTCATTCTGACTTTACTATTTTTGTCTTTGCGTTAAAGAGTTTGAAAGGGGAGAGGAAGAGAGAGAAAAGGTTTAAATAAAAAATAAAAAAAAAATTAAAACAAGTAAAACCGATTGGTTGTTCCTGGACCATTCCTGGTGGCCCAGTGGTCTGATATATAATGTCCCTAGTGGCGCAGTGGTTACTAAGTGCAGTGCACAGTACCTGATGACCCAGTGTTATTTTGACCCATTTATAAAGAATCCAGTTTTTTTTTTTATGGTTCAATAAGATTTTATTATCTTTTATGTTCATAAAGAAACATCACAAATTGCAGCATAGAAACCGCACATACAATTACATTGCGTCACGCAATCGTAAACAGCAGTATAGTGTCAGATAGTGCGTAGCTACATCAAGGACATGGTATAAACACATAACTGTATTGCAAACAGCAAACTGTCATATAGTCAGAGGAATCAAAACCCAAGAGGTCTTAATAAGGCCTCAAACATATGCAATATAGGAAAACCAATTCTAGACAAACAGTGACAGAGAAGGGGGGAGACAAGACGACACACACGAGGAGGGGAGACAATCATAGGACAAAGCCAGCGAATGGTTAGGCCCTCTTATGGAGGGGACTCAGGGAGAACCCCAGAAGCCACCCAAACCGAGAACGAGGGAGCGGCTCTAAACCTGGACCATGGCTCCCAACCCCTGAGAAATGCCGGAATCTTGTTATGGTCAGAGGCACACATCTCTTCCCTGTGATCCAGTTTTTTTTTTAATCCCAGTTACTCATTGTCCTTATGACCCACTGGTTTACCGTTTATCCCTTGCTCCCATAGCTCCTCCCTCCTATATATGTCACCCTGTAGTGGGAGGAGCAGACTCCATGTCACATAACTCAGCTCCCCCCTCCTGTGTCACCCTGTAGTAGGAGGTACAGATTCCATGTCACATAGCTCCTCCCTCCTGTATGTGTCACCCTGTGGTAGGCGGAGCAGACTCTATGTCACATAACTCAGCTCCCCCCTCCTGTGTCACCCTGTGGTAGGAGGGGCAGATTCCATGTCACATAGCTCCTCCCTCCTGTCTGTGTCACCCTGTGGTAGGCGGAGCAGACTCCATGTCACATAGCTCCTTCCTCCGGTCTGTGTCACCCTGTGGTGGGAGGAGCAGACTCCATGTCACATAGCTCCTTCCTCCGGTCTGTGTCACCCTGTGGTGGGAGGAGCAGACTCCATGTCACATAGCTCCTTCCTCCGGTCTGTGTCACCCTGTGGTGGGAGGAGCAGACTCCATGTCACATAGCTCCTTCCTCCGGTCTGTGTCACCCTATGGTGGGAGGAGCAGACTCCATGTCACATAGCTCCTTCCTCCGGTCTGTGTCACCCTGTGGTGGGAGGAGCAGACTCCATGTCACATAGCTCCTTCCTCCGGTCTGTGTCACCCTGTGGTGGGAGGAGCAGACTCCATGTCACATAGCTCCTTCCTCCGGTCTGTGTCACCCTGTGGTGGGAGGAGCAGACTCCATGTCACATAGCTCCTTCCTCCGGTCTGTGTCACCCTGTGGTGGGAGGAGCAGACTCCATGTCACATAGCTCCTTCCTCCGGTCTGTGTCACCCTGTGGTGGGAGGAGCAGACTCCATGTCACATAGCTCCTTCCTCCGGTCTGTGTCACCCTGTGGTGGGAGGAGCAGACTCCATGTCACATAGCTCCTTCCTCCGGTCTGTGTCACCCTGTGGTGGGAGGAGCAGACTCCATGTCACATAGCTATTGACAATCTCAGACAACACTTGTTCAGCGGCTGTACCTTGTTACTTCTATGACATCACACATGTTCCAGACACACAGACACGGTATGTCATCAGCTCAGAACAATCCATTGAAAAATGTACAGGTACAGGTGTGATAGCTACGGATTCTTATACGCAATGTGTAGTTATTCAGACAGCCCTGTCCTTCCTTCAGTGACCCTGGGAGATCACACGGCTGCTCTACAAATGGCTGCTCTGTTTTCCTCTGTGGATTACGTAAGTTCCCCTCTGGCTTCTCGTCTGAGCGCAGCTAATGTTACAGCATGTTACAGAACCAGCTCGCCCTGACCTCAATACTGGAGGAGAAGAGAGATGAGCGCTGGGAACTGAACACCAGTATAATACACTGTACTCCACCTCCAGACAGTGCACCGTATAATGGTAGTATCTATACACTGATAATAATCACACCGTATAATGGTAGTATCTATACACTGATAATAATCACACTGTATAATGGTATCTATACACTGATAACAATCACACCGTATAATGGTAGTATCTATACACTGATAATAATCACACCGTATAATGGTAGTATCTATACACTGATAATAATCACACCGTATAATGGTAGTATCTATACACTGATAATAATCACACTGTATAATGGTATCTATACACTGATAACAATCACACCGTATAATGGTAGTATCTATACACTGATAATAATCACACCGTATAATGGTAGTATCTATACACTGATAATAATCACACTGTATAATGGTGATATCTATACACTGATAATAATCACACCGTATAATGGTAGTATCTCTACACTGATAATAATCACACTGTATAATGATAGTATCTATACACTGATAATAATCACACCGTATAATGGTAGTATCTATACACTGATAATAATCACACCGTATAATGGTAGTAGCTATACACTGATAATAATCACACCGTATAATGGTAGTATCTATACACTGATAATAATCACATCGTATAATGATAGTATCTATACACTGATAATAATCACACCGTATAATGGTGGTATCTATACACTGATAATAATCACACCGTATAATGGTGGTATCTATACACTGATAATAATCACACTGTATAATGGTAGTATCTATACACTGATAATAATCACACCGTATAATGGTAGTATCTATACACTGATAATAATCACACTGTATAATGGTATCTATACACTGATAACAATCACACTGTATAATGGTAGTATCTATACACTGATAATAATCACACCGTATAATGGTAGTATCTATACACTGATAATAATCACACCGTATAATGGTAGTATCTATACACTGATAATAATCATATTGTATAATAGTAGTATCTGTACACTGATAATAATCACACCGTATAATGGTAGTATCTATACACTGATAATGATGACACTGTATAATGGTAGTATCTATACACTGATAATAATCACACCGTATAATGGTAGTATCTATACACTGATAATAATCACACTGTATAATGGTGATATCTATACTCTGATAATAATCACACCGTATAATGGTAGTATCTCTACACTGATAATAATCACACTGTATAATGATAGTATCTATACACTGATAATAATCACACCGTATAATGGTAGTATCTATACACTGATAATAATCACACAGTATAATGCTAGTATCTCTACACTGATAATAATCACACCGTATAATGGTAGTATCTATACACTGATAATAATCACACTGTATAATGGTATCTATACACTGATAACAATCACACCGTATAATGGTAGTATCTATACACTGATAATAATCACACCGTATAATGGTAGTATCTATACACTGATAATAATCACACCGTATAATGGTAGTATCTATACACTGATAATAATCACACTGTATAATGGTATCTATACACTGATAACAATCACACCGTATAATGGTAGTATCTATACACTGATAATAATCACACCGTATAATGGTAGTATCTATACACTGATAATAATCACACTGTATAATGGTGATATCTATACACTGATAATAATCACACCGTATAATGGTAGTATCTCTACACTGATAATAATCACACTGTATAATGATAGTATCTATACACTGATAATAATCACACCGTATAATGGTAGTATCTATACACTGATAATAATCATATTGTATAATAGTAGTATCTGTACACTGATAATAATCACACCGTATAATGGTAGTATCTATACACTGATAATGATGACACTGTATAATGGTAGTATCTATACACTGATAATAATCACACCGTATAATGGTAGTATCTATACACTGATAATAATCACACTGTATAATGGTGATATCTATACTCTGATAATAATCACACCGTATAATGGTAGTATCTCTACACTGATAATAATCACACTGTATAATGATAGTATCTATACACTGATAATAATCACACCGTATAATGGTAGTATCTATACACTGATAATAATCACACAGTATAATGCTAGTATCTCTACACTGATAATAATCACACCGTATAATGGTAGTATCTATACACTGATAATAATCACACTGTATAATGGTATCTATACACTGATAACAATCACACCGTATAATGGTAGTATCTATACACTGATAATAATCACACCGTATAATGGTAGTATCTATACACTGATAATAATCACACCGTATAATGGTAGTATCTATACACTGATAATAATCACACTGTATAATGGTATCTATACACTGATAACAATCACACCGTATAATGGTAGTATCTATACACTGATAATAATCACACCGTATAATGGTAGTATCTATACACTGATAATAATCACACTGTATAATGGTGATATCTATACACTGATAATAATCACACCGTATAATGGTAGTATCTCTACACTGATAATAATCACACTGTATAATGATAGTATCTATACACTGATAATAATCACACCGTATAATGGTAGTATCTATACACTGATAATAATCACACCGTATAATGGTAGTAGCTATACACTGATAATAATCACACCGTATAATGGTAGTATCTATACACTGATAATAATCACATCGTATAATGATAGTATCTATACACTGATAATAATCACACCGTATAATGGTGGTATCTATACACTGATAATAATCACACCGTATAATGGTGGTATCTATACACTGATAATAATCACACTGTATAATGGTAGTATCTATACACTGATAATAATCACACCGTATAATGGTAGTATCTATACACTGATAATAATCACACTGTATAATGGTATCTATACACTGATAACAATCACACTGTATAATGGTAGTATCTATACACTGATAATAATCACACCGTATAATGGTAGTATCTATACACTGATAATAATCACACCGTATAATGGTAGTATCTATACACTGATAATAATCACACTGTATAATGGTGATATCTATACACTGATAATAATCACACCGTATAATGGTAGTATCTCTACACTGATAATAATCACACTGTATAATGATAGTATCTATACACTGATAATAATCACACCGTATAATGGTAGTATCTATACACTGATAATAATCATATCGTATAATAGTAGTATCTGTACACTGATAATAATCACACCGTATAATGGTAGTATCTATACACTGATAATGATGACACTGTATAATGGTAGTATCTATACACTGATAATAATCACACCGTATAATGGTAGTATCTATACACTGATAATAATCACACTGTATAATGGTGATATCTATACTCTGATAATAATCACACCGTATAATGGTAGTATCTCTACACTGATAATAATCACACTGTATAATGATAGTATCTATACACTGATAATAATCACACCGTATAATGGTAGTATCTATACACTGATAATAATCACACAGTATAATGCTAGTATCTCTACACTGATAATAATCACACCGTATAATGGTAGTATCTATACACTGATAATAATCACACTGTATAATGGTATCTATACACTGATAACAATCACACCGTATAATGGTAGTATCTATACACTGATAATAATCACACCGTATAATGGTAGTATCTATACACTGATAATAATCACACCGTATAATGGTAGTATCTATACACTGATAATAATCACACTGTATAATGGTATCTATACACTGATAACAATCACACCGTATAATGGTAGTATCTATACACTGATAATAATCACACCGTATAATGGTAGTATCTATACACTGATAATAATCACACTGTATAATGGTGATATCTATACACTGATAATAATCACACCGTATAATGGTAGTATCTCTACACTGATAATAATCACACTGTATAATGATAGTATCTATACACTGATAATAATCACACCGTATAATGGTAGTATCTATACACTGATAATAATCACACCGTATAATGGTAGTAGCTATACACTGATAATAATCACACCGTATAATGGTAGTATCTATACACTGATAATAATCACATCGTATAATGATAGTATCTATACACTGATAATAATCACACCGTATAATGGTGGTATCTATACACTGATAATAATCACACCGTATAATGGTGGTATCTATACACTGATAATAATCACACTGTATAATGGTAGTATCTATACACTGATAATAATCACACCGTATAATGGTAGTATCTATACACTGATAATAATCACACTGTATAATGGTATCTATACACTGATAACAATCACACTGTATAATGGTAGTATCTATACACTGATAATAATCACACCGTATAATGGTAGTATCTATACACTGATAATAATCACACCGTATAATGGTAGTATCTATACACTGATAATAATCATATTGTATAATAGTAGTATCTGTACACTGATAATAATCACACCGTATAATGGTAGTATCTATACACTGATAATGATGACACTGTATAATGGTAGTATCTATACACTGATAATAATCACACCGTATAATGGTAGTATCTATACACTGATAATAATCACACTGTATAATGGTGATATCTATACTCTGATAATAATCACACCGTATAATGGTAGTATCTCTACACTGATAATAATCACACTGTATAATGATAGTATCTATACACTGATAATAATCACACCGTATAATGGTAGTATCTATACACTGATAATAATCACACAGTATAATGCTAGTATCTCTACACTGATAATAATCACACCGTATAATGGTAGTATCTATACACTGATAATAATCACACTGTATAATGGTAGTATCTATACACTGATAATAATCACACCGTATAATGGTAGTAGCTATACACTGATAATAATCACACTGTATAATGATAGTATCTATACACTGATAATAATCACACCGTATAATGGTAGTATCTATACACTGATAATAATCACACCGTATAATGGTAGTAGCTATACACTGATAATAATCACACCGTATAATGGTAGTATCTATACACTGATAATAATCACACCGTATAATGATAGTATCTATACACTGATAATAATCACACCGTATAATGGTGGTATCTATACACTGATAATAATCACACCGTATAATGGTGGTATCTATACACTGATAATAATCACACTGTATAATGGTAGTATCTATACACTGATAATAATCACACCGTATAATGGTAGTATCTATACACTGATAATAATCACACTGTATAATGGTATCTATACACTGATAATAATCACACCGTATAATGGTAGTATCTATACACTGATAATAATCACACCGTATAATGGTAGTATCTATACACTGATAATAATCATATCGTATAATAGTAGTATCTGTACACTGATAATAATCACACCGTATAATGGTAGTATCTATACACTGATAATGATGACACTGTATAATGGTAGTATCTATACACTGATAATAATCACACCGTATAATGGTAGTATCTATACACTGATAATAATCACACTGTATAATGGTGATATCTATACTCTGATAATAATCACACCGTATAATGGTAGTATCTCTACACTGATAATAATCACACTGTATAATGATAGTATCTATACACTGATAATAATCACACCGTATAATGGTAGTATCTATACACTGATAATAATCACACCGTATAATGCTAGTATCTCTACACTGATAATAATCACACCGTATAATGGTAGTATCTATACACTGATAATAATCACACTGTATAATGGTAGTATCTATACACTGATAATAATCACACCATATAATGGTAGTATCTATACACTGATAATAATCACACCGTATAATGGTAGTAGCTATACACTGATAATAATCACACTGTATAATGGTAGTATCTATACACTGATAATAATCACACCGTATAATGGTAGTATCTATACATTGATACTACCATTATACGGTGTGATTATTATCGATACACTGATAGTAATCACACTGCACTGTATAATGATAAAGAGACAGTACTATTTTTCAGTGCAGGAATTAGCCTTTTCTTTTCAAAAACCTATTGCAAAGCTTCTACTGTTTATGTAAGTATTAGAATAAGCGTATTTTAGAGTATGAACAATATTTTGTCGCTCAGTGGGAAACTGTAATTGCACCTGTTTTTTCCAAAAACCTTTTGCAATTTTTCAGCAGTTTATTCAGTAAGTGTGCAATAAGCCTATTTTAGTGCATCACCAGGAAGCAGCATATATATTTTGGTCGCGGAGGTTGCTCTGTTGTGCTTTTTTCCGAAAAATCTGTTGCAAAGCTTCTAAAGTTTATAAATGTACAGATAATAAATTTTACAGCATCACCGTCAGTGTATATATTAGCTGCAGTTTTGTAAACAACTATTGAAAATTTTATTACAAAAATTTTACCGTAACCTGACATATTGGTTTGTGTCACAGTTACTGCGTGCCATGATAGTGGACTAACTATCTGTGTCAGATCTCAGGCAAGCTCGGGTGTTGGAACTGGTATTGTGGTCCCATGTAGTCAGCTGTCTCCACAGTGCTGGCTGTTAGCTGTATTGGACTTTGTCCAAATGCTATTTTTCTTTTTTCTAAAACATTAATGAAAATTATCTTCCAGAAATGCATTTACCACAGTCACGTGCCTTACCCCTAACGCACATTGTATTGAACTCTGTCTAAGTGTTAATTTTTTCCCAAAATTCGTAATGAAAATTGTCTTCCAAAAACTCCATTTACCAGAGTTTTGTACCTAACCCGTAATATACTGTGGTGGACTAAAATTCAATCAAACTGGCTAGCTGTGCGAACAAGACCATCCTTCTCCTCCCCATGTCATTATAACAGTCTGACCAAATTGTCATCACAGTCAACATCATCAGCCACTGTTTCTCCTGCACCTTCTCTGCTCCGTTGTCAGTCATCCATAAGAGAATGTGTAATCTCGGAAGCAGTAATCCACTTGTGTGCAAACTCAACCCCCACCTGGCCAAGTTGCTGGCAGTGCAGTCGCTGACGTACCTCTTAGTGGATTCCACTGAAACTGATGATGAAAATACCGTAATTATTTCCTTTAAAAAAAAAAAAGCCATCTCAGCCGTGGTCCACATGGTTCACTTCCTCCCCCCTTGTCACTATGCAGTTTTTTGTAAAATGTTCAGAAGGCTGTTATTGGGGAAAATAATTCCTGGAGCCCCACGTAACATCACAATTAGAGATAAGCGAACTTCTGTTTTAAGTTCGGCGTCTAAAGTTCGGGTTTGGATTAGCGGAGAATCCCGATCTGGAACCGGATATGGATTCCGACTTCCGTTGTGGTCCGTGGTAGCGGAATCAATAATCGGCCATTATTGATTCCGCTACCACGGACCACAACGGAAGTCGGAATCCATATCCGGTTCCAGATCGGGATTCTCCGCTAATCCAAACCCGAACTTTAGACGCCGAACTTAAAACAGAGGTTCGCTCATCTCTAATCACAATATCAGAAACAGCTGCTCTGACAGAATTGAAATTTAATAATGATATTGCTAAAAAGTCAGCTGACAAATATTTTTTTAATATAAATATGAAAAATCATATTACATGGAAAGGCAATTCGACAATTATCTGATATTGATACCTATACCCCTGTATAGGCAGATCCGGTATTAGTAGCATGAAAGTTTTTTTTGCAGAGGGCAGATAAAAGTGACCAGTGTATCGGCTTTGTCTGTGAAGGATTGCAGTTTGTTTTGAATAGCAATGCATTTCGCAGTACGGCGATGGGAACAGCTGGCTGTACCTGTACTACAATATACAAAATCACTATATTACATAATAAAATATTGGAGAAGATTTATAGATTATATGGTTGTGGTCTTGTCAGGTACAAAAGAGCAATTTGATGAATGTATTGATTATATAAATGAAAATCCTCTTAATACGTTGAATACATATTGAATACCATGTTTTCTGTGGAATAGATGTTACGTAATGTCACGTGATATTATGTGAGAGGGGATATAATGAAAACTTTAGTAGGTAAAGCATTTTTTAGGGTAGCAAATCAGGATCCACAATTATTATTATATGGTATTCGTAATGGTAGGAATAATTCCAAGTATGTTTGTTTTTTTGTATAAGGCGTACCTAATTTTTCATACAAAGTTTGCATAATGGCTGTGCTGTACAATAATAACTGTGAAGTAGCAGGTCTTTTTTGCTTTTCCCTTATCTCTCTTTCAGCCATATTATTCCCCTTTTCAGCTGCACAGCTTGTAGACCTGTCCTAGGTTGCTAATATAGCTTGTGTGTTTATACAGCTAGACCTGCCAATAACCTTAACACAGTTCCTATGTTTATAAGTTAAAGACGAAAGCAGAGTTATTTACTGTGACTTCATGTTTGGATGCCATATAACTGTTATATATATTGTGTTCACAGAAGCAGAAAAGATAATATGCCTTTAAGATTCATTATATAATGTAAGGTAAGCTCAATGACACAGCAGAAACAACTGAAAGCATAGAGTTAAACTGTTGTTGCTGGGCAGGAGTCTTGACCAATCCTAGCCAGCCTCACACAGCCCAGGAGTTTTGACCAATTACAGCCAGCCTCACACATAGCTTGTGTGGGAAATTCCCCTAGCAGGAGCTGCTCAAATTATTATTCACCAAAGAGAGGAGCTGAACAGACACACACTCCACTAATAGCAGAAAGGCCAAAATAGGTATTTAAAACAGTTATATAAGGTTCTGTTGTTAATATAGTGATTAGAACTGTATACTGAACTGGTTATATGTATGTTTACGTATAGTTCCACCATACAAACGAACTACTGAGCCATACAATCATACAATCCAAACAAATTGCATACAAATGCGAACTGCTCATACCAGATAATAAGCAATTATATAGCGCAAATTGCAAACCAAGTAGAGCAAGTGAACTATTGGTTAACCTCAGATATACCTCTCAGAGAGATCATAAAGTGCCTAAATAACTTAAAGTGAGAGTACAGATACTGAAGAGAGAAATATATCCACCATTTTATGTTGAATGACAAGATTGAACAGTTGAACCACCATCTTATGCATATCGCCATTTTATGAAACTTTATTCAACACGTGTTTTGCACATGGACTATCTGCTGCAGAGGTGGCAGTGTTGTATATGAAGAAAAGTTGAAGTTAATAAAGAAGTTATTTGAAGCATTTGGTGTGCTCTTTAAAAATACTGCTTCCATAGAACGGCGCTAGAGGAATTACAGAGTAACAGACAGTCTCGTTAGACTAAAAGTCAGAGATATCAAAATTCTTCTAATGCCACAGCGCAAAAGGCACTTCATAGTGCTGCGCCTGCCACAGTGGAACTATTGGGGCGAAGCGATAGCGCTCCTCAACTTACATAGTAAAGAGCGCATTAGAGCAGCGGAGCGCTGGCTTATGCCGCTGCACAGCAACTGTTCCTTGAGTGAGCAAGCAAAGACACCTCAGGGGAGCTACCATAGAGGTCATAGAACGTGTGCATTAGTCAAACTGCAGCCGACTCTTAAATTGGCAGAACGGCAAAGGCAAAATAGTCAGAGAAAGAGTGCCAACCCTCCTACGATCCCTAGAGAGAGAAAGAAACGCATGGTGGGAGGCCAAAGTCTAGAGCTAGAGTGCCTACACCGCTATCCACGGAGAGACCACGTACTGCAGCCAGCTAGTTTCCCACCACTAAGACCAAAGCATGCAGCAGCGTATCCAAGCCAGCGCATCGCAAGTCTGCACAGTGCATCGCAAGTCTGCACAGAGCATCGCAAGTCTGCACAGAGCATCGCAAGTCATCGCAGAGCATCGCATCACAGCAAGAAAAGACACGTCTCCTTTAAGACTGACATTTGTTCCTGCTCTTCAGAATAATGTCAGAGCTTTCCTTTTATTACCTATTATTGCACATAGGTTTTGGCATGAAGAGACATTTTCGTGTTCGGGAATAAAAGACAAAGGACAGTTTGTAATACACAGACTCTATTGCATTTAAAGTGAAAGTCATTTATTTCTGCATTTATCAATATTGCATTTAAAGTGAAAGTTCCTTTAATATTCGTATTGATTGTTATAGCATTTAAAGTAAAATCTCTGAGGCTAGTATTACCATGTCACTATTAGAGGATACAAAGATAGATAGAGTAGAGGGGTAAGAGCAAGAGAACCTGTCCAAGTTAGAAGAGTCTGATGCATCATTAGTCTTGCCTCAAACAAATCTAGTACAAACAAGTGAACTAAGACGTTCATCACGTGCCAGAAAACCGACCCCAAAGATTCTGGAAAATCTGGAGCAAGAAGCAGCATTAAAGGAGAAAAAGTTTGCCCGAATTTATGATAAGTGGAAATTATACATTAAAAGCATTCGTGGAAAGCTAAAACAAGAAAGTATAAAAAGGAACTTGAGTGATATGGTAGAGACGGTAGAAGAATCTGAATCAGAGCTTATGGCAGCATATGTCAACCTGAGGTCGTTTACAACACCTTCCTAGGGTATTGTAAGGAACATGGACACATGTACTGCATTCACTAAAGATTTAGTAAAGCTCACGATAGAACTTTCATCTGCAGCTAACTATGATGAAGTTAAAGCAAGAAGTAGAATGAATGAGCTTTTTATGAGAGACTATGCTAGGTCCTTAGGTGGAACCACAATCTCAAATGTAACTTCCTTTGCTAGCAGAAGTACTTCAGGCAAAAGAAAGGAATTAGCTGAACTTGCTGTCAAGAGAGCAGAAATTGAGATGGAAGCTGCCATTGAGGTACAGCGCTGTCAAATGGAAGCACAGCGCCATCAAATTGAAGCTGAAATGGAGGCACAGCGCCATCAAATAGAAGCTTAAATGGTAGCACAGCGCCAACAGATGAAAAGTCTGGAAAGGCAGAAAGAAGTTAAGATAATAGAAACCAGACTCAGAGTACACGAAGAGGATATGAATCAGAGTAGTCATAGGTTCAAATCTGTACTAAGTGAAGAGGCAGACTTCTACTTTCCTACATACTCCCAGGAGAATGGAAGGAAATCTCCAGCACCTAGTGAAGAAATAAGTCATTAGCCTTTCATCCCTGCTCAGAAAGACAAAGAGAGGCCTAGTCCGGTGTCAGGAAAAGGGTGTGTGAATTTACTCTCTATCTCTACCAGATAGGATAAAGAAAGGAACTCACCTAATTCAGAACAAAGTGAGAAAATAGAACCGGATGATTATATTCCTAGATGTCATGGCAATGCTCAGGAGAGCGTTTAAACCATTGTCCCAGCAAGACAACAGAGAACAGTCCTAGCTAGACTTCCTGTTCCGGAACCTACTGTATTTTCAGGAGACGTACTGAAGTTCATAGACTGGAAGGCAAGTTTTGAGATGATGTGAGCATCATTGCTTCAGTCCAGTTGACAAGTTATTGTACCTTCAGAGATATGTTGGTGGAGAAGCCAAGGAAAATCTTGAAGGTAACTTCTATAGAAAAGACGAAGAAGCCTACAAGCAAGCTTGGGGAAAATGAAATGCAAGATATGGTCATCCTTTCTTAGTAAAAAGAGCCTTTAGAGAGAAACTGAATAACTGGCCTAAAATAGGTCCTAAAGAACACTTCAAACTCCAAAAGTATGGTGACTTCCTGCAACCATGCAGCAATGCCATCCCACATGTTCAAGGACTGGAAGTACTGAACGACTATCTAGAAAACCAGAGGATGCTAGCCAAGCTACCTGAAGAAGTGGCTTCTAGATGGAATCGCAATGTGACTGAACAGTTAGATCTAGGCAAGAACTTCCCAAGTTTTAAAGAGTTCTCTGAGTTCATCAATAAGGAAACACATATAGCATGTAATCCAGTAACATCATCTTACGTCTTAAAATCCTTAGAAGAAAGGCCTTCAAGAGAGATAAAACGTGCAAGAGCAACTAGCTTTGCAACCAGCACAGCAGCTAAAGGTCCAGATACATACGAGAGCAAGTTCAAAGTTACTACTGGGATGAATAAAGTGACAGAAGTGACAAATCTTCAGACTACCTTCAAGTGCATGTTCTGTGGAGAGAACCACTCCATACACAAGTGCCAACAATTAAAGCAGAAGTCCCCAGAAGAAAAGAAGAAATTTATTCTTGATAACCAACTGTGTTTTGGATGTCCAATAAAAGGCCATGTTAGGCTACTTTCACACTCTTGTTTTAGTGCGGATCCGTCATGGATCTGCACAAACGCTTCCGTTCAGATAATACAACCGCATGCATCCGTTCAGAACGGATCCGTTTGTATTATCTGTAACATAGCCAAAACGGATCCGTCTTGAACACCATTGCAAGTCAATGGGGGACGGATTCTTTTTCTATTGTGTCAGTGAAAACTGATCCGTCCCCATTGACTTACATTGTGTGTCAGGAACCGTTTGCCTCTGCATCGTAAGGCAGACACCAAAATGCTCCAAGCAGCGTTTTGGTGTCCGCCTCCAGAGAGGAATGGAGGCGAAACTGAGGCAAACTGAGGCATTCTGAACGGATCCTTATCCATTCAGAATGCATTAGGGCAAAACTGATCAGTTTTGGACGAAAACCAAAACGCCAGTGTGAAGGTAGCCTTACTAAGGAGTGTAAGAAAAAGGCCACATGCAGCGTTTACAAAAGAAGGCCATCCTAAACCACTACATGAAGAACGTCCAAAGAAAGATAAATCCTCAATACCTAAAGATACTGAGGAAAAAATAAAGTATCAGTATTCTCTTGCAGAGTGAGGGAAGGAGAAAGCAATGGCATATCGATGGTTGTACCAGTGTGCATTTCAAATCCTAAAAGGAGGAATAAGAAGGTATATGCCTATGTGCTACTGGATGCCCAGAGTGACATCACCTTCATTGATCAAGAAATCTGCAAGAAATTACAAGTGGCTACAGAACCAGAGAAGCTCAAACTCACCATGATGATGGGAAGAGAAACATTAGTGAACAACCAAAGGGTCAAAGGACTGAGCGTTAGAGGACTTCATTCAAACTTCACATTAGATCTACATCCAGCTTATACAAAAGACGATATACCTCTAGATCGAGATCGCATACCTACCTGTGAAACAGCCAATAAATGGGAGCACCTATCTGTCATATCTCATGAAATGTCCCCGCTGAAGGAGTTTGGTGTTGGACTGTTGATAGGTTACGACTGTCCCGAAGCCTTGGTACCACAAAAGGTAATCACAGGAGGAAAGGGTAAACCCTGTTCAAACTGATCTAGGATGGGGTGTTGTTGGAGAAAAATAGATCGCAAACTCAAGACAGGTGACAGGATTGTGTCATCGAATATCTGTCCAAGGGTTACCAACCGGTAAGTCCAGCAAAAGTAATCGAGATCCTCGAATCCGACTTTGCAGACATAAGTTCTAAAAAAAAGAGTGTATCCCAAGAAAACATAAAGTTCGTACACACTCTAGAAGAAAGTATTCAGCCCTAGCAAGATTGAAATGTTTGAAGAAAAGGATGAGAAGAGATCCCAAACTCAAGAATGATTATTTGAAATTCATGGAAGGTATCCTCGAAGAAGGACATGCAGAGAAAGTTAATAACCAACCTAAAGAAGAAGTGTGGTACATCCCACATCAAGGTGTTTACCACTCAAAGAAACGATAAGATTAGAGTAGTATTTGATTGCTCAGCAAAGTATGATGGTGTTGCATTTAACGATCATCTATTAAAACACTCTGCCTGGAGTACTCTGTAGATTCAGAAAGTATCCCGTAGCGGTCATGTGTGACGTTGAAAAGATGTTCCACCAGTTTCATGTGAAGAATGAAGATAGAGACTTCCTGAGGTTTCTATGGTGGGAGGACGGAGATAAAGATACAGAGTCAGCAGAATACAGAATGAAAGTACACTTGTTTGGAGAAGCATCGTCTCCAGGTTGCGCCAATTATGGTATGAAGTACCTGGCCAATCAGAATGAAAAGGATTGCCCATCAGCAGCAAATTTTGTGAAGAAAAACTTTTATGTAGATGATGGTCTCTCCCAAGCAAGTGACATCTCACTTCTCTGTAATCCACCAGCACTAAAAGGGAGCTCCGAGAATCATCATACATGAGATGGAGATTCATGGGAGCAATATATAACTACCTCAAAAATTGTAGGTTTAGGGTAGGTTCACACGACCGTATGTGTTTTGTGGTCCGCAAAAATACCAGCCATGTGTGTTCTGCATTTCTAGGATAGAAATGCCTATTCTTATTCATGGACAAGAATAGGACATACTCTATATTTTTTGCGGGGCGGCGGAATGGAAGTACGAATGCAGACAGCACACGGTGTGCTGTCCGGGATCCGCACCCGTTCCACAAAATTGCTGAATGAATGCGGACCCATAAATATGGTCGTGAGAATGAACCCTTTTTAGATAGGGCGTTGTTGCCAAGAAGTGGGAAGGATAGACATACTAGTTTGTTACAATGACACAATGTTGATTATGAAATCTGGTGCTATGGGTCTAAATGAGAGAAACACTTTTTTCCTCTTTTTTTTAATGCTTTTTTATATTTATGTTTTGCAATTTGTATACTTGAAGAGGTTGTCTCACTTCATCAAATGGCATTTATCATGTAGAGAAAGTTAATACAAGGCACTTACTAATGTATTGTGATTGTCCATATTGCTTCCTTTGCTGGATACATTTTTCCATCACGTTATGCACTGCTCGTATCCAGGGGGATCTAACCATCGCTGCAGCCCAGATACAAGGTGGCCAGGACGGGAGCTGCTGCGATATGCAGATTCCCACGGTCCCGGCCACCAGAGAGGCCAGAACTTTTATGTGCAAACATGACCACTGCTGATGGATTGCAGGGTGGTCGTAACCATGGAAACACGCAGTGTATAATGTAATGGAAAGATTAATCGATGTCAATGTTTTGTGTGGCAGCACCCCAGCAACAAGGCCAGGTCCTATTGGCACCTCCAGATTTGTTCTTGCCTGGTTCTCACACCAGGTGCTTATCCGCCTCCTTCTCTATGGACATCCTCCCTTCCCCAATAGCAGCAGGGCAGAGCGTCACTCCCACTCCCCCTCCCTCCAGTCACACGTATAATGTGTCTCCATGCTGGCTTACAACTGATAAACCTGGGCAAGAGAAGCCACACAGCCGTTCAGTTGCTAAAGTGCATCCACCTACTGCCACCACTAGGGGGAGATCAGTGCATAGAAATTTATGCAGTCATGATTGACTTAAATGGAAGCTGTAATCATCTGTTTGCACTGAGCCCCCCTTGTGGTGGCTGCATGAAAATGCTGTGTTTTCACATTGGAAAGGCAAGGAGTGTAGCGCTGGGCCCTGTAGCAGTCGCATGGGCTGTCTCCATTGATGATACGCCACTGACGAGCATGGCAAGCTACATGCTTGGTTTCTTACGCATTGACAAGCATATCATTAGCAGCAAGCAAAAGGATAGCCCTTGCTATAAAATACACGGAGAGAAAATGCACCAAACAGATATAACACTGACTATGCTGGCAAGACATAAGTAAAGGTATTAAAAGCTGAGACTTTTGCCAATATATTCCAGTCATGGAGATATCGGAGCCCTTGCTATAAAAGCAAAATGGGGAAATGTTTTCCGAAAGGAGGCAAAATTGTATTACCTAGAAATGCTCTGTACACAGCCCACCACAGCTTTCGCTGCGCAGACCAGGAGGCCCTCTCTGCCCCCGCTGAGTCACAGACCTCCTGCTGTCTCTGCTATGACAAGTAGCAGAAGCTGCAGCAGCTAATTCAGTTTGATGAACATGATAGAACAGTTTTTTCATTCGCTGTTTCAACCTGATGCACATCAGCAAATGGGTACGCATCGCCTGAACAACTAGGTTCATTTATTCCTAGACTGGGACCTTTCTCTGGCACATACCCTGTTCACTGACCCCATGGACTCTGGAGGGGCAGATTGGAAGAGTGGCCAATAAATAGATCTGCCGTTGCTAACAATAGCTATTCATTGCCGGCCCTATCATGCCACTGCCATTGTCTGCCTGTCCATCATGTTTCATGCTATATTGCTACTGTTGCTGCCGTCGCAACTGCTGCTCCAGGTACTATTACTCCTACTCAGCCGCGCATCTCCTATCCATCATGTTCCATTCTGTGCTGCTGCCGTGGGTATTACTGCCATTACTATTACCCCTACAGAGCCACTCATCTCCTGCCTTTTCTGTCAGGTTCCGTACTGTGCTGCTACTGCTCTGTTAGTATTATGCCTATACAGCTGCATATCTCCTTCCCGTCAGGTTCCATACTGTACTACTGCTGCTGTGGCTATAACTGCAACTACTACTATCTCTACACAGCCACACATCCCCTTCCTTGCCTGTCAGGTTCTATACTGCTGCTGTTACTATTATTCCTACAAAGCTGCACATTTCCTACCCGTCAGGTTCCATACTGTGCTGAAGGTGCTGCTGATGTGGCTATTACTGCCATTACTACTACATCTACAAAGCCACACATCTCCTGCCTTATCTGCCAGGTTCCATACTGTGCTGCTACTGCTCTGTTATTATTACCCCTACACAGCTGCACATCTCATACCCGTCAGGTTCCATTTTGTACTGCTGCTGCTGCCGTGGCTATAACTGCCACTACTACTACCTACATAGCCTCACATCTCCTTCCTTGTCTGTCAGGTTGTACACTGCTGCCATTACTATTACACCTACACAGCCGCACATCTTCTACCCGTTAGGTTCCATACTGTACATCTGCTGCTGCCATTTGTATTTCTGCCATTACTACTACCCCTACACAGCCACGCATCTCCTATGCATCAGGTTCTATACTGTACTGCTGCTGCTGCCGTGGCTATTACTGCCACTACTACTACCTACATAGCCACACATCTCCTTCCTTGTCTGTCAGGTTGTACACTGCTGCCATTACTATTACACCTACACAGCCGCACATCTTCTACCCGTCAGGTTCCATACTGTACATCTGCTGCTGCCATTTGTATTACTGCCATTACTACTACCCCTACACAGCCACGCATCTCCTATGCATCAGGTTCTATACTGTACTACTGCTGCTGCCGTGGCTATTACTACCACTACTACTACCCCTACTCAGCCACACATCTCACATACTGTGCTGCTACTGCTGCCATTACTATTACCCCTGCAAAGCCTCACATCTCCAGCCTTGTCCATGAGGTACTGTACTGCTACTGCTCCCAAAAATATACGAATTTCTGGATGCTTGTGTGTATGTGTTTACCCATAGCTATATATGTCAGGATCACTGACATTATTTACTACTGCCCTCTTTGCATTAAAGAGCTTGATAGTGGAATGAGAGAGAGAGAGAAAAAAAAGAGATAAAGATAAAATAGAAAAATATGAGTCCTAGAAGACCTCAGAGTGTCATAAATCAATTTTCAGGCCAATTGGGCACTTTTCATTCGGGTCTAATTTTTTTGTAACTGAATCAAAATTTCTAACCATTTAATTTCAAGAAATTTGCTTATCTCTAAATAGAAGGTATATATACCGTATACATATTAATTATAGGAGTTGTCCAGCCATTAATATTGATGACCTATCATCAGTATAGGTCATCAATATCTGATCGGCAGGGGTCCGACTCCCGCCACTCTGGCCGATCAGCTGTGAGACGAGGAGGTAGCACTCCATGCGAGCACCGCTTCCTCGTCTTTACCCTAGGTCTCGTCTCCTGTGGAGCGGCAGTGTAGTGTAATTACAAGCACGCGCTCCGTTCACTTGAATAGAGTGAGTAGTTGTATAACACTGCACTGCTGAGTGTAATGAAGAGGGAGCAGCGCTCACATGGAGCACCGCCTCCCCGTCAAACAGCTGATCGCCGGGTGGTGCCGGTGTCAGACCCCCACAGATCTGATATTGATGACCTATCCTGACGATAAGTCATCAATATTAACAGCTGGACAACCCCTTTAAACAGATTGTCCAGTCTTAGGTTCTGCAACGTATAAGCTGTCCCGTACTTTATCATCCTATTTATTGCTATTTAAAGATCTGCGCTTGCTGTCAGTAAATGGAAATTTATGTTTACAAATAGAGGCTGTAAAAGGAGATTTGATTCATTTCACAGCAGAGGGTTTGCTTCAATTGTAACCAGTCTAGGCCATCCTCTGTGAGCTAAACTGAGATGACCTGTATGATGCAATCCAAAGCATTCTTGACACGTCTCATACCATCGCAGTACAGAACAGAGACCATCCTGTACTTGTACAGCCAGCGTGTCCATGTGTGTCATAATATGTTTGTAATTGAGACCTCCACCTATTATCTGAACAATAGGGTGCTGGTTAAAAGGGTGATCCCACCTTTTCGGGGAATATGCCTGTCACAGAAAGGGATCTCCTGTTTGCAAAACATCTAACACTTCTGGATTTTTTCTATTTTGTAGGAACTTGCAAGTTACACTGTGACCCCATTCAGTTCAATGGCTGGTCATTCGATTGGTTGTCGGGGCAAGATTGCTGTGTAACCCCAGCCTGAATCCCTCTGTGCTCTGTGATATACTATGTCCCAGCAGAAAGGTAGGTAACGTGAACTGCCATAATGTCCCTGTGATGGAGCAGGTGCTGGCTGTATGATACAATGGAAGGTTGAGATTGGCAATAGCTCCGATCTTGGCTATTTAAAGTGGGTTATTTTCAGATAATCAGCATAAAAAAACTATGTCTGTAATTTACTTACTTACAAAAATACTCCAGTTGTGAGATATTCTTTTTATTTAATTATAATTAGGGTTTAAAGTCTGTAGCAATGTACGTGTCCACCTACTGAGGGGGTCGCACATGCTCAGTTCCATCCTTCGACTGCCACTAGTTATATCTACTGTTACTAGATGTGACAGTTGCAGGTTGAGAGCTTCAGTAGAAAAGATGCACCTCCCTGAGCTGTTATAGGGAGAAAGCTGTGGCAGAAAGGACATGTCCCCCTGAGCTGTGATAGGGAGAGAGCTGCAGCGGAAAGAGCATGCTCCTGAGCTATGATAGGCAGAGAGCTGCAGCACAAATGACATAAGCCCTGAGCTGTGACAGGGTAGAGAGCTGCAGCAGAAAGGACATATCCCCTGAGTTGTGATATAGAGAGAGTTGCAGCAGAAAGGACACACCACTGCAGTTGAAAGGACTTGCCCCCTGAGCTGTCATAGGGATAGGGAGATATATGTAGCAGAAAGGACACAACCCCTGAGCTGCCAGTTTGCAATAAATCTAGCAGAGCCATTAGAACAACGATTGTGGAGATCTCTAGATCCATGTGAGGCACAGGACTGGGTCCAGCTTTCTTTTCCAACCAGTCCCTGGATCTGAATGCTTTTGTAATTACATATAATGAAAAATTTTGTAAAGCCACTGAGTTATTCAATACAATGTATATAGTGCCACCTGCTGTTTGCTATTTTTGTAACTTCTCTGTCCACCTCCTGAGGTGGACACACATGCTCAGTTCCATCCTTCAACTGCAACCAGCCATACCTTCTGCTAGAAGCTGTGACAGTTACAGGGAGAGAGATGCAGAATAAAGCAACACCCCCTTAGCTGTAACATGGAAAGAGATGCAGCAGACAGGACACAACCCTAAGCTGTGATAGGGAGAGAGCTGCAGGCGGAAAGGACACCATTTTAGCAATGAATGGGGAGATCTCTGGATCCATGTGAGGTACAGGGCTGGTTCTAGCTTTGTTAGGAAGGTATTATCATGTCCTATATGATGTCCGGTGATCTTTTTTACATTAATCATGGAATAACCCCTTTAAAAAAAAGATCCAGATATGAGTCAGATTTTCGGATCTGGTTGTCAGATGGAAGCTAAAGGGGCATTTCTTTATGGAAGTCAGCGAGCCTTCTTTAACCAGCGCTGCAGTGAAGATGGTACATGGCTGCATCATATAAATGTGGGAATATGAAATGTTCTTTATGTAAATATAAGTGAAAATCAAGCAGTATAGACTCTGGTATAGAATAGTAATGGTAAAACATTCAATATGGGATCTTTCATCAGTTGCGGAACATCCCACGTGTTTTACTGCATGAACTGTATCAGCTGCAGGGTCCAATATGTAGGCTATACCCCACAATTTCGACAAATGTGAAAACGTATTGGCAAACATCTTTGGAACGTTTTAATTCCAACAGACACAATCAGGGGCATTTATCATGGCATTTATGTCACTATTGTGGCGTAGATAAGTCGCTAATTATGGCGCATACCATATGTGCACCATTA
This sequence comes from Bufo gargarizans, assembly GCF_014858855.1. Lineage (NCBI taxonomy): Eukaryota > Metazoa > Chordata > Amphibia > Anura > Bufonidae > Bufo > Bufo gargarizans. Next base: position 55,117,605 of record NC_058081.1, on the reverse strand, counting down.
TTTGCGACTGTTTAAAGGGGTTATCCAATGTCATAAACTGCCCCCCCCATATGCCAGGCCCTGCACAGGGAATATACTTACCCCGCTCCCTGCGCCGCTCCTGGTCCGTGCACCACCACTACTGCTTCTCCCTGTACATGGATGAAAACATTCAGTGTCGGGGGGGGGGGGCAGCCAATGGCAGACAGGGACAAGCGGAGTAAGTATATTCCGTGTGAGGGGCCCGGCACATTGGGGGCTGTTTATGACATTGGATAACCCCTTTAAGCTTCTATGCATCTGCCTCTTAATAAAATCAAAATAGTGCAAATTGGTGCATCTAGGTTTTCTACACCTTTTCCCAAGATCCTCAGAGGTGGGGCTTAGCAGAAAGCAGGCGGGCTGTATTTTAAAGGGGTGGGGCCTTTTTGGTGCACCGTTTGCACTAAAATAAGCCAACCAATAGTAGAGTCAGAGAAAAGTGTCTATCTGTGCAGCACATTTATCATCCAGCCTGAGCTCATATGATAAATCTGCTGCAGGTCGTTACAAGGGAACCTCCAGGCTGCTACCTCCTGGAGTAGTCTCTTTGTGGTTGACAGCTGACCCACAGGGATCAGATACATCGGTGCAGAGGGAACAGGTGAAACCAGAGTTGGGGCTGGCAGATTATGAGCAATCCAATAAATAGTCCAAGGTTTGGGCAGGCAGTGAAGGGTCAATATGAAGGTCAGGCACAGGTCAGGTCAGGCAGCAGAGGGTCAGAAACCAGGAATTTGGCAGAAGTCAGTACATGGGCAGACACGGATACAACTCACCATAATCGGGAGGCTTTGTGGATTGTAAATCTGGATAGCAGATATCCACAGGGATTACATTCATGTACGGATCTGATGTTTCTTCTGGTTTGAGCAGTATCCCGATCACCATTATTTGTGGCTATACATATAATAACTGGGTGTTTTTTCACTTGGTAATCATCATTGCATATATTCCTTGTGTATCGTAGTTGGGCAGGAGTTAAGGTGCAAGAGGCAGTGGGTGTGATCTGATTGTTTTACTTGGGAGGAGGGTGCAGTGATGTAATGGGTCTCCTATATATTAACTGTTAACCTGTCTGAAAGGCTCAAGGATGACTGGATTTATTCGAAACGCGTAAGCTTATTTTTTGCCACTATGCACACTTTTTATTTTTTTTATATACAATTTTAATAAAGGCGTGTTTTCTATCTAGCAGTGCTGAAGGATTTTTCTATATATGAACTTTTCAAGTGGTGGAGCCGACATTATGGTTTCAAACTTCGGAGAACAGTCCAGATGGCACCTGTGAAGTGAACGCTATTGGTGAGCCATATATGTGCCCTTTATGTTTAACTATTTGCTGTAGATTACCGGTTTATTTATACTGTACAGGGGAATGCCGTAAAAAACAGAACCCAAAAGACGCAGGTCGATGGAAAAATTGAAAAGATATAGCTCTCGAAAACCCAGAAATAAAAACTAACTCCTGGTCCTTAAGGCCAAACTAGGCTGCATCCTTAAAGGGATATTCCCATCTGGGGCATTTATGGTGTATGTCTAGGATATGCCATCAATATCAGATAGGTGTGGGTCCCACCTCTGGTACCCGCTGCTATCTTCAGACAGGGGTCACATGTGCGGCGTCCTCCCCTTTCACTGCTGTGGGACTCACTCGGCTATTTTCCTAGGTCCAATAGCAGGGAATGGAGAGTAAAGCGCCCCCAATCCTTCATTAACCAAGATAGGACCTCCAAAAATAGCGGAATCTTCTATTTTCAGAAGTCCCATACAGGTGTGTGGAGAGTGGACACACATAAGCAGTTTGCTCTGCCTTCACTGTTTTGGAGATAGGAGCGGGTCCACCCATAAAGGGGTTGTCTCCTTAAGGGGTACAGGACCACTGATATGGGGCCCATGGTGACGGGGTGGACCCGCCGCTAAACTGCATCCATTGCTATGCTACACACCCACCAAAAATGATCCAATTTGGTATATAGTAATAGCCACTAGAGGGAGCCTACTGCATACAGATCTGCACAGGTCCCAATCTGTCCATTATTACCTGTAGGAATCCATTCTCTGTAACCACCCCCTAGTGGTAGCTGTAGGTATCAACAGTTTTGATGTTTTTACTCTTTTACCCTCAGTATATCCAGTTTTAGTTACCATAACACATTTTTATCTTTGCATTTTTTGCCCTCTTGTTTGGGGTTAGGGCCCATTTCGAGTTTTGTAAAAAGTGTGCACCCCCTATGGGCTTAGAGTATACGAGACCCTTATACATTTCACCACGCGTCGTGGGAAAGCAGTGACATCATCAGAGACAAGAATATAGAGCAGAGATTATTTCATGTCATTTGCATAGTCCAAATGTTTTTAAAACAATTCAATGAAAAAAGGTCTGATCCGTGTACAGAGGCTGACAGATGCTCGCACGCCCGCAGCATGACCACAATATCGTAGATCAGCAGGGGATTGTAGGTGAGCAGTATCTAGGTCTATTCATTACAGTACTATCCCTCCAGCAGTACAGCAGGCGATGTGATATTTATAGCGGGATTACTACTAACCGTACTACTACTGTACATATTGTCCTGGAGAAAGTCTCACATGTCTGATTAGTTCCGCATGGCTGTGGTCAAACAATAGAATTCCAAAAATGTTTAGTATAAATCATTTTATGCTGTTATATCATGAGTATGATATGTGATTATGATTATGTCATTGTGTAATCCCAAATCCTATCTATCTATCTATCTATCTATCTATCTATTTCTTATATCGGTCTGTCTCTCTGTCTGTCAGTCTATGCTTCCCAACCGTCCTGGATCCAGGGGGACAGTCCATAATGTTGGCCTCTGTCCCAGTGTCCCAGGACAGGTGCCAAATGTCCTGACTTCAACTGTATGTGTGTCCTCAGGACGCATATACAGTCGAACACAATGGTGAAACAGGGAGCCATCAGCAGCTTGCTCCACCATTCACTGCTGCAGGTGGGTCGGCACAGGTAGGCGGGTACAGTGACATCATCACACCTGCTGCGACAGCGCAGACTGGAGACCAGAGCCGATCTGACCGCCACAGCCTGTGGTGGGAACATGGGATAGGTGAGTATACAAACTAACCCGTCACTGTGTGTGGGGAGACTTATGTAGGCATCATGCTGTATGAGGGTACTATCTATCTATCTATCTATCTATCTATCTATCTTCTATCTATCTATCCTCTATCTATCTATCTCATATCTATCTTTCTATCTCTTATCTATCTATCTATCTATCTCATATCTATCTATCCATCTATCTATCTATCTCATATCTATCTATTATCTATCTTCTATCTAGCCATCTATCTATCCTTTTCATATCTATCTATCTATCTATCTATCTATCTATGTTATATCTATCTATCTATCTATCTATCTATCTATTTATCTACCTATTATCTATCCTCTATCTATCTATCTATCTATCTATCTCATATCTATCTATCTATCCTTTTCATATCTCTCTATCCATCAATCTATCTCATATCTATCTATCTATACTAGTCATATATGCTGGGTGTAGTAGTCCTCATCACACCCAGCTTTCATTAGGTACATGATCTCTTAATGCTCATACATGAGCTTCTGCAATAAATATAATTGTCTCTAGTTCATGCAATGCTGGGAGCTGTAGTCCCCACCATGTCCTCAGCACATATTGTTATGCAATGTCCACATTGCAGCTGGTGTCAGTAATATTATATGGCTATCTCTTTATACATAGAGGAGGAGGGGGGTATTAGCAGAGAAAAGGAAGAGGGATGTGTAGGGACAGTCTGGAGAGGGGAGAGGCTGGCACATTCTCACAGGACGCACTAGGGTTAAGTAAGGTGAACGCTCAGCCTCAGCTGAACTCTGTAGGGCAGGGAGAGAAAGACGCACACTGTGTATATACAGTGATAGTGAGCGAGAGACAGAGCATGAGACACCCAGGGAGACTGCTGCAAGCACCCAGCTCCTGCCTGCTCCAGCCTGACAGCCAGGACCCTCTGCAGCTGCCCACACAGGTACCCAGGGGGAAAGCCCAGACCAGGAGCAGCCTGGCCTGCAGAGCTGACACTCTAAAAACTGGTTGCTCTAGTGTATAACTGATGGGAGTGAGAGAGTGAGGTGCTGCAGAGCTGACACTCTAATAACAGGGTGCTATAGTATATGACTAATCAGGGTGAGAGAGTGAGGTGCTGCAGAGCTTGCACTCTAATAACAGGGTGCTATAGTATATGACTAATGGGGGTGCAAGAGTGAGGTGCTGCAGAGCTGACACTCTAACAGCAGGGTGCTATAGTATATGACTAATGGGGTGCAAGAGTGAGGTGCTGCAGAGCTGACACTCTAACAGGGTGCTCTAGTGTATAACTAATGGGGGTGAGAGAGTGAAGTGCTGCAGAGCTGACACTCTAACAGCAGGGTGCTAGAGTATATGACTAATGGGGGTGCAAGAGTGAGGTGCTGCAGAGCTGACACTCTAATAACAGGGTGCTATAGTATATGACTAATGGGGGTGCAAGAGTGAGGTGCTGCAGAGCTGACACTAACAGCAGGGTACTATAGTATATGACTAATGGGGTGCAAGAGTGAGGTGCTGCAGAGATGACACTCTAACAGCAGGGTACTATAGTATATGACTAATGGGGTGCAAGAGTGAGGTGCTGCAGAGCTGACACTCTAACAGGGTGCTCTAGTATATGACTAATGGGGGTGAGAGAGTGAAGTGCTGCAGAGCTGACACTCTTATAAAAGGGTGCTATAGCATATGTCTAATGGAGGTGAAAGAGTGAGGTGCTGCAGAGCTGACACTCTAATAACAGGGTGCTCTAGTATATGGCTAATGGGGGTGCAAGAGTGAGGTGCTGCAGAGCTGACAATCTAAACAGCTGGGAACTATAACATATGTCTAATGGGGGTGCAAGAGTGACGTGCTGCAGAGCTGACACTCTAAACAGCTGGGAACTATAGTGTATGTCTAATGGGGGTGAGAGAGTGAGGTGCTGCAAAGCTGACACTCTAATAACAGGGTGCTCTAGTATATGACTAATGGGGGTGGAAGAGTGAGGTGCTGCAGAGCTGACACTCTAATCACAGGGTGCTCTAGTATATGACTAATGGGGGTGAGAGAGTGAGGTGCTGCAGAGCTGACACTAACAGCGGGGTACTGTAGTATATGACTAATAGGGGTGAGAGAGTGAGGTGCTGCAGAGCTGACACTGTAATATATGACTTCCATATAGACAGAGTAGGAACAGCAGGGAACTGTACTGTGTGATTTATATATACACTATTCAGTACAGCAGAGCTGACACTAGTATGTGCCGCTATAGACACTGGATCTGCAGACCTGACACTCTAATATGTGACTGCTATATTGGTGTGACTGCTCTTCTTCTGATTTCGGTGGTATATGCTGCCTGTATTTGCATGTATCCGTTGGATCTGAGGCACACCCAAGTTTGATTGTCTATTTCATAAGATGATTCTCGGCTTTCCAAGAAATGGTTACACAATTATTACTGAATATTAACATACGCGCTCCCGCCTCCCCTCCGACCGACCTGCTGTGAGCGCCAAACGTGCTCTATGGGTCTTGATGAACAAGTGTGTGGCTGGTGGTTCTCACTGTTGATTCTCTGTAACTTTGGAAATTCAGAGTAGAAGATGTCAGAGATCATCTGTGAGCTCTATGCATGTCATAAGAGAACTAAAACAGACAGAAAAACCATGTTAGAAAGATGTGGAGAATCTAGGGTGATGGAATGGGTTCTGGTTTTGCTTTCGGTTTTAAGATGTAATTTGGGTAAAGGTGGTTTGGGATATGAGATCTAGGTCAGGGGTTACAACTAGAGATCTAGGTCATGGTTTTAAGGTTAGGTCAAAGATCTAGTTAAAAATCAAAGTCTAGCTCTGGGGTTAGACTTAGTGATCGAGAATTGAGATACAGATCACGATCTAGAGCTAAGGCATAGTGTGGTACAGATCATTAGGGTTCGAGGGTTGCAAATCTAGGTCAGGTGTCAAACTTTGAGTTAGAGAACTATGTTTGGAGATCTAGGTCATGGTTTTAAGATCTGTGATGTAGCTGTAGATCTAGAGTTAGGTGTTCAAGGTCTAACTCTACAGTTAAGGTTAGAAAATCACAGTTTGGGGTAGAGATTGGTAGTTTAGATGCATGTCAAGTTGTCAACGTTTGAGTTAGAGATCTAGCTTCAGGGTTAGGATTGGAGATCTAGTTCATGGTTTTAGGACTGGCATTAGAGATCTAGATCTAGACTTAAGGTTCAAGGTCTAGCTATAGAGTATAGGTTATTGATCGAGGCTTGGGGTAGAGACTGATGGTGTAGATGTTAGATGTAAGGGTTAGTGGTATGGATAATTAAGGTTCATAGGTTACAGGTCTAGGTTTAGCGATCTAGGTTGAGGTTGGAGATTTAGGTCATGGCTTTAAGATTATTGTTGGAAATATAGCTCTAGGATTAGAGTTAGAGCTTTAAGTCATGGTTTTAAGGTTAAGGTTAAAGATCTAGAGTTGAGGCGCATTTACACTGTTCTGATGAGCAGACAATTATTGGGAAGAGACCTCTCGTTCCCGATAACTGACTGCTCATCAGTGGAGGAGAAGAGCATTTACCTGCAGCAATCTCCTCCGCTGCATGAGGACAAGAGCTGGCTACTCCTATTGCTCGTCCTCATACAAATTCATTGTTTCTGGCAGGTGTGGACTAACAACTCATGGGGCCCCTGGGCAATAGGAGATTATGGGGCCCCTGTGTCCCCGCCCACCTTCAAGCCACACCCACATATCACACCGCCCACATCACCTATATCAATATGTAAATCCCAGAGAACCCTTTTACCTTATGTTATCTGTAGTGTTACATAGGAATGAAAAAATACCCAGGAGCCAAATTAAATTTTTAGTTGCCAAATTTAAAATACATAAATTAGGCTACTTTCACACTTGCGTTTTTGCTGGATCCGGCAGGGTTCAGCAAAAACACTTCCGTTACTGATAATACAACCGTCTGCATCAATTATGAACGGATCCGGTTGTATTATCTGTAACATAGCCAAGACTGATCCGTCATGAACTCCATTGAAAGTCAATGGGGGACGGAACCGTTTTCTATTGTGTCAGATCCGTCTTGCTCCACATCCCAGGACGGAAAGCAAAATACAACATGTTGCGGTTTGCTCTCCGGTCTGGGAATGCAACTAAACGGAACGGAATGAATTTTGGAGGATTCCGTTCTGTTTTGTCCCCTTTGACAATAAACTCAATACCGAAAAACTTTAACGCTAGTGTGATAGTAGCCTTATAATAAAAAACACTTGGAGGAGAAGATGAGATGCAGGTCACAGTAGTGAGCCAGCTCTACATATAGGAGAATACAGCCCCACATACCTCTTACATCCAGTGACATTTCCTGTCATATAGATCTTCTCTTTCCTCTTCTCCTCCGTTTGGCCCAGACCGCCATGACAAATTCTTTCAGCCGCATCTCGTCTCTACATAGTTTGTTACACAGACATGTTAGATTTCTCATAATTGGGGTGATTTATCAAACTGGTGTATAGTATAATTGGCTTAGTTGCCCATAGCAACCAATCAGATTCCACCTTTCATTCTCAAAAGAAGCAGTCTAAAATTTAAAGTGGAATCTGGTTGCAACTAAGCCAGTTCTACTTTACACCAGTTTGATAAATTACCCCCAAATGCCCCTGTGTCTACAGCAATTATAATGTCCCCTAGAGTACCCCCAGTAATAATAACATCCTATATTGTGCTCCAGGTAATAATACCTGCATAGTGTCCCTTAAAAAATGTCCCCTAATATGTCCTTGTAATAGAAATGCCCCTATAGTTCCTACCCAATAGCGACATCCCCCACACTGTCCCCACAGTAGTAATTGTCTTCACAATGCCGTAATTATCCCCCACACTCCCCCCACAGTAGTAATTATCCCCCACACTCCCCCCACAGTAGTAATTGTCCCCCACACTGCCCCCACAGTACCAATTGTCCCCCACACTGCCACCACAGTACCAATTGTCCCCCACAGTATCAATTTCCCCCACACTGCCTCCACAGTATTGATTTCCCCCACACTGCCCCCACAGTATTGATTTCCCCCAGACTGTCCTCAAAGTAGTAATTTTTCCCCCACACTGCCCCCACAGTACCAATTGTCTCCCACACTGCCCCCATAGTACCAAATGTCCCCCACACTGCCCCCACAGTACTAATTGTCTCCCACACTGCCCCCATAGTACCAAATGTCCCCCACACTGCCCCCACATTACCAATTGTCCCCCACACTGTCCCCACAGTATTAATTTCCCCCACACTGCCCCCACAGTAGTAATTTTTCCCTCACACTGCCCCACAGTATTAATTGTCCCCCACACTGCCCCCACAGTATTAATTTCCCCCACACTTCCCCCACAGTAGTAATTTTTTCCTCACACTGCCCCACAGTATTAATTGTCCCCCACACTGCCCCCACAGTATTTATTTCCCCCCCACTCTGCCCCCATGTAGTAGTTTGCTCCCCATGTAGTAATTTGCCCCCCATTGTCCCTTCAGCAATATGTATCCTCGCCTCCTGTGCCCCCCCAGTAATGTCCCCCAAAGTTGGCTTGGCACACAAAAAATAAAAGCCAATACTTACCTGTGCCCTAGACTCCTGGCGCTCACTCGTAGATAGGCAGGCGCGCGACACACGTCACGGTGCTGTGTCCCGTCACAGGCGCGTGATGACGCCTGCGTTGGGAATACTACAGGTAGTATCGCAATTTGCGATGCTGCGCCAGTGAATAACTTTGCAGTCCGTGCACATTATGTAATGTGCACAGCTGCGGCGGGCCCCCATCCCAGCCGGGCTCTCGGACCACGTCCAAAGTGCCTGACCGGTCAGTCCACCCCTGGTTCCTGGGTAGCAGATCCATGTTCACACAGCACAATCTTCTGGTCAGAAACAAAGATTGAGGTGTGTGCACCAAAGATTATTTCACCTGATGAACCCGTATTTTGCTCTTTTATCAGGCGATTTGCGGCACCTTTACACAGGCAGATTAATCTGGAACAAGCATTTGCATGAATGTTTGTTCCCAATAATCGGTTCAAATATAGGCCTGTGTAAACTCACTTTTAGTATTCATGGTCTCACTCTTTGGGGTTGAAACTGACAGTCTAGATAATGGTAAAGATAATTAGAGTTTGAGATGCCAGTCAAGGTTTTAAGGTCAATGTTAGAGATCTAGCTCTAGGGTTAGAGATGCAGATCTAGGTCATGGTTTTGTTAAAGGTCTACTTTGAGTAGGTTAGTGGTTGCTAAATAAAAGAGCATTATGCCAATAGATTACCTTTAAAGTGACCTGGAGTGGGCCCAAGTGATGTTCAGAACAAGCAAAATTGACTTTACAGCTGTGACACCACCAATTTACTTAGTCCCAAGGTTTTTTGACCCATCAGATTACTAAAGCATATAGGGTTGTCCACTTTATTAACATGTGAAGGTGGTGGTGTGGCTTTCTCTTTAGAAGATTTATTTTCATCAGTTGAGGAGGTATCTGAATATGTACGTGGCTTCATAATCCTTTGAAAAAAACATAGTGTAATGTTTTCCTTTTCCTTCAGGGGCACTGCAGCAAAATAGAATGAATGTAAAGTGTCATCAAACATCAGGTCCATCTAGTAATCTGTTCTGGTTAGCTTGTAAAATATTTTACATACATAACTGCCAGGAACTGACACATTATGATATAAAACTTTGTACTTTCCTTCTTCTGTGTCCTGACTTAGTCCCTCTCTTGATTTCACAGGATTTTGCTCTTTGACCTCCAACTGTACACAATCCTGGCTCAACTCAGTGACCTCTCCCCTCCAGCCCTCTCCCCTCACCCCAATATGAATGGTCAAGTGCCTTGTCCTACATCCGAGGAGCTGTCCTCTCACCAGGCTCCACCTACTCTCGAACCCTATGCTCCTCCTCCTCCAGCTACTACACAGGACACTCTCGAAGATACCTCATCTGCAGGATCCCTCCTGTCCACCTCTGGCCTCCTTCTTGCTCGTTCTCTCCTTAGTCGCCGGAGTAGTACTTCACCAAACAATTCACCATCATCCTGTAGCCTTCGCCGTCGTCGAGAATTCACTCCAGAAGAGAGAAAAGATGACACTTACTGGGACAAGCGGAAAAAAAACAACGAGGCGGCTAAACGCTCAAGAGAGAAACGTCGTGCTGGTGACCTTGCCCTAGAAGGACGCGTCATTGCTCTTTTGGAGGAGAATGCAAGGCTGCGAGCTGAGCTGCTTGCACTTCGATTCCGCTTCGGCCTGGTACGGGATCCATGTGAAGAAGCTCGTGGGTCGTATGCACAGCCATGCGGTCTTCATGATCCTACTCCACCAAATCCTCCTCCACCAATGCCTCATTCAGAAGACTCTGGATTCTCCACACCCAGTGTAGGCAGTCCGGTTTTCTTTGAAGACAGAGTTCCTGAACAGGAACCTCAAAATTTACCTCCACCATCCATAAATTATTACGGATCAGTTCCAGTAGAGACTGTAGAAATCCCTCGTGGTAGACTTGACATTCATCCTGACACATATAAAAGCCTTCCACACAAGTTGAGGTTTAAAGCCTGTGCTCCAGGTGAGGATGGACCTCATGTCGCAGCACCCGTCTCTAGAGAAATGAACAGTTTTCCTACTGAAGTGGCCCAAGGTTTCCCCCAGCAGCCAATGGCCTTTCCACGAGGACGGTGGGGAAACCAAGCTCAGGATGGATCTCCCAGTCAGGCTGCAGAAAACTCTGAACTTAGGTCTCAACTTGCCTCACTGTCCGCGGAGGTGGCCCAGCTGAAGAGAATTTTTTCAGAGCAGATGACGGGTCGAAGTGGACCTGATTAGTACTCCACTTTTGTCATGAACCACAAATCGTTGCAAATTGCTAACAAGAAATACATGAGAGACTTATTACAAAAGCCACACAACTGGTTTCCTCTATTTACCTAAAACACGTCAGCTGCTCCACATAAGAAGGCATGATTTCATAAGTCTGGTGCTAAAAAGACATTACTTCCCTTGCAAAAGGATACTGAAGCAGTCCAGTTGCTGAGATATACAATGGACTGATGTGACCTCTTTTCCTCCGCTGGAGGGAGTGCGTAATATAATACTGTCTGGAACAAGTTTAAAAAAAAAAAAAAAAAGTGTTTGTGTTTTACGTGTCACGCTGCCAAAATTTTTGAAAACACGTCCTGATGCAATTTCTTCACATTTTTATTTCTCTACACTTGCGCAGGGACATAGTGACCTCTTTATATTTTCACTCCTTCGTTATTACATCATCACCGGCACTATGGCACAGGACTGCCACAGCTTCTCCTCAATCGGCAGATGTTAGGACACAGATGTAGAAGAAAATACAGCATGTTCTCGTGAAACAGTCACAGTGTGTTTGTGATCTATGAGTTATTCCCATTATACCAGTCCTTTAAGTGTCCTTTTTCATGTCCGTATTTCAACGGTTCCTACTATATTGTGTGTTGCCACAACTTTTTTGTATTTGACTCTTTTTGTTGGGGATTCATCAACTCTAAGTCAGGTGTGGGAAAATAAACATGGACTTTTGAGGGGGCATATATGTAAATTAAGTAGAGTTATCGCCTGAGGGTCAAATACCAGTATTCTGAAAGGTTGTAAAAAGTTGATGATATGTTTTACATTACAGAGGTGCGGGACGTTCAGTAGACGTTTGGCCAGTCCAGGAATCTTCTGTTTGGTCATTCTATATACCTCATAGCTAGTTTTTACCTTCCTCCCACTTACCTCCTTGTTGATATTCCCAGATACAATTTTGGGGGGATTTTCCAGGTCCTTGTGTCTCTAGGCCTTCTCCACTTTCTGTCTTGTTGAATGCTCCATTTCTCATTTCTTATCCTATTCTCATCATTTGTCTTGCAAGGAAGGGTGGAATATGGGGTAAACAGTTTTTTCGGTGAAATAAATTGCCAATACTACACCCCTTTGCCACCCAAGTAGGTTGTTTTTGGAACATACAAGAACTAACTTTGTAGATTCCTTTCTTGTAGTAAATTTTTCATTAGTGGTGTAACCATAACATTAACTACCGCTGTCTGTAGCTTATGTCTCTCATGCACATTCACAACCTCTGTCTCTCTCTATATTGTCATGGTTGTAATCTCTCTTAACTCTTCTGGATTTCATGTCTGAACTTTTCCAAGCTCCTTCTGCCATGTTTTCCTCTTGCCACCATCTCTTCTCACCATTTTCCCTTCTTACATCTGGCTCACATTCCATAAAATGTGGACTCTACATGAGTTTCCTAAAGTAGTTAGGCAGAGGAGACTATTAAGACCTATCGTGGAAGCCAGTCTTCATTATTAAGACTTGTAGGCTGTGCAAAGGCAACATGTCTTAACAGGTGCCATCATATGTAGCCATAATCTCAGCCAGCAGTCGAAAGGGGTTCTCCCTAAACCAGTAAATAGGGTATTCTACCCTGTGAGGCCTTGATTCATAGAACACGGGTTTCCATCATATGAAGTATCTTCTGCAGGTAGCAAAATTGTGTTTTCATAACGTTCCTTATCTTCAAATAAACTTAATATTTCCATCATCTTCTTCCTCAACTACCAAATGTTTCATGGTGAAGTGTTCCTCAGCTCGCCTATGTTCTCCAGCTTCCCTTGGGCTCTCTTGGTTCTTGTCAAATAGTGAAAGTCCTATAAAATGTCCATAAATTGCACCTCCACTTCCCTCTACCCCTTCTATCTACCCCTTGTCCCAACCCTTTATTTTTCTTTCTCTGGAGATGCCATGTTTTGGTTGCCAATCCTGTGTAGGGTAATAGGGCTGCACAGTATTCCTCATATACCTCCCCCCACATCCCTTCATCTCACCTGCTTAGTATGTGAATATACACTACACATGTGTTAATTACTGATCTTTGTAAATAAATAAATGAATTGTTTTACAGTATGGACATATTGTTTCTTTGAGTCAACCTGGTTCTCAAAAATGTGGGGTTGCACAGTAGGGTTGGAACCAATGGTGGCCGATCCAGTATTAGGGATAATAAGCCTAGTTAACTAGAACTAGACCAATGGTCTACAAATAGAAGAACCAGGAAACTGTGACTTCTAGCATGCCCCGACAGCCACTGGTTGTCAGTATATCATAGGGGTTATACAGTAGTTCCCCAAACAGTTGGGGATACGGGGTGTTGACCACAGTGCTAGACCATTAGATTATGAGGGATCAGTGCCTATTGAATTTTTACATATTTTAAACAATAGGTGTTGGTGCCCAATCAGTTTCCAGGCGAGTAACACCACCATTTCATCTCTGGACTACATGTCCAACATTGATTTGCATGTCCCATTCATCTATACAGTCATCCTATCAATAGAGGGAATCTTAAAGGGGAGCTCCAGCCTACATTTTCTTCTATGTTATCAAGTTTAAAATAAAAAAAAAAGAACATAGAGGTGGGGCCTGTGAGCTGGGATACCTCCTAATGCCAGAACATAGGAGTTGTGGTGCTTGTGAAGAACCTGAACTCATATGACAACGTTTGGTGCTTCCATAATCAGTAGTGGAAACCTTGGCCTGGTGCCACCATTAGATTTACCAATTCTAAGAAAGGCAGCAATCTCTGTGTACACCGTTATATAATAATTTGGATTGATTTCCTAATCATATCACACCCTTATGTAATTCCAGAGAGAACCCAGAGTTACATCACTGCTTACATAACACGCTGTTTTAACCCGATTATCACTCTCAAAATAGAATAATGAGAAAGTGACCTTATGCAAGCTGACTGGACGGATCAGATTATTGCACATCTTAGTGCTGGGCTAGGCTCACTTCATTGAAAGGGTTGCTCATTTTGCCTTTTTTATTAGAAGTAGCCCCCAAACGATCACAGTAAGTAGGTGTTCAATTCCTCTTCAGCGCCACCACAGGGCAAATTAAGTATTACAAGATGCCCAACAAGCGTGATGGCTACAAGGGTCTTACCAGAGGCAACAAGCTTAGTAGTTACAAATCTCTTTAAAGGAAACAGGCTTGATGTTCGCTACTTGGTAACAACAGGCTCACTAGCTCTAGCTCTAGCTTTGCACCCAATTAAATGGGCATTGACAACTCTGCACTTGAGTCTCTCTGAGGAAGAAGGCTATATTACTCGTTACTGGTCGTTGCTTCTCTCCATGTGGTGACACTTAGGTGTGCTACAGGCCAAAGATCCACATACATGCTCATAGTCCTCAAGCTTGGTGCATTCTCTTGCATTTCCCTCTTCAGAAAGCTGGCGATATGGCTTATCATAAGTCTTACGAAAGTTTGCTAGTGCGAGGGCTAGAAAGCACTATGGATGGCTACCCCTGCTCAATGCTGCCCTCTGCTGCAGGTGTCACTGACCCAAATTCTACAGAGGTTCCTATAGAGGTGTATCAATTGATAAGCATCAGACACTCCCACTTGCTACCTAACTAGCACGCGGGGAGGCTGGTCCACTCTTTAGCATCAACTGTGCCATTCTCACATTGAGGCACTTTCTCATTATGAGGTACTGAGTGCAGATTGTTGGGGAACACTTGATTTTTATTTTTATTTTAGTGCAAGGTTGCAACATAACGGAACGTGAAAGAAGGGAAAGGATCTGAAGACTTTTTTAATGCACTGTACATCTTACTTCTGGTATAGATCCTCAGGTCATTTAGCCCACAGTGGTACACACCTTACTTAGTATCACGCTGGCGTCTCACATGGCACATCACATGTCGTATCAGTTCTTTACATTCACATGTCACATAGAAAGCACATAACTGCCGTTTTCCACAGTAAACAGTCATACAACAGTCAGACATGGATGGTATTAATTACAAAAGGATATATTTCTTGCTAGAGGTAAAGTAAAAAATATTTTTTTTACTTGTGATTTGTCACTTTTTTTATAAGTTTAATTCTTTTTCATTATTTATTTTTAGATTTCTTATACCCAGCCATTAAGTGAGCCTGTTAGGCCCTGCCTTAGGCAGTGTGTCCTGTGCTCCCATCCATGGTAGATGGGGGGGCTTTGTTAGGTCCCAAGCTGCCATGGCAACCCATCAACACCTCACGATTGTATCACTGGGACGCCGATGGGCTTACAGAAGAGACAGTAGTATCTAAGGGGCTAAACAGCCAAGACCAAAGATTCCTTCTATCTCAGCCAATAAAGCAGGAGCTTAGCTGTCATTAGACAGTTGAGTATGTAAATGTTACAACTCCTAGTCTCTCACAGACTTGCATTAGAACTTCAATGATACTCAATGGTAATGATGCAGCAGTTTTCCAGACAAAAACAGGTTTTTAGATGTAATAACATATAAGCACCTGGCATTCAAAAGGTCAGTCTGTCTGTTTTTGGTGGTAAACAAGTCTGGCTTTTTCCCTCCAAATTATGCTTTTCTTTAACCCCTATGGTAGCTGTGGAAAATTACCACCATCTCATTATTAGCTAGAAAGTCCCGAAAGTGTTAATTAACCCTTTCCACAGTGCTGTGCAAATGAACAGGATATATATCACAACATACATATAAAATGCAGTTACACAGTATTAAAAAGTATACATCAGTGCAAGTTAACCCTCATAAGTGAACTAAAAGAAGGAGTTGATGACTTTGCATAGGGGAAACAGGAAAATGTTCACAAATGTCCAGACTTCAAAGTACCACTGCACCAGGGCTGTACAACTGTGCAGGGTGACGGTGTTGCAGGAGGAGGTGCAGCATGAGTATAGCCACCATGGCAGAGAAAGTGAGACAAGGAGCCTAAGTGGAGTGGTACAGTGAGATCCAGAGGTGCCGCTCTGAGACTGTTAGTGGGCCAGAGGGAGAGAACAGGCGTTATAGGCCTTTAGGGCCCCCCTGTTGCATAAGATAACACCAGTATTATAGATGATAGGCGAAGGGCCTTTTACAGATTTTTCACTGGGACACAGAAGTCAGTGGTGTAGCATGGGGGAGGGGCCAGAAGAGCAATTGCCCCAAGTGCCGAACTTCCAGGATCCACCCCGGCCCAAACTGGGAATCCGCCCTACCATGTAGATTCCTGGGGAGCCTGACATGACAGAACAATAACTGAACTGATAATGCGAACCATGCATCATTAGTGCAGTTCGAAGGCTTAGAAGGCAAAGGACCTATGATGATATCATCACAGGTTCTGAACCCTCTAAGAGTTAAAGGGAGTCTGTCACCAGCATTTCACTTTTTTAACCCTTCCCACTGCTCTCTAGCATGCTTACAGTTAATCAAAACGTTACCTCTGGTATCTTTCCTGCTGTTATAAATCCATCAAAAACGATCTTTATAAGATATGCAAATGAGGGCTCGCAAGTGCCCAGGGGCGGCGTTACTCTCTTAGGTGCCCTGCTTGCCCAGCCTTTTCATTGCGTCCCCCCGCCCCTTCCTACCCTCCGCCCGCCCATCCTTTCCCTCTGACCGCCTTTCCCTCTGACCGCATAGCTTGTTATTCCGCCGATATCCTGCGCCTGCGCACTCCGTCCGTCGGCCGGCGCATGCGCACTGCGATGCCCATTCCTTGTACGGCATCACAGTAACTATTGCGCATGCGCCAGCTAACGACGCGAAAACTCAACAAAAGAGGCGGTCCATCGGCGCATGCGCATTGATTACTGTGATGCCGTACAAGGAATGGGCATCGCAGTGCGCATGCGCTGGCCAAAGAAATGAGTGCGCAGGCGCGGGATATCGGCGGAATAACAAGCCGATGGATTTATAACAGCAGGAAAGATACAAGAGGTAACGTTTTGATTAACTGTAAGCATGCTAGAGAGCAGTGGGAAGGGTTAAAAAAGTGAAATGCTGGTGACAGACTCCCTTTAAGGAACTGAACTGACAATGGTGTAAGTTTGGAGGTTAGGAGGGTGCAGGAGCAGGACCAGTGCTAACATCATCAAAGGACCTTCACCCCCAATAGCATATTTACTGCTGCCAGTGGGGGAGGGGTTTTCAGAGGACAATACTGCTGCCAGGGGAACAGGCGGTCAGGGGACAATACTGCTGCCAGTGTGGAAGAGGCTGTAGGGGAAAATACTGCAGGCAGCGGGAGAGGCATTGTCAGAGGACAATTCTGCTGCCACGGGGAAAGGTGGTCAGAGGACAATACTGCTGCCAATGTGGGAGAGGATGTAGGGGAAAATACTGCAGCCAGTGGAAGAGGCATTGTCAGAGGTGGTCAGGGGACAATACTGCTGCCAGTGATTGGGGGGTTGTCAGGCAGGGGTGTTGCTAGAATCTCAAAGGATCCAGGGCCCAAGACCCAATGAATATGGTCCAATTCTCTAAGGCTACTTTCATACTTGTTTTCTCCTGCAGGCTGTTACAGCAGAGTAACAGCCTGCCAGATACATGCTACCGCTAGTGCACTGTGCCACTAGAAGCTTGCTCCGGCCCTATTCACTATAATGGGGCGGGCCGGAGATGCCGAGAGGCGGCTGGAATAAAACTTCAGCATGCTGTATTTTTTTTCAGTCCACCTCTTGGCATGTTTGCCGTACTCCCTGAGAAGTCGACCCTCCCCCCGCACATCGCATTTTGCTGTACTTGCTATACAGAAGCACATACAGTACCTGTCACATCCAGGGCCTCCCAGGTGATGTCTTCTCTGATGTAGATCTTCTCTGTCATCATCTTCTCCACTCGGTCCAGACAACTTCTCTCAGCCGCCTCGTCTCTACAGAGTGTGACACACAGACATCTTAGCTTCCTCACTTTTCTATCATCCCCCAACCTGGAGTCCCCACAGTGTTCTCCTGCTGCTTACTGTGCTCCCCAATACCCCCAAATACTATCCTGAAGAAAAATGTGTGCTGTACAGATAAGCCCCCCCCCCCATAGTTATACTGCTCCTCGTAGTCCCACCAATAGTAATTTCCTTCTAGAATGCCCTCCTTAGTACTTAATACTGCCTCCTACAGTGCCCCCAACTGTGATAATGCTCCCCAAGAGTGCCCCCCTTAGTCGAAGATTAGAAGAGCCCTCCATTATTAATAATGCCCTCACAGACCCCTCAGTACTAATAAGGCCCCCCATAGTGCTCTTTGTAGAAATAAGGTGGATCTATAAGACCCTCCTTTAGAGCCCCCAGTAGTACTAAGAACGCCTAATGTCCCCTGGATTTAAAATGCCCCCAGTATTTTTACTGCCCCCTCCTGTTATAATGCTCTCCTCTGAAGTGCCCCCTGTAGTTATATTCCTCCTCTTAGTGTCCTCACAAATTATAATTCCTCAACCCCTCCACCATACAGTGCCATGTAAATAACACTATTTCCCTCCCTCCGCCATAGAGTCCCATGTAAATAACATCACACCATCTCTCCAGCCCCCTCCAATATACAGTCCCATGTAAATACCATCCCTCTCCGTCTACAGCCCCCTCCAAAATATGGTCCCATGTAAATAACACCATCCCCTCCCCAGTCTCCTCCAACATACAGTCCCATGTAAATAACATCACTCCCTCCCACAGCCGCCAACAACATACAGTCCCATGTAAATAACATCACTCCCTCCCCCAACCGCCATCAATATACAGTCCCATGTAAATAACATCACTCCCTCCCCCAGCCACCATCAATATACAGTCCCATGTAAATAACATCACCCCCCTCCCCCAGTCACCATCAATATACAGTCCCATGTAAATAACATCACTCTCTCCCACAGCCACCATCAATATACAGTCCCATGTAAATAACATCACCCCCTCACACAGCCGCCTTCAACATACAGTCCCATGTAAATAGCATCACTCCCTCCCACAACCACCTCCAATATACAGCCCCATGTAAATAATATCACCCCCTCCCACAGCCGCATTCAACATACAGTTCTATGTAAATAACATTACTCCCTCCCCCAATCACCATCAATATACAGTCCCATGTAAATAACATTACTCCCTCCCCCAGTCACCATCAATATACAGTCCCATGTAAATAACATCACTCCCTCCCACAGCCGCCTTCAACATACAGCCTCATGTAAATAATATCGCCCCCTCCCCAGCCTCCTCCAACATACAGTCCCATGTAAATAACATCACTCCCTCCCCCAGCCACCATCAACATACAGTCCCATGTAAATAACATCACTCCTGAACATTTAGCCCCATGATAACATCCCTCCCTTCAGCCCTAATATACAGTCCCAGTAAAATAACAACTCCCAGCACAACACCCCCTCACACAGCCGCCTTCAACATACAGTCCCATGTAAATAGCATCACTCCCTCCCACAACCACCTCCAATATACAGCCCCATGTAAATAATATCACCCCCTCCCACAGCCGCATTCAACATACAGTTCTATGTAAATAACATTACTCCCTCCCCCAATCACCATCAATATACAGTCGCATGTAAATAACATCATTCCCTCCCGAGCCACCTCGAATATACAGTCCCATGTAAATAAAATCACCCCCTCCCACAGCCACAATCAACATACAGCTCCATGTAAATAACATCATTCCTGAACATTTAGTCCCATGATAACATCCCTCCCTTCAGCCCTAACATACAGTCCCAGTAAAATAACCACAACTCCCAGCATTGTTCTGTCTCTCCCTAAACTTACCTCTCCTCATCTACAGAGATCACCACAGCTTCTTCTCCTCTTCACTGCCATCCTTTCCTGCACTGGTCACATGATGGTGACATCATCGCAGGTCCTTCTCAACCCCTGCCTTCTGCACTGATCACATGACCTGTGATGTCATCACAGGTCCTTCAGATCTTGCAGTGCATTAGATTCAATTGTATTGCCGTCCTGAGGAGGGCAATACAGTTGTATCTGTCTGGCAGGCAGGACATTCGGGGTCTGGGACAAAACATCAGGGGCCCAGGCCCTGAATGTTTTACCCTAGAAACTCCCCTGTTGTCAGGAGACAATAATGCTGAATATTTTGTACTTCATGAGGGTGTTTATTTGGAGCTGTTGGGGAGATATTTAATGCTGCACTGTGGGGTATTTGGTACTGATGGGGTACTGCCTTTTCCTTTTCTCGGTGCTTAGCTCTCAATGAGCACTGTGCAGTGAATGGACAAAGTGGTTACTCCACTTTTCCTTCAGTGGACCCAGCGATCACGTGTCACAGGAGAGTGCAACACTTAGTTTGCCCTGGGCGCTGGCAACCTTCTCTACGCCACTGCCAGAAGCTTCAAGTTATACCTGTTGCTGATGGAAATTTTATCTCACTGATGTTGTAACAGCACAGACCTGCCAGTGTATTATCCGGAGGCTAGGGGGAACAGCGGTAGATAGGGGAACCATGCAATCAACATGAGGGTTCACCTACATCTACTTTAGGAATTGATTTCAGTCAGTTCCCATTCTGGCCACTAGAGGGAACCGAATCTACACTCTAAGAATTTCAAGGACCACAGGAATTTTAGTTACGTTCCTCAGATATTTCTGAATCACGTAGTGGAAAATGAATGGTATCAGAGCAAAGAATGCAGGATGATGGTCACAGTACTGATACAGCAGGGATATTCTCCGGCATATCCTCACAACCACACGTCACCATCCACAAGTTCAGAGCGCTTCTCTTCTGAAATACTCTGTGCTGCTGCAACCACAACTACCTGACCTTACTGGTTGCAGTTTACAGCTGCGTAGAATAAATACAGAATAATTTCAACTTAAAAATAACAATTTAGGTGATAGCCGAGGGCTTCGGTCTAGACAGCCAGAAAGAAAAAAACGCAGTCCCTTGAATGTAATTTATTTCTGATGTCAGCGTCCACTTCTAGATGATCACCCCCAGCAAATGTCCAATAATCTAGACTCCTGAGGACTGAATTATAGAAAGTTCTGACATATTACACATGAGATATGAGAATGTCTGCGTTGTGGGCAGCTGCGGATGTGGAAACCTCCTTCTGAAATGGCCAATAGTCTCTGCAAAATTCTAATAAATGCTAATAGATATGAGATACATGGATAGATAGATATGGAATAGATAAAATATAGATACATGATAAATGTAGATGCGGCAGCCCCACGAGGGGTTACATGACGCGCTTCAGTCTTTAAACACAGGAAGGATTGTAGAAGTACAGGTGAGATGTGGGATAACAATGTACCAATATCCTAATCTAAATGGGATCCGCCCCATTGAGGTGAACCAAAGGCAGACGCATCCTAACTAGGGATGAGCGAATCGACTTCGGATGTACCAAATTCCCAGCCCCAAATGGTTGATAACAGAGATAAATAGATAACATTCAAATGCACAGCAAGAGATCAGAATTTCCAATCTTTCTCTAAATGCTTCCGGACTTCTCCTCTGATTCTCTGTTCTTTTATCCGGGACTTGACTTTATGGGGGTGTTCACTCTGATGGTGGCTGGCTTGCTTCTGTGTCCCTGCCTCGTCTCTGTGGACTCCCTGCCTCGTCTCTGTGTCCTGGCTGGTTACTCTGCCTCAGCTCCCGCGCCTCTGTATTTTCCCAGCGCTTACTCACCAGACACACGGGTAGATAGAGAGACGCAAGGTTGCCGACGAGCAGTGCTGACAGTGGCCCCATAGTAGTGCAGCGTGCCAGGCCACAGGGGCAATACATGAGCTACGGTGGGCCGTTGGGGGTAGTTGTTGTTCATTTACTCACGGTTAGCAGAGCCTCCGTGGGCCGGCAGTACAGTGGAGGGAAGAACAGCACTAAATCCCCAGGGAACACCAGCCAGATGGAAGTTGAGGTGCCCTTGATGGTATAGGTGTTTAAGGTGCTTTGGTGGCTGGGCCCCTGTGTTCGTGACGCCAGTACCGTAAGGTGCAAATGTTGAGAGTAGTAGAAAGGATGAGGAGTCAGTTATAGTAAAACAGTTAAACATTTAATGAATCAATTGTCTCAGTTACAGTTCATCAATACAGCAAAAGCGATAATCCAGATGTTGATTTAACTGGTGGTCCTTATAACAGGTCTGGCAATTGTCAGTTAAGGAGTGCTCTGATGCTGTTACTTTTCAGGCAAAGAATGGGTACATTTTCACTAAGTCCACTTTCTAGCACTCAGGTACTGAATATAATGATTTCCTATTTGTCTTGAGCAATCCAATACGGGTGTTTTCCCTTGTGAAAGGCAAACTCTCTGCTACATTATTTGATGCAGGATGCTCTCCTGAAATATTCGGGTCCACTATGTCCCAGAAGGCGTTCAGTGGAAAAAGAATAGTTCTGCGCACTAATTATCCAGTTGTGTCAAGGTACCTTTAAGTTCCTCCTGGTCACTGGTGCTGGTGAAGTCCCTTGGCTAGACTCAGCTCTACTCTTCACTAGACTTGCTTCATATTCATACTTAGACTTACTGTCTTGTGCTGGGCTGCAGTAAATTCTTGGTTGGTCCTCTCCGGGCTTGATCAGGGCCCAGAGGAAAGAAAGACAGCTACATTCTGGACTAAGCCTGCTTTCCTCCTCCATTCACTTCCTTCTCCTCTCTCTCTCCACTTCCTTCTACTCTTCTCTTACTCTACTCTGTCAGCAAACCCCAAGCTATATATAGTATGTGGCGCCAGCACCACCTAGGGGTGAATAAATGTAATGACAATGTCAGCCTGATGTTAGGAAATACAATACATTAGATTCAGATAATTATACAGAAATTTAAAGCTGAACCACTTGTACACACATAAGTGGGACGCTGCAGTAGGTGTATGCTCTGCGGTTTTGCTACATTTTGGACAATATTATACCCTGTGTATATATATATCATCTAGTAATTAGCTCTATACATTAAGAGTTCATCTTAATTCACGTTGTAATAAATTCTGTAGTTTCCTCAGGGAGAAAAACAACTGGATCGCACATCCAGAATGATATGCTTAGATCTTATTAAACTCGCTTCTCGGCGCAATATTAAAGTGTACAGCCCCCCATACTGCATGCTGTACAAGAGGCATTAGTGTACGTTTTGATCAAAAGGCATAAGCCCACTCACCGCGCCAAGGTTGTCTCTTTGAGTGGGACCTACTCTGATAAAAAGGTGCAGCACAATGCGGTGACAAAGAGGCACTGCCCTAGTAGGCGGCGGGACCCAGGAGTCGAGATTATATAGATCTAAGCATAGCATTGTGGATGTGCGATCCAGTTCTGTTTTTCTCCCCTTGATATACTAAAGTAGTTAATGTTTCCCACTCCACTCAGGGTGCTCAGGGACACCTTAGGAACGGTGACTGGTAAATGACTCCATGTGACCCCATTACCCTGAGCACTGGAGAGAGATGTGTGCTCCTGATACTAGGAGCTTACTAAATACCACTGCAGCAAACCCTCAGCTGTGTGATCTGCTGAGGAACTGATTAGCCTTACAGCCGGGGGCGCTGTTATATTATCTGTACCTCTACTAGATACAGCCGGGGGGGCTGTTATATTATCTGTACCTCTACTAGATACAGGCGGGGGGGCTGTTATATTATCTGTACCTCTACTAGATACAGCTGGGGGCGCTGTTATATTATCTGTACCTCTACTAGATACAGCTGGGGGTGCTGTTATATTATCTGTACCTCTACTAGATACAGCCGGGGGCGCTGTTATATTATCGGTACCTCTACTAGATACAGCCGGGGGCGCTGTTATATTATCTGTACCTCTACTAGATACAGCCGGGGGCGCTGTTATATTATCTGTACCTCTACTAGATACAGCCAGGGGCGCTGTTATATTATCTGTACCTCTACTAGATACAGCCGGGGGCGCTGTTATATTATCTGTACCTCTACTAGATACAGCCGGGGGCGCTGTTATATTATCTGTACCTCTACTAGATACAGCCGGGGGCGCTGTTATATTATCTGTACCTCTACTAGATACAGCCGGGGGCGCTGTTATATTATCTGTACTTCTACTAGATACAGCCGGGGGCGCTGTTATATTATCTGTACTTCTACTAGATACAGCCGGGGGGGGGGGCTGTTATATTATCTGTACCTCTACTAGATACAGCCGGGGGCGCTGTTATATTATCTGTACCTCTACTAGATACAGCCGGGGGGGGGCTGTTATATTATCTGTACCTCTACTAGATACAGCCGGGGGCGCTGTTATATTATCTGTACCTCTTCTAGATACAGCCGGGGGCACTGTTATATTATCTGTACCTCTTCTAGATACAGCCGGGGGCGCTGTTATATTATCTGTACCTCTACTAGATACAGCCGGGGGCACTGTTATATTATCTGTACTTCTACTAGATACAGCCGGGGGGGGGGGGGGGGGGGGCTGTTATATTATCAGTACCTCTACTAGATACAGCCGGGGGCGCTGTTATATTATCTGTACCTCTTCTAGATACAGCCGGGGGCACTGTTATATTATCTGTACCTCTACTACATACAGCCGGGGGCGCTGTTATATTATCTGTACCTCTACTAGATACAGCCGGGGGGGCTGTTATATTATCTGTACCTCTACTAGATACAGCCGGGGGCGCTGTTATATTATCTGTACTTCTACTAGATACAGCCGGGGGGGCTGTTATATTATCTGTACCTCTACTAGATACAGCCGGGGGCACTGTTATATTATCTGTACTTCTACTAGATACAGCCGGGGGCGCTGTTATATTATCTGTACCTCTACTAGATACAGCCGGGGGCGCTGTTATATTATCTGTACCTCTACTAGATACAGCCGGGGGCGCTGTTATATTATCTGTACTTCTACTAGATACAGCCGGGGGCGCTGTTATATTATCTGTACCTCTACTAGATACAGCCGGGGGCGCTGTTATATTATCTGTATCTCTACTAGATACAGCCGGGGGCACTGTTATATTATCTGTACCTCTACTAGATACAGCCGGGGGCGCTGTTATATTATCTGTACTTCTACTAGATACAGCCGGGGGCGCTGTTATATTATCTGTACCTCTACTAGATACAGCCGGGGGCGCTGTTATATTATCTGTATCTCTACTAGATACAGCCGGGGGCGCTGTTATATTATCTGTACCTCTACTAGATACAGCCGGGGGGGCTGTTATATTATCTGTACCTCTACTAGATACAGCCGGGGGCGCTGTTATATTATCTGTACCTCTACTAGATACAGCCGGGGGCGCTGTTATATTATCTGTACTTCTACTAGATACAGCCGGGGGCGCTGTTATATTATCTGTACCTCTACTAGATACAGCTGGGGGCGCTGTTATATTATCTGTACCTCTACTAGATACAGCCGGGGGCACTGTTATATTATCTGTACCTCTACTAGATACAGCCGGGGGCGCTGTTATATTATCTGTACCTCTACTAGATACAGCCGGGGGGGGGGGCTGTTATACTATCTGTACCTCTACTAGATACAGCCGGGGGCGCTGTTATATTATCTGTACTTCTACTAGATACAGCCGGGGGGGGGGCTGTTATATTATCTGTAAATCTACTAGATACAGCCGGGGGCGCTGTTATATTATCTGTACCTCTACTAGATACAGCCGGGGGCGCTGTTATATTATCTGTACTTCTACTAGATACAGCCGGGGGGGGCTGTTATATTATCTGTACCTCTACTAGATACAGCCGGGGGCGCTGTTATATTATCTGTACTTCTACTAGATACAGCCGGGGGGGCTGTTATATTATCTGTACCTCTACTAGATACAGCCGGGGGCACTGTTATATTATCTGTACTTCTACTAGATACAGCCGGGGGCGCTGTTATATTATCTGTACCTCTACTAGATACAGCCGGGGGCGCTGTTATATTATCTGTACCTCTACTAGATACAGCCGGGGGCGCTGTTATATTATCTGTACTTCTACTAGATACAGCCGGGGGCGCTGTTATATTATCTGTACCTCTACTAGATACAGCCGGGGGCGCTGTTATATTATCTGTATCTCTACTAGATACAGCCGGGGGCACTGTTATATTATCTGTACCTCTACTAGATACAGCCGGGGGCGCTGTTATATTATCTGTACTTCTACTAGATACAGCCGGGGGCGCTGTTATATTATCTGTACCTCTACTAGATACAGCCGGGGGCGCTGTTATATTATCTGTATCTCTACTAGATACAGCCGGGGGCGCTGTTATATTATCTGTACCTCTACTAGATACAGCCGGGGGGGCTGTTATATTATCTGTACCTCTACTAGATACAGCCGGGGGCGCTGTTATATTATCTGTACCTCTACTAGATACAGCCGGGGGCGCTGTTATATTATCTGTACTTCTACTAGATACAGCCGGGGGCGCTGTTATATTATCTGTACCTCTACTAGATACAGCTGGGGGCGCTGTTATATTATCTGTACCTCTACTAGATACAGCCGGGGGCACTGTTATATTATCTGTACCTCTACTAGATACAGCCGGGGGCGCTGTTATATTATCTGTACCTCTACTAGATACAGCCGGGGGGGGGGGCTGTTATACTATCTGTACCTCTACTAGATACAGCCGGGGGCGCTGTTATATTATCTGTACTTCTACTAGATACAGCCGGGGGGGGGGCTGTTATATTATCTGTAACTCTACTAGATACAGCCGGGGGCGCTGTTATATTATCTGTACCTCTACTAGATACAGCCGGGGGCGCTGTTATATTATCTGTACCTCTACTAGATACAGCTGGGGGCGCTGTTATATTATCTGTACTTCTACTAGATACAGCCGGGGGCGCTGTTATACTATCTGTACCTCTACTAGATACAGCCGGGGGTGCTGTTATATTATCTGTACCTCTACTAGATACAGCCGGGGGGGGCTGTTATATTATCTGTACCTCTACTAGATACAGGCGGGGGGGCTGTTATATTATCTGTACCTCTACTAGATACAGCTGGGGGCGCTGTTATATTATCTGTACCTCTACTAGATACAGCTGGGGGGGCTGTTATACTATCTGTACCTCTACTAGATACAGCCGGGGGCGCTGTTATATTATCTGTACCTCTACTAGATACAGCCGGGGGCGCTGTTATATTATCGGTACCTCTACTAGATACAGCCGGGGGCGCTGTTATATTATCTGTACCTCTACTAGATACAGCCGGGGGCGCTGTTATATTATCTGTACCTCTACTAGATACAGCCAGGGGCGCTGTTATATTATCTGTACCTCTACTAGATACAGCCGGGGGCGCTGTTATATTATCTGTACTTCTACTAGATACAGCCGGGGGCGCTGTTATATTATCTGTACTTCTACTAGATACAGCCGGGGGGGGGGCTGTTATATTATCTGTACCTCTACTAGATACAGCCGGGGGCGCTGTTATATTATCTGTACCTCTACTAGATACAGCTGGGGGCACTGTTATATTATCTGTACCTCTACTAGATACAGCCGGGGGCGCTGTTATATTATCTGTACCTCTACTAGATACAGCCGGGGGCGCTGTTATATTATCTGTACCTCTACTAGATACAGCCGGGGGCGCTGTTATATTATCTGTACCTCTACTAGATACAGCCGGGGGCGCTGTTATATTATCTGTACCTCTACTAGATACAGCCGGGGGCGCTGTTATATTATCTGTACTTCTACTAGATACAGGAGGGGGGGGGCTGTTATATTATCAGTACCTCTACTAGATACAGCCGGGGGCGCTGTTATATTATCTGTACCTCTACTACATACAGCCGGGGGCGCTGTTATATTATCTGTACCTCTTCTAGATACAGCCGGGGGCACTGTTATATTATCTGTACCTCTTCTAGATACAGCCGGGGGCGCTGTTATATTATCTGTACCTCTACTAGATACAGCCGGGGGCACTGTTATATTATCTGTACTTCTACTAGATACAGCCGGGGGGGGGGGGGGCTGTTATATTATCAGTACCTCTACTAGATACAGCCGGGGCGCTGTTATATTATCTGTACCTCTACTAGATACAGCCGGGGGCGCTGTTATATTATCTGTACCTCTTCTAGATACAGCCGGGGGCACTGTTATATTATCTGTACCTCTACTAGATACAGCCGGGGGCGCTGTTATATTATCTGTACCTCTACTAGATACAGCCGGGGGGGCTGTTATATTATCTGTACCTCTACTAGATACAGCCGGGGGCGCTGTTATATTATCTGTACTTCTACTAGATACAGCCGGGGGGGGCTGTTATATTATCTGTACCTCTACTAGATACAGCCGGGGGCGCTGTTATATTATCTGTACCTCTACTAGATACAGCCGGGGGGGCTGTTATATTATCTGTACCTCTACTAGATACAGCCGGGGGCACTGTTATATTATCTGTACTTCTACTAGATACAGCCGGGGGCGCTGTTATATTATCTGTACCTCTACTAGATACAGCCGGGGGCGCTGTTATATTATCTGTACCTCTACTAGATACAGCCGGGGGCACTGTTATATTATCTGTACTTCTACTAGATACAGCCGGGGGCGCTGTTATATTATCTGTACCTCTACTAGATACAGCCGGGGGCGCTGTTATATTATCTGTATCTCTACTAGATACAGCCGGGGGCACTGTTATATTATCTGTACCTCTACTAGATACAGCCGGGGGCGCTGTTATATTATCTGTACTTCTACTAGATACAGCCGGGGGCGCTGTTATATTATCTGTACCTCTACTAGATACAGCCGGGGGCGCTGTTATATTATCTGTATCTCTACTAGATACAGCCGGGGGCGCTGTTATATTATCTGTACCTCTACTAGATACAGCCGGGGGGGCTGTTATATTATCTGTACCTCTACTAGATACAGCCGGGGGCGCTGTTATATTATCTGTACCTCTACTAGATACAGCCGGGGGCGCTGTTATATTATCTGTACTTCTACTAGATACAGCCGGGGGCGCTGTTATATTATCTGTACCTCTACTAGATACAGCTGGGGGCGCTGTTATATTATCTGTACCTCTACTAGATACAGCCGGGGGCACTGTTATATTATCTGTACCTCTACTAGATACAGCCGGGGGCGCTGTTATATTATCTGTACCTCTACTAGATACAGCCGGGGGGGGGGCTGTTATACTATCTGTACCTCTACTAGATACAGCCGGGGGCGCTGTTATATTATCTGTACTTCTACTAGATACAGCCGGGGGGGGGCTGTTATATTATCTGTAACTCTACTAGATACAGCCGGGGGCGCTGTTATATTATCTGTACCTCTACTAGATACAGCCGGGGGCGCTGTTATATTATCTGTACCTCTACTAGATACAGCTGGGGGCGCTGTTATATTATCTGTACTTCTACTAGATACAGCCGGGGGCGCTGTTATACTATCTGTACCTCTACTAGATACAGCCGGGGGTGCTGTTATATTATCTGTACCTCTACTAGATACAGCCGGGGGGGCTGTTATATTATCTGTACCTCTACTAGATACAGCCGGGGGCACTGTTATATTATCTGTACTTCTACTAGATACAGCTGGGGGCGCTGTTATATTATCTGTACCTCTACTAGATACAGCCGGGGGGGCTGTTATATTATCTGTACCTCTACTAGATACAGCCGGGGGCGCTGTTATATTATCTGTACCTCTTCTAGATACAGCCGGGGGCACTGTTATATTATCTGTACCTCTACTAGATACAGCCGAGGGGGCTGTTATATTATCTGTACCTCTACTAGATACAGCCGGGGGCGCTGTTATATTATCTGTACCTCTACTAGATACAGCCGGGGGCGCTGTTATATTATCTGTACTTCTACTAGATACAGCCGGGAACGCTGTTATATTATCAGTACCTCTACTAGATACAGCTGGGGGCGCTGTTATATTATCTGTACTTCTACTAGATACAGCCGGGGGCGCTGTTATATTATCTGTACCTCTACTAGATACAGGCGGGGGCGCTGTTATATTATCTGTACTTCTACTAGATACAGCCGGGGGCGCTGTTATATTATCTGTACCTCTACTAGATACAGGCGGGGGCGCGTTATATTATCTGTACCTCTACTAGATACAGCCGGGGGCGCTGTTATATTATCTGTACCTCTACTAGATACAGCCGGGGGCACTGTTATATTATCTGTACCTTCTACTAGATACAGCTGGGGGCGCTGTTATATTATCTGTACTCTACTAGATACAGCGGGGGCGCTGTTATATTATCTGTACCTCTACTAGATACAGCCGGGGGCGCTGTTATATTATCTGTACCTCTACTAGATACAGCTGGGGGCGCTGTTATATTATCTGTACTTCTACTAGATACAGCTGGGGGCGCTGTTATATTATCTGTACCTCTACTAGATACAGCTGGGGGCGCTGTTATATTATCTGTACCTCTACTAGATACAGCTGGGGGGGCTGTTATATTATCTGTACCTCTACTAGATACAGCCGGGGGCGCTGTTATATTATCTGTACCTCTACTAGATACAGCCGGGGGCGCTGTTATATTATCTGTACCTCTACTAGATACAGCCAGGGCACTGTTATATTATCTGTACTTCTACTAGATACAGCCGGGGGGGCTGTTATACTATCTGTACCTCTACTAGATACAGCCGGGGGCGCTGTTATATTATCTGTACCTCTACTAGATACAGCCGGGGGCACTGTATATATCTGTACTTCTACTAGATAGCTGGGGGCGTACTGTACTTCCTACTAGAGACAGCCGGGGGCACGTTATTCTGTACCTCTACTAGATACAGCCGGGGGGGCTGTTATATTATCTGTACCTCTACTAGATACAGGCCGGGGGCACTGTTATATTATCTGTACCTCTACTAGATACAGCCGGGGGGCTGTTATATTATCTGTACCTCTACTAGATACAGCCGGGGCGCTGTTATATTATCTGTACCTCTACTAGATACAGCAGGGGGCGCTGTTATATTATCTGTACCTCTACTAGATACAGCCGGGGCGCTGTTATATTATCTGTACCTCTACTAGATACAGCCGGGGGTGCTGTTATATTATCTGTACCTCTACTAGATACAGCCGGGGGCGCTGTTATATTATCTGTACCTCTACTAGATACAAGCCGGGGGCGCTGTTATATTATACTGTACCTCTACTAGATACAGCCGGGGGCGCTGTTATATTATCTGTACCTCTTACTAGATACAGCCGGGGGGCACTGTTATATTATCTGTACCTCTACTAGATACAGCCGGGGGGGCTGTTATTATCTGTACCTCTACTAGATACAGCCGGGGGCGCTGTATATTATCTGTACCTCTACTAGATACAGCCGGGGCGCTGTTATATTATCTGTACCTCTACTAGATACAGCCGGGGCACTGTTATATTATCTGTACCTCTACTAGATACAGCCGAGGGGCGCTGTTATATTATCTGTACCTCTACTAGATACAGCCGGGGGGCGCTGTTATATTATCTGTACCTCTACTAGATACAGCCGGGGGCGCTGTTATATTATCTGTACTTCTACTAGATACAGCCGGGGGCGCTGTATATTATCTGTACTTACTATACAGCTGGGGTGCGCTGTTATAGTATCTGTACTCTACTAGATACAGCTGGGGGCGCTGTTATATTATCTGTACTTCTACTAGATACAGCCGGGGGCGCTGTTATATTATCTGTACCTCTACTAGATACAGGCGGGGGCGCTGTTATAGTATCTGTACTTCTACTAGATACAGCTGGGGGCGCTGTTATATTATCTGTACCTCTACTAGATACAGCGGGGGCGCTGTTATATTATCTGTACCTCTACTAGATACAGCTGGGGGCGCTGTTATATTATCTGTACCTTCTACTAGATACAGCCGGGGGCGCTGTTATTATCTGTACTTCTACTAGATACAGCCGGGGGCGCTGTTATATTATCTGTACCTCTACTAGATACAGCCGGGGGCGCTGTTTATATTATCTGTACCTCTACTAGATACAGCCGGGGGCGCTGTTATTATCTGTACCTCTACTAGATACAGCCGGGGGCGCTGTTATATTATCTGTACTTCTACTAGTACAGCTGGGGGCGCTGTTATATTATCTGTACCTCTACTAGATACAGCCGGGGGCGCTGTTATATTTATCTGTTACCTCTACTAGATACAGCTGGGGGGGGCTGTTATATATCTGTACCTCTACTAGATACGCCGGGGGCGCGTTATATTATCTGTACCCTACTAGATACAGCCGGGGGCGCTGTTATATTATCTTACTTCTACTAGATACAGCCGGGGGGGCTGTTTACTATCTGTACCTCTACTAGATACAGCCGGGGGCGCTGTTTATTTTCTGTACCTCTACTAGATACAGCCGGGGCACTGTTATATTATCTGTACTTCTACTAGATATAGCTGGGGGCGCTGTTATATTATCTGTACCTCTACTAGATGCAGCCGGGGGCGCTGTTATATTATCTGTACCTCTACTAGATACAGCCGGGGGCGCTGTTATATTATCTGTACCTCTACTAGATACAGCTGGGGGCGCTGTTATATTATCTGTACCTCTACTAGATACAGCCGGGTGGGCTGTTATATTATCTGTACCTCTACTAGATACAGCCGGGGGCGCTGTTATATTATCTGTACCTCTACTAGATACAGCCGGGGGGGGGCTGTTATACTATCTGTACCTCTACTAGATACAGCCGGGGGCGCTGTTATATTATCTGTACCTCTACTAGATACAGGCGGGGGCGCTGTTATATGATCGGTACCTCTACTAGATACAGCCGGGGGCGCTGTTATATTATCAGTACCTCTACTAGATACAGCTGGGGGGGGGCTGTTATATTATCAGTACCTCTACTAGATACAGCTGGGGGCGCTGTTATATTATCTGTACCTCTACTAGATACAGCCGGGGGCGCTGTTATATTATCAGTACCTCTACTAGATACAGCTGGGGGCGCTGTTATATTATCTGTACTTCTACTAGATACAGCTGGGGGCGCTGTTATATTATCTGTACCTCTACTAGATACAGCCGGGGGCGCTGTTATATTATCTGTACCTCTACTAGATACAGCTGGGGGCGCTGTTATATTATCTGTACCTCTACTAGATACAGCTGGGGGGCTGTTATATTATCTGTACCTCTACTAGATACAGCTGGGGGCGCTGTTATATTATCTGTACTTCTACTAGATACAGGCGGGGGCGCTGTTATATTATCTGTACCTCTACTAGATACAGCTGGGGGCGCTGCTATATTATCTGTACCTCTTCTAGATACAGCCGGGGGGGCTGTTATATTATCTGTACCTCTACTAGATACTGCTGGGGGCGCTGTTATATTATCTGTACTTCTACTAGATACAGCTGGGGGCGCTGTTATATTATCTGTACCTCTACTAGATACAGCCGGGGGCACTGTTATATTATCTGTACCTCTTCTAGATACAGCCGGGGAAGCTGTTATATTATCTGTACCTCTACTAGATACAGCCGGGGGCGCTGTTATATTATCTGTACTTCTACTAGATACAGCTGGGGGCGCTGTTATATTATCTGTACCTCTACTAGATACAGTCGGGGGCGCTGTTATATTATCTGTACCTCTACTAGATACAGCCGGGTGTGCTGTTATATTATCTGTACCTCTACTAGATACAGCCGGGGGCGCTGTTATATTATCTGTACCTCTACTAGATACAGCCGGGGGCGCTGTTATATTATCTGTACCTCTTCTAGATACAGCCGGGGGCACTGTTATATTATCTGTACTTCTACTAGATACAGCCGGGGGGGCTGTTATATTATCTGTACCTCTACTAGATACAGCCGGGGGTGCTGTTATATTATCTGTACCTCTACTAGATACAGCTGGGGGCGCTGTTATATTATCTGTACCTCTTCTAGATACAGCCGGGGGTGCTGTTATATTATCTGTACCTCTACTAGATACAGCCGGGGGGGGCTGTTATATTATCTGTACTTCTACTAGATACAGCCGGGGGCGCTGTTATATTATCTGTACCTCTACTAGATACAGCCGGGGGCGCTGTTATATTATCTGTACCTCTACTAGATACAGCCGGGGGCGCTGTTATATTATCTGTACCTCTACTAGATACAGCCGGGGGCGCTGTTATATTATCTGTACTTCTACTGGATACAGCTGGGGGCGCTGTTATATTATCTGTACCTCTACTAGATACAGCCGGGGGCGCTGTTATATTATCTGTACCTCTACTAGATACAGCTGGGGGGCTGTTATATTATCTGTACCTCTACTAGATACAGCCGGGGGCGCTGTTATATTATCTGTACCTCTACTAGATACAGCCGGGGGCGCTGTTATATTATCTGTACTTCTACTAGATACAGCCGGGGGGGCTGTTATACTATCTGTACCTCTACTAGATACAGCCGGGGGCGCTGTTATATTTTCTGTACCTCTACTAGATACAGCCGGGGGCACTGTTATATTATCTGTACTTCTACTAGATATAGCTGGGGGCGCTGTTATATTATCTGTACCTCTACTAGATGCAGCCGGGGGCGCTGTTATATTATCTGTACCTCTACTAGATACAGCCGGGGGCGCTGTTATATTATCTGTACCTCTACTAGATACAGCTGGGGGCGCTGTTATATTATCTGTACCTCTACTAGATACAGCCGGGGGGGCTGTTATATTATCTGTACCTCTACTAGATACAGCCGGGGGCGCTGTTATATTATCTGTACCTCTACTAGATACAGCCGGGGGGGGCTGTTATACTATCTGTACCTCTACTAGATACAGCCGGGGGCGCTGTTATATTATCTGTACCTCTACTAGATACAGGCGGGGGCGCTGTTATATGATCGGTACCTCTACTAGATACAGCCGGGGGCGCTGTTATATTATCAGTACCTCTACTAGATACAGCTGGGGGGGGGCTGTTATATTATCAGTACCTCTACTAGATACAGCTGGGGGCGCTGTTATATGATCGGTACCTCTACTAGATACAGCCGGGGGCGCTGTTATATTATCAGTACCTCTACTAGATACAGCTGGGGGCGCTGTTATATTATCTGTACTTCTACTAGATACAGCTGGGGGCGCTGTTATATTATCTGTACCTCTACTAGATACAGCCGGGGGCGCTGTTATATTATCTGTACCTCTACTAGATACAGCTGGGGGCGCTGTTATATTATCTGTACCTCTACTAGATACAGCTGGGGGGCTGTTATATTATCTGTACCTCTACTAGATACAGCTGGGGGCGCTGTTATATTATCTGTACTTCTACTAGATACAGGCGGGGGCGCTGTTATATTATCTGTACCTCTACTAGATACAGCTGGGGGCGCTGCTATATTATCTGTACTTCTACTAGATACAGCTGGGGGCGCTGTTATATTATCTGTACCTCTTCTAGATACAGCCGGGGGGGCTGTTATATTATCTGTACCTCTACTAGATACAGCCGGGGGCGCTGTTATATTATCTGTACTTCTACTAGATACAGCTGGGGGCGCTGTTATATTATCTGTACCTCTACTAGATACAGTCGGGGGCGCTGTTATATTATCTGTACCTCTACTAGATACAGCCGGGTGTGCTGTTATATTATCTGTACCTCTACTAGATACAGCCGGGGGCGCTGTTTTCCCTTTTCGTACTCCGGCAGCACATCACGGGTTAATCCCATTCCCTTCAGGTTGTAGGACCGCCCACCTAGATAAATCAGAATAATTAATCAATTAATTAGCTCCCTAATATAGGGCGGCAACCAGAATACATCCTTGTGTTTTTTTATTGTCCTTCAGTAAGCCCACCTAGCGGCTGGTTACCTGGATCAGGTAGCCTGTTTTTGACTTTTTTTTTTTTCCTTTCTCTTTTTTGGCCATGTATATTTCCTGGCCCCTTGCGTTTGCGCCTGTGTTTTTTCAGGACGCACTTTCTGCATTAGAGGCCGGCGACCTGGGTTGGTGATAGTGGAGAGAAGCGGTCGGTGAAACGCAGGCGCTGGGCGTCTGACGTTCTCTCACGTGCCTCCTCCTTCATCAGACCTTCCGGTTCGTGGAACGCAAGAAGCGCTGGGTGAAACGCAGGCGCTGGGCGTCCTGACGTCACCCCGGGTGCCTCCTCCTGCGGCAGCAGTATTCCGGTTCCGGACTTCCGGTTTCGTGGAACGCAGGCGCTGGGCGTCTGACGTCACCCTGCATGCCGCCGCCTACCTGTAGCAGCTGTGAGTATTTAAACTGGCTGTCTGTAGTGCTCCCTGCCGCATGTGCCTGGCAGCAGAGCTCTGGTATTGTAAAGGTAATTTCTGCCTGTCCTGTGTCAGGCAAATCCTTATATAGCTCCTCTCTTATTTACTGGTTCCTGTATTATGTGTTACAGATGTCCAGCTCCTCAAGCAGACCTGGGAAGAGGGCCAGAAAGAGCAGGCACAGGTTGTGCCATTTATGTGATCAGCCTCTGCCTGATGAATGTCTAGAGGATTG
The DNA here is from genome assembly GCF_014858855.1 of Bufo gargarizans. Lineage (NCBI taxonomy): Eukaryota > Metazoa > Chordata > Amphibia > Anura > Bufonidae > Bufo > Bufo gargarizans. The sequence continues at coordinate 55,081,137 of NC_058081.1, read as the reverse complement.
CTGTGAGCAGTGCAGTGGGAACCCTCCTAGGGTGTCTCAGTCTAGATCTGCTAAGAAACGCAAAGCTAAGCAAGCCTTGTGCATCTCTTGTATTCAGCCGTTGCCTCCTGATTGCTCCTCCAATATATGTAAGAATTGTGCTCATTCAGATGAGGCCTCTGATGCAGAGACCAGGAAGATGATGTCTCTATTTAAGAAATTTTATCTTCTGGGTCGTCCTCTGAGCAGTCCTCACGCTCTGAAGGTGAAGTCTCTTCAGACTCTGAGTCCGAGTCCAAGATTGTGGAGGACAACTTTCTGTTTAACAAAAGTAATGTTAACCAGCTCATTAAGGAAGTAAAAAGGAGCATGGAGTCTAAGAAAGAAAAGACATCCGAAAGGGAGGAAGAAAATCTTTTTTATTTCCCTAAAAAGAAAGCCTCTGTGTTTCCTAGTCACCCTGTCTTGAGTTCCATTATGTGTAAAGAATGGGAACAGCCGGTGGGAAAGATAAATCTGGGATCCAGATTTAGAGCAGCGTACAAAACGGATCCTGCTGAATCCACCAGCTGGGAAGTCCCAGCAAGAGTAGACCCGGCGGTTACCCGTTTAGCTAAGAAATCTCTGTTTCCTAGTGACGACTCCTCCTTGCTCAAAGAGCCTATGGAGAAGAAAGCAGATGGGCTCCTAAAGAGACTGCACACCTACCTGGCCTCCCTAAGCAAGGCTGCTATGGCGACTGTCCCTGTAGCTCGGGCTCTCAGGGTGTGGCTAAGCCAACTTGGCAGGGATATAGAGGATGGAGTGGCAAGAGAGGAGTTGCTGCAACAACTTCCATCGTTGAAAATGGCGGCGGAGTTCCTTTGTGACTTCCCTCTTGATACATTAAGGTTGACGGCAAAGAATATGGCCCTATCAAACTCAGTTAGAAGAGCCTTCTGGTTGAAGCTATGGTCCGGGGATCCTTCGTCTAAGAGTAATCTCTGCTCCTTGCCGTTTGAGCCTGGAAGACTTTTTGGCTCCCACCTGGATAAGCTTCTGGAAGCTAATATGGAGGAGAAGACATTGAATTTCCCTCAAACCAGACGTGGAGACAAACGGAAGTTTTTTCGTCCCTATAGAGGACAGGATTATAGGAAGCCAAGTTTTAGAGGGCGCTCAACCAGAGGAAGATCTGACCGCAGATTCAGACCAGCTCCGGAAAAGCCAGGAAAAAAGCCTGACGAATCCAAACAACCAAACATGCAGTTCTGACGCCACAGGTCAGAAAGTGGGAGGCCGTCTGTCAAGCTACTATCCAGAGTGGCTGCGGATCACCTCAGACAGTTGGGGTCTCCAGATCATCAGAGAAGGGTACGAACTGGAGTTCGACCACTTCCCAAGAGACAGATTTTTGACAAACAGAGGAGGAGATCCTCTACTAGGTCGTTTACTAGAAGAATTTCTAGGAAAAGGCGCACTGGAACCCGTTCCTTACCACCAGAGGGGAGAGGGGGTATACTCCAGAGTATTCCACGTACCCAAAGCAGACGGAAGAAGCCGTCTCATCATAGATCTGCGTTACTTAAATCAGTACCTGAAGAAAGTTCATTTCAAAATGGAGACTATAAGGTCAATAACAGCAGTACTCACAAAAGATCTGTACATGGTATCCTTAGACTTAAAGGACGCGTATCTACACATCCCCATAAGAGGGTCATCCAGAAGATTTCTAAGGCTGGCTATTCAGAGGAAGGAAGGCATTTCTCACTTCCAGTTCAAGGCTCTTCCTTTTGGCCTCTCCTCGTCGCCAAGAATCTTTACCAAGATTGCGATCATAGTGACGGTGGCTCTTCGTCTCCAGAATATACAAGTCTTCCCCTACTTGGACGACTGGCTTCTGGCAGCCCAATCCAAACACCTTCTGCAGATCCATCTCCAGCAAGCGGTGAGGCTGCTTCAATCCCTGGGGTTTCTAGTAAATTGGAAGAAGTCAGAAATCATCCCTACTACCTCCAAGTCCTTCCTAGGGTTCACGATAGACACGCGCAGCATGACACTTTTCCTGCCAACTGTAAAGATTGGGACTTTAAAGAAGGAGATACGAACCCTGTTATCCTTACATCGTCCTTCGGTTCGCAGAGTCATGAAGACACTGGGACATATGACAGCGACGGCCGATGCCGTCCCTTGGGCCATGATTCATACCAGGGACTTACAGCAGGATATGCTACAAACGTGGCATCACAGCCACCACAGTCTGAAAGCAAGAGTGAGGCTGAAGCCTTCAACAATTCAGAGCCTAAACTGGTGGCTTCAGACCAAGAATCTTTCCTCTGGGAAGAGTTTCGAGTTCATGTCTCCGGTCATAATCACTACAGACGCATCCGGCCAAGGCTGGGGAGCACACCTCCAAGACAAATGGGTTCAAGGCCTCTGGTCCCCGCAAATGAAGAAACAATCTTCAAATTTCAAGGAGCTGAAGGCGGTCCACTTGGCTCTTCACCAGTTTGCAGCAGAGATAATAGGGAAGCCTGTGCTTGTGCGTTCAGACAATCTCCCGGCGGTTTTTTACCTAAACAAGCAAGGAGGAACGAGGAATGCAGTTCTCCTGAGCTTGTGCAAACAGATCTTCACCTGGGCAGAATCCCACCTTTTAGAATTAAGAGCCATGCATATCAAAGGTTGCTGCAATACTCAAGCGGATCGGCTGAGTCGGAGGATGATCAGACCAGCAGAATGGGAGCTGAATCAAGATGTGTTCCAGCAGATAGTGGCCAAATGGGGTCTGCCAGCATGGGACTTGATGGCGTCCAGAAGGAACAGGAAGCTGCCAAGGTTTTGCTCTCTGAACAAGTGGGAAGACCCAACTCGGGTGGATGCCTTTTCCTTCAGCTGGAAACACCTATTCGTGTACATCTTTCCTCCGGTCCCCCTCATTGTGAGAGTTCTTCGGAAGATCCTGGCAGAGAGGCCTCAGGCGATACTAATCACACCGTTCTGGCCGAGAAGGTCGTGGTTTCCCCTTCTTCTCCAGCTTTCCAAGGGGGAATTCTGGAAGCTCCCTCTGGTTCCGGATCTTTTAATTCAAGAGGGTCTGTATCATCAGCATCTGGACAGACTACACCTCACAGCCTGGAGGCTGAAAGATCTGCGCTAGAAGAAAGAGGACTCTCAGATTCAGTAATTAATACGCTTCTTTGTTCTCGTAAACAATCGACAAATATGAAGTATGCCAAGATCTGGAATAAGTTCTCAGAGTGGCTCTGTGAGTCGGGTGGTTCAGTCATTAACATCTCTTCTGTACTGCAGTTCCTTCAAGACGGTTTTCAGAAGGGTCTTAAACCCAATACACTAAGGGCACATATGACGGCGATAAATGCCATGACCGAGAATAGATTCATTCATCACCCCCTCATCGTCAGGTTCTTTAAGGCAGTAAAAAAGCTAAGGCCTATTTTTCGAGAACCCTTACCGGTCTGGGACCTGTCTTTGGTACTTAGAAGATTAACGACTTCTCCATTCGAACCTCTTCAGCAAGCGGATTTCAGATGGCTTACCTACAAGGTGTCCTTTCTAATTGCAATTACGTCAGCAAAACGGTTGGGAGAGCTACGAGCCCTTTCCTCTAAACATCCGTACCTGAGGATTCTTCAAGACGGAGTACTGCTTCGTACCATGCCATTCTTCCAACCAAAAGTCTCATCTTCTTCTAACATTAACAGAGAGTCCTTCCTTCCAGCGTTCTTTCCTGATCCTTCCGATGAACAACAGAGTGCATTACATACACTAGATGTTAAGAGGGCAATTGAAATTTACCTTCTCAGAACCAAGGAGTTCAGAAAGGCAGAGAACCTCCTCCTGTTATATGCCGGTTCAAGAAGAGGGCAGTGTCCATCCAAGGATACCATTGCAAGATGGATTAAGTCTACAATTATGGAAACATACGCTCTTGAGGGAATTTCTCCTCCGTTCCCAGTCAAGGCACACTCTACAAGATCCACTGCAGTATCCTGGGCAGAAAAGGCGCAAGTTTCCCTAGAAGACATCTGCAGCGCAGCATCCTGGTCTTCAACACTGACCTTCGCGAACCACTACCGCCTGGACATCTATACCAAGAGCTCGGCCTTCGGCACTGGGGTATTGAGTGCAGTACTAGATGCAGAAGCCCCCCCTTTGGGATCTATGCAAATCCCGTGATGTGCTGCCGGAGTACGAAAAGGGAAAGGAGAAATACGTACCTGGTATTTTACTTTCCTTGAGTACGGAGGCAGCACATCGATACCCTCCCTAATAAATTTTTTCTCTTTGGAATTGTTTTGTGTCTGGATCTATTTTTTCAACACAAGGATGTATTCTGGTTGCCGCCCTATATTAGGGAGCTAATTAATTGATTAATTATTCTGATTTATCTAGGTGGGCGGTCCTACAACCTGAAGGGAATGGGATTAACCCGTGATGTGCTGCCTCCGTACTCAAGGAAAGTAAAATACCAGGTACGTATTTCTCCTATATTATCTGTACCTCTACTAGATACAGCCGGGGGCACTGTTATATTATCTGTACTTCTACTAGATACAGCCGGGGGGGCTGTTATATTATCTGTACCTCTACTAGATACAGCCGGGGGTGCTGTTATATTATCTGTACCTCTTCTAGATACAGCCGGGGGGGCTGTTATATTATCTGTACCTCTACTAGATACAGCCGGGGGTGCTGTTATATTATCTGTACCTCTTCTAGATACAGCCGGGGGGGCTGTTATATTATCTGTACCTCTACTAGATACAGCCGGGGGTGCTGTTATATTATCTGTACCTCTACTAGATACAGCCGGGGGCGCTGTTATATTATCTGTACCTCTTCTAGATACAGCCGGGGGCACTGTTATATTATCTGTACTTCTTCTAGATACAGCCGGGGGGGCTGTTATATTATCTGTACCTCTACTAGATACAGGCGGGGGCGCTGTTATATTATCTGTACCTCTACTAGATACAGCCAGGGGCGCTGTTATATTATCTGTACCTCTACTAGATACAGCCAGGGCGCTGTTATATTATCTGTACCTCTACTAGATACAGCCGGGGGCGCTGTTATATTATCTGTACCTCTACTAGATACAGCCGGGGGCGCTGTTATATTATCTGTATCTCTACTAGATACAGCCGGGGGCGCTGTTATATTATCTGTACCTCTTCTAGATACAGCCGGGGGCACTGTTATATTATCTGTACCTGTCACAACCAGACAGCTGAGAAGCTCTGACAGAGGCCTTTCAGAACCTCCTCTTTGAGTTTCTGTGTTGTGGTATTCAGCTCCTCCTCTCCTTAGCCTCTCTCAGCTGTCATGTGTTGGACTAATTGCTTCCCTTTAAATTCTTCCCCAGAAGGCTTTTCTGGGCGGCTTATATTTCTTCCTGGAGTATGTGTGCATGCCCATCTGGTTCTCCTCTCCTCTACAAAGTTAAGTGTTGAACTGTTATCTGTTATTTTCTGTTTGCTGGATCCCAGGTGACCCTGACTCCCTCCGTTTCTGGTGTAGGGAGCCGGTGGTCGTGTCCCCTCACTATTGTAGGGTGCTCAGGGGTTAGATAGTCAAGGTACGTGGATATGCATACCTCCACCATTCGGATCTATGCATAGGCTAAGCAGCCAGGGAAAGTGCCAGGTCTTCTACAGGGGTCTCCCTTTTGTTCCTTAGCTGTTGGATCCAGCGAGTCATTTATGCATGTTGTTTTGCCTTGTTACCTGTACACATTCCGTGACAGTACCTCTACTAGATACAGCCGGGGGGGCTGTTATATTATCTGTACCTCTACTAGATACAGCCGGGGGAGCTGTTATATTATCTGTACCTCTACTAGATACAGCCGGGGGAGCTGTTATATTATCTGTACTTCTACTAGATACAGCCAGGGGCGCTGTTATATTATCTGTACCTCTACTAGATACAGCCAGGGGTGCTGTTATATTATCTGTACCTCTACTAGATACAGCCGGGGGCACTGTTATATTATCTGTACTTCTACTAGATACAGCCGGGGGCGCTGTTATATTATCTGTACTTCTACTAGATACAGCCGGGGGCACTGTTATATTATCTGTACCTCTACTAGATACAGCCGGGGGCACTGTTATATTATCTGTACCTCTACTAGATACAGCCGGGGGGGCTGTTATATTATCTGTACCTCTACTAGATACAGCCGGGGGCGCTGTTATATTATCTGTACCTCTACTAGATACAGCCGGGGGCGCTGTTATATTATCTGTACCTCTACTAGATACAGCCGGGGGCGCTGTTATATTATCTGTACCTCTACTAGATACAGCCGGGGGTGCTGTTATATTATCTGTACCTCTACTAGATACAGCCGGGGGCGCTGTTATATGATCGGTACCTCTACTAGATACAGCCGGGGGCGCTGTTATATTATCAGTACCTCTACTAGATACAGCTGGGGGCGCTGTTGTACTGTTTTCTAGGCACAAAAACAGTCATTGTAAAAGTGGTAAAATGTGGAATTGCAGGTGTCAATAATTTTTAAAGGGACTGTCCTATATAAGTGATGGGTGATCTATCTATCTATTATCTATCTCTATCTCATCTATATCTATCTATTTCATATTTCCCAATCTATTATCTATCTATCTAGCTATCTATCTGATATCTATCTTTCTATCTATCTCATATCTATCTACAAACACAGATAAAGCAGCAGCACAGTTAGACAACATGAATAGGGTGAAAATCCTCAGGGAAGGCAGGCGTCTCTTCCACTGTATAATAAATCCAAAAAACGAGGCAGCACTCCGCCTTCAGGTGTAAGGGTGATGACCCAATTTATTTCCCAGGCAACGTTTCGGCCCACTCCATGAGGCCTTTGTCATGCAAAGCAATAGTGTCACAAGTGAGTATATATACCCATAATTCCAAAGTTTAAATCAATCACATGATACAAGTGGATAATTGGACACATGATACACACATCAAGTACACAATTAATCACTTGATATCCAAGACTATTACAAAGTAATCAAACTAAAACAGTGCATAGGTGTGATAAAAAAACCATACAATTCATAATACATAATCTCCATAATTGTAGTGTACATAAAAAATATAACACATAAAAAAAAAAAATTGACCTGTGACTCTGTGCATTAGTGCTAAAGTGCGAGTGCATAGTATCTAAAGAGTTAAAATGACATCATCAGCTGATTCAAATACAGCTGTATTAAGTTAATATATTTCAAAAACTAAAACCAGCTTACCATTGGTGGTTCAGTGTGGTCGCATGTATGCGGTGTCTCCGTATGTGTATTGTTCAGGCGCTAGGCCCGACAATCCGCCCCATCCTCCCAGACGCGAGCGGCGCGATTCCGAACACCCACCCACGTGATCGGGAACGCGATGACGGAGATCACGTCACCTGCACCATGAGGGGTAAAGGAGCGGACCATGTGACTCCACCCAGGCCAATCCACCACAGGGGTGTGTCCGGTCACCATAGCACTGGACAAGTTTATAAACATTTCAAAAGAGAATAAATGATAATAAATGAAAGCATCAGTGGGGCCATCTAAACAAGTTTATTCAGCTAGGGCTAGCAGGTCTATAGAGATAAAAAAATAAAAATATGTGATTGTGAAAACTTGGATGGCACATCTAGTGTCTTGGCGGCATCCAGATCCCCCATAATAGTGTCATCCACAGACCATCATTAGTTCAAAACTCACCAAAAGCACACCATTTGTTTTAAAAACATTTTTTTCTTATTTTCCTCCTCAAAAACCTAGGTGCGTCTTATAGGGTGAAAAATACTGTACTTTTTTTTAACTATCATGTGTATATCATCACCATATCACAATTTTAGGTATGGATAGGGTTCATATTATGCATGCTTTTAATGTATTTTTATGTATTTATCAATTATTATACTTTTTATCACAATATATATTTATGTATTGAATATGGTTGAAAGAAGAATGTATTTATTATGCCGTGGATCAGATTGATATTTATTGAGAAGTAGGGTTATTTTTAGATATGTTATAGCGGATAGTCTAACAGTGTTGGCGATAATCTATTGAGTATTCCTATTTCCCTCATATCTGACCTCTTTCTTCCCTTCTTCTCTCCATTGTTCTATTTTTTTGAACTCCACATAGTATGTTTTGTCAAATACATGCCTTACACTGGGGCTGAGGGCGAGTTGCCCTCAACCAAGACAGCGCGGACGCCGACTTGGGAATGGACCAATCTGGTTTTGCCCGCCTCGTCCTTACAGGTATGGGGTAGGCTGGACCTCAGGATTGAGTTGCCTCCTATGACACTGTGTCATGTGACCTCCCATCGCCAGAATGACTCTTGCATGACGAACACACGTGACCGTGAGAAATCCCACGAGATGTGGGTGGCCATGTATTATATCATGTATTTATATATTTTTTAAACAATAAAGAATGAATTTATATTATATGTGTGTGTTTAAAAAAAATTTGGTGAGCCAGTGTCAGATCTTACTGCAGCAGCGGTATCTCAGCAGCTTTAAGGATCCTGTGTCCTGGAATGGCTCATATGTAGCTTGTATGTACGTGTGAGCAAATTAATATGTTACAAGTACAGAACTCTGCAAAGAATCCCATAAAGCCATAAATGTTAGTATGTTCACCAACTGTGGACAATGTAGGAGATGTCTGCACCAACAGTGGACAATGTAGGAGATGTCTGCACCAACTGTGGACAATGTAGGGGTGTCTGCACCAACGGTGAACAATGTGGGAGATGTCTGCACCAACTGTGGACAATGTAGGGGATGTCTGCACCAACGGTGGACAATGTAGGAGATTCTTGCACCAACGGTGGACAATGTAGGAGATGTCTGCACCAACTGTGGACAATATAGGAGATGTCTGCACCAACTGTGGACAATGTAGGAGATGTCTGCACCAACTGTGGACAATGTAGGAGATGTCTGCACCAACTGTGGACAATGTAGGAGATGTCTGCACCAACTGTGGACAATGTAGGATATGTCTGCACCAACTGTGGACAATGTAGGAGATGTCTGCAACAACTGTGGACAATGTAGGAGATGTCTGCACCAACGGTGGACAATGTAGGAGATGTCTGCACCAACTGCGGACAATGTGGGATATGTCTGTACCAACTGTGGACAATGTAGGGGATGTCTGCACCAACGGTGGACAATGTAGGAGATGTCTGCACCAACTGTGGACAATGTAGGAGATGCTTGCACCAACGGTGGACAATGTAGGATATGTCTGCACCAACAGTGGACAATGTAGGAGATGTCTGCACCAACTGTGGACAATGTAGGAGATGTCTGCAACAAATGTGGACAATGTAGGAGATGTCTGCACCATCGGTGGACAATGTTGGAGATGTCTGCACCAACTGCGGACAATGTGGGATATGTCTGTACCAACTGTGGACAATGTAGGGGATGTCTGCACCAACGGTGGACAATGTAGGAGATGTCTGCACCAACTGTGGACAATGTAGAAGATGCTTGCACCAACGGTGGACAATGTAGGATATGTCTGCACCAACAGTGGACAATGTAGGAGATGTCTGCACCAACTGTGGACAATGTAGGAGATGTCTGCAACAAATGTGGACAATGTAGGAGATGTCTGCTCCATTGCCTCCCAGCTGAAGGTCTCCAGTGCAGAAGTTGTGGAATGGTTTAATTCTCAGCGGTCAGAAGCTTTCACTCCGATTCATTCTGCTCATATATCTATAAGACCTCGCTTATGTACAACTCCTTTTACCTTATCTCCTGCCTCACCTTTTATCTGGATGTGGTCTCTGTGATCAGGAGGATTCTGAAGATCCTTGTTTCATGATGTCGTACCTTCATTTACCTTTATTATTAAAAGCTGTGCTAGCTCACCTTAAAATGGTTGGGATAAGCCCAAAATGGATGAAAAAAAAATATTGTGGTCCCAGCCAGACAGGTAACATTATGTGGGAGCTAGATTAGAGCCATGTGTTACAGGTCCTGCAGTCTCAGCTCAGTGGGGAAACCCTCCTGAGGTAATATCCGGGGTCCGGTCGCTTTTTCCCTAGGGAACTTCTAGTCAGAAATATTGTTTCCTGCTGAAACATAGTAATCCCTTGTCTATGGCAGAGTGCAAAGCGTCTTTAGGTTTAGTTTCCCCATGAAGTCTCACTTAGGCTACTTTCACACTGGCGTTTTGGCTTTTCGTTTCTAAGATCCGTTCAGGGCTCTCACAAGCGGTCCAAAACGGATCAGTTTTGCCCTAATGCATTCTGAATGGAAAAGCATCCGCTCAGAATGCATCAGTTTGCCTACGTTCAGTCACCATTCCGCTCTGGAGGCGGACACCAAAACACAGCGTTTTTCTGTCCGCGAGGTGGTGCGGAACGAGACTGATCCGTCCTGGCACAAAATGTAGGTCAATGGGGATGGATCCGTCATACATGGTGTTCATGACGGATCCGTCATGGCTATAGAAGACGTAATACAACCTTTCATGACGGATGCATGCGGTTGTATTATTGTAACGAAAGCGTTTTTGCAGATCCATAAAAAATGTGAAAGTAGCCTTAGTCACTAAGATTAGGGGTCCATTCAGAGAACCATATCTGATTTTGCGGACTACAAGTTGCGGATCCATAGGACACGGATGCTGCCGTGTGCATTCTGCATTTGCAGTTCAGAACATCCTGCCCTATGATGGTCATGCCCATTCTTGTCCACAATACGGACAAGGGTGGGACATTTTCTATCTCTTTTCAGGGCCGCGGAATTGATGTGCGGATTCGGACGGCACACTGTGTGCTGTCCGTGTCTCACAGTCCCATTGTAATAATGGGTCCGCATGAGATCTGCAAACTGCGGGACGTGTCGGAAAGAAAAAATACTTTCGTGTGAATGGGCCCTGAATGTGCCTCTGAGTTCATGTGATCCCTATAGACACTCTCGGACATTCTGTTAGCGCCATTTTGTTCCTCACCAAATTAATTCTTTTTTAGAACCAATTGTTGTTACAGAGGGGTCTCCTTTCCACAATATACCCCTAGGTCTAGATTCATTTTTTTTTTTTTAAACTCGTTTTATTGAAAAAGAGTAACAAGGCACATATATGGCATAGACATATGCATATCGTAAAATCACATACAGTAGGCTACAGCGAGTACAATGAAAACATATCGAAATGTCACATAATACAGCACAATAAAGAAAGAGTACACCATTGCACAGAAGTCATCACTTCCCTCCCTCCCAAGCACAGTGTGGACAATCAAAGCATCGAATCAAAATAAAGAGAACCTAGAGGGTCTGTGCTCCTCTCAGGGGTTGTCTGACCTTGTAGAATTGGGCGATGTGGTTAGAGTAGAGTCGCACCATAGTCCCCAAACCTTCTGAAATTTGTCAGGGCACTTCCTATTTACATATAATACTTTTTCGTATGGGATGATCTGGTTCACTAGCCTCTTCCAGATTCCCACAGTAGGAAGATCGTCCGCCATCCATTTTAGAGCTATCACCTTGCGGGCCATAAACAGGGATTCACTGAGGAGTATTTTATTGTAATGTGACCACCCGTCATTGTTTAATACGCCCAACAGACATACCTTGGGACATAACGGAATCGGACCCATACCTAATGACGACAAGACTCTAAGGATATCCTGCCAGTATGATCTGATATGGGAGCATTCCCACATCATGTGCCAGAAGTCCGCGCCAGTCTGTGAGCATCTAAGGCAATCAGGCTGAGGCATCCTCCCCATCTTATGCAGCCTGGTAGGAGTCAAATAACTACGGTGCAACATATATAACTGTATCAGTCTGTTGTTAACCGACGGTGACACAGAGGTGACAGCCTCCAACGCATCCGCCCATTCCTCTGCAGTAAGATGGGGAACATTACCCTTCCACCTGGCTTCGGCTAGAATGGGTTGTGAAGACATTCGTAACCCCAACAAGTAAGTGTAAAGGGCCGAAATTAGACCCCTAGGCCCTTGTGATTTCACCACACCGATTAAGGGATATGAAGAGATGGCCCTGCTTGGATCCCTCAACTGTGCCTGCAGCGCATGCCTGATCTGCAAATATCTAAAAAATTCCAGATAGCAAACTTGCTAGAAAAAACTGATTCCAAAGGGGCAACATTTTTGGTGTACGCTTCTCTCGGGTCTCTGGTAATGAAAATCCCCAAATATTTAAAATGGTCCACAATCCTCAGATTATGATACTCAACGGGCCAATCAGCGTCCCATAAGGGCATGAGAGCCGACTTGGTCCAATTAATATGTAAACCCGAGTACCGACCAAATGTCTCTATAATACTGATCGCTCGTGGCAGAGACACCTCCAACCTACTAATGAACAATATGAGATCATCTGCGTACAGGCCCACTCTATCCTCCCTCCCCCCAAGCTCGACACCTGCATAGAGAGGATCCTGTCGAATTCGAAGAGCCAGGTGCTCAATGGCAATCGCAAACAGGAGAGGGGAAGCGTCAATTTTGACGTAAATTTGTTTTCCCTTAGTCCTAACAGCAGCACAAGTGGGGGGGGGTATTTGCCCCTGTGAAGCTGGTCAGGACAGGCGGAATTTTAATGAAAAAAATTTCTGCCTAAGTATCCTAATTAACAATTAGCTAATTAAGCCCCTACCCCATATAACCCGGCCCCAACTGGACGGGGTTGCTTTATAACAAGTAAATGACAAAAAAATCATACAAGGGGAGGGAAATTTGTGTGCTGCTGTTAGGACTAAGGGAAAACAAATTTACGTCAAAATTGACGCTTCCCTTACGTCCTAACCAGCAGCACAAGTGGGGAAGTAGCAAGAACCTCACCCAAATTGGGAGGGCTCCCTACTCCCCTCTCAGGAGAGGGCGGCACTTAAAACGGATTGTCCAAAGGCCATTCCCTCCGTCTGTCTAGACTCTAGACGGTAATGCGAAATGAAGGTGTTCAGAGAACTCCAAGAGGCGGCTGCGCAAATCTGATCCAGGGGAATCAGTTTCTTCTCCGCATAAGAGGTGGATACAGCCCTGGTAGAATGGGCGGAGACGAAGGAAGGAGGCGTCAAATCTTGGGACAGAAAGGCCAGACGGATTGCCTCTTTAATCCACCTACTCAGAGTGGGTTTTGAGGCCTTCAGGCCCCTGTTTTTCCCTGCATAGGTCAGAAGGAGGTTTTCTGATCTTCTAAATTCGCCTGTTCTGTCCAAATATATTCTAAGACCTCTTGAAATGTCCAATGTACGGAGCCTTTCCTCCTCGGGAGAAGTTGCAGCCGGTGAAAAGGTGGGCAGACATATTGTCTGATTAATATTAGAAAAAGTGGGAACCTTTGGTAAAAAGGTTGGTAAAAACCTTAACAGGACCTTGTCCTGAAGGATTTTTAAATAGGGCTCAGAAGCCCCCAGAGCCTGAAGTTCCCCAACTCTCTTAGCTGATGTGATAGCCAGTAGGAATGTGATCTTTAGGGATAGGAACCTCAAGTCCACTTCATTCAAAGGCTCAAAAGGGGGGACACATAACCCTTTTAGAACCACCGATAAGTCCCACTGTGGGATTGGTCTCAGGACTCTGGGTTTAAGTCTTTCGGCTCCCTTCAGGAACCTCTTGATTAGGGGGTCCTGAGAAATCGGTCTGCCAAGGCATGCCGATAAGGCAGAGACGTGAGCTCTGAGAGTAGATGGGCTTAGACCCTTGTCTAGACCATCCTGTAGGAATTGTAGAATAGCGGAGAGAGGAGGGTCTGAGGCAACTACCTCTCTGTTATTGCACCATTGCAGGAATATTCAGTAGATTCTGGAATACTTCTTGCTTGTAGATTCCGCTCTGGAGTGAGAGATTGTTCTCAGGACCTCCACAGATAACCCTCTAGCTTCTAGAAGGGACCTGTCAATCTCCAGGCTGTCAGATTGAGTCTCCTCAGATCTAGACAGGGACCTGTGTCCTGATACACAAGGTCCTGTATTAGGGGAAGTCTCCAATAATTGCCCTGACTCATCTTCATGAGCTGGGTGAACCAAGACCTCTTTGGCCAGAATGGCATGATGGCAACCACCGAGGTCTGGTCTTGCTTGATCTTCATCAATACCCTCGGTATCATGGAAATTGGAGGGAAGATGTATGCCAGCCTGAACCTCCATGTTATGGACAGAGCGTCTATCGCTACCGGGTTGTCCTCCCTGTAAAGGGAACAGAACCTGCTCACCTTGGCGTTCAATCGGGTAGCCATCAGGTCGATTTCCGGCGTGCCCCACCGCTGGACAATCATAGAGAAGATGTTCTCGTTCAGGGACCACTCCCCTGGAACTGGTAGACCCCGACTCAGGCGATCTGCCAGTACATTGAGATCCCCTCTGATATGGACTGCCATTAGGTGGGATAGATTGATCTCTGCCCAAGAAAGAATAGAACCCGCCTCCCTCAGGAGGGTTAGGGACTTCGTCCCTCCCTGTCTGTTTAGGTAGGCGACCACAGAAGTGTTGTCTGTTCGGACTCTCACCGCCTGACCGCGGATGAGAGGAGCAAAATGAAGGAGGGCTAGTTTGACCGCTCTCAGCTCTCTCCAGTTGGATGAGAGTATTTTCTCCTGGGGATTCCAAGTACCCTGTACTGGATTGTCCTCCAGATGGGCCCCCCAGCCCAGCAGAGAAGCGTCCGTGGTCAAGGTGATCCAACGAGGTTGGATCAGAGACCTCCCATCCTTTAGGTTCCTCCACCACTTGAGCGAGGAACGGACTTCTACCGACAGGGAGTGCAACCTGTCTAGGTCTTTGGGCTTGCGAGTCCAAGCTGCTAAGACCTCCTCCTGAAGAGGGCGTAAGTGCCATAAGGCCCACGGAACTGCCTCTGCAGATGCTGACATGTGGCCTAACATCCTCATAAGAACCCTTATGGAGACTCGTCTGGGTGGTATAAGAGACTGTGCGGCTTTTATTACTTTGTCCCTCCTTTGAGGGGACAGGTATAGGGTCATCAGTTGTGAATTGATCACAAAGCCCAAGAACGTTCTCGTGGTTGACGGGACTAAGTGTGACTTGTCCCAATTTATCAACCACCCCAGACCCTGGAGAATCTGGAGAGCTTGTTGAAGCTGACTCTGCAGGACGTCTGCGTTTGCGGCTTTTAAAAGCCAATCGTCCAGGTACGGTACGACTTCTAGCCCAAGGAGCCTTAAATGGGCGACCACAGGAGCCACTACCTTTGTGAAGGTGTGCGGAGCTGAGGATATGCCGAAGGGCAATACAGCAAACTGGTAGTGCTTCACTACCCCTTGCAAGGCCACAGCAACTCTGAGATATTTCCTGTGTGCTGGGCAGATGGGAACATGAAGGTAAGCATCCTTCAGGTCTATGGTTACCATCATATCTCCTGGGTTCAGGATGTTTAAGACAGAGCGAATGGTCTCCATCCGGAAACGCTTCTTCTTGATGGAGCGATTTAAATAACGTAAATCGATGATCATCCGCCAGTCTCCTGACGGTTTTGGCACCAAAAAGATGGGGGAATAAACCCCCTGCCGCCGTTCGCGAGGAGGAACCTCCTCTAATGCTCCTTTCCGTATATACTGGAGGACCGAGTCTTCCAGGATTAAGTGTTTGTCGGGTGCTAAGGTCCTTGTTAGGACGAATTTGTCCCGAGGAAGAGAAATAAAATCTATTGTGTACCCTGACGCTATCACCTGTAGCACCCAAGGGTCTGGAATTTTTTGCACCCAAAAATCTTTGAATAGACTCAAACGTCCACCGACTGGGGGACTGAAAACTGTACCTTCCTCTGGGACAACAGGGGGGAGGGGAGGGGGGTTGACGGCCTGTGGAGAGTCATAGATCAGGCTTGCGGTTCCCGCGACCGCGACCCCTACCTCTCTTATTATTTTCAGAACGCCTCTGGGTTCTGTCTCCCCCCTGAAATCTTCCTCCTCCTCTACCCCTTCCTCGACCCCGAAAGGACTGCTGGGGGAGGGATTTACCCTTCTTGTCCGCTAGGTTCTCCATGAGAGCATCTAACTCGGAACCGAACAATCTACCAGGTTCGTAGGGAAGGGAGCAAAGGTTAAATTTGGACGTGTTGTCCGCCGCCCATGGTTTTAACCAGAGTGGGCGTCTACTGGCTGAGGAGAGCGCCATCGACTTGGCCGCTAATTTTAACTGTTGCTGGGAGGAGTCTGTTAAGAAATCGATCCCCAGTAAGAGGGTCTTGAATTGGTCCAAGATGTCGTCCCGGGCAACCCCAGAATCCAAGTCTGATTGGATTCTGAGTGTGCGAGCACGGATGAACTCCGATACCTCAGAGCACGCTATAGCAACCGAGGCTGAAGCGGAGGCAGCCGAGTAGTTGCGTCTAAGCGTGCACTCAGCTCGTCTATCTAAGGGGTCCTTTAGGTTGCTGCCGTCGTCTGAAGGCACTAGGGTTCTCTTGGAGAGCTTTGATATGGCCATATCCACCTTTGGAGGTGGAACCCAAACTAAGGAGTCCGCATCCTGTAGAGGGAACATTAGTTTAAACCTTTTTGTTAACACTGGCCCCTTCTCCGGGTGTTTCCACTCGGTTGCCATTAACTTCATTAAAGACTCGTCCACTTTAAAGGCCCTTGGCCCCCTAGAGGTGGACTGTGGAGCTTCCCCTTGCTCAACATCATGGTCCCTTGACCTGATGGAGCGCAATAGTCTTTGAGTCTTTTCGGCCGGAAAGAGGAAGGCCGAACTCTCTTCCTCAGAGGAAGAATTGTCTTCAATGGAGACGACGTCTTCAGACATGGGAACAGGACCAGGAGAAGCCTGTCTGGGCCTCTTGTTGGAGACTGCTCCCTTAATTTCGGCGATAGACGTATCCATGAACTGTTTCATCCATGAAAACATATCCACCATCGTTGGTTCTGGGTCCGCTCTGGGACGGCAGCCTGGACATCGATGGAATTCGTATGAATCCGGCAATGGGGTGCTGCAGGTGGAGCAGGCGAGATGTTTCTGCTTCTGGGTAGATTTGCCTAGGACACAGAGCACAGAATAAGAACTTGGACCCAAAATGGTACAAAAAAAGGGGAAGCAGTACCTTACCGTGAGGTGGCGATGCCATCTTAGAAGCAAGCAAAAGGTAACTTCAAGGAAAACTTCCTGGGCGCAGGAGTAACCAACAGCAGAAGTCAGTTGGGCTCAGAAAACTGAGAGCAACATTGACCTGCCTCACACAGGTGCCTTAAATAGCACAAGGGGGAGGAGCTTACCGTCACTCCCCCAGCCAGGGGGTGGAATCCTGGTTAGAAGGTAAGTTTTTAATAAATATACGCTATTCTCCTCATTTTACCCCCTATTGGTGCCCCAGCAACCGGGGGCACTAATTTAAGCATATTATCTTGAGCTGAAAGCGCTGAACACAGCGCTGAAGCCGGAGCCGCGGACCGGAAGTGACGAGTGTGACGCACTTCCGGTACACGCGCGATGCCGGCGGAGCGAAGCGACTGCTTCGGCGGCACACGTGGAGGGAGGCAGGGAGCCAACCGGCGCCATCTCCCCCCTGTAACACATCAGATCCCTGCAGCAGCAGGACATCCAGAAGATGGAGTTTCACCAGAGGCACCCAAGGTAGGCGGAGACAGGCTCCCCTGTAGGATACCTAGGAAAAGAAAAAAAAGGCAGAATTAAAGAACATGATAACCATCTTATAACATTATGGTCAATACTGGGAGACTCCAGTAAGGAGTCTAGCCTGTCCTGGAGTCCACAGGACAATAAAAAAGCAACCCCGTCCAGTTGGGGCCGGGTTATATGGGGTAGGGGCTTAATTAGCTAATTGTTAATTAGGATACTTAGGCAGAAATTTTTTTCATTAAAATTCCGCCTGTCCTGACCAGCTTCACAGGGGCAAATACCCCCCCCACTTGTGCTGCTGGTTAGGACGTAAGGGAAAGAGGGCAACCCTGCCTCGTACCTCTTTGTAAATCAAAATAAGCTGAGGTGGTACCATTCACCAAGACATTGGCTCTGGGACTTTTATACAATATCCGAATCCATTGCAGGAACCTAGGACCAAAGCCAAACTTCCCCATTACCTTCAGCAGATAGGCCCATTCTAGCGAATCGAATGCCTTCGCGGTATCAAGTGAAGCCAAGGCCCACTGCCTGTCATCTTGAGTACCAATTTGGGCTATGACTTGAGTCCTACGAATATTGCTAGAGGTCGAGCGTCCAGGTATAAACCCAGTCTGATCGCTATGTATTATGCTGGCTATCAACTTGTTCAGCCTATTGGCGAAGATCTTTGTCAGAATCTTATAGTCAAGGTTCAGCAAAGATATCGGCCGATAGGAAGCACAGTCCACTGGATCCTTATCCGGCTTCAAAAGCACTACTATAGTCGCCTCATACATAGAATCAGGCAACCTACCCAATCTCCACGCCTCCTGGAACAACGCCTTAAGTTGAGGCCCAAGGATATCCGCGTATTTAGCATATACCTCTAACGGCAGGCCATCAGGGCCAGGGGCCTTCCCATTTGCCAGGTCTCCTATAGCCTCCTGTATCTCCTCCACAGTTATGTCCTCCTCCAACACATTGCTGTCCTCCACTGATAAAGTCGGATGGTCTACCTCAGCTAAATAATTCTCCAGTTCTACCTCCGAGTGCTCCTCTCGTGAGCGGTATAGATCGCGGTAAAAGTCGGCAAAACTCGATAGGATACCTGATACAGAGTCCCTCACCACGCCATCTGAGGCCTGTATACGCAGAACCGGTGGAGCAGCCGAATTCCTATGGACAATCTGCGCCAGTACTCTCCCTGCCCTATCTCCCACCTCAAAAGCCTGTTGTTTATAAAAGAACATCTTCCTGTTACTCTTTTCATGCAAGTGTACCAGATACATCCTGCCTTTCTGCAACCAGTCCTGCCTATTCCCCTCAGAGGGATCAGCTGCAAACCTCGCCTCAGCCTCTCTAACGCAAGTGTTAAAGGAGTCCTCCTTCTCCCTGGTTTCCCTCTTGATATAAGATATAGAGGATTTAAGACACCCCCTAAGATAGGCTTTAAGGGTGTCCCACAATAATAAGGGATCCGTATCCACATCCTGTACCTCCAAAAACACTCGCAACTGGTCAGGAATCCTGTCCTGATCTTTCAGGAGGGTGAGCCAGAAGGGGTGAATTCTCAATTTAGTCCCAGATCCTCCCTCCCGTGAATCATTCAGCCTCACTAATAATGGTGTATGATCTGACACATTCCTGGGACCATGAGAAATATCTGACAATCCCAGGCATACCCCAGGGGATCCAAACACGTAATCAATCCTAGACATTGCACCGGAGGAGGGAGTGAAACAGGAATACTCTATGGAGTCCGGATGCTTCTCCCTCCACAGGTCCAACCATCCCATCTCCGCAATCCAGGACGCCAATAAGCTCGGCGCACCAGACGGCGGGGAAGCCGGATTAGCATGAAATCGGTCCAACCGCATATCCATAACCATATTCAAATCCCCCACACACAGCAACCCAGCATGCGGGTACTGAGCTGCAAAAGTAGCCGCGGTCTGCAGAAGTGACATGTTAGCAGGTGGGGGGCAATAAATGTTTAAAATCACAAACGGCATATTATTCACATGCGCATGGACAAAAATATACCTGCCCTCTGTATCAGACTCAACCGTATGCGGCTCCCACCTAATAGACCGGTTAACAAGTAGGGATACTCCTCTTGAGTGGGAAGTACCAAATGAGTGACTAGACCATTGGACCCAGGGTTTCTTTAATCTAGATGCCGTGTCGGCCGTGAGATGGGTCTCTTGTAAGCAGAGCAAATGTGGGTTATATCTACGGACATGCGCGAACACAGATATTCTCTTACCCGGAGCTCCCAGACCCCTCACATTCCACGACATTAACAAAATGGCAGCCATTTCTCCAGTGTCATCCATCTACATACAGGGCTGTCTCCCCCCCAGTTACTTCCGTGCATGCCCCTCCCCACCTTGCCACAGACATATAATTTGCCGCCTACAAACAGTGTCATACCATATAGTGCCCATACACAATAAAACAACATAAATGTAAACCAACCATGCCATAAACTAGCAATGAAAAACATGGTATAATGCCAAAAGACAGGTAATATCTCCTGTGCGGCTACAGATTCAGGGACCAGCATGTCACACGATGGAAAACAGAACATGCCGGTATCTGACCAACTCCCTCAGCACGATATAGGTCGTGCTTGCAGCTATTATATGCACATAAACAGTGAAACAGCATAACTCACGCCGAGATCATAATGTCAGCCCGTTGTCTTGTGCGGGCAGCGAAGCACCACCCGTAAGTGCAGAATACGTCCCGGCTGGCCCCCAAGGTCCCTGGGGTATAACAAAGGCGGGTTATGGATGTGCCGCCATGCTTCATGGCGGTGGTGGTGACCTTCGCCTCTTCCTTGCGACCCAGTCGTCCGCCTCTTTAGGATCCGTAAAAAAGATTGATCTGTCGCCGTCCACCACCCGCAACCTGGCGGGGTACGCCATAGAATACGGCAAGTTCATGTCCCTCAGTCTCCTCTTCACCGCAACAAAGGTCGCCCTCCTCTTCTGCAGGTCAGCGGAGAAATCGGGGAACAGAGACACCTTGGCATTCTCATGCATGACGGTCTGCTTCTTCCTAGCGTGGGTAAGGATCAAATCCCGGTCCTTCCAATTCAGCATGCGGGCTAGGAGCGGTCTAGGAGGGGCTCCAGGAGGCGGCGGGCGCGCCGGTACTCTGTGGGCCCTCTCAACTGCATACGCCATAGAGAATGCCGCCTCAGGAAAGGTTGATTTAAACCAGGCCTCCAGGAATGCTGCCGGATCCTGCCCCTCCGTCCTCTCAGGTAGGCCCAAAATGCGCACGTTGTTCCTCCTGGCCCTGTTCTCCAGGTCATCACATTTTTGCTGCCATAATGAGACTGAACCCTCCAGAGCTTGTATCTTGGCGGGCAGTGGGCGCGTAAGGTCCTCCAGCTCAGAGATTCTATCCTCCGTTCCCCGCACTCTGTCCCTTAGCTGCTGGACATCATGCCTGAGGAGGCCCACATCCACACGTACCTCCTCAATCTTAGTCGTGAGGGAGGTCTGGCACACCAATATCGCGGCCATCAGCTGGTCATGCGCTTCTTTAGGGGTAAGTTCTTCCGTCTCTGGCACGTCCGCAGCCGCCTGCAATGCCGCCTGACCTCGGGTGTGCTGAGATCGGGGCGTTCCGCTCGTCGCGGCGCCATGTTGGGTGTCCTGGCGCACGAATTCTTTCAGCCGGTCCGCCGCGGCCTGAGCTTTGCTGGGACTCATCCTTGACCGTACGTAAGGTCCCGGCTGTATGCTGCTTCGGTTATTTCTAAAAGCTGCTGCTGTAGCACTCAGGATGGCTCAGGATGGAAACGGGAGCCGGAGCTCAGATCAAGTGCGACCGCTCATGTCGGCCGTTAGCCACGCCCCCGTCTCTAGATTCATTTTTGTCATTTCCATTCCTAAGATCACCTAAGAGGGGCTCGGAAAGGTCAGATAGAAAGTAGAAATTTGGAACAGGGAAACATCAAATATAGGACACCAGGCTTCCGGTGGGAGCAAGATGGCAAAACCTTTTCACAAATTGTTCAAAGACACCTGGATAGAATCTTGTACCCAGGTCACTCCCTCAGGTTAAAGAAATTGCCCCCTCCCCAAGGCAAATAAGTCAACCCTTCACAAAGCCTCATATGGTGGTTGTTTCAGGACTTCACAGGAAAATCTTGACTTCTTTCCCAGGAAATGTCTGGGGTCTTTTCAAGAGTGTATGCAGTGCCAAAGCCACAGGTGAAATGAAGGCTAGATCTGACGTGTCTAAACATATACCATCTCGGAAGAAATTCATGATGTGAATTGCTGTTTTGTTATCAACATTCGCCAGCAGGATGATTTTATGGCCATCACTCAGCAGGGTTTCTCATCTTCAATTCACTGGCCTTTGGTTTCTCATCATTGCCTGATGTTTTTATTAAGTTAGTTGTGGCATTAACTCAGCACTTAGCTTCCAGTTAGACTGGTTGCTTAAGCTCTCAAAGGAGCAGATCCAGAAATTAAGGTTGATGTGAGTGCAGCGACCGGGCCGCAGGGGCAATATGTGAGTGTTGGTGGGCCGATGGGGGTAGTAATTGTTTACTCAATGCTATGTAGAGCTCCCTGGGCCGGTGTGCAGTGAATGAAAGGACAGAACCGGTTCTTTTAGGGCACACTGTTGTCCAGGGACTCCCGCCACATGGTGGTTGAGGTGCCCTTGGTGGAACGGTTTAAGGTGCCGCGGAGGTAGGGTCCCTGGTGTGTATGACGCCAGCACCGTTAGGTGCAAAGGAAGGTGGTAGAAAGGATGAAGAGTCAATGGTTGTAAACAATGGAACTTTTTACTTAATCAATTGCCATGAGGTAGTTAGTGCAGTACATTTAGGTTGACAACCCATATGATGCATACACGATTGGCTTAGCTGCAATCCTAGTAACAGGCTTGACAATAGATTTCCTTTGGCTGGTATGAGATAGTTCCCTTCTAACTGTCCTCACTTGGTCCACACTCTAGCCGACAGATACTGGATATAATAATGACTCTTACTTGTGTTGGGCAACCCACAGGGCGGTCTCCCTAATGGCAGGCATAAATCCTCTGCTCCATTGTTTGCACTGGTTGCTTTCAGAAACTCTGATCCACAATATCCATAGAGGTATGTGGTAATGGTCAACCCTGCACCTAGTCGTCCGGCTGTGTCCAGGTGCTTTTAGGCTTCTCCCGGTCACTAGTGCTGTGGAGTCCATAAGCTAATGCTACTCCTATCTCCACTAGACTTTCTCTATATCCACAGTTTACTCTGGTCTGTGCTAGGTAGCTGTAAGGGTGTTCTCCCTACGCCATCAGCTTGGCCAGGGCCAAGGGGCTAGGATAGCAGCTACATATTGGACTTTGCTTCTCCTGCTCCTCACACATCACTACCTCTCTCTGCTTACTCCTCAGCTAACTTCCTTCCTTCTCCACAGAACTGACACACCCTAAGGTATATATATTGTGGTGTTTCGCTCTGGTAGATAGGGTAAGCGGGCGCAGTACAGAGGCAAAATACAAGTTCTTAACTCAAAACGTCAGTGTTTATTCACACTTGAGACAATTGCACAAAACAGCACGTAACTTTGCAGTCTTGGTGTTAATTCACACACAATGGAAAGTTTTCGAAAGTCATTACAAAACCGCAACGTCCCGTCCGGCTTGGGTATCAATACTATAGGACTGGCCCACTCACTTTTTGACTCCTCAATGACGTCTAGCTGCAACATTAGCTGCACCTCCTCCGATATGGCCTGTCGCTGAGCCTCGGGTACCTGGTATGGTTTTAATCTGACTTTTGCCTGAGGCTCAGTGACAGTGTCATGCTGGATTATGGAAGTGTGTCCAGAGAGGTCCGAGAACACATCCGTGTTCGGACTAATGAACTCCCTGGCCTCCTGAGTCTGATTAGAGGAGAGGCTGTCAGCAATTTTTACTGTGGCAGCCGCCTCTCTTGCATCAGACACAGGGGCCGATACCTCTTCTCCTAGAAAACCCGGCCACGGGCTGTCTTCTGTACCGGTTTCCCTATCTTTTCACGGTTTGAGTAAATTCACATGGTAAACCTGCTCCGGCTTTCGCCACCCTGGCTGGTGTACCTTGTAGTTTACATCACCAATTTTCTCGAGTACCTTGTAGGGCTCCTGCCACCTAGCCAGGAACTTACTATCCACGGTCGGCACCAGAACCAAAACCCGATCACCCGGGTTAAAGATCCGGACCCGAGCCTGCCAATTATAGACCTGACTCTGGGCTCGCTGAGCTGCCCCCATATGCTCCCTAACAAGAGGCAACACTGTCTCCATCCGATCTTGCATCTGGGTAACGTACTCAATGACACTTTTATGTGGAGTGGGTTGTTGTTCCCACGCCTCTTTGGCCACATTCAAGAGAGCGTGAGGGTGTCTCTTATATAGCAGTTCGAAGGGCGAGGACCCAGTAGAGGCCTGGGGTACCTCTCGCACTGCGAACATGAGATAGGGCAGAAGGAGGTCCCAGTCTTTCCCATCTTTAGACACTACCTTTTTCAACATATTTTTTTATGTTTGGTTAAACCGTTCTACCAGACCGTCCGTTTGCGGATGGTAAACGAACGTCTGTAGTTGTTTTATGTGCAGCAACTTACCCTCATCACTTTGGACATAAAAGGGTCCCTTGGTCGGTCAGAACCTCTTTAGGTAGTCCTACTCGGAAAAACATCTCCATTAACTCCTTAGGAATCGCGGACTGCTTTCCGGGCATCGTGGACGCTCGGGGGTTGCCCCTGCTGTCTGCAAGGCCATCACGCGTTGTAGCAGCAACTGGTTAGTTTCCTGCTGCTGCTTATTAGCCTTCCATTGCTGCAGGTTTGTCTCTCACTGCTCCAAATTAGCCTCCATGAGGGCCTTCACAACAGCCTCCATTTTGTCGTGGGGCACGGGTTGAAATACAGCTGCTTTGATGTATGACATTTATTCATATTTGAGACATACCCTGGGTAAGGTTTATCAAATAGTTTATTTACAGATGCCTATGCAGGCGTTGAACCTATCTTGTCCTACGCAGTGGAGTGTTTACTGTATTTTTAATCTTTTTCTATTATTTGGTTTATCAAGTAAAATTAAATAAAGGTATAAAGCACGTATTTTAACCCAAATAATAATAAAAGTGAAGTATTAAATTTTCACCTGGGACAAGATAGGCTTGATGTATGACATACAACTGTGCCCAAAAATGCAAACCCAAAAATATATCGGCATTCACACCAGCCTTACTGCGCTTGCCCACATCCTCCACCACTTGTGGGGTTTCGCTCTGGTAGATAGGGTAAGGAGGCGCAGTACAGAGGCAAAATACAAGTTCTTAACTCAAAATGTCAGTGTTTATTCACACTTGAGACAATTGCACAAAACAGCACGTAACTTTGCAGTCTTGGTGTTAATTCACACACAATGGAAAGTTCATATAACACATGTCACCTTGCTGGCAGTTCTGTCTCCAGTAGTCCACAGCAGGCTTTAGGGGACTTGTTTCCACAGTGTGTGGCTCTCAGCCCTCCAGCACATAGCCTCAGATCCCAAAAACAGAGACATCTCTGCTGAGCCCAGCTTCCTATTTAAGGACAGCCAGGTGCTGCCAAAATCCGGACCGGCACTTAAACTCCGGTCCGGTATTTGACCTCACCTGGCTGGAAACCAGCTGCACATGCTGGGAGGAAAATACCTTCCTTGATAGACTCACTGTGTCACAATATATGTGGTGAATGGATGTAATGCAACTACCAGCCTGTTGTAGGGAATTTGCAGCTTAGTACATAGAAACGACAATGGCATAAAATGACATACATGAGATTTAAGGGGCCCACTTCCAACACGGAGTGGGACACTGCATGAGATCTAAGGTCCCATCACCAAGTGCCAGTCAAGACCAGAGGAGTAACTAGAAATAACTGGGCCCCACAGCAAATATTTGAACAGGGCTCCCCCCAACGACTTCTGTGCAAGCCCACCCCTCTCCCGTCAACCGCCGCTCCTGTCGCTAGTCAAGATCGCTATCAGATAAGGCCAGGCAGCCTCTCTGTCTTTAAATATATACTTTCCTGACCTCTTCGATAGAAGCCGTAACATGGGCATTAGTGTACGTTGCAAACCAGCATTGTTTCAGGAAGAAACCAATGTTTATTAAGTCTGGTTCGTCTTGTGGTGATCAAGCCAGAAACTCGGGAAGACCTGTCTTGATTGCTTCGTCCGAGAAATACGGAACAAGGTAGATTTTTCTGGCCATTCCGATAACCCTGGTCAGGAAGTACACTTCCACATTCTTTGAGTTCAGGGGAGGTGGTCTTCTCAAGAGATGTATCTGTGATCTAATATCAGAGACCTGGGAGCAATATATCTAGCTCTTCATTTAGGGCAGGCTCAAGAATCAGTCAGTGGTGGAGCAAACAGATAATATCTCCACCATGTGCTATATCAACAATTGGCACAGGACTCGCTCTGATCTACGGTACAGTCAATGCAGTCAAATTATGACTTGGGCAAATGTCAAACCATAGACAGCCATCCACATTCAAGGTATTCTGAATGTTTAGGCGGATCTGTTAAAGGGAACCTGTCATCAACTTTATGCTGACCTCGATGAGGCCCGCCCAGGCCTGGTGTGTCACTTATGAGCTAAAAGTAAGTGGTTGCTGAGAACCAGCATCATAATCATTGCAGCCCAGGCCTGGAGAAGAGTCAAATCTATTGAGAAGAGTCAGAGTTATCCATAATCTCCTGCTCTCTCACCCATCTGCTGACGATTTGCAGTTCTCTCCTAGAAAGAAAGAGAGAAAACTCGGTAGAAGACTGTCAATCACCAGCAGGTGGGCAGGAGAGCAGGAATTCATGAATAACCAGGACTCTTCTCAGGTGGCCAGGACTCTTTTCCAGGCCCAGTCTGCAATGATTGTGATGTTGGTTCTCGGCAACCACTTACTTTTAACTAATAAATGACAGACCGCTGAAATCAACTCATCTGTCTCTACTTTATTCTGCTGTTAGTATTGCCAGCATAAAGTTGATGACAGGTTCCCTTTAAGTAGGTCACAGTTGAAGTCTCAGCCACTGTATTTTTAACAGATTGTGTGCAGATGGGGGACAGCCTCCAATACAAAGATCAAGAAGTTTTGCTCCCTGAATCCAGCAAATCCACCAGAAAGAATAGATGCCTGTCTTTCAGTTAGGAAGGAATTTTTCATCCAAATTTTCCTCCATTTTCCTCATATCCTGAGTGCTCAGGAAAATGAGACGAGAGTCTCAGCCATAGCCATAGTGCTCATCTGACCAGGAGGGCATGATCCCTCACTTTCCATGATCCCTACAACTTTCCAGAGGAAATTATTGGAGATACAGTCCAGCCAGATCTTCTGGTTCAAGCAGGCCTACAGAATCCACACCGGAGATGTTTCAGCTTACAGCCTGGAATCTGACGGTTCAGGACTGGAGAAGGGCTTGCAAGATGTGGTGGTATAAACTTTGCAGAATCCTGATCTGTCTGAAGTCTTACATTTTTTTTACAGGACGGTTTCCAGTTTGGGTTAAAACCTAACACTGTAAGAGTGCATTTCACAGCGGCCACTGCTTGCATGGATGGAGCCTTCAAGCATTCATTTTTTTTACGTTCTTTATTCAATTTAAATTAATTGGTTGTCTCCTGTTCCATCCTGGGATCGGGCTGTTCTCCTCAGGACCCTGGTTGAATCTCTATTTCAGCCTCTTACAGAAGCACCAATAAGGTTTGTATCTTGGAAGGTTTTATTTCTGTTGGTAATTGCATCAGCCAAGAAGGTTGTCAGACTTTGCAAGCTCTATCTTGGGCCATATCTGAAAGTACATCAAGAAGACTTGATTTTAAGGTTGATGCCCTATATCCTACCAAAGCTCTCATCTGACATGAATGTAAGTTAAGAAATTAATCTATCAGAGTCCTCAATCAGCTGAACAAGACAAGCTTCATCTACTGGTCATTGGAGAACCAAGGACCTTCAGGCCGGCTGACCAGCTGTTTATAGAGAAGAATAAAAGTTGGAGTTACAGCACACTCAACTCGGTCCACTTAGTCACTTGGGCATAGAAAAAAGGCATTGGATCAAATATGCAGTGCCTCTACATGGTCTTCTCCATGCGCCTTTTACAAAACAATATAAGTTGGATGTATCTGGTGCTTGCGATTAAGCCTTTGACAAACAAGTGATTATTAAGGCTGCGATTTCGATACCCCCCCCCCCCACCCCACCCCCGTTAATACTGCTTTTCAGATCCCTTTGTGTTGTGCTGCCTGAAGGACGATAAGGATAGTCTAAATTTGCTTACCAAAATTTTTCTTTCCTTGAGTCCAAAGGCAGCACAAATATCCCTCCCTAAAAAAGGACATTGCTTGGAAAAAACAGGTCTGCCAAGTGGGTGTGCCCTCTTTTATAGGGGGGTTAATTAGTCTGATTTACTAATGATTTATCTTCTGTCCTAGACGGGAGGAGCAAGACATTAACCCTTTGTGTGTGCTTCCTTTGGACTCAAGGAAAGATACATTTCGGTAAGCAAATTTTAGACTGTCTATCTATATCTTCTATGCCATATCTATCTATCTATTATGAATCTATGTATGTATCAATCTATTATCTATCTATCTCATATAGGATATAGGAACTCGTGTGAAATAAAACGGCATCTCTGACAGCTGTAGCATACAAGTCCCATCATGCAGAGCCTATTGAGGTTTATTACATAAGATGCGGACAGATCCAGGTTGCCTAATAGTGCTTATAAAACCCGCCATAATTCTGCCCCATACAAGCAGCACGTAACAGCTGCATCCCATGGAAATGGCACAAATAGTATAATTGCGAGCAGCATTACATGGAGGAGCCATTCTCATCCCGCTGCCCCCTCCCGCCCCCCCTTGTGCACTCGCCTTTTTCTGCATTGACTTTGGTTCTTTGTGTTATATTTCCACTAGTTTCATGACCTACATCTCTCAATCCAGGTCAAGCCAGCAGCATGTGACGGCACAATACAGCTGCCTCATAACAGGCTGCCGGCACACACTGTCCCTGTACTGGTGTCTGAGCCCTCTGTATGTTAGAGTGTAAGCTCTGCAGAACAGCCGTCTCTTAGTGCCTGGCAGTATTATGTGTTCACCATCAAACTGGCACTATATGGCAGTATTATATGTGCACAGTAGGACATTGACATCTCTTCACATTATAGCACTAATTATGTAGTGATTGTATCTCACTGTTATGTGTTCACGATAGTGTATAACACCTCTAATGGCTGTATTAGTCAGACAAATATATTTCAGTATTACATGAGTACTGTTATGTGTTCACATTATTGCACCAATTATGTAGTCACTGTACGGCAGTATTGTTTAGCCAATGTATAGCAGTTTTATGTGGGCACTGTTGCCTTCATGTTATAGCACCAATTAAGTAGTCACTGTATGGCACTATTATTTAGGCAATGTACTGTATGGCACTATTATGTGTTCACTGAATGGCACTATTATGTGTTCACTGTATAACAGCACTATTTAGACAATGTATGGCAGTATTACGTCGGCACTGTATGTTAGTATACCTTAGGCACGGTATAGCAGTATTATTATATTATTATGTATTTACTGCATTGCAGGAACTATGATGTCACTGTATTATGTAGGCAGTGTATGGCAGTATTACATGGTTACCATATGTTGGCAGGAGTAAACTGGGAACTTAAAGTAGCCCCCCCAAAAACTAAAGTTGCCCTATGTTGTAGACAGGTCCAAATTTAATTAAGGCAGGGCATACTACAGCAATACCACGGCACAAAATACCACTTCAGCAGAGCTAAAGAACATAGTGCAGCACAATATACTGCCCAAGCAGAGCCAAATATCGCAGTGAGTCACAAATAATACCTCACCGGCAGAAGCTGCCCCTCTGTGGTGGCCAGTGTCAGCTGCCACGTTCTGTCCTCCTGCTCCGATTTTCTCAGGATGGCAATACAATTAAATTAAAGAGTCAGAAGGGCACCTGTGCCAGGTACCTAAGTACTTGCCGCTGCCAGCGTTAATTAAGTCTGGGAGCATCAGATCACTATCTACCTGGCTGGCGGCCATGAGCAGAGCTTAGGTGGCCCCCTCTGAAGTTTCACCCTAGGGTCTAAAGCCAGTCTAACCTGCTATGTTGGTGATCACAACATAGGCATTAGTATGTAATCACTTGATAGCAGTATTTTGCGGGTACTGTTATATGTTCACTGCATAGCACTAGTAATATACTCACTGTATAGCAGTAGTATGTAAACAGTGAATGGCAGTCTTATGTCTTCTACTTGCATTACATATTAGTATCATATAATCAGTGTATGGCTGTATTATGTAGGCATTTTATGGCAGTGTTAGGAGGGTCGCTTTGGATATGATATGTTCACATAATACTACGAACTATGTATAATGCTGCCATACAGTAACATAGTAACATAGTATATAAGGCCGAAAAAAGACATCTGTCCATCCAGTTCGGCCTGTCATCCTGCAAGTTGATCCAGAGGAAGGCAAAAAAACCTGTGAGGTAGAAGCCAATTTTCCTCACTTTAGGGGAATAAAAAATTCCTTCCCGACTCCAATCAGGCATCAGAATAACTCCCTGGATCAGCGACCCCTCTCTAGTAGCTATAGCCTGTAATATTATTACGCTCCAGAAATACATCCAGGCCCCTCTCTAGTAGCTATAGCCTGTAATATTATTACGCTCCAGAAATACATCCAGACCCCTCTCTAGTAGCTATAGCCTGTAATATTATTACGCTCCAGAAATACATCCAGGCCCCTCTTGAATTCCTTTATTGTACTCCCCATCACCACCTCCTCAGGCAGAGAGCTCCATAGTCTCACTGCTCTTACCGTAAAGAATCCTCTTCTATGTTTGTGTACAAACCTTCTTTCCTCCAGACGCAGAGGATGTCCCCTCGTCACAGTCACAGTCCTGGGGATAAATAGCTGATGGGAGAGATCTCTGTACTGACCCCTGATATATTTATACATAGTAATTAGATCTCCCCTCAGTCGTCTTTTTTCTAAAGTGAATAACCCTAATTTGGATAATCTTTCAGGGTACTGTAGACCCCCATTCCAGTTATTACTTTAGTTGCCCTCCTCTGGACCCTCTCCAGCTCTGCTATGTCTGCCTTGTTCACAGGAGCCCAGAACTGTACACAGTCCTCCATGTGTGGTCTGACCAGTGATTTGTAAAGTGGTAGGACTATGTTCTCATCACGGCATCTATGCCCCTTCTGATGCAACCCATTATATTATTGGCCTTGGCAGCAGCTGCCTGACACTGGTTTCTACAGATTAGTTTGCTGTTCACTAAAATTCCTAGGTCCTTTTCCATCTCAGTGTTACTCAGTGTTTTACCATTTAGTATGTACGGATGACTTGCATTATTCCTTCCCATGTGCATAACTTTACATTTAACAGCTTTGCTTTCTCCTCGTCACTCTCTGCGACTTCCCCCTCATTGCTCTGTAAAGGGCTGACACCTTCAGATTTATACTTTTTACCATTTATATAATTGAAGAACATTTTAGGGTTAGTTTTACTCTCTTTGGCAATTAATCTCTCGGTCTCTAGTTTGGCCGCTTTTATTAGTTTTTTTATATATTCAATTTTTTTCCTTATAGTTTTTCAGTGCTTCCGTGCTACCCTCCTGTTTTAGTGTTTTAAATGCTTTCTTTTTGTCATTTTACAGTTCTTTACAGTTCTATTTATCCACATTGGTTTCTTTTTGTTCCTTAACCCTTTATTACCATACGGTATGTACCTCTCACAATGAGATTTTAGGATGCTTTTAAAGATATCCCATTTTGTGGCTGCATTTTTATTTTTGAGGATTTTGTCCCAGTTAATTAGGCCTATGGCCTCTCTTAGTTGGCTAAATGTTGCTTTTTTGAAGTTTGGTATTTTTGTTCCTCCCTGTAGAAACGCTCTTTTGAATGATAATTGGAAGGTTATTACTTTGTGGTCACTATTTCCCAGGTGTCCCCCAACCCGCACGTCTGTTGTTCTGTCAGGCCTATTGGTTAATACTAAGTCCAGTATGGCCGTCCCTCTAGTCGGGTCCTGAACCAGTTGGGAGAGGTAATTGTCTTTGGTTATTGCCAAGAACCTGTTTCCTTTATGAGATGTACAAGTCTCAGTTTCCCAGTCTATATCTGGGTAGTTGAAGTCCCCCATAATAACCACCTCATTATGATTTGCCGCCTCGTCTATCTCGTTTAGTAGTAGATTTTCTGTGGACTCTGGTATATTAGGTGGTTTATAGTAAACTCCTATTAGTAATTTATTGTTGTTTTTGCCTCCATGTATCTCTACCCACAGTGACTCCACATGTTCATGTCCCTCACTTATATCTTCACGGAGTGTGGGCTTTAGACAGGACTTTACATAAAGGCAGACACCTCCCCCTCTCCGGTTTTGATGATCCTTTCTAAACAGACTGTAACCTTGTACATTAACTGCCCAGTCATAGCTATCATCCAGCCATGTCTCAGTTATTCCCACTATGTCATAGTCCTCCTCACACATCACTAATTCCAGCTCCCCAGGTTTATTAGTCAGGCTTCTGGCATTAGTATACATACAATTAAGAGGTTTATGTATATTTTTTACCCTACACCTTTCCTTCTGAGCTGTTCTAGTCCCTCCTTCCATTCCTCCCCCAGTCCCACTACCTTGCCCCCGGTCTCTATCTGCACTATCTTCCCCCCCTATAACATAATTACCCTCCCCCCCAGTCCCTAATTTAAACACTCCTCCAACCTTCTAGCCATCTTTCTCCCCAGCACAGCTGCCCCTTCCCCATTGAGGTGCAGCCCGTCCCTACGATAGAGCCTGTAGCCGATAGAGAAGTCGGCCCAGTTCTCCAAGAACCCAAACCCCTCCTTCCTACACCAGTTCTTGAGCCACTTGTTAATTTCCCTAATCTCCCGCTGCCTTTCTTGTGTGGCCCGTGGTACAGGCAGAACTTCGGAAAACACTACCTTTGAGGTCCTTGCCCTAAGCTTTTGTCCTAAATCCCTGAAATCCTTTTTAAGGACTCTCCACCTACCCCTAACTTTGTCATTGGTTCCGATATGGACCATAACCGCTGGATCTTCTCCAGCCCCTCCCAGTAATCTGTCAACCGGATCCGCGATGTGTCAAACTAGCGCCAGGAAGACAGCACACTGTTCGGCGATCACGGTCTTTGTGACAGATTTCCCTATCTGTGCCCCTAATAATTAAGTCTCTCACTACCAGCACCTGTCCGGCCTTCCCCTGCTCTCCTGGTCCCCTGCTTACTGGAGCCGACATTCCCCTGACTGGCAGAGGAAGGCTCCGGCTGCGGCAGTGCCATCCCTGGACTGACATCCCCTTCATCTGCCAAACGTGCAAACTTGTTGGGGTGTGTCAGATCAGGGCTAGCCTCCCTGGCACTCTTCCCTCTACCCCGCTTTCTAACTGTTACCCAGCTACCTACCTCACTTTCCTCCTCGCTACCACCCTCCCCCCCATCTACCCCAAAGAGTGCTTGCCCGGTGAGAAGCAAACTCTTTTCCAAATTGTCAACGCCTCTCAGTGTTGAAACTCGCGCGGTTAGATACTCGATGTGCGATTCCAAACAAGCAATTTGCTCACATTTTGAACAAAGATATACACCCTCGAACGGCTGTTCCAGGACTGCAGACATCAGACACGATGTGCACTGGACTGCGCTATCAATAATGGAGCACATACTAAGTGGCGACTACGCAAGAAAGAGAAAAATACAATATAGTGCAGTGATAAGTATATAACTTACTGTAGTCCCCTCCTAAAGTCCCTGAATCTC
Source organism: Bufo gargarizans (assembly GCF_014858855.1). Classification (NCBI taxonomy): domain Eukaryota; kingdom Metazoa; phylum Chordata; class Amphibia; order Anura; family Bufonidae; genus Bufo; species Bufo gargarizans. The sequence continues at coordinate 55,047,702 of NC_058081.1, read as the reverse complement.
AAGTCACGCACTTAATACAAACACACACTTAGAAATCAAACACGCGAACGCTCACAAACTCGCGTTATTTGCCTGCTTGTATAAATAGAGCTTTTAAACCAGTCTGCTTATTTTTCTCTGGATTCAAAAGTAGTTAATGTTTATATTTATAACAGCATTATATGAGCACTTTCTAGCAGTAATGTATGGTGGTTATGCAGTCATTTTATTATGGTTTTATGCGGGTAAAGTATGGCTGTATTCTTCAGGCACAATTTTACATTATTGTACAGTCATCTATGGCAGCATTGTGTGGGTATTGTGTGGTGGTTAACCTTAAACCCATTCTGACAATATTGTGTAGTCATTTATGGCAGTATTATGTGGGTACTGTATGGTGATAATCTTCAGACAAATCATAGCACTATTGTGTAGTAATTTTATGCAGTATTATGTGGGTAATACATGGTGCTAATTGTCAGGCACATTATAGCACTATTTTGTAGTCATTTTTTGCAGTATTATTTGGGTAGTACATGGTGGTAATTGTCAGGCACATTATGGCACTGTTATATAGTCATTTTATGATGTTTTATGCGGGTAATGTATGGCGGTATTCTTCAGGCATATTTTGACATTATTGTGCAGTTATCTATGGCAGCATTGTGTGGTGGTAACCTTCAAGACCATTTTGACAATATTGTGTAGTCATTTATGGCAGTATTATGTGGGTAATACAGTATATGGTGGCAGTCTTCAGGCACATTATGCAGTATTATGTGGGTAATACAGTATATGGTGGCAGTCTTCAGGCACATTATGCAGTATTATGTGGGTAATACAGTATATGGTGGCAGTCTTCAGGCACATTATGACACTATTGTGTAGTAATTGTATGCAGTATTATGTGGGTAATATATGGCAGTAATCTTCAGGTACTGTTTCTGGATGCCTCTTTATGCCAGTACAATCTAGTCATACTTTAGTATTATTTGGGTAGTATTAGAGTACTATTAGGGCATGTTCACACGTGGCAGATTAGTTGCCAAAATGTATGCAATTAAAAATCTGTTCCCTACATCTGAATGCGGATATTTCTGCGGCATGAAAATGGATTTCTGCAAGCCTCATTCCAATGTATGGGACAGTCGCAGACATTTCTGCCACATGTGAACATATCCTTACTCTCCTTTTGGCTTCTTTCAAAAATTGAGAAGGTGGGATCAATTTTATCCTATTGCCATTGACAGCATGCATTGGGCCAGTAGTATCTGTAATACTAGAGTGCAAGCTCTGCAGGAGACTGTATCCATAACACAGCCATAGAGGGTCTAGCGTTCACTCCCTGCCCTAGTACAACCATAAGAGGACAGTGGTATTAGCTCCACACAGTTAGTGTTTAACCCAACAGATGGATGGGAGACGTAACCTGCATTACACTGCATACCGACACAGGGTACATGCCAAGGCAAACCACCATCAGCCGCATACCAACACAATTATGCAATGCCAAGCATGCCCAGTCAGAGTAATGAATGAAGAGAACGAGCTGCAAAACTCCTGAGTAATATTTCAGTCACAAAACCATGTAGCAGTGTGGAGTCGTTTGACATGGGTCATGATGATATCACTATACTTTTGCCCGTTTTACCCACTAAAGGCTGTAAAATTGGACCAACGGCTACATGCATAAATTCCATGTTAAAATGACACAGACTGTTCAGAGACTGCACTAACACACTGTAACAGACCCTGCCGTGGTGTCACTTCAGTGACAGGAAGCAGGGCTCTTGCAATGTAGGAATGGATGTAAAAAGTAGATTGAAAGCTCTGAGGGCCAGGGATCCTATAGAGCAGTGTTTCCCAACCAGTGTGCCTCCAGCTGTTGCAAAACTACAACTCCCAGCATGCCTGGACAGCCTTTGCTGTGCGGGCATGCTGGGAGTTGTAGTTTTGCAACAGCTGGAGGCACACTGGTTGGGAAACACTGCTATAGAGAAGGCCTCTATTTGACTACCCATCTCTCAGTACTGTCGCCCTGTACATAAGCTATATAAACTCTGTGTATTGGATTGCAAGCTCTTCAGTCAAGGATTCCTTCTGCATTAGGCCTCCTGCAGCAGCGGCCCTCAAAATGCGGGCCACAATGGACAAACACCGACCGTGGGGAAGTCGCAGCGGATCGGGGACACATTCTCTTTAATGGGTCTCCGATCCGGCCGTTCCGCTAAAAGTTAGGACATGTTCTATCTTTTTGCGGAACGGAAGTACGGGACGAAACCCCACGGAAGCACTCCGTAGTGCTTCCGTAGGGTTCCGTTCTGCACCATTCCGCATCTCCGGATTTGCGGACCCATTTAAGTGAATGGGTCCGCATCCGTGATGCGGAATTCACACGGAACGGTGCCTGTGTATTGCGGATCCGCAAATGAGGTCCGCAATACGGCAACGGGACACCTACGATCGTGTGCAGGAGGCCTTAGTAGAAGAAAATGAGGTCTAGTTTTAATCAGGGGCATAACTGGGAGGATGGGATATAACCAAGGTGCTGGGTGATAAGTGGGGCACTAAGGCTTTGCACTTAGTATCCCCCACATAGTAGTGATGCCCCTTGTTGTTCCCATCTTAGTAACAATGCCACCTTGTTGTCCCCCTCTCAGTAGTGATGCCCCCTTGTGTCCCCATCTCAGTCATAACACCCCTTTTCAGTAGTGACGCCCGTATTGTCCCCTTCTCAGTAGTGACACCCTTTGGTGTCACTCTCTCAGTAGTGATGCCCCTTGTTCTCTCCCTCTCAGTAGTGAAGCCCCTTGTTGACACCCTTCTCAGTAGTGATACCCCTTTTTGCTCCCCTCTCAGTAGTGATGCCCCATAGTGTCCCCCTCTCAGTCGTGAGGTCCCTTGTTGCCCCTTCTCAGTAGTAAATTCAGGGGTTGGCAGCACTACTCATCCCACTCATTTGGGTACTGACCAGGAAATGGCTTACAAGCCAAATGGTGCGCGCAGATAGGGATCCTGGCTGGGGGTCCCAACTCATCCAGACAATTCAATAATCCGCAGCACTCGCCGGTGAATGATGAAAATAGTGGTGATTTATTCACTCAAGCAGCCAGTATACAGCAACGTTTCGACCTCAGTTGGTCTTTATCAAGTCTTGATAAAGATCAACTGAGGTCGAAACGTCGCTGTATACTGGCTGCTTGAGTGAATAAATCACCACTATTTTCATCATTTACCAGCGAGTGCTGCGGATTATTGAATTGCCCTTCTCAGTAGTGACGCCCCCTGGTGTCCCCCACTCAATCGTGACACCCCTTGTTTCTCCTTCTCAGTAGTGACGCCGCGTGTTGTCCCCCTTTCAGTAGTGATGTTCTTTGTTGTCACCCTCTCAGTTGTGATGCCCCTTGTTGTCCCCTCTCAGTAGTGATGCCCTTCTTGTTCCCTTCCCAGTAGTCATGCCCCCTTGTTGTCCCCCTCTCAGTAGTGATGCTCCTTGGTGTCCCTCTATCAGTGGAGATGTCCCTTGTTGCCCCCTCTCAATAGTGATGCCACTTGTTGTCCCCCTCTCAGTAGTGATACCCCTTGTTGTCCTACTCTCAGTCGTTGTGCTACTTTTTGCCCCTTCTCATTAGTGATGCCCCTTGTTGTCCCTTCTCACTAGTAATGCCCCTTGTTGTCTCACTCTCAGTAGTGGTGCCACTTGTTGTTCCTTCTCAGTAGTGATGCCCCTTTTTGTCTCCCTCTCAGTAGTGATGCCCCTTGTTATCATTTCTCAGTAGTGATACACCTTGTTGTCCCTTCTCAGTAGTGATGCCCTCTTGTTGTCTCCCTCTCAGTTGTGATGCCCCTTGTTGTCCCCCTCTCAGTCGTGATGCCTCTTGTTGTCCGCCTATCAGTAGTGATGCCCCTTGTTGTCCCCCTCTCAGTTGTGATGCCCCTTGTTGTCCCCCTCTCAGTTGTGATGCCCCCTTGTTGTCCTCCTCTCAGTCGTGATGCTACTTTTTGCCCCTTCTCATTAGTAATGCCCCTTGTTGTCCCTTCACAGTAGTGATGCCCCTTGTTGTCTCCCTCTCAGTAGTGATGCCCCTTGTTGTCCCTTCTCAGTAGTGTTGCCCCTTTTTATCTCTCTCTCAGTAGTGATGCCCCTTGTTGTCCTTTCTCAGTAGTGATACACCTTGTTGTCCCTTATTAGTAGTGACGCCCTCTTGTTCTTTCGCTCAGTAGTGATGCCCCTTTGTTGTATCCCTCTCAGTAGTAATGCCCCTTGTTGTCCGCCTCTCAGTAGTGATGCCCCCTTGTTGCGCCCCTCTCAGTCGTGATGCTACTTTTTGCCCCTTCACATTAGTAATGCCCCTTGTTGTCCCTTCTCATTAGTGACTCCCCCTGGTGTCCACACTCAATCTTGACGCCCCTTGTTTCCCCTTCTCAGTAGTGACACCGCGTGTTGTCCCCCTCTCAGTAGTGATGTTCTTTGTTGTCTCCCTCTCAGTTGTGATGCTCCTTGTTGTCCCCCTCTCAGTAGTGATGCCCCCTGGTGTCCCCCACTTAGTAGTGATACCACTTGTTGTCCCCTCTCAGTAGTAATGCTCTTCTTGTTCACTTCTCAGTAGTGATGCCCCTTGTTGTCTCCCTCTCAGTAGTGATGCCCCTTGTTGTCCCTTCTCAGTAGTGATGCCCCTTTTTGTCTCCCTCTCAGTAGTGATGCCCCTTTTTGTCTCCCTCTCAGTTGTGATGCCCCCTTGTTGTCCTCCTCCCAGTCGTGATGCTACTTTTTGCACCTTCTCATTAGTGATGCCCCTTGCTGTCCCTTCTTAGTAGTGATACCCCTTGTTGTCTCCCTCTCAGTAGTGATGCCACTTGTTGTCCCTTCTCAGTAGTGATACACCTTGTTGTCCCTTCTCAGTAGTGATGCCCTCTTGTTGTTTTGCTCAGTAGTGATGCCCCTTGTTGTCCCCCTCTCAGTTGTGATGCCCCCTTGTTGTCCTCCTCTCAGTCGTGGTGCTACTTTTAGCCCTTTCTCATTAGTGATGCCCCTTGTTGTCCCTTCTCAGTAGTGATGCCCCTTTTTGTCTCCCTCTCAGTAGTGATGCCCCTTGTTGTCCCTTCTTAGTAGTGATGCCCCTTGTTGTCTCCCTCTCAGTAGTGATGCCCCTTGTTGTCCCTTTTCAGTAGTGATGGTTCTTGTTGTCTCCCTATCAGTAGTGATGCCCCTTGTTGTCCCTTATTAGTAGTGATGCCCCTTGTTGTCTACCTATCAGTAGTGATGTCCCTTGTTGTCTTCCTCTCAGTAGTGATGCCCCTTGTCTCCCTCTCAGTAGGGATGCACTTTGTTGTCCCTTCTCAGTAGTGATGCCCCTTGTTGTCTCCCTCTCAGTAGTGATGCCCCTTGTTGTCTCCCTCTCAATAGTGATGCCCCTTGTTGTCCCTTCTCAGTAGTGACGCCCCCTGGTGTCCCCCACTCAATCGTGACGCCCCTTGTTTCCCCTTCTCAGTAGTGACGCCGCATGTTGTCTCCCTCTCAGTAGTGATGTTCTTTGTTGTCTCCCTCTCAGTTGTGATGATCCTTGTTGTCCCCCTCTCAGTAGTGATGCCCCCTGGTGTCCCCACTTAGTAGTGATACCACTTGTTGTCCCCTCTCAGTAGTGATGCCCTTCTTGTTCCCTTCCCAGTAGTCATGCCCCCTTGTTGTCCCCCTCTCAGTAGTGATGCTCTTTGGTGTCCCTCTATCAGTAGAGATGTCCCTTGTTGCCCCCTCTCAATAGTGATGCCACTTGTTGTCCCCCTCTCAGTAATGATGCCCCTTGTTGTTCCCCTCCCAGTTGTGATGCCCCCTTGTTGTCCTCCTCTCAGTCGTGGTGCTACTTTTAGCCCTTTCTCATTAGTGATGCCCCTTGTTGTCTCCCTCTCAGTAGTGATGCCCCTTGTTGTCTCCCTCTCAGTAGTGATGCCCCTTGTTGTCCCTTCTCAGTAGTGATGCCCCTTTTTGTCTCCCTCTCAGTAGTGATGCCCCTTTATGTCCCTTCTCAGTAGTAATGCCCTCTTGTTGTTTTCCCCCTATCAGTAGTGATGCCTCTTGTTGTCCGCCTCTCAGTAGTGATGCCCCTTGTTGTCCCCCTCTCAGTTGTGATGCCCCCTTGTTGTCCTCCTCTCAGTCGTGATGCTACTTTTTGCCCCCTCACATTAGTAATGCCCCTTGTTGTCCCTTCTCATTAGTGACTCCCCCTGGTGTCCACACTCAACTTGACGCCCCTTGTTTCCCCTTCTCAGTAGTGACACCGCGTGTTGTCCCCCTCTCAGTAGTGATGTTCTTTGTTGTCTCCCTCTCAGTTGTGATGCTCCTTGTTGTCCCCCTCTCAGTAGTGATGCCCCCTGGTGTCCCCCACTTAGTAGTGATACCACTTGTTGTCCCCTCTCAGTAGTAATGCTCTTCTTGTTCCCTTCTCAGTAGTGATGCCCCTTGTTGTCTCCCTCTCAGTAGTGATGCCCCTTGTTGTCCCTTCTCAGTAGTGATGCCCCTTTTTGTCTCCCTCTCAGTAGTGATGCCCCTTTTTGTCTCCCTCTCAGTTGTGATGCCCCCTTGTTGTCCTCCTCCCAGTCGTGATGCTACTTTTTGCACCTTCTCATTAGTGATGCCCCTTGCTGTCCCTTCTTAGTAGTGATACCCCTTGTTGTCTCCCTCTCAGTAGTGATGCCACTTGTTGTCTCTTCTCAGTAGTGATACACCTTGTTGTCCCTTCTCAGTAGTGATGCCCTCTTGTTGTTTTGCTCAGTAGTGATGCCCCTTGTTGTCCCCCTCTCAGTTGTGATGCCCCCTTGTTGTCCTCCTCTCAGTCGTGGTGCTACTTTTAGCCCTTTCTCATTAGTGATGCCCCTTGTTGTCCCTTCTCAGTAGTGATGCCCCTTTTTGTCTCCCTCTCAGTAGTGATGCCCCTTGTTGTCCCTTCTTAGTAGTGATGCCCCTTGTTGTCTCCCTCTCAGTAGTGATGCCCCTTGTTGTCCCTTTTCAGTAGTGATGGTTCTTGTTGTCTCCCTATCAGTAGTGATGCCCCTTGTTGTCCCTTCTTAGTAGTGATGCCCCTTGTTGTCTACCTATCAGTAGTGATGTCCCTTGTTGTCTTCCTCTCAGTAGTGATGCCCCTTGTCTCCCTCTCAGTAGGGATGCACTTTGTTGTCCCTTCTCAGTAGTGATGCCCCTTGTTGTCTCCCTCTCAGTAGTGATGCCCCTTGTTGTCTCCCTCTCAATAGTGATGCCCCTTGTTGTCCCTTCTCAGTAGTGACGCCCCCTGGTGTCCCCCACTCAATCGTGACGCCCCTTGTTTCCCCTTCTCAGTAGTGACGCCGCGTGTTGTCTCCCTCTCAGTAGTGATGTTCTTTGTTGTCTCCCTCTCAGTTGTGATGATCCTTGTTGTCCCCCTCTCAGTAGTGATGCCCCCTGGTGTCCCCACTTAGTAGTGATACCACTTGTTGTCCCCTCTCAGTAGTGATGCCCTTCTTGTTCCCTTCCCAGTAGTCATGCCCCCTTGTTGTCCCCCTCTCAGTAGTGATGCTCTTTGGTGTCCCTCTATCAGTAGAGATGTCCCTTGTTGCCCCCTCTCAATAGTGATGCCACTTGTTGTCCCCCTCTCAGTAATGATGCCCCTTGTTGTTCCCCTCCCAGTTGTGATGCCCCCTTGTTGTCCTCCTCTCAGTCGTGGTGCTACTTTTAGCCCTTTCTCATTAGTGATGCCCCTTGTTGTCTCCCTCTCAGTAGTGATGCCCCTTGTTGTCTCCCTCTCAGTAGTGATGCCCCTTGTTGTCCCTTCTCAGTAGTGATGCCCCTTTTTGTCTCCCTCTCAGTAGTGATGCCCCTTTATGTCCCTTCTCAGTAGTAATGCCCTCTTGTTGTTTTCCCCCTATCAGTAGTGATGCCTCTTGTTGTCCGCCTCTCAGTAGTGATGCCCCTTGTTGTCCCCCTCTCAGTTGTGATGCCCCCTTGTTGTCCTCCTCTCAGTCGTGATGCTACTTTTTGCCCCTTCTCATTAGTAATGCCCCTTGTTTTCCCTTCACAGTAGTGATGCCCCTTGTTGCCTTGTTGTCTCCCTCTCAGTAGTGATGCCCCTTGTTGTCCCTTCTCAGTAGTGATGCTCCTTTTTATCTCCCTCTCAGTAGTGATGCCCCTTGTTTTCCCCCTCTCAGTAGGGATGCCCCTTGTTGTCTGCCTCTCAGTAGTGATGCCCCTTGTTGTCCCCCTCTCAGTTGTGATGGCCCCTTGTTGTCCGCCTCTCAGTCGTGATGCTACTTTTTGCCCCTTCTCATTAGTAATGCCCCTTGTTGTCCCTTTACAGTAGTGATGCCCCTTGTTGTCTCCCTATCAGAAGTGATGCCCCTTGTTGTCCCTTCTCAGTAGTGATGCCCCTTTTTGTCTCCCTCTCAATAGTGATGCCCCTTGTTGTCCTTTCTCAGTAGTGATACACCTTGTTGTCCCATCTCAGTAGTGATGCCCTCTTGTCTCGCTCAGTAGTGATGCCCCTTTGTTGCCTCCTTCTCAGTAGTGATGCCCCTTGTTGTCCGCATCTTAGTAGTGATGCCCCTTGTTGTCCCCCTCTCAGTTGTGATGCCCCCTTGTTGTCCTCCTCTCAGTCGTGATGCTACTTTTTGCCCCTTCTCATTAGTAATGCCCCTTGTTGTCCCTTCTCAGTAGTGATTCTCCTTATTGTCTCCCTCTCAGTAGTGATGCCCATTGTTGTCCCTTCTCAGTAGTGATGCCCCTTGTTGTCCCTTCTCAGTAATGATGCCCCTTGTTGTCCGCCTCTCAGTAGTGATGCCCCTTGTTGTCCCTTCTCAGTAGTGATGCCCCTTTTTGTCTCCCTCTCAGTAGTGATGCCCCTTGTTGTCCCCCTCTTAGTTGTGTTGCCCCCTTGTTGTCCTCCTCTCAGTCGTGATGCTACTTTTTGCCTCTTCTCATTAGTGATGCCCCTTGCTGTCCCTTCTCAGTAGTAATGCTCCTTGTTGTCTCCCTCTCAGTAGTGATGCCCCTTGTTGTCCCTTCTCAGTAGTGATGCCCCTTTTTGTCTCCCTCTCAGTAGTGATGCCCCTTTGTTGTCCCTTCTTATTAGTGATGTCCCTTGTTGTCTCCCTCTCAGTAGTGATGCCCCTTGTTGTCCCTTTTCAGTAGTGATGGTTCTTGTTGTCTCCCTCTCAGTAGTGATGCCCCTTGTTGTTCCTTCTCAGTAGTGATGCCCTCTTGTTGTTTTGCTCAGTAGTGATGCCCCTTGTTGTCCCCCTCTCAGTTTTGATGCCCCCTTGTTGTCCTCCTCTCAGTCGTGGTGCTACTTTTAGCCCTTTCTCATTAGTGATGCCCCTTGTTGTCCCTTCTCAGTAGTGATGCCCCTTTTTTTCTCCCTCTCAGTAGTGATGCCCCTTGTTGTCCCTTCTTAGTAGTGATGCCCCTTGTTGTCTCCCTCTCAGTAGTGATGCCCCTTGTTGTCCCTTTTCAGTAGTGATGGTTCTTGTTGTCTCCCTATCAGTAGTGATGCCCCTTGTTGTCCCTTCTTAGTAGTGATGCCCCTTGTTGTCTACCTATCAGTAGTGATGTCCCTTGTTGTCTCCCTCTCAGTAGTGATGCCCCTTGTCTCCCTCTCAATAGTGATGCCCCTTGTTGTCCCTTCTCAGTAGTGACGCCCCCTGGTGTCCCCCACTCAATCGTGACGCCCCTTGTTTCCCTTTCTCAGTAGTGACGCCGTGTGTTGTCTCCCTCTCAGTAGTGATGTTCTTTGTTGTCTCCCTCTCAGTTGTGATGATCCTTGTTGTCCCCCTCTCAGTAGTGATGCCACTTGTTGTCCCCCTCTCAGTAATGATGCCCCTTGTTGTTCCCCTCTCAGTTGTGATGCCCCCTTGTTGTCCTCCTCTCAGTCGTGGTGCTACTTTTAGCCCTTTCTCATTAGTGATGCCCCTTGTTGTCCCTTCTCAGTAGTGATGCCCCTTGTTGTCTCCCTCTCAGTAGTGATGCCCCTTGTTGTCCCTTCTCAGTAGTGATGCCCCTTTTTGTCTCCCTCTCAGTAGTGATGCCCTTTGTTGTCCCTTCTCAGTAGTAATGCCCTCTTGCTGTTTTTCTCAGTAGTGATGCCCCTTGTTTTCCCCCTATCAGTAGTGATGCCCCTTGTTGTCCGCCTCTCAGTAGTGATGCCCCTTGTTGTCCCCCTCTCAGTTGTGATGCCCCCTTGTTGTCCTCATCTCAGTCGTGATGCTACTTTTTGCCCCTTCTCATTAGTAATGCCCCTTGTTTTCCCTTCACAGTAGTGATGCCCCTTGTTGTCTCCCTCTCAGTAGTGATGCCCTTTGTTGTCCCTTCTCAGTAGTGATGCTCCTTTTTCTCTCCCTCTCAGTAGTGATGCCCCTTGTTTTCCCCCTCTCAGTAGGGATGCCCCTTGTTGTCTGCCTCTCAGTAGTGATGCCCCTTGTTGTCCCCCTCTCAGTTGTGATGCCCCCTTGTTGTCCGCCTCTCAGTCATGATGCTACTTTTTGCCCCTTCTCATTAGTAATGCCCCTTGTTGTCCCTTTACAGTAGTGATGCCCCTTGTTGTCTCCCTATCAGAAGTGATGCCCCTTGTTGTCCCTTCTCAGTAGTGATGCCCCTTGTTGTCCGCATCTTAGTAGTGATGCCCCTTGTTGTCCCCCTCTCAGCTGTGATGCCCCCTTGTTGTCCTCCTCTCAGTCGTGATGCTACTTTTTGCCCCTTCTCATTAGTAATGCCCCTTATTGTCCCTTCTCAGTAGTGATGCCCCTTGTTGTCCCTTCTCAGTAATGATGCCCCTTGTTGTCCGCCTCTCAGTAGTGATGCCCCTTGTTGTCCCTTCTCAGTAGTGATGCCCCTTTTTGTCTCCCTCTCAGTAGTGATGCCCCTTGTTGTCCCCCTCTTAGTTGTGTTGCCCCCTTGTTGTCCTCCTCTCAGTCGTGATGCTACTTTTTGCCTCTTCTCATTAGTGATGCCCCTTGCTGTCCCTTCTCAGTAGTAATGCCCCTTGTTGTCTCCCTCTCAGTAGTGATGCCCCTTGTTGTCTCTTCTCAGTAGTGATGCCCCTTTTTGTCTCCCTCTCAGTAGTGATGCCCCTTGTTGTCCCTTCTCAGTAGTGATGCCCCTTGTTGTCCCTTTTCAGTAGTGATGGTTCTTGTTGTCTCCCTCTCAGTAGTGATGCCCCTTGTTGTCCCTCTCAGTAGTGATGCCCCTTGTTGTCTCCCTCTCAGTAGTGATGCCCCTTGTTGTACCTCTCTCAGTAGTGATTCCATTTGTTGTCCCTCTCTCAGTAGTGATGCCCCTTGTTGTCTCCCTCTCAGTAATGATGCACCTTGTTGTCCCTTCTCAGTAATGATGCCCCTTGTTGTCTCCCTCTCAGTAGTGATGCCACTTGCTGGCCCTTTCTCAGTAGTGATGCCACTTGCTGGCCCCTTCTCAGTAGTGATGCCCCTTGTCTCCCTCTCAGTAGTTATTCACCTAGTTGTCCCTTCTCAGTAGTGATGCCCCTTGTTGTCTCCCTCTCAATAGTGATGCGACTTGCTGCCCCCTTCTCAGTAGTGATGCCACTTGCTGGCCCCTTCTCAGTAGTGATGCCCCTTGTTGCCCCCCTCTCAGTAGTGATGCCCCTTGTTGCCCCCCTCTAAGTAGTGATGCCCGCTTGAACTGTCCAGCTGAATCAGGAATGTTTGGGAGCCATGCAGCAGAACTTGGAGAAATATAACATGGTCACCCCCTACATGCTCATCACTGCAGCTCATCTCTTAGATTTTCCAGACTCCTGAATGTAAGTCATTATATAACTGGGCTCGTCACTAGTTGATAACTGCAATGGCGGCCATATTGTTGTCACCCGACTTTCCTAGAAATATGCAAAAATAACTCAAAGGTGGATAAAAGTGCCAGATGCAGCGTCCATTAGGGCTCCTTCACAAAGGCGGGTTTTCCATCCGTGTAGTGAACACACAGCATCCGGACTGAATCCTGACCCATTCATTATGTACGTTTTTCACGCATCATCTTTGCGTTCAGGAAAAATCGCGACATTTTCTATATTGTGGCTCATTAAAAAAATGGAGGCAATACGTTTTTTACTTATGGCTACTTAGAGATGTAGATTGTTATTCTTCATGCTCGTGAAAAACACATGCAGCCCGGATGGAAAGAAACCGCAAACGCTGAAAAAACGGATTGAACTTGCGTAAAAAACCATCAGTTTTCCCCTAAACAGATCCTGACACAATCTGTATCACTCGTGCGAAAGGGGTCTTAGAGTGCAAGCTCTGCGACCAGCATCCCTGGCGGACAAGGGTCTATTTTTAACCTGGTATCCCTCCTTCCTGCGTCCCGGTTTCCCTCCTCCCCTCCTTCCATGGCCCCCGTCACACACAGATTGTGACGCTGGGTTATGCAATGTCTGACCCACTGACACACATTTTCTGAGAGAGACAGAGGAACGATGCCAGGAAACTAGAGCACACACAGGAGGAGGAGAAAGAGGCGCAGAAAACAACCAGAGACACAACCGGCTCTGTCACTGGCACAGGAGGACACACACAGACTGCACACACACAACGCTGACACCCATCTCGCAGGTAAGTGACCACCAGAAGGACACCCCATACACGAGGTCTGTGCCAGGCTGACATGTGGTCACCTCCGGGTGTGGATGGGACTTCCAGTAATGTGTGGGGCGTGTACCGACTGCAAGGTGTGTGCAACATATGGAGGTGTGTAGCTGTGCCGGGTTTGTCAGATGCAGCAGTGCTGAGTTTGTCAATACAGGGCACATTCGGCTTTGCTACATCTTTATGGAAATCAGGAGGTTGAGGGAAGAAGCAGATGTGTGCGAGGTGCCTTCCATCTGGGTGACAGGTGGGCACCATCTGTACATGAGATAGGGGCAGTGTGTAGGTAGGGTGCATGAATGGGCAATATGCCGGTTGTGTCTGAGCTGCTGACGGAGCGGGGTTGGCATTTGTGGGTAAGGCTGTGTGCTACTGGTGGTGCAGTTGTGCCCCAGTTTGCAGCAGGCATCACCTTTGCCAATGTACGTAACAAGTATAAGCCTCATGCAGGCGTCCGTGGAACATGGTCCGTGAGCTACTGGACTGGCATTGCAGGAGCGCACAGCGTCACTGGCTACTATGACGCCGTGCTCTCCTGCAATGCCAATCCGGTACCTCACGGACCGTGTTCCACGGACGTCTGCATGAGGCTTAGGCCTCTTGCACACGACCAGTAATTTGCGGTCCGTAAAAAAACGGATCCGCTAAATATACGCATGACGTCCGTGCGCATTCCGTTTTTTGCGGAACAGGACAGCTGGCCCCTGATAGAACAGCACTATCCTTGTCCGTTATGCGGATAATAATAGGACATGTTCTATCTTTGAACGGAAAAACGGAAATATGGAAACAGAAGGCTTACGGAGTACCTTCCATTTTTTTTGCGGATCCAATTAAATGAATGGTTCCGTATACGGAACGCAAAAAACGCAATGTAAACGGAAAAAAACCGTTTGTGTGCAAGAGGCCTCAAGGAGAGTGTGCCCATAGGGTAATACAAGCCAGTTATATAAGCAGCCCCCGGGCACAAAGCATGGGCATCACCTGTGGCTGCCAAAAAACTATATACAGGTATACATTATAAGTGCACGGGGCATATATCATAGAGCAGCGCCCGCCAACCGGTGGCACTCCAACTGTTTCAAGACCACAACTCCCGGCCTGAATACACTAGGAGTTGTAGTTTGAGATCCAGCTGCCAGTTTGTTACTATAGATGTGGCAGAGCTGAATTTGTTCTGCAACTTTTTACAGTTGCCTCATATCTGCAGTCCTATGTAAGGAAGCAAAAACAAAAAAAGCGTGCCACATGACAAAGTCAGTACTACTATGTTCGATACTTAAAACAATGCAGGAATAAATTACAAACTCAGCACTGCTACATCTTTACGCGTTTGCGTATATATAGCTTACACAGTTTGCATGGCTGAAAATCAAAAACATATGACCCTCATGTAAGAAGATGTAGGGGGAAAAACAAAGGAAAATCTACAAAGACCTGTTTCTCAGGGCAGCAGAACGGAGTTGGTCACTAACCATGTGGCGTCACAGGTAAAGCTGCTGCTCAGATAGGGAGTCATCGCCCTGCACAATAGAAACAATGACAAATTCGGCTCTGCTACATCTGTGTAACATAACCTCTTCCAGTTTCATCTTGCCGCTCACGTTGCAGTTTATATTTGTGTATAATAAACTTCCGGAATATATGACTTACAGGGCTAACTATTCACGTGTAATTAGACGCCACACGTGCGGGCTGATTACTGATTTTCTCTCTCACCCCACCCCGCCGCACACATTTCCTTTAACTCCCATTTCTAGATCCCATTAAAGTCGGTTACAAAACCCAGTAATAATGGTGACCGGCATCGACATACCACAGAGATAAACGGCAATTACTCCATATTTTCATTCCCAGAAGCCGGCACGTGTTTGAATAGCTTAACCTATTTTAATGTAGAATATCAAAGGCGGAGGAAATGATACTGCGCGGGCGTCACACAATGTGAGGTCACTAGGAAGAAGTGGTACCGCGCCACTGCCTACCCAAAATACTGGGTGTATGGGCACTGGCGGTGTATCCAAAGCCGAGAAGTGGTTCTGTGCTGTGCATACAGTAGTATATAGAAAGATACCAAGACTATGGTCCAGAACACGAGACGTGGTACTGTATTAGGCTACTTTCACACTCGCGTCTGGTGCGGATCCGTCATGGATCTGCACAGACGGATCCGCACCGATAATACAACCTCATGCATCCGTTCAGAACGGATCCGTTTGTATTATCTGTAGCATAGCCAAAACGGATCCGTCTTGAAAACCATTGAAAGTCAATGGGGGACGGATCCGTTTTCTATTGCGCCATATTGTGTCAGTGAAAACGGATCCGTCCCCATTGACTTACATTGTGCGTCAGGACGGATCCGTTTGCCTCTGCATCGTCAGGCGGACACCAAAACGCTGCAGGCAGCCTCCAGAGCGGAACGGAGGCAAACTGATGCATTCTGAGCGGATCCTTTTCCATTCAGAATGCATTAGGGCAAAACGGATCCGTTTCGGACCAAATGTGAGAGCCCTGAAACGGATCTCAGAAACGGAAACCAAAAGGCCAGTGTGAAAGTAGCCTTTACTTGTAGCAGCTGATCCCAGCAGTTGGAAAGACGATGTGCCCACCAGGTGGTGAGTGGCAGGAGTTTTCTGCTACTAGACGCTTGGGAAGGAATGGGTGTGTGGAGCTGCCTGGTAGATTGGCACAGAATGGCTCCATAGAATTTCTTGGTATAAGGAGATTATACCTGGCACTAGGAGATTGGCATAGAATAGGTTTTTCCTGGTACTAGGAGATTGGCATAGAATAGATTTTTCCTGGTACTAGGACATTGGCATAGAATGGGTACATTGAGTTGCCTGGTACTAGGACTGGCAATGCAGTGCACTGGGAGTCCAGCTGGGCACAGGTGTTTGGCATTGCAGGGTACTAGCAGAGAATGGTGTTATGGAGCTGCCTGGCAGGGAATGGGTGCAGGGCAGTAGTAGTAGTTGGTAGTGAATGGATGTGTAGCCTGGCAAGGAATGAGTGTTTGGCATGGCGGGGCACTAGGATCCTGGCAGGGAGGATTAGTGTGCTGCTCTCAGTGTCTGGCATCGAAGGGGTCTTTGGCGGCGCTGGGCATTGGTCTCTGGCTGAGCGCCCTCAGGTCTGTTTACGAAATCCTGACCTAGTTTCCGTGCCTCGCGCTGGTTGATCACATGGCAGCGAGATTAGGCACGTGGACTGGAGGAGAAGGGGAGGGTGGAAGAGGCAGGGTGTGTGCACATACTAACACACTGACACACATGTATGGATGGAGCAGGCTGACAGGCTGATGTCTTCGGAGGTAGCCTGAACCCAGCTAGCACTGCGCCCAACATTAACCCTTATGAGCCCACCCACCAAACTGAATAAAGTCAAAAGGGAACTCATCCCTTTCCAGCGCCATTCACCTCTATGCTCCATCATAAAATCTTCAAATACGGATGCAGCAGAGCTGTATTTGTCATGGATAGGGGTATTCTCATCTTATAATGTTATGGAGTTATCGCTAGTATATGCTGTACCATTCTGACCGGTGTGCGGGGAGGGTCATACTTCTGGGATTTTCTCCTGCACAATGGAGCCCAATGTGAGACTACAACACACCTCCATGTCGGTGAATGCAGGGGTGCACCTAGCCTTTCTGCTGGCGAAAACTAAAAGGGCGCCACCCCCCAATGCCAATTTCTTAACCTAACCCCTTCACCACAATGAAAGCGCTTATTGCCCATGGCCCTTCCGCTGCACCTCTCTTGCCCGTACCTGGTGCTGCCTGAGGCGATTGTCTCGCCTGGCCTCATTGGTGGTGCACCCCCTGACTAAATGGCACTATTTTGTGGTTCCCCGCACAACAGGAGGCCAGGAGCGCAGCTATGGAGGACAAAAACTGTCAAAAGGATGCAGTTCCCCTGACTAGTGCCGGGGCCCCCTCCATTCTCGGGGTCAGTCGTGCCTACCAATTATTAGGCATTTCCTGGCAATATCAGTCATACTACTGGGGGCTGCGGGATGCAGATGTGTTGCTTGGGGGAGCCGCGGTGGTGCCACAAGTCACTTGGTCTTATGAATTTAGATACAGGGTGGCATACTGTGTCCAGTGACACACTCACCTTTGCTACATGCGCCCTGGTTATTTTTCTGCCGACCATACGCATCTAGCACGACATCCATGTGATGGATCTGCCTGCACGTGTACCAGCGGCTTAGTCACCTCTATTTGATAATTCCACATGCCCGGCGCCTGGGTTACACCTCTCTGGATATTCGATGTAATAACACGACAGATTACGAAACACAAAGTCATTGATGTAATTAACATTCAAAGTAAAACCAGGGCAAACGTGAGGCCATTCCATGCCAAGCGGGGTCAGATTATGTAAGACGTGCGGGGAGGGGCACCATCACCATAAGATCACTTTCATAAGTTGCTTTTTTTTTCCCTATAGGTGTGTCCAAAGCAGAAAAACCTGGAACACAGAGGAGCAGAATTACTACCTGGCAGAGACGTGAGAGGCAGAGGATCCTCCGAGTATCACAGCTCACCCAGAGGATGCCCAGGCTGCACGACGAAGCCCACCAAGTGATACCTACTTCAATCCATCATCTCAAGAGCCAACGTTCAACCTGAGTGCCTTCATCCAACTTTAACCCGGACCTTGCCGCTACTAACACGACAAGGCTTCTCTGAGGTTTACACGGTTGGGTTGACATGGAATCTCCTCTGCCCAACTACTCGGAGATGCAGGAGGAGCAGCATTCCAGGGGCAAAGCTTCTGGCAACCAAATGGGTCCCGGAAGCGGGCGCCGTAAGCGAGAGTTTATCTCCAACGAGAAGAAAGATGCCAGTTACTGGGAGAAGAGAAGAAAAAACAACGAAGCTGCCAAGAGATCCCGCGAAAAGAGACGTTTCCACGATCTGGTCCTGGAAGGAAGGGTGGCGGCCCTCGATGAGGAGAACGGGCGTCTGAGGAGCGAACTACTTCAGCTGAAGATCCGTTATGGACTCATAAATGCCGCCTCCTTTCTGGAAGCAGGACATGGACTTGAAAGGTGTAATAGTGGAGACGCGGGGTCGCTTCTGTGTAATGGGGGGAATTCGGCTTTCGCATCTTCCTTCTTGGCAATGAATTCAGACTCTTCGGAGGCAGACAGCGGAGGCGGAGCAGCAAATGACAGCTATTCCCCCCGGGGGTCACTTTCAGACCTCTCAGACCAGTCCTCTCGAGACAGTCCGCTGCCAGGCTCTTATGGAGATGGGAGAGCAATGGAAAATGACTTTGCCAATGGGTGCCCGGTGGACAGCAGCGCATCCTCGAGACTGGCAGTGCCACGCGGGGGCGTGATCCTTTATAGAGTCGGTGGGCTCACAGTGGACCCTCAGTCAAGGCACATGGCAAGTCCAGAGCTTGCAGATCTGGGCCCCTTGAAGCACTTTGTCGGTGACAGTAACCCCCCTCCGCTACGCTCCTCCATATTTGTTCATGCAGACAGTTTACAGACTCAATACCAGCAGCTGATGAAGACGGCGGCCGAAGACGAGGTTACGGGGGATCTGAGGTCGCCCAAATCTTCCCATTCGGGCTACCACAGTGAGGACAGTGGCAGTGACGAGGGAACATCTAATTCTTGCTCGACTTTCTGGGATAATGCCGCGGGCGTGAAATTACCGCATAAACTGAGACTGAAAAGTCGGTCACATGGACAGGAGAGCTGGTGGGCACACACGGGTGAGGAGAACCAACAGGAACATTTTACTGTTTAATGACTGAAGCCAAATATGTGGGCACCACTATCTCTATTTACCTGTAGGTGCCACATCTTGGACTGCTGCACCTGTGTCACTGCTCTACGATGAGGGTAGAAGGCGATGACAGAGATCTTGTATATATGTAATGTGAGTTGTAATAAAATCATAAAAGGATGTGTATAATCTACTGTCACTGTGTAATCAATACCTAATACTAACCCTGCTACATGCTGCAGGTATAGGTGAGATGGGGTAGTAGCAGATCATGCAGTACTCAGTACACTTCACTAACTACATACATGTTCGTTATCAAATCTGTTGTGTTGGGCTTTAATTAATATGAATTAGAGGAAAACACTATCTGCTGGTGCAGTCACTGTGTACATACATTACTTATCCTGTACTGATCCTGAGTTACATCCTGTATTATACTCCAGAGCTGCACTCACTATTCTGCTGGTAGAGTCACTGTGTACATACATTACATTACTTATCCTGTACTGATCCTGAGTTACATCCTGTATTATACTCCAGAGCTGCATTCACTATTCTGCTGGTGCAGTCACTGTGTACATACATTACTTATCCTGTACTGATCCTGAGTTACATCCTGTATTATACTCCAGAGCTGCACTCACTATTCTGCTGGTGGAGTCACTGTGTACATACATTACTTATCCTGTACTGATCCTGAGTTACATCCTGTATTATACTCCAGAGCTGCACTCACTATTCTGCTGGTGCAGTCACTGTGTACATACATTACTTATCCTGTACTGATCCTGAGTTACATCCTGTATTATACTCCAGAGCTGCACTCACTATTCTGCTGGTGGAGTCACTGTGTACATACATTACTTATCCTGTACTGATCCTGAGTTACATCCTGTATTATACTCCAGAGCTGCACTCACTATTCTGCTGGTGGAGTCACTGTGTACATACATTACTTATCCTGTACTGATCCTGAGTTACATCCTGTATTATACTCCAGAGCTGCACTCACTATTCTGCTGGTGGCAGTCACTGTGTACATACATTACTTATCCTGTACTGATCCTGAGTTACATCCTGTATTATACTCCAGAGCTGCACTCACTATTCTGCTGGTGCAGTCACTGTGTACATACATTACTTATCCTGTACTGATCCTGAGTTACATCCTGTATTATACTCCAGAGCTGCACTTACTATTCTGCTGGTGCAGTCACTGTGTACATACATTACTTATCCTGTACTGATCCTGAGTTACATCCTGTATTATACTCCAGAGCTGCACTCACTATTCTGCTGGTGCAGTCACTGTGTACATACATTACTTATCCTGTACTGATCCTGAGTTACATCCTGTATTATACTCCAGAGCTGCACTCACTATTCTGCTGGTGCAGTCACTGTGTACATACATTACATTACTTATCCTGTACTGATCCTGAGTTACATCCTGTATTATACTCCAGAGCTGCACTCACTGTTCTGCTGGTGCAGTCACTGTGTACATACATTACTTATCCTGTACTAATCCTGGATTACATCCTGTAATATACTCCAGAGCTGCACTCACTATTCTGCTGGTGCAGTCACTGTGTACATACATTACTTATCCTGTACTGATCCTGAGTTACATCCTGTATTATACTCCAGAGCTGCACTCACTATTCTGCTGGTGCAGTTTCTGTGTGCATACATTACTTATCCTGTACTGATCCTGAGTTACATCCTGTATTATACTCCAGAGCTGCACTCACTATTCTGCTGGTAGAGTCACTGTGTACATACATTACATTACTTATCCTGTACTGATCCTGAGTTACATCCTGTATTATACTCCAGAGCTGCATTCACTATTCTGCTGGTGCAGTCACTGTGTACATACATTACTTATCCTGTACTGATCCTGAGTTACATCCTGTATTATACTCCAGAGCTGCACTCACTATTCTGCTGGTGCAGTTTCTGTGTGCATACATTACTTATCCTGTACTGATCCTGAGTTACATCCTGTATTATACTCCAGAGCTGCACTCACTATTCTGCTGGTGCAGTCTCTGTGTACATACATTACATTACTTATCCTGGACTGATCCTGAGTTACATCTTGTTTTATACTCCAGAGCTGCACTCACTATTCTGCTGGTGCAGTCTCTGTGTGCATACATTACATTACTTATCCTGTACTGATCCTGAGTTACATACCGTATTATACTCCAGAGCTGCACTCACTATTCTGCTGGTGCAGTCTCTGTGTGCATACATTACATTACTTATCCTGTACTGATCCTGAGTTACATACCGTATTATGCTCCAGAGCTGCACTCACTATTCTGCTGGTGCAGTCTCTGTGTGCATACATTACTTATCCCGGACTGATCCTGAGTGACATCCTGTCTTATAGAGGAGGGTTCTATAGGCTAGAGCAGTAAAGATAGGTATTACAGGATGGAGCGCTACAAGGGAGCATTTTAATACAGGGGGCACTACGGGGGGAACTATACATACAGGTACTACAGGGGGGAATTATACATATGGGCAATATAGTAACATTATTACACAGGGGGTACTACAGGGGAGGTTATAACTGCAGGTGGGCATTATAAGTACTGGGGACCATTACAGAGGTCATTATAACTACTTGGCCACTATAGGGGTCATTATTACTACTGGGGGCACTGCAAGGGGCATTATGACTACTGAGACCATTGTAGGGGGCCTTATTACTAGGGGGATCAATAGGAGTGCTTTATAGAGGTGCCTTGTTAATGCCGGGGACTCTATCTGAGCCTTACTTCTACTGGGGACTCTATGGCGGCACTTCAATTTTTGCCTCAGGCAGCAGAAAAGCTACAGTAGGTGCACCCCTGAGTGCAAATCATACATGTTCACCTCCCCCATCACACAGGGGGTCACAGCCATCATGTCTGTCCATTGTGGGTGCCCCAGGCGCTCCATACATTTTCTCTTCAGCTCCACAATAAACTAAGCCTTGTGCCAGCGACTGTGCAGATATAGGTCAGAGCAAAATGGGTCAGATTCTTGTCCAGCTGCCAGGAGCCTAGCACAAGATGTCTGGAGGGGGCAATACCCACCCAGAATGTACCAGGAGATCAGCGCCAACGGGAGGAGTCGGCAGGGACATGTATGGAGGTTATCAGTGCTACTGATTATGTAAAGGGATCAGGTCCTGCCCCGTCACCTCATTCTCAGGACAAGATCTTCTGCTCCATGAAGTTTATGTAACCAGATGCTGCAGAACACATCACATACAGAGCCTGACCCACAGAGCTGACAATCTGTAACCCTGACCCACAGAGCTGACAATCTGTAACCCTGACCCACAGAGCTGACAATCTACACTCACCTAAAGAATTATTAGGAACACCATACTAATACGGTGTTGGACCCCCTTTTGCCTTCAGAGCTGCCTTAATTCTACGTGGCATTGATTCAACAAGGTGCTGATAGCATTCTTTAGAAATGCTGGCCCATATTGATAGGATAGGCATCTTGCAGTTGATGGAGATTTGAGGGATGCACATCCAGGGCACGAAGCTCCCGTTCCACCACATCCCAAAGATGCCCTATTGGGTTGAGATCTGGTGACTGTGGGGCCATTTTAGTACAGTGAACTCATTGTCATGTTCAAGAAACCAATTTGAAATGATTTGAGCTTTGTGACATGGTGCATTATCCTGCTGGAAGTAGCCATCAGAGGATGGGTACATGGTGGTCATGAAGGGATGGACATGGTAAGAAACAATGCTCCGGTAGCCCGTGGTATTTAAACGATGGCCAATTGGCACTAAGGGGCCTAAAGTATGCCCAGAAAACATCCCCCACACCATTACACCACCACCACCAGCCTGCACAGTGGTAACAAGGCATGATGGATACATGTTCTCATTCTGTTTACGCCAAATTTGGTCTCTACCATTTGAATGTCTCAACAGAAATCGAGACTCATCAGACCAGGCAACATTTTTCCAGTCTTCAACAGTCCAATTTTGGTGAGCTCGTGCAAATTGTAGCCTCTTTTTCCTATTTGTAGTGGAGATGAGTGGTACCCGGTGGGGTCTTCTGCTGTTGTAGCCCACCTTTCTTTCCCATTCTGACATTCAGTTTGGAGTTCAGGAGATTGTCTTGATCCAGGACCACAACCCTACATGCATTGAAGCAACTGCCATGTGATTGGTTGACTAGATAATCACATTAATGAGAAATAGAACAGGTGTTCCTAATAATTCTTTAGGTGAATGTATGTGTAATCCTGACCCACAGAGCTGACAGTCTATATGTAATCCTGACCCACAGAGCTGACAATCTATATGTAATCCTGACCAACAGAGCTGACAATCTGTAATCCTGACCCACAGAGCTGACAGTCTGTATATAATCCTGACCCACAGAGCTGACAATCTGTATGTAACCCTGACCCACAGAGCTGACAATCTGTATGTAACCCTGACCCACAGAGCTGACAATCTGTATGTAATCCTGACCACAGAGCTGACAATCTATATGTAATCCTGACCACAGAGCTGACAATCTATATGTAATCCTGACCCACAGAGCTGACAATCTATATGTAGTCCTGACCACAGAGCTGACAATCTATATGTAATCCTGACCCACAGAGCTGACAATCTGTATGTAACCCTGACCCACAGAGCTGACAATCTGTAAGTAATCCTGACCCACACAGCTAACAATCTATATGTAATCCTGACCCCCAGAACTGATAATCTGTATATAATCCTGACCACAGAGCTGACAGTCTGTATATAATCCTGACCCACAGAGCTGACAATCTATATGTAGTCCTGACCACAGAGCTGACAATCTATATGTAATCCTGACCCACAGAGCTGACAATCTATATGTAATCCTGACCAACAGAGCTGACAATCTGTATGTAATCATGACCCACAGAGCTGACAATCTATATGTAGTCCTGACCACAGAGCTGACAATCTATATGTAATCCTGACCCACAGAGCTGACAATCTATATGTAATCCTGACCCACAGAGCTGACAATCTATATGTAGTCCTGACCACAGAGCTGACAATCTATATGTAATCCTGACCCACAGAGCTGACAATCTATATGTAATCCTGACCACAGAGCTGACAATCTATATGTAATCCTGACCCACGGAGCTGACAATCTATATGTAATCCTGACCCACAGAGCTGACAATCTATATGTAGTCCTGACCACAGAGCTGACAATCTATATGTAATCCTGACCCACAGAGCTGACAATCTATATGTAATCCTGACCCACAGAGCTGACAATCTATATGTAGTCCTGACCACAGAGCTGACAATCTATATGTAATCCTGACCCACAGAGCTGACAATCTATATGTAATCCTGACCCACAGAGCTGACAATCTATATGTAATCCTGACCCACAGAGCTGACAATCTGTATGTAACCCTGACCACAGAGCTGACAATCTGTAACCCTGACCCACAGAGCTGACAATCTATATGTAATCCTGACCCACAGAGCTGACAATCTATATGTAATCCTGACCCACAGAGCTTACAATCTATATGTAATCCTGACCCGCAGAGCTGACAATCTCTAATTCTAACCTCATGTGGATGTTTTGGATAGAAAGGTCATGACAGTTCATTCTTTCTTTATTTAATGTAACTACCGATGTAGCAGAGCTGAATTTGTCATAGTTCCTGTTGTGTGTGGTTATGTGCACAGATTATAATCACTCACATCAGTCCCTCTCCCCAGGAGCTCACAATCTAATCTCTTTATAGCACACTGGTAAAGACTGCCCAGAAAATACAGACTCCATGTAGCTCCAGTTTGGATTCAGTTGCGTATCCCAGCATGCACTGCAAGCTTATAGTAGATAATGTCACCTCATACAGTCCCAAAATTAATTTGTAAGATCTCTGCTTGCTGTCAATTTAACGCTTCACATGGTTTGACTGGACCAATGATAGATTGTACCTGCACTGATACATTGTAGCAAATAGGAGAAAGGTTTGTGTTGCTGATGCGTTTAGCTGACAGTAGATATATTGGGGAAAAAAGTGTAACAAACCCTCAGCTGTGAGAGGCATTAGGTCAGTATAGAAGGGGGTACATAATGTACAGGCGGACCTTGAAGACTGCCCTCTCTAGAGGAACCATATTCTTAGCAAAGTAGGCCCCAGCATCATGTTGCCATTCGCTGACAGCAAGCAGAGATATTGAAAATGTTAAGAGATGGGTACTTGAAGTATATTAGAAGGGCTTATGAAGCAGCAATGGGGCGTGGATACTTCTGCTGTGACGCCGGTCTGGCGTTGTCTCCTGCCGGCTCGGTCAGCGCGGTGTTAACGCCATCATGATTTGATTATTCAGAGATCCAGGTTTAGTGGGATATTAATAACCTCCAGGCTGCGGAGGAGGAAGAGACAGTCACACGTGAGGCCTCCGCTCGTGAGCGCACCTACCAACTGACTGACCTGGAGGTGGCATCCGATGAGACTGCCCCTTCTAATCCCTGATAACCCAGCTACAGCACTGGAGAAGTCACTCCACTGACCCACACAGCTGACACTCTAATATATACTGACCCACACAGCTGACACTCTAATATATACTGACCCACACAGCTGACACTCTAATATATACTGACCCACACAACTGACACTCTAACATACACTGGGATATCATATACTGACCCACACAGCTGACACTCTAATATATACTGACCCACACAGCTGACACTCTAATATACACTGGGATATACTGACCCAGAGAGCTAACACTCTAATGTACACTGGGATATACTGACCCACATAGCTGACACTCTAAGGGCTCGTTCACACGACCGTGTGCTGCCCGTGCCGTGGACTGCAAGTTGTGGTTCGAAATGCATGGGCACCGACCGCGGGGCAGCCGCAAGCGCATCGCAGACCCATTCACTTCAATGGGTCCGCGATCCGTTTGTTCCGCAAAAAGATAGAGCAAGTTCTATCTTTTTGCGGTGCGGAAGCACGGAACGGGACACCACAGAAGCCGTAGTGCTTCCGTGGGGTTCCATTCCGTACTTCCGTTCCGCATCTCCGGAGTTGCGGACCCATTTAAGTCAATGGGTCGGCATCCGTGATGCGGAATGCACACGGAAGGGTGCCCGTATATTGCGGATCCGCATATGCGGTCCGCAATACGGCAGCGGGACACCTATGGTTGTGGGAATGAACCCTAATAACTGAGCAACACAGCTGACAATCTAATACTGGCCCACTGAGCTGACACTCTGATAAACACTGGGATATACTGACCCACACAGCTGACACTCTAATATATACTGGGATATACTGTACTGACCCACACAGCTGACATTCTAATATATTACTATATATTAATCCTGCCCTGCAGAGTTGATGCTCTAATTTAAGGGGGGTCATAATACTATACAAGGGAGAGCAGAAATCCTGAGGTCTATTAATCCTGTTCTGCAGAGCTGACGCTCTAATATAAGGGGGGGGGGGGATAATACTGTTCAGAGGAGGGTAGAAACCCTGAGGTCTATAAATCCTGCCCTGCAGAGCTGACACTCCATTATGGGGGGGTCATGATACAATACATGGGAAGGGCAGAAACCATGAGGTCTATTAACCTGTCCTGCAGAGCTGACGCTCTAATCCATGTAAACCACTCAGTGGGTGCTTTCTCTGTGCCAGTCTCATTTATTGGTCATGAGGCCCCCGCTGGCAGGTAGTCATCAGTCACGTTGCCCACACCCACATGAGCCCGTGCCCTCTGCTCGCTGCAGTCATTACCTAAACGCTCAGATATTTTACATGTCTTATAAATAGCTTTGAGAGGCAAAGGAGTGATAAGCGGTAAACAGGCGCCGGCAAAATGGGTCAAGCTGACAGGTCTGGACTAGAGAAGGCAGAAGCTATTTACAGGAAGAAAGATGTCAGTGTTAGAAGGACTGTGCCCGGGCGCTCTCAGCCATGTTACACAATTCCTGGCAAGCGTTCAGCAGCAGCGAACACGAGTCTAGAACACGAGACCGGCATGTCACCTGTTCCAGGTAACTGCTGCTGCCCACAATGCACCGCGCCCGCCCAACAGGAACATGACAATTACCATCTCCGGGCTGCAAAGTAAACACAGAGCTAATGCGAGGTTTCAACCTTAAAGGGGAACACCCCCACCAGGCCAGACCCAACTATACACACAGAGCTTCCATCGCTGCAACCAATGACTGGCCTCAGCAGTAACATCTCCAGGTGGCACATGCAGGTGGTTTACACGCAGGGACCCTACAGATCTGGAACCGAACAGCGGAGAGCAGGAAAGCATACTTCGCTTCACATGTCTGGGGTGATGGAATTTAAAATAAAGTTAACAACCCCTTTAATGTGGGCAGAAAGGTTCTTTAGGTTCAGCCAGATTTCATAGATAGCTTATGGAAAACCTAACAAACTGCACTGGACTGAAGACGGGACAGGATCCCCTTAAGTTAGGGCGGGTGGTTCATTGCCACTAGGGGGAGCAGCTATTTCCACTTAGTCATCTGACTATAGGGCGTCTTTTTATACACGCTCCAATAATTAAAACGTAACTTTTATTCTTAAATCACATTTGAAACATATACGTGAACACAAACTGTGCGACTAATTACAAATCTCAGTAGTTGGCAGAGTTATGTCCTATGTTCCATTCGGTACACACCTGGTTTGGGCTCAAAATCACTGATGGAAATCACTGACCAAAACACTGACGTGTGAATGAGGCCTACGGGTCACAACCCCTACTTTCATTCATCATGTGCTGTGGACTCCCGCCGCAACACGTTTAGGCCTATTGCACACGACAGTATGGCTTTTTCAGTGTTTTGCGGTCCGTTTTTCATGGATCTGTTGTTCCGCTTTTTGTTTACGTTGTGTTTCCGTTTCTGTTCCGTTTTTCCGTTCCGTTTTTACCGTATGGCATATACAGTATACAGCAATTACATAGATAAAATTGGGCTGGGCATAACATTTTCAATAGATGGTTCAGCAAAAAACGGAAGACATACGTATGGTGTTGCGTTTTTTTTGCGGACCCATTGACTTGAATGGAGCCACGGAACGTGATTTGCAGGCAATAATAGGACATGTTCTATCTTTAAACGGAACGGAAAAACGGAAATACGGAAACTGAATGCATACGGAGTACATTCCGTTTTTTTTGCGGAACCATTGAAATGAATGGTTCCGTGTGCAGGAGGCCTTATGCTGCAACCCATTGACTGGACAACTGTTCAATGGCCTAAAAATGACAGCTGTTTTAGTAAGCGCTCAAGATCTCTGCTTGCTGTCAAAAGTAGAGACTGTGCCCTTCCCCCCCCCCCCCAAAAAAAAAGCCAAACTAAAGCTTAATCAATTCATAACAAAAAGTTCCACAACCTTCTAATATACTTTATGCTTCAATTTCTGCCCATTTTCAAGATCTCTGCTGGCTGTCAGTGAATGGCGCCATTCTTGTTTGCAGCTGGAGACTGAAAACCTAATGGGGTCATTTATTAAGACCGGCATTTTGTAAATGTTGCTGCCAGAAGATGCACTGGAGCTTGCACCTCGTCATAAATTAGGCACATCTTTGGTAGTCCATGCACCCCCCAGGAAATCAAGTTTTTTTTGGAAACTCTTATGCCTTTTTTTTAGTAAATTTGCCGGGCCTCAGCCCCCGTCACGTCTCCGCCACGTAAATACCTGTGTGATAAATATTGTCTCATGGGTGTTTATAAAGTTGCAAAAAAGGAGCGTTCAACAATTTTAAGTCAAAAAGAGAAGTAAAATGACCCCCAACGGCTGAGGGTTTGCTACTATTTTGCTAGGTGACAGCCTGGACTCCAGACCGATACATTGTACCAAACCATCAGGACCTGACAGAGAGATGGTTTAGACGGGATGCAATGGGATTGAAACTAGGACGCTGGGGATTGGCACACAGATGCCAGTATGCGGATGACGAGGCGGCAGTAAGCCTGTGGTGGCGTCAGAGTCAGACATGTAAGAGCCTCGGGCTGAGCCGCCTCGCTCTGTCTCAGCCAGGGACACGTGAGGGGAAAGTCTCATGCGCCCTGAGAAGTAAGACACCCAGTAACACCCTGACCTGAATATTACAGAAGCCCTCAGGCCTCCGCTGCAGCATGAGGAGGGGGAAGGGAGCGTCTGGGACACCGGTGAGGGGGGTGAGGAGGTCTCAGACATCTCAAGGTGACAGAGAACACTCTTATATAAGCACAAAGCATTTATAATACTGCTGTCTTATGTGGCCCTCAGGCACCAGGGCCCGGAAGTGACTGCTACCTCTGCACCCCGCACACCAGTTATTTATGGCCTAGTTACCCACAGAAACCAATCAGAGCTCAGCTCTCATGTGGTGGAAAGGTGAAAGCTGCACTTTGATGGGCTGCTGGTTGCTATAGGTAACAAGGGCATTTCTCTTTCAAACTGAATGAAAAAACATCTTTGCTGCCCATAGCAACCAGTCACAGCACTGCTTTCATTTCACATTTAGCTCTTGAACCAATCAGAGCTCAGCTCTCATGTGGTGGAAAGGTGAAAACTGCACAGTGATTGGCTGCTCGTTGCTTTAGGCAACAATAAGGGCCTTTCCCTCAAACTGAAAGAAAAACTGTTTTTGTTGCCTATAGCAACCAATCACAGTACAGCTTTGATTTCACATTCAGCTCTTGAAAAATGAAAGCTGTGCTACGATTGGTTGCTAGCTGTGAGGATCAACTGGCCCAGCGATCAAACACATTTATAAGGCCTCATGCACATGACAGTATTTTTTCACTGTCCGCAAAACGGGGTTCCGTTGGTCCGTGATCCGTGACCGTTTTTTCGTCCGTGGGTCTTCCTTGTTTTTTGGAGGATCCACTGACATGAAAAAAAAATCGTTTTGGTGTCCGCCTGGCCGTGCGGAGCCAAACGGATCCGTCCTGAATTACAATGCAAGTCAATGGGGACGGATCCGTTTGACGTTGACACAATATGGTGCAATTGCAAACGGATCCGTCCCCATTGACTTTCAATGTAAAGTCTGGAGTCCCTTTTATACCATCGGATCTGAGTTTTCTCCAATCCGATGGTATATTTTAACTTAAAGCGCCTCGATCACCATGGGAACGCCTCTATGTTAGAATATACTGTCGGATATGAGTTACATCGTGAAAACTCGGATCCGACAGTATATTCTAACACAGAGGCGTTCCCATGGTGATGGGGATGCTTCTAGTTAGAATATACTACAAACTGTGTACATGACTTCCCCCTGCTGCCTGGCAGCACCCGATCTCTTACAGGGGGCCGTGATCAGCACAATTAACCCCTCAGGTGCCGCACCTGAAGGGGTCAATTGTACGTATCATAGCCCCCTGTAAGAGATCAGGGCTGCCAGGCAGCAGGGGGCAGACCCCCCCCCCCCCCCAGTTTGAATATCATTGGTGGCCAGTGTGCGGCCTCCCCCGGCCCCCCCTCCCTCCCTCTATTGTAATAAGAACATTGGTGGCAGTGTGCGGCCTCCCCCGGCCACCCCCCCCCCCCCCGATCATTGGTGGCAGCGGAGTTCCGATCGGAGTCCCAGTTTAATCGCTGGGGCTCCGATCGGTAACCATGGCAATCAGGACGCTACTGCAGTCCTGGTTGCCATGGTTACTTAGCAATAGTAGAAGCATCATACTTACCTGCTTGCTGCTGTGATGTCTGTGTCCGGCCGGGAGCTCCTCCTACTGGTAAGTGACAGGTCTGTGCGGCGCATTGCTAAATGAACTGTCATTTACCAGTAGGAGGAGCTCCCGGCCGGACACAGACATCGCAGCAGCCAGCAGGTAAGTATGATGCTTCTACTATTGCTAAGTAACCATGGCAACCAGGACTGCAGTAGCGTCCTGGTTGCCATGGTTACCGATCGGAGCCCCAGCGATTAAACTGGGACTCCGATCGGAACTCCGCTGCCACCAATAGAGAGAGGGAGGGGGGGCCGGGGGAGGCCGCACACTGTGCCACCAATGTTCTAATTACAATAGAGGGAGGGAGGAGGGTCGGGGGAGGCCGCACACTGCCACCAATGTTCGAATTACAATAGAAGGAGGGAGGGGGGGGCCGGGGGAGGCCGCACACTGCCACCAATGTTCGAATTACAATAGAGGGAGGGAGGGGGGGCCGGGGGAGGCCGCACACTGACACCAATGTTCTTATTACAGTAGAGGAAAGAAGGGGGGGCCGGGGGAGGCCGCACACTGCCACCAACGTTCTTATTACAATAGAGGGAGGAAGGGGGGGCCGGGGGAGGCCGCACACTGCCACCAATGTTCTAATTACAATAAATGGAGGGAGGGGGGGCCGGGGGAGGCCGCACACTGCCACCAATGTTCTTATTACAATAGAGGGAGGAAGGGGGGGGCCGGGCGCACACTGTGCCACCAATGTTATTATTACAATAGAGGGAGGGAGGGGGGGCCGCCCTGGCCACCAATGAAATTTAAACTGGGGAGGAAGGGGGGTCTGCCCCCTGCTGCCTGGCAGCCCCGGATCTCTTACAGGGGGCTATGATACGCACAATTAACCCCTTCAGGTGCAGCATCTGAGGGGTAATTTGTACGGATCACATCCCCCTGTAAGAGATCGGGTGCTGCCAGGCAGCAGGGGGCAGTCATGTACACAGTTCGTTGTATATTCTAACTAGAAGCGTCCCCATCACTATGGGAACGCCTCTGTGTTAGAATATACTGTCAGATCTGAGTTTTCACAAAGTGAAAACTCAGCTCTGAAAAAGCTTTTATGCAGACGGATCTTCGGATCCGTCTGTATGAAAGTAACCTAGGGACACGGATGCCAATCTTGTGTGCATCCGTGTTCTTTCACGGACCCATTGACTTGAATGGGTCCGTGAACCGTTGTCCGTCAAAAAAATAGGACAGGTCATATTTTTTTGACGGACAGGATACACGGATCACGGAGGCGGATGACAAACGGTGCATTTTCCGAGTTTTCAACAGACCGATTGAAAGTCAATGGGTCCGCAGAAAATCATGGAAAACGGAACAACGGCCACGGATGCACACAACGGTCGTGTGCAGGATGCCTTACTGGAAGCGCTTCATGGCATGCAGACTTACAGGCAATGCTAATTTGCTAATTGGCAATTAATTTCTCTGGGGAATGCAGTAGTCAGGAGTGGAAATTAATTGATTGTCAGACACAATTTCACTCAGCTCATCATAATTACCACCTTCTCAGTGATGTGGAACCAAAGCAGACTCCTCCTGTGTTACGCATCCAGGTAACAGAGGAGACTCCATGTTATTATTAGGTGTTGTACCCCAAAGAAGACGGGTTTGTGAAAAGTCTAAGATACTAAGTACTAGACTCCAGTCTAAGGCCTCATGCACACGGCGACAGTATTTTTTCACGGTCCGCAAAACGGGGTTCCGTTGTTCCGTGATTCGTTTCTGTTTTTGTTTCCGTGTGTCTTCCTTGATTTTTGGAGGATCACCAGACATGAAGGAAAGTGAAAAAAAATCTAAGTCAAGTTTGCCTTGCAAATGATAGGAAAAAAACGGACACGCATCACGGACGCGGATGACAATCTTGTGTGCCTCCGTGTTTTTTCACGGACCCATTGACTTGAATGAGTCCGCGAACCGTTGTCCGTGAAAAAAATAGGACAGGTCATATTTTTTTGACGGACTGAAAACACCGATCACGGACGTGGATGACAAACGGTGCATTATCCGAGTTTTCAACTGACCTATTGAAAGTCAATGGGTCCGCAGAAAATCACGGAAAACGGAACAACGGACACGGAACACAACAACGGTCGTGTGCATGAGGCCTTAGAAGAAGGTGCTGATACTCACTGTGCCTCCTCAGTGGCTGCCGGGGTACAGGATAATGACGCTGACACTTGGGGTACAGGATAATGACGCTGACACTTGGGGTACAGGATAATGACACACTGACACTTGGGGTACAGGATAATGACACTGACACTTGGGGTACAGGATAATGACACACTGACACTTGGGGTACAGGATAATGACACACTGACACCTGGGGTACAGGATAACTAATGAAACACTGTCACTTGGGGTACAGGATAATTACACTGACACTTGGGGTACAGGATAATGACACTTGGGGTACAGGATAATGACACGCTGACACCTGGGGTACAGGATAATGACACACTGACACTTGGGGTACAGGATAATGACACTGACAGTTGGGGTACAGGATAATGACACTGACACTTGGGGTACAGGATAATGACACTGACACTTGGGGTACAGGATAATTACACACTGACACTTGGGGTACAGGATAATGACACTGACACTTGGGGTACAGGATAATTACACACTGACACTTGGGGTACAGGGTAATTACACTGACACTTGGGGTACAGGATAATGACGCTGACACTTGAGGTACAGGATAATTAAACTGACACTTGGGGTACAGGATAATGACGCTGACACTTGAGGTACAGGATAATGACACTGACACTTGGGGTACAGGATAATTAAACTGACACTTGGGGTACAGGATAATTACACACTGACACACCTGGGGTACAGGATAACTAATGACACACTGACACTTGGGGTACAGGATAATTACACACTGACACTTGGGGTACAGGATAATGACACTGACACTTGGGGTACAGGATAATGACACTGACACTTGGGGTACAGGATAATTACACACTGACACTTGGGGTACAGGGTAATTACACTGACACTTGGGGTACAGGATAATGACGCTGACACTTGAGGTACAGGATAATGACACTGACACTTGGGGTACAGGATAATGACACTGACACTTGGGGTACAGGATAATTACACACTGACACTCGGGGTACAGGATAATGACACTGACACTCGGGGTACAGGATAATGACACTGACACTTGGGGTACAGGATAATGACACTGACACTTGGGGTACAGGATAATTACACACTGACACTTGGGGTACAGGATAATGACACTGACACTTGGGGTACAGGATAATTACACACTGACACTTGGGGTACAGGGTAATAACACTGACACTTGGGGTACAGGATAATGACGCTGACACTTGAGGTACAGGACAATGACACTGACACTTGGGGTACAGGACGATGACACTGACACTTGGGGTACAGGATAATGACACCGACACTTGGGGTACAGGATAATGACACTGACACTTGGGGTACAGGGTAATGACACTGACACTTGGGGACAGGGTAATGACACTGACACTTGGGGTACAGGACAATGACACTGACACTTGGGGTACAGGACAATGACACTGACACTTGGGGTACAGGATAATGACATGCTGACACTTGGGGTACAGGATAATGACATGCTGACACTTGGGGTACAGGATAATGACACTGACACTTGGGGTACAGGGTAATGACACTGACACCTGGGGTACAGAATAATGACATGCTGACACTTGGGGTACAGGGTAATGACACTGACACTTGGGGTACAAGGTAATGACACTGACACTTGGGGTACAGGGTAATGACACTGACACTTGGGGTACAGGGTAATGACACTGACACTTGGGGTACAGGATAATGACACTGACACTTGAGGTACAGGATAATGACACTGACACTTGGGGTACAGGGTAATGACACTGACACTTGGGGTACAGGATAATGACACTGACACTTGAGGTACAGGGTAATGACACTGACACTTGGGGTACAGGGTAATGACACTGACACTTGGGGTACAGGATAATGACATGCTGACACTTGGGGTACAGGGTAATGACACTGACACTTGGGGTACAGGATAATGACATGCTGACACTTGGGGTACAGGATAATGACACTGACACTTGGGGTACAGGGTAATGACACTGACACTTGGGGTACAGGGTAATGACACTGACACTTGGGGTACAGGACAAAAGGTGAACAGAAGAATGGAAGCATTTCCTAGCCACTTAACCATACAGAAACAATGTAGCGCTGCCATCTGCTGGACAGTCTGAAAAGTATCAAACCTCGTATTGTTTTTTTGTTTGTTGGGTTTTTTGTGAAAAAGAAAATGATCTTCAGATTGTGATTTCTGGGTAGTGTCACCCCAGACCAGTCCAACACTGTATTTATTGCTCGGAATAGACTTGTAGGTGGAAATGAAGGAGAAGAGGGCATTTTCTTAAATCTTTTGGTTTAGGGTCCATTCACACGTCCGCAAAATGGGT
The DNA here is from genome assembly GCF_014858855.1 of Bufo gargarizans. NCBI lineage: Eukaryota > Metazoa > Chordata > Amphibia > Anura > Bufonidae > Bufo > Bufo gargarizans. The sequence continues at coordinate 55,013,103 of NC_058081.1, read as the reverse complement.
CCACATCCGTTCCGCAATTTTGCGGAACAGGTGCGGACCCATTAATTTTCAATGCAGCCGGAATGTGCTGTCCGCATCCGCATTTGCAGATCCGCACTTCTGGATTTGCACTTCCGTTCTGCAAGAAAATAGAACATGTCCTATACTTGTCCGCAATTGCGGACAAGAAAAGGCATTTTCTATGAGAGTGCCGCTGTTCGTGTTTTGCGGATCCGCAAAACACATATGGACGTGTGAATTGACCCTTAAAGGGAACCTGTCACCTGGATTTTGTGTATAGAGCTGAGGACATGGGCTGCTAGATGGCCGCTAGCACATCCGCAATACCCAGTCCCCATAGCTCTGTGTGCTTTTATTGTGGGGAAAAAAAAACGATTTGATACATATGCTAATTAACCTGAGATGAGTCCTGTACGTGAGATGAGTCAGGGACAGGACTCATCTCAGGTTATTTTGCATATGTATCAAATCCGTTTTTTTACACAAAAAAAGCACACAGAGCTATGGGGACTGGATATTGCGGATTTGCTAGCGGCCATCTAGCAACCCATGTCCTCAGCTCTATACACAAAATCCAGGTGACAGGTTCCTTTTAAAAGTATTCAGTAAATCAGATTTGAGATATTTCCCTCCCTGAGGATTAAGGCATTGCACCACTCAATGGGGGATTATAATAGGGGTGTTAGTAGCCCCGAACCCAACGTTTCTTTGAGGCCCATTGCCCCCAAAACTCTCATTATAAGGAGGGAGAGTGTGATGTTACTGGTCACATGGCGATGATGTCATCGCAGGTCCTTTCTCATCCAGGACTGTTGCTGCAGGAGAAATTTGCCATAGTTTTCTGTTAAGATTAGATCAGGAAAAGGTGACAGAGCGTGTTATACTATGTACTGCATATGGTGGAGTGTTACACTGCATACTGTAGGGTACTATATACTGTGGGGTGTTACACTGCATACTGTAGGGTACTATATACTGTGGGGTGTTACACTGCATACTGTAGGGTGCTATATACTGTGGGGTGTTACACTGCATACTGTAGGGTGCTATATACTGTGGAGTGTTACACTGCATACTGTAGGGTACTATATACTGTGGAGTGTTACACTGCATACTGTAGGGTACTATATACTGTGGGGTGTTACACTGCATACTGTAGGGTACTATATACTGTGGGGTGTTACACTGCATACTGTAGGGTACTATATACTGTGGAGTGTTACACTGCATACTGTAGGGTACTATATATTGTGGAGTGTTACACTGCATACTGTAGGGTACTATATACTGTGGAGTGTTACACTGCATACTGTAGGGTACTATATACTGTGGGGTGTTACACTGCATACTGTAGGGTACTATATACTGTGGGGTGTTACACTGCATACTGTAGGGTACTATATACTGTGGGGTGTTACACTGCATACTGTAGGGTACTATATACTGTGGAGTGTTACACTGCATACTGTAGGGTACTATATACTGTGGGGTGTTACACTGCATACTGTAGGGTACTATATATTGTGGAGTGTTACACGGCATACTGTAGGGTACTATATACTGTGGAGTGTTACACTGCATACTGTAGGGTACTATATACTGTGGGGTGTTACACTGCATACTATAGGGTACTATATACTGTGGGGTGTTACACTGCATACTGTAGGGTACTATATACTGTGGAGTGTTACACTGCATACTGTAGGGTACTATATACTGTGGAGTGTTACACTGCATACTGTAGGGTACTATATACTGTGGGGTGTTACACTGCATACCGCAGGGTACTATATACTGTGGGGTGTTACACTGCATACTGTAGGGTACTATATACTGTGGAGTGTTACACTGCATACTGTAGGGTACTATATACTGTGGAGTGTTACACTGCATACTGTAGGGTACTATATACTGTGGGGTGTTACACTGCATACTGTAGGGTACTATATACTGTGGGGTGTTACACTGCATACTGTAGGGTACTATATACTGTGGGGTGCTACACTGCATACTGTAGGGTACTATATACTGTGGGGTGTTACACTGCATACTTTAGGGTACTATATACTGTGGGGTGTTACACTGCATACTTTAGGGTAGGGTTGTTTCGATACCAAAATTTTGATTCGGTTTCGATACCATAAAAAAGTATTGCGATACTCAATACCATTCAATACCATGCGAAAAAAATAAAACACCCCAAAAAGCTGCGTGCATTCCGCATTTCATGGAACGTCCGGCTCATAATCGAACAGTCCGATCCTATTTTGGGGGGGGATATTGTGATTAAAAAAATGGCGAATCATGCAGTTTTTATTTATTTTTTTGTCTGTTCTGGCGTTCACTGCATAGGAATTTTTTTAAATATTTTAATAGTTTGGATTTTTTGGACATGGCAATATGTGATATGTTTATTTATTGTTTATATATTTTATATGTAAAATTGGGAAAGGGGGTGATTTATACTTAATATTTTAGTGTTTTCTTTTACTTTACTTTTCTTTTTTTACTATTTATTAACTATTTCCCCCCTTAGGGGCTAGAACCTGGGATCTTTTCATCCCTTGTCCTATTCACCCTGATAGAGCTCTATTAGAGTGAATAGGACTTCACACTCTCCCTGCTGCCTATAGTACACACAGCAGCAGGGAGGTTACCATGGCAGCCAGGGCTTCAGTAGCGCCCTGGCTGCCATTGTAACCGATCGGAGCCCCAGGATTACACTGGGGCTCCGATCAGAAGCTGCTACTGCCACCAATGAGGGGGAGGGGACCCTGTAGCCACTGCCACGAATGATTTTAATACTGGGGAGGGGGAGAAGGGCGCACTGCGCCACCAATGTTTTTAATACTGGGGAGGGGGGGAGGGGAGAAGGGTGCACTGCACCTCCAATGTTTTTAATACTGGGGAGGGGAGGGGAGGGGAGGGGGGAGGGCGCACTGCACCACTAATGTTTTTAATACTGTTGAGGAGGGGGTGCACTGCGCCACCAATGATAGTTAACCTTTAATACAGGAGGCGGTGCCGGCAGAATCACATTGCCGGCACCCTGCCTCTGACAGGGAGCTGAAATCAGCGGCAGTTAACCCTTCAGGTGCGGCACCTGAGGGGTTAACTGCGGCTGATTGCTGCGCCCTGTCATAGAGGAAGGGTGTCGGCTATGTGATTCTGCCGCCTCCTGTATTTGTATTAGAAGTTGACTTTCATTGGTGGTGCAGCGTGCTTGCCCCTCCTCCTCCCGTCTCTCCTCATAGAGTGCTTCCTTCTCCCCTGTGCTGCTGAGGGAACTTGGAGCACGCTGACAGCAGCGCGCTCCAAGTTCTGTGATACTAGACTGCACAGCCCAGTATCGAAAAAATGGAAATCCCGGTATCGTATCGATACCAGGACAAAAGTATCGATTGGGTATTGAAATTTAGATACCCGAAACAACCCTACTGTAGGGTACTATATACTCTGGGGTGTTAACTATATACTGTGGGGTACTATATACTGTAGGGTACTATATACTGTGGGGTGTTATATTGTATACTGCAGGGTACTATATACTGTAGAGCCCTATATACTGTAGGACAGCGGTACCCAACTGCCAGGCCACGGCCCAGGACCGGGCCCTGGAAGATTGTTTGCTGGGCCGCGGCAATACAGAGGAGCGGAGACGCCAAGCGCATGCGCGACATGCACATCACACACAACGGACAGCAGGAAGGGAGGAGAGCGTTCCTTCCAACTCTGATGCCGGCCAGCCACTACCACCAATGAGGAGAGAGTGGGCTGAGGAAGGGAGGGACTGTGGCCACTGTGCCACCAATGATAATTAACCAAAGGACCTTTCATGGGTCCGGACTTTATTAACTAAGTAGCAGGACATTTAGAGCGGCGCCCAGGGATCTCCCTGCACTTACTATTATTCCTGGGCGCCGCTCCATTCACCCACTGTGGCCCCCGTCATAGTCTCCCGCGCTGTATGCTAATTACTACTTTCGGAACACCGGGGAGGAGACATCAGCCTCTCTCCCTGGGCGTTCCTTCTCCCTGGCTGAAGTCCTACTCACCCTAAATAGGACAAGGGATGAAAAGATCCCAGGTTCTAGCCCCTAAGGGGGGAATTAGTTATTAAATAAAAGGTTTTAAAAAAGTTACAAAAAAATACCAAATTATTAAGTATAAATCAACCCCTTTCCCAATTTTACATATAAAATATATAAACAATAAATAAATAAACATATTACATATCGCCACGTCTGAAAAAATCCTATGTGGTGAGCGTCCGAACGGAAAGAAAATAAAAACCCTAAGCCCCCTGTATACTGTGGGATGTTATAGTATATACTGTGGAGTATTATACTGAATACTTTGGGGTAGTATACTATATACTGTGAGATGTTTTAGTATATACTGTGGAGTGTTATACTGTATACTGTGGGATGTTATAGTATATACTGTGGAGTGTCATACTGTATACTGTGGGATGTTATAGTATATACTGTGGAGTGTCATACTGTATACTGTGGGATGTTATAGTATATACTGTGGAGTGTTATACTGTATACTGTGGGATGTTATAGTATATACTGTGGAGTGTCATACTGTATACTGTGGGATGTTATAGTATATACTGTGGGATGTTATAGTATATACTGTGGAGTGTCATACTGTATACTGTGGGATGTTATACTGTATACTGTGGGATGTTATAGTATATTCTGTGGAGTGTTATACTGTGTGGGGTATACTATATACTGTGAGTTGTTATACTATATACTGCATACTGTGGGGTGTTGTATACTATACTATATACTATGAGGGGCTGGTGGGTGTTACACTATATACAATATACTGGTCCCCGTGCCTATAATACCCTTAATCCGCCCTTGGCACCACTGTACGACCGTACAATAACCCTTCTTCACCAGAGGCATAATGTGAAGCTCCTTGAAGCTACTGGTGTCTTCTTATATGACTTTAGGACCCCTGCCCAAGAGAAACCAGAACCTCCGCACCCCTGCCCTTTATTAAGTAGCTGTCGGACTATGACTCCAGGGATGTGGGATGCCAAAAGCACAACTCTCTGCGAATCACTGTAAAATCATCACCTCAGTTGACTGTTATCCCTTATGGGGGTCGTCTAGACGGTAAATGTTTTATTTTTTGGGTCAGAATGACATAAAATAATGAAGAAATACTCACCTCACCAATCCGCTGCTGTGACTGTTCTGTCGCTTCCCAGTCTCTGCTTCCATTAAGCCAATCACTTGCCGAGGTCGGTCACTGATGCAGTCAGCCACTGACTGAGAAGTAATTTCTTGTGTGTTAAAGGGAATCTGTCAGCAGTTTTGACCATGCTAAACTGCTGACAGCACTAGACAGGGGCTAAAGAGAACAGTACAAACATAGCTTTTGTGGAGCTTTTTTATTAAGGAGTAAAGTTTTATTCTGTCAGGTTCTGCTCCTGGCAAGTACCCAGGAAGTGGAGCTTTGCCATGAAGTCCTCTCTGCCTTGAGCCTATCAATAGACCATCCCCTCCAGGAGCTGGCTGTCAAATTTTAGAATGGGGGACAGACAAGTAGCAAACCTTCCAGGATGACCAAGAAGGTCCAAAAACAAGCAGGGTCAAAACCAGGAAAAGACATACACAGTAACTGTAGAGCACAAATAGTAAAGGAGAGACGGCCCAGTTACCAAGAGGGTCAATATAAACAGGAACGGCAGGCAAAAGAGTAAATCCAAAAACCAAAAAGTCAGATATCCAGAAATGTCAGCATGGAGCCACACAGTATAGAGCCTAGAATACTAACTGCAAGCTCAGGCATGGTTGATAGGAAACAGCTGTCTAAAAAACCCCTCTTAGCTCTGGGATTGGACACGGAGTCAAAAACTTGATTGGCTCAGTCTCCAGTCACTCTGACAAGTACAGCAGTCGGGACCTGTCTACTAAGCACAGCAACCCCCTACCAGTACAGCAACGTGAGCTCCTGAAAATCACCCATAATGAGAAAGTAAAAACAGAATGTTTGAAATCTTTGGTAATTTATTCACAATGAAAAACTAAAACCTTGCATTGACATAAGTATTCAGACCCTTTACGCAGGACTTAGGTGAAGCCCCTTTGGCAGTAATTACAGCCTCCAGTCTTCTTGGGGATGATGCCACAAGGTTTTCACACCTAGATTTGGAGATTTTCGACTATTCCTATCTGCAGATCCTCTCAAGCTCTGTCAGGTTGGATGGGGGCAGTCAGTAGACAGCCATTTTCAGGACTCTCCAGAGATGTTCCACTGGGTTCAAGTCAAGGGTCTGGCTGGGCCACTCAAGTGTATAGAAACAGAAAGAGAGTTTAGGGTTAATCGGATCTTGTGGAAAATAGATCCAGAAGACCAGAAAAAACTTGAAGTGCCAGAGGATGAAGAGATATATTTTTAGGAAAGAGATGGAAAGATCGGTGGAATCACAATAGTGGAGAGGCTGCTCAAGGGTTGACCATGCGGACGAGTAGTCCGCATGTGAAGACAGTATATAGAAGAGACAGGAGGGTTGGAAAGTGGTGGGGTAACTCCCAATACAACCTACTCCAATAACCCAAAACGAACGCCAGTGCACTATAGGTGTTACGGTTCTAATTATGGGGTTTGTGGTATTATACCCCAGTCTGTGAGAACACCTCGTGAGAGGATATAACGCTCGCTCGTGCCCAGGGGATATGTGCCCGTGGGTGTGGGAAGCAAACGGTGGGATGTCACTGAGGCTGGGTTCACACCTGAGCGTTTTACAGCGCGTTCCTACGCGCTGTAAAACGCTCAACAAGGAGAAACCAATGATTCCCTATGGGAATGGTTCACACTTGGGCGTTTTACAGCGCGTACGATCGCGCTGTAAAACGCCCGACGCTCCAAAAAGTACATGAGCGACTTTTGGGGCGTTTGTGGCCATAGGACACTGTAGTGAATCACACAAACGCGCGTCAAACGCGCGTTTACTATTACAAAAACGCGCATAAAAATGCGCGTCAAAAACGCGCGTTTGCGCAACGCTCAAGTGTGAACCCAGCCTTAGAGTACCATAAAAAAACAGCATAAACATTATAAGACAATATAGAACAGTATAACATTTGGTAAAAGATACAATTCTGTAAAAGATAAATGTATAAATTGTATACATATTGAAGAGGGGGTTTTTGCTTCTTGGAAAATAGAGATTTGTGTATATCTCTGTTTTCCATCCCTTCTATTCTATTCCTAGCATGTTGCCCTTGTTTCCCATACAACCCGATTATTCTGTGTATAATTACACCTCCTCCAGTCCCTCATATACCCCAGGAGCAACACACAACCCTCGCAGATACTTATATATATAAATAGTTTACTGATAACATAGAGATGACAAAGCAATGGACATTATACATAGAGATACAGATAACACAATACATAGAGGACACCACCACACACAGCCACCTCAGTTCCTGCCCACGCTGGATGCTAAGCAAATGTGGCTAATAATGTGTATGTATATACAGAATATCCAGAGTCCACCAATATACAGTCTACTGGATCTTCTCTTCAACCAACTCACATCCAGTACCTGACCATTAGTATATGTACAGTACAGACCAAAAGTTTGGACACACCTTCTCATTCAAAGAGTTTTCTTTATTTTCATGACTATGAAAATTGTAGATTCACACTGAAGGCATCAAAACTATGAATTAACACATGTGGAATTATATACATAACAAAAAGTGTGAAACAACTGAAAATATGTTATAGTCTAGGTTCTTCAAAGAAGCCACCTTTTGCTTTGATTACTGCTTTGCACATTCTTGGCCTTCTCTTGATGAGCTTCAAGAGGTAGTCACCTGAAATGTTCTTCCAACAGTCTTGAAGGAGTTCCCAGAGATGCTTAGCACTTGTTGGCCCTTTTGCCTTCACTCTGTGGTCCAGCTCACCCCAAACCATCTCGATTGGGTTCAGATCCGGTGACTGTGGAGGCCAGGTCATCTGGCGCAGCACCCCATCACTCTCCTTCATGGTCAAATAGCCCTTACACAGCCTGGAGGTGTGTTTGGGGTCATTGTCCTGTTGAAAAATAAATGATGGTCCAACTAAACGCAAACCAGATGGAATAGCATGTCGCTGCAAGATGCTGTGGTAGCCATGCTGGTTCAGTATGCCTTCAATTTTGAATAAATCCCCAACAGTGTCACCAGCAAAGCACACCCACACCATCACACCTCCTCCTCCATGCTTCACGGTGGGAACCAGGCATGTAGAGTCCATCCATTCACCTTTTCTGCGTCGCACAAAGACACGGTGGTTGGAACAAAAGATCAAAAATGTGGACTCATCAGACCAAAGCACAGATTTCAACTGGTCTAATGTCCATTCCTTGTGTTCTTTAGCCCAAACAAGTCTCTTCTGCTTGTTGCCTGTCCTTAGCAGTGGTTTCCTAGCAGATATTCTACCATGAAGACCTGAATCACACAGTCTCCTCTTAACAGTTGTGCTAGAGATGTGTCTGCTGCTAGAACTCTGTGTGGCATTGACCTGGTCTCTAATCTGAGCTGCTGTTAACCTGCGATTTCTAAGGCTGGTGACTCGGATGAACTTATCCTCCGCAGCAGAGGTGACTCTTGGTCTTCCTTTCCTGGAGCGGTCCGCATGTGAGCCAGTTTCTTTATAGCACTTGATGGTTTTTGTGACTGCACTTTCAAAGTTTTCCCAATTTTTAGGACTGACTGACCTTCATTTCTTAAAGTAATAATGGCCACTCGTTTTTCTTTACTTAGCTGCTTTTTTCTTGCCATAATACAAATTCTAACAGTCTTTTCAGTAGGACTATCAGCTGTGTATCCACCTGACTTCTCCACAACGCAACTGATGGTCCCAACCCCTTTTATAAGGCAAGAAATCCCACTTATTAAACCTGACGGGGCACACCTGTGAAGTGAAGACCATTTCAGGTGACTACCTCTTGAAGCTCATCAAGAGAATGCCAAGAGTGTGCAAAGCAGTAATCAAAGCAAAAGGTGGCTACTTTGAAGAACCTAGAATATGACATATTTTCAGTTGTTTCACACTTTTTTGTTATGTATATAATTCCACACGTGTTAATTCATAGTTTTGATGCCTTCAGTGTGAATCTACAATTTTCATAGTCATGAAAATAAAGAAAACTCTTTAAATGAGAAGGTGTGTCCAAACTTTTGGTCTGTACTGTACATATAGAGAGTCCTGCATAAACAGCATATGTAATCTATTGGTAATACAATCGCCGACTACAAATATCTATATGTACACATTTCTTCTCCTTCAAAGACTACACATATAAAGTCTACTGGGATATTATACTTATATACATACCCACATACGCACACATATGTTGCTGTGTCCCAGCCCCCCACCATAGACTCCACCTTGTGACCACCCAAATATCTTCCCCCATCTCTTGGTCAAGAGGATGTTGTTCAACTGCCTTAGATATGCCAACAAGGGACACAATGCTACTGGCCATACTGAATGGGTGAATACCACTGGGTCCAATTATTAGGCATATTTGTGTGGTCATCAGGATGAGGTTATGGCTGAAAGCCATATTTCCCTTAACACATATATTATGAGCAGGTACTCACTTCACGAGGGGGGTGGGTTATCCGGATACGCATAATACACCAGTAAACCAAGTACCCCCCTCCAGCCTGCATCGCCTCTAAGGTGTTAAAAGATGAAGGTAGCCAATCAGTCAGGGGTTCTTTTCAACTTTCTTTATTACTGTCAAAAATCCAGCTCTACGCGTTTCGGGAAAACAAGTCCCTTCATCAGGAGCATCTTACAATGTGTGGGGTATATATACCCTGAGGGTGGTTAGCAAAAGACCGCCAAAATAAGGTGGGAGTGTCTTTCCTATCGTGTGAGCTCACTGCGGCCCGAAATCGGAAGTGCCAGGAGGCAGTGGTGCGCAAGACCGGAAGGGTCGGCGTGATGCGTTCCAGAATGAAACGCATCGGTGACTAGTGCGCATGTCCGGAAGCGGGGTTCCGGTGAGGCGAGCTCCAAGCTTGAACGCACGTTCGAACACTTGGTTGTTCAGGCAGCGACTGGATAAACAGCTGGGCTGGTTCGCATTGTTCCGTGGCTAAAATAAATCCTAGGAATAAGTCTTTGGGGAAAAGGTGCCTTGCCCTATGTTTATATGTATAGGAGCTCACTGCCTGACATTTATGTGCTGTTATGTTTATATACATAATCGTATCATGACCATAGTGGGCTTATTTTATACACCTTTTCCATGTCGGTAATATGTCGATAATCGGATATATAAATACACGGATCCATATATATCCCTATATAAATAAACATAAACATATGGATCGATGTAACTAAAAACATGCAATTACATATGTATATATACACACAAATGGATGCAGATAAATACAAGAAGAAATGGAGAAATCAAAATAAAAAATTAAGAAAATACAAAAAATTTATATTAAAAATGGAAAATAAAATATAAAAATGAATGTCAGATGATCATATGAAAATGGATAAAATATCTAAAAAATAACGTGTCTAGACGTAGACCTCACCTTTGGCCATGGGTCGGATTTGTGTCATTGGGAGACGGCTGAATTCTAAATATAAATTTGTTTATAAATCGTAAAATACTAGAATATTCAAAATGTTGGGATATTTACTTAGAGTGGAGGTCTCTTGTGAGGACAGAGGATATAGTGGGATAAATAGTAAACCATAAAAAATAAAACGTAAAAACTCCGAATGGTATTATCTCGAGAATGTAAACAGTGGCTTTGTTTTTGATCAATTTGTAAGATCTTTTTCTTCGAATCTTTACTGAGCTGTCGGGGATATCCCTTGTCTATAAACCTTATACCGAGGGGGCGTCTAGTTGTTCTTTAATAGCGCCGTTATTTGTGCAGTTGCGTCTGATTCGTTTCATTTGGCTGAATGGTAGGTTGGTTTTCCATTTATGATAGTGACAACTTCTTCTAAAATCTAGGAAACTATTTGCATCAACACTTTTAAAATGTGTACTGGTGGAAATGGTGTTATTATTGCTGTTAAGATGGAGGTCTAAAAAAATAGCTTCTTTGGGGTGGGACTCAAGAGTGAAGCTTAAGTTCCAATCGTTTTTATTTAACATCTCAATATATGCCCTCAGGTCATAATTGCTCCCTTGCCAGATAAGGATAATGTCATCAATGTATCTTCTGTAGAAAGCAACGTTAGGGTGTTTCAGGAGGCCGAAATAGTTTTCAAAAGCACCCATAAATAGGTTAGCATATGACGGTGCAAATTTCGTGCCCATTGCTGTTCCTTTTACTTGGATATAAAATGTGTCATTATAAGAGAAATGGTTGTGTCGTAGGATGAAATCTATAGATCTAAGGATGAATTCTTTCTGTGTGGGGGGCATGAGGGTGTCACCAGCTAGATATTCTTTATGGCTTTTAAGCCTATTGAGTGTACGATGTTACTATACAATGCTGTGACATCTAAAGTGGCCCAAATGTAGTTATCTTGCCAGGTTAAATTTTCTAGATTTTGGATGAGGTGTGCTGAATCTCTCAAGTATGAAGGTAGTGTGGTTACATATCTTTGGAGGATGCTGTCAATCTATTCTGAATAGGTTTGAAGTAAGGGAATCAATTCCAGAGATTATGGGTCTTCCGGGGGGGTGGTTTGTTAAGGACTTATGTATTTTTGGGAGAAAATAGAAGCGTGCAACGGTGGGGTGTGTTATTTTTTAATGATTCTTTTCTTTTTTGTCTAGGATCCCTAAAGAGGATCCCTGTTCAATAAGGTCATGAAGTTGGGTCTTAAAGTCTTTCGTGGGGTCATCTGTGAGAGGTCTATAGTAGTCGGTGTCAGATAGAACTCTGAGGGCTTCTTTTTCATAATCGTCGGTATCAAAGATGACAATTACACCCCCCTAGTCAGCATTTTTTTTTAACAATAGTATGGTTTATGGTTGCGATTGAGGTTGTCTGGTTCTGGATTGAGAGGTGTTGATATTCTTTTACTTAGGGGTGGGTTTTTATGGCTAAAAGAGGGGAAGGCTACTTTGAGGTTGTCTAAAACCTTATTGTAGTAGCTTTCCAAATGAGGGCCTCTGCTCTCTAGGGGGTAGAAAGAGGATCTCTTCTTTAGCGGTGGTTTTATGGTACTTATTGTTTCTAAGGTGGTTGTGGTGTCTATATCTTGTGTTGGTGAGGTGGAGGCTGTACAATCATTTATTTGAAGGGTGACAGGGAGCGTATGAATGAGCATAGATCTAACATCAACAGAAAGGTTGTAACACACAGTGTTTCACGTCACTTTCATTGACACACGAAGGTAACCCTTCAGGCCTCAAAGTTACCCCATTAGAACAAATCTCATCCTCCTTCTAACAATTGTGCCAGAAGGAGATGTTTTGGATATACTGGCTGAATACCCTTACTCACTATGGTCTGAATGAAAGACTGGAACACGTCAACTACTAAATATATGATTACTAAACATATGACTACTAAATACACAACATCAAGGGTCCATACTTCCAATTGACAGCCGCACACTGTTTACATTCTCGAGATAATACCATTCTTTGTTTTTACATTTTATTTTTTATGGTTTACTATTTATCCCACTATATCCTCTGTCCTCACAAGAGACCTCCACTCTAAGGAAATATCCCAATATCCCAATTTCCCAACATTTTGAATATTCTAGTATTTTACTATTTATAAACACACAAATTTATATTTAGACTTCAGCCGTATCCCAATGACACAAGTCCGTCCCATGGCCAAAGATGAGGTCTACATCTAGACATGTTATTTTTTAGATATTTTATCAATTTTCGTATGATCATCTGACATTCATTCATTTTTATCTTTTATTTTGCATTTTTAATATTTTTAATATTCATTTTTTATATTTTCTTTATTTTTTATTTTGATTCATTTCTCCATTTATTTTTGTATTTATCTGCATCCATTTGTGTGTGTATATATGTAATTGCATGTTTTTAGTTACATCGATCCATATGTTTATGTTTATTTATATAGGGATATATATGGATCCGTGTATTTATATATCTGATTATCAACATATTTTATACACCTTTTCCATGTCGGTTAATAAGCCCACTATGGTCATGATAAGATTATGAATATAAACATAACAGTATAAAGGCAGTGAGCTCCTATACATATAAACATAGGGCAATGCACTCTAACAACCTTTTCCCCAAAATCCCATTCCTAGGATTTATTTTTGCCACGGAACAATGTGAACCAGCCCAGCTGTTTATCCAGTCGCTGCCCGAACACGCAAGTGTTCGAACGTGCGTTCCAGCTTGGAGCGCGCCGCACCAGAACCCCGCTTCCGGACATGCGCACTAGTCACCGATGCGTTCCATTTTGGAACGCATCACGCTGACCCTTCCGGTCTTGCGCACGACTGCTTCCTGTCACTTCCAATTTCGGTCCGCCGTGAGCTCACTCGATAGGAAAGACACTCCTACCTTATTTTGGCGGTCTTTTGCTAACGATCCACAGGGTATATATACCCCACACATGCACACTGGTTGTAAGATGCTCCTGATGAAGGGACTTGTTTTCCCGAAACGTGTAGAGACTGATTTTTTACTGTAATAAATAAAGTTGAAAAGAAGCCCTGACTGATTGGCTACCTTTATCTTTTAACACCGATCCAGGCTGGGGGGGGGGTACTTGGTTTACTGGGATATTACGCGTATCCGGATAAACCACCCACCTCGTTAAGTGAGTACCTGCTCATAATATATGTATACTGTGGCGAAAGCCACTTCGCCACAGTGTTTTGGAGGGGGCTGTTTGCCCGCCTCCTGCCCCAGGATTATGGGCCCTCTCATCAGCCAGGCTTCCTTTGTTCACAAAGGACTTGTACTAACTTGAACCCCTGGTCTAATTCGTGCCATTTTGGGATGTTAAATGTCTATGTGTATTGTAAAGGGTGGGACATTGTATACCTTGAGTATTGAGGTCTGTTCCATTTTTTGGGGGAAAAATGTGTGTTCTCTGTCTGTGAGTGATTAAGTTAGCCCATTACGTTTGGTAATTGTATTTTGTTGATTGCGTCTCAGACAATGCCAGTGTGTTAGTTAATTGCGTCTCAGACATTGTGTATTCTCCTGCCTGTGATGATTACATCAACCCAGTGTGAGGTAATTGGATCACAGGCAGAGGGGAGGATTTTGTGTGGGAGTGTCTGAGTGTATTGTACGTGGTTATTGGCAGTTTTTACAAAACCCTGTGGGTGGTAACCTTGTTGGAAAATGTGTATAAAACAATGCTTAGGTGTTCAAATAAAGAGTTCCTCTTTTACCCTTTACCAAGTTAAGGCTGGTGTTTGGGTAACTGATCGACACTGGGGGATTGCTATATGCTGAAGATTTGCTATACTCCCCTGGCATAACTACTAGCTCTTGTAAGAGCTGTTCCTGCTCTCTGGATGTAGGAGAGGTTCACCCACTGTCATAGGTCCAGGGTGGGTAGGAGACGGTGAGACCTCAACCAAGCTTCGGCGGTTCGTGGGGTCTGCAGCGCTTACGGTGTCAAGTGGAGTGCTTGGAGTCATCGGGAAGCGCTAGGAGCATCTATCGACGGAGGTACCCGGTCGGGGTGCCAGGAGATCCGTTACATATACTGTTTATACATTTATCTTTTACTGAATTTTATCTTTTACCAAATTTAATACTGTTCCATATTGTCTTATAATGTTTATGCTGTTTTTCATGGTACTCTAAGTGACATCCCACCGTTTGCTTCCCACACCCACGGGCACATATCCCCTGGGAACGAGCGAGCGTTATATTCTCTCACGAGGTGTTCTCACAGACTGGGGTATAATACCACAAACCCAATAATTAGAACCGTAACACCTATAGTGCACTGGCGCTCGTTTTGGGTTATTGGAGTAGGTTGTATTGGGAGTTACCCCACCACTTTCCAACCCTCCTGTCTCCTCTATATACTGGGCAACTCAAGGACCTTCATAGGGTTGTCCCTAACTGCTCCTGTGTGGTTTTGGCTGTGTGGTTAGTGTCATTACCTTGTTGGAAGGTGGACCTTCAGCCCAGTCTTAGGTCCAGAGCTCTGGATCAGGTTTTCATTAAGAATATCTCTGTACTTTGCTCCATTCAGCATTCCTTTAAACCTGACCAGTATCCCTGTCCCCCCCAGCATGATGCTGCCACCACCATGCTTCACTGTAGGGATGGTACTGGGCAGGTGATTAGCAGTGCTTGTTTTTCTCCAGACATGTCTGTTAAAATTGAGGCCAAAAAATTAATTCTTGGTTACCTCAGACCAGCGAATCTTATTTCTTACAGTCTAAGTCCTTTAGGTGCTTTCTTCCATACTCCAGTGCTGCAGTGTAGGGTTGTTGCGGGTATTGAAATTTTGATACCCAATCAATACTTTTTTCCTGGTATCGGTTCGGTACCGGGATTTGCTTTTTATCGATACTAGGCTGTGCTACTGCGCAGCCCAGTATCAGAGAACATGGAGCGCCATGTTCCCTCAGCAGCAGTCAGTCTCTTCCTCCCCCTGTGCCACCGCTGCCAATTAGGAGAGAGGGGCAGCAATGATAATTAACGTCTAATACAGATACAGGAGGCGGGTGTGGCGGCAGAGAGCTGGGTGCCGCACCTGAGGGGTTAACTGCCGCGGATCGCGGCTCCCTGTCATAGAGGTCGGGTGCAGGCTATGTGATTCTACCGCCGCACCCGCCTCCTGTATCTGTATTAGACGTTAATTATCGTTGCTGACGCACTGTGCCCCCACCCCTCAACCAAAATCATTGGTGGCAGGGGCCACAGGGTCCTTTCCTCTCATATTCATTGGTGGTGCAGTGGTAGTTGTGATCGGAGCCCCAGCAGTGTAATCCTGGGGCTCTGATCGGTTACCATGGCAGCCAGGATGCTACTGAAGCCTTCCATGGTAACCTCCCTGCTGCTGTGTGCACAAAGCCCAGGGCAGCAGGGAGAGTGTGAAGTCCTATTCACCCTAATAGAGCTCTATTAAGGTGACTAGGACAAGGGATTAAAAGATCTCAGGTTCTAGCCCCTAAGGGGGAAAATAGTTATTAAATAAAAAGTAAAAAAATAAAATAAAGAAAAACACCAAAATATTAAGTATAAATCACCCCTTTCCCAACAAAAAAAAATAAACATATCACATATCGCCACGTACGAAAATATCAAAAAATCTCCTATAAAACGCCATAACAGAAAAAAAAAAAGCAAGCGTGATTCCCCATTTTTTGGGTCACCTTGTCCCCCCAAAAAATAGGATAGGACCGTTCGATTATGGGCCGGACGTTCCATAAAATGCAGCTTTTTTTTTTTTTGCGTGGTATCGAATGGTATCGAGTATCGCAATACTTTTTTATGGTATCGAAACCGAATCAAAATGTTGATACCAAAATAATCCTACCGCAGTGATGGTTGACCTTCGGGAAGTTTCTCTGATCGGCACACAGAATCTTTGGTGCTCAGGCTGAGTGACCATTGGGTTCTTGGTGACCTCTCTTACCAAGGCCCTTTTTCCCTGATTACAGGTGTATCTCAATAAATTAGAATAGTTAAAGGGGTTCTGCACTTTCATTTAACTGATGATCTATCCTCTGGATAGATCATCAGCTTCTGATCGGCGAGATTCCGTGACCCCCGCCGATCAGCTGGTTTACCGCCGGCCCACTGATGTCACGAATAGTATCAACTAGCGTGGGCGGGGCTAAGCTCTGTTCACTTGAATGGAGCTTAGCCCCGCCCAGGCTAGTTGATACTAGTTGTGACGTCAATGGGCCGGCGGTAAACAGTGAGAAGGCCGCGGCGCTGCTGGAGCGCCGCTGCCTTGTCTAACAGCTGATCGGTGGGGGTACCGGGGGTCCCGGGATCAGAAGCTGATGATCTATCCAGAGGATAGATCATCAGTTAAATGAAAGTGCAGAACCCCTTTAATATATTTCAGTAATTCAATTCAAAAAGTGAAACTCATATATTCTATAGATTTATTACAGATCTATTTCAAGTGTTTATTTATTTTAATGTTAATGATTCTGGCTTACAGCTAATGAAACCCCAAAAGTCAGGATCTCAGAAAATTTGAATATGGTGAAGAAGTTCAATCTTGTAGATTCATTGTGTCACACTATAATCAGCTAATCAACAGAAAACACCTTCAAAGACTCCCTAAGCCTTTAAATGGTCCCTCAGTCTGCTTCAGTAGTCTACACAATCATGGGGAAGACTGCTGACTTGACAGTTGTCCAGAAGACAGTCATTGATACCCTCCACAAGGAGGGGGAGCCACAAAAGGTCATTGCTAAAGAAGCTGTCTGTTCAGAGAGTGTTGTATCCAAGAACATTAATGGAAAGTTGATTGGAAGGAAAAAGTGCGGTAAAAAAAGGTGCACAGGGATAACCACAGCCTTGAAAGGATTGTCAAGAAAAGACCATTAAAGAATTTGGGAGAAATACACAAGGATTGGACTGCGGCTGAAGTCAGTGCTTCAAGATCCACCACACATGGGCTACAAATGTCACATTCCTTGTGTCAAGCCACTCATGACCCAGAGACAACATCAGAAGTGTCTTACCTGGACTAAGTAGAAAAAAGACTGGACTGTAGCTCAGTGGTCCAAAGTCATGTTTTCAGATTAAAGTAAATGTAGCATTTTAATTGAAAATCAAGGTCCCAGAGTTTGGAGGAAGAGTGGGGAGGCACACAATCCAAGCTGCTTGAGGTCCAATGTGAAGTTTCCACAGTCAGTGACGGTTTGGGTTGCTATCTGCTGGTGTGGGTCCACTGTGTTGTATCAAGTCCAAAGTCTCTGAATAGGTCATCAGTATCTGATCGGTAGGGGTCTGACACCCGGGACCCCTGCCGATCAGCTGTTTGAGAAGGCACCCGCGCTCCTGTGAGCTCACCAAGCAGAGCGCCATACATTGGATAATGGCTGTGCTTGTTGTTCCAACCACCAGAGAGGACAACGCTTTTTCAAATAGTATGTAAGCACGGCTACCGCTGCTGGATTGCAGAGTGGTCATAACCATTTATAGTGTGATGGATAAATGAATCAAGCCAGCAAAGGCGGCAATAAAGACAACCACAATTGTGTAAGGATATGGTCATATAAAATGAAGATAATGTCTGAGTTATGATTTAATGTACGGTATTGATTGAACTATATCAGATTTGTAGGATCATTTGTTAAAGCAGATGAAAAGATTTCTAATAATATTCTTGGGGTCAATTGTTGTAGAGAAGTCTTCTGTATTGCTAATTAGGATGTCTAGAGAAGTGTTTACAGTCACTTACATTTCTAAGACATCCTAAAGGGCAGATGGACTCTCCCATTCAAATACTAATACTAGATTGGAAAACAATTGGTCATCATGTCTCTAGTCAGTGGGATCTCATCACAATGTGCAAATGCCAGGAGAATAGAGTTGTCATAATATGCATGTTGTGGGAAAATGCAGCAGTTATTCTGCTGCATATTGGGAGGGAACACACAGAGATCAAAACCAGCCTTTGAAGCAGGAAATATTTGCTGATGGGAGGGGGAGTAAGTTCCAAGATCCAAAAATTTAACATAGAGACAGGTCTTGGGAGCCTTCCTGGGAAGAAGGTGGCTTGTGAGCATTGTGGCCAAAAGGAACAGTATTCTGGTAGCTATGTGAATGACTCTTCATTACTGAATGGTTATTATGCCTTGTTTTTAGGTGGTGGAATATTGTTTTTCTAACTGGTTTTGTTTTTGTGATCTATATCCAGGATTCTTTAGGCCAGGAATCTGTGAAATAGTGTTGTGATTTAATGGTGTCTCTTTCCTACATGACACGTGTCCTACCTCCTCTAAGGGCGTTAAGTGGACCCATCGATTCTTCACAATACCTCTGATGGTGGGGATAGACTTTCCCAAGCGGAACAGCAGGTAGGCTACCTCTTGAGGAGGATAGGCACACGAGGCAGCTGGTCCAGGCGGACCAGGAGGTACCTAAGAAAGGTACCAGAGGTACAGGTGTTGTCAGGCAGGCAGAGTCGTTACCAGGAGCAACAGTGCAGGACCGAAGGATGAGGCAGAGACGTAGTCAGACAGGCAAAAGGTCAGGGCAGGAGGCACGGGTACAAGTCAGGCAATCCGGGTCGGCAACAGGAGAGTCAAGGCAAGCTGGCAGGAATCAGACAAGTAACAGAATCCAGGAATACAAGTGGTTATCAGGAACCTAAGCAGAGCACAAGGACCTTGACACTGAGGCATCTGGGAAGGGAGCTGAGCCACTTATATATGCACATGAGGGCTAGAATTGGTCAGCGAGGTCACATGACCTAACACATAAAACCTAGGAAGTGAGGCGCGCCAGCCCTTAAGGAAGTGCTGCAAAAAAACAGCAGCATGTTGTGGCCAGGGTTGAGATGAAACTGTGGAGCAGATCCTCAAAACCACAGCATCTACACAAACAGAGCCCAGAGCAGCGGTGAATGGGCCACAGATCACCGCTGATGATGTCGCCTGGGACCGTGGTGGTAAGCAGGGAAACAGGGGTGCACAGCAGCCGCTGTTACACTACATATATAGGTGTGTTATGGTTTGTTAAATATCTGTTTTATTGCTTAAAGTGGTTTTCTTTTATGTTGTGGTAATTGGTTTATTTGTGTCTTATTAATATTAATGCTGCACAATTGACTCTGTATATAATATAATTTCTCTATTTTTTCTCAATATACACTTTTGTTGGTGTGCTTTCTTTGATGATGCCCCCTAGAACTTACGTAGGAATATTTTTATTGCTCAATATTATTATCTTATTTAATATTAATATTGTCGATAATCATATTTCTTACAATTGTAATGTCAATTCAAAAGATTAGAGAATTAATAAGCTTACGCAGGCAAAGTGAATAAATACAGTATATTTACTAAAAAGTAAATACATCACTAGTCTAAATATTCAACATGTAATATGGGGTGAGACTCTGTCGGTCATGCTATAACACATGGCTGTATACCACGTTATACCAATGACCAACACCCCAGGGTGTACAAGAGATAGGGCAATCAATTATTACATCCTATCTAGGATAAAGTTCCAACTGGAGTCCCCAAAAGATATGTGTGCAAACCAGACTTACTCCCATCAGCCCCTCCTCCCGTACGCATCAGGCATATTTCTGAGATCACTCAGGAATATGGTCTTATCATCACAATAGGGGATGGGTACTTCTCTAACCCACTACATTACAAGGGAAACTTTATTATACAGAATATTAAAAGTAATATAAAAGATAATTAAAGGGGACAGAACCAATCAGTACTTAAAATATTCTTACAATACACAATACATTAGTAACTGGCTTGTATTAACTTTCCCTACATGATAAATTGATAACATTTTAGATTTTAATAAGTTTACAAAAATTTCTAAAATTCTGTTTTCATTTTCTTGGAATATTGAGTGCAGAATGATAGGGCAAATTTGATTTTTTTATTTTATTTTAGCACAAAGCCACAACATAACAAAATGTGAAAAAATTGAAAGGTTCTGAAGACATTCTGAATGCACCTTATGTACCATAAGGATCACCTGGGAATAGACTCGGAAGTGAATATGGTAACATTTTTTGTACAGAACACAAAATGGAGCCGTCTGTCTGTAGGTTGGTTGATAAATGTCTGATTGCTGGGGGTTCGACCACTGATCTCTATAAGGCGATTTCCAAGCGGTTAATTGCAGTGAGAAAGAGTTTGAATTGAGCATTGTACTTTATTGTACCCTCAAGGGTGGGTGCAGTACCTTTATGATCCAAGGTCATACCCCTGCCAAAGACTAGCCAATGAACTGTAAGCTTTGCTTCCCTGCATCCGGCCACGGCAGGGTAAATAAGTTAATACAGCTAATATACAGCCAAAAAGGTACAGAATGAAGGTAAGTGGGACATAAGGTTAGCGGGGCACAGCTTTATTGATTAAAAAAATACACAAAAGTAAATAAATAAATAAAAATTACAATAGTTCACAAACTAACCTCCACAGTGCCGACAGTGAACCAAAGCGGCCAGCCAGGAACTGACAAGGTTAAATTGACCATAAATCTTCTTGCATAGAAATAGTGGAGCCCCTATAGACAATATATTTATATATTTATATAGATCTATATATATAGTGCGTCCAGATAAATATACTCCATATGTATAGACGTAAGTTTCTATATGTAGATAAGACAAGGCATGGCAGGACATCACCGAACATGGCGCAGGCTCATGATGACATCATAGGCTGGGAGGTGATGTCATTGGTCGGAAGGTTTGAGCACAGAATGAGGTCTCGGGAAGGGGTAATGGTGGTGGCAGTGATGTCATGCAGGGGGCATGGCAGGAACCTGCAGTTCATTACTCGTTAACCCTCCCTTTAAGGGGCCTGGTCACCAACAAGGACTGGAGTCAACCATTTTGTAGGGTAAGGTTGCCACCAGTTTCTGGCAAACAAAATGGTTGACTCCTATATTTGTCTGGAACAGGTCTATGGTCAGACCTGCTGAGTGTCACTCTACCATCTCTTTAGTTTCTAGCGCTAAGTGTGTGTGTATGTGCAGTAACTTTTTTTTTTCCCAACTAAATAACGATTAAGGCACAGCACAAACACACGGATACACAGACACACACACAGACACACACATACACGCCTGTGCAGCCCCCACCTCTCGCAGAGTCTATAGGAGACAATAAGGCTCATTTCAAGAATCCAGTGTGGGGCAGATAGAACACTTGACCCCTAGTAATTTTCACTCCTGAATACACAGGGGCTAAATTCATATCTGTTCACCCTGACGAAGACAAGAAACCGCATTCCTTAGGAGCGGCGCTGACTTGTGACTGTGGTTGTGGCTGTCTGGGGGCTTGGAGATTTTGCAGTTGGGCTCCTGGCATCGCTCTCAGCACCACTAATCTTAATTGTTACTGGTGGCTCCTTGGGTTGACCTTCTGTCATCTTGGTAGAAACTGTTAACATCTTACTCTGCTTTTGGTCAGTATCAGAACTGCCTGTAACGGTTTTGGTCATTTGGTCACCTACCCCGGTCAGGGGTTTATGACATGATAGTACAGGAGGAACTTTGACTTGGGTGCTGTCCACCATGCTTACCCTATCAAAGCTTGGAGAGATGGTGGTCTTCTTAGACTGATCACTCAGAATTTTACTGATGCTACTATCAGAAGCAGCTGTGGTCAACTTTGTCCGGATAATTGTTTCTTCACTAGTTTTCGGAGTACTCGATAGCTTGGTTGTCCCCCTTGTCTTGTCATATTCTGTTCCTGAAGGCTTACTAATAACTGGGGTGTTATCAGTAGAGCTGGTCTGCACAATTTCAGTGCAACTGACCTTATTAATAGCTATGGCCACCTTGGTCTTGTCACTTTCTGGTGCACTAGTCATGCCTGTGGTTTTGTTTGCTTGGCTCTTCTCGGTTGTACTTAGAGTAGGCTGAGATGTTTGGGTGGACACCACCTTATCTTCTCCTACAGTCACTTTAACAGCAGGGAGGATGTTGGTCACCTTCGTTTGACTCACTTCTTTTACACCCAGTGTAATGTTATTGGTCACTGTGGTAGTCCCTCTTATTTGTTCATTATCAGCTTTGGTTATCTGGATACTTATGGGAGAAACAGCTGATGGACCCGGCAGAAGCAATGGAGGAATCTCAGTTGTAGGCCCAATTCCCTTCACATTTTCTGGGGTGGGGATAGCTGGAGAGGCTTTTGTAGATTCACTGGTCTTGGAGGTTTGTGTTAGACCAGGCTTTAAACCATTTGTGCTAGAGGTGGAGACCTTTAGATCATCTCTTAATCTAACAGGGTGAGAGGAGGCGGACTGGAATGTTTCAGTTTGTTTTCCAGTGGATCGAGATTGAGATGGATATTTTTGAATGTCAGCCATTGGCTTCTCATCCTTAATATTGCAGGATGGATCACATTTTATATTGTTGGGGTCTGGATACTTTATTTCAGCTTGTTGAGATGAAGTGCTTGACATTTTAGGAGTAGACGACTTTACAGAAGAAGCTTCATGGTCTTTATTCATTACTGGGTGCTTGACGTCGGGCTGTACAAGCGGGAAGCAGGTGGGTGCACTCTTCATTTGGTTGAAATCAGCACTTTTGGGTCTGACAGAATGTGAACAGTCTGTGAGATTGGAAGGCACGCCTTTCGTGGTAGCATGAGGTGTGCTTTTACCGACAGTGGTCAATTCTTCCACCACTTCTAGATACCAACGTTCTCTTGTGGTTCTACAATGTTCTTCATCCTCCTCTCCCTTTTCTCCTTTTTTCCCTTCTCCTTCTCCTATACCTTCTTCTCCTTCACCTCTTCTGCCCTCGTGTTCCTGCACAGGACTTAGAGTTTTCACCTGGCATCTCCCCACCATAGCATGGGAGGGGTCACCCTGTG
Source organism: Bufo gargarizans (assembly GCF_014858855.1). Taxonomy (NCBI): domain Eukaryota; kingdom Metazoa; phylum Chordata; class Amphibia; order Anura; family Bufonidae; genus Bufo; species Bufo gargarizans. The sequence goes on along the minus strand of NC_058081.1, from coordinate 54,989,614 downwards.
TTGGAAGGGCAGACGTTGCAGTAGGTGGAGGCTCTTGTGGTGAAAACGTAGCAGGACTTCGGACTACTGCACCTATTTTTCCCACTACTTGAACTTTACCCTCAGTACCTTTGTGTCCCTCTGTCTGTAATATTCCTGTTCCCAATTCACCTTCCAGTCTCTCTAAACTATCTACCAAGAGATCTCCTGCACATAAGCTCCGTGGGGATTCCTGTCTGCCTACTCTTCTAACTGCTTGAGATCTACTTCCAAGGTTTTCTCCTAGTTCTCCATCTGGAGTTCCACCACCGCCTCCTGGCTCCTGTTTTCTAGGTGCTCCTCCACTCCCCCCGCCTCCCAACTTCTCTGCAGACTGCACTCTCTTTAGGAGAGGGGATCGTGGAGGTTCTGCACTCTTAGGACGTGGACGGGAGACAGGAGGGGAAGGATGCAACTTTGGAGGGAAGCTCTGTGTGGTCAGGCTGCTTCCTACACTGTGACCTGGAATCAGAGGAGGGGAGGCAGTAGTAGGTGATGGAGTATGCGCAAGAGGAGAAAGCGGCATATTACCAGCAGACTTGCAACGTGCGGAACGGTATTGGCGGTGAAGTTTTGGGGACAGGCCATGTAGTGTACTGGGACGAATGTGGGGAGAGGGTGGTGCTGGAGAGGATGTGGAGGAGGATGTAGAGGCACAAGATGTTGAGGAAGATGGTGGAGGAGGGGCAGGGGAATTGGGAGTGCTAGAAGAAGGGGAACTGCCTTGTGATGAGGCACCTATTAGAAAACAAGAAAATAAAGAGAATTAGTACTGGTTCCCCAAAAAATTGTAGCGGCCTTTATAAAGTGATAAGTGGAAATCTAATTCCCTAATATCTTTCTCTGGTATATAGTACAGAAGACCTTAACCCATTTCGAGAGCATCAACCCTACCTAGATATGCAGAATCCATTGATCGATAGCTGTGAGTTGGAGAACGGGCAGAGAGGCTGTGAGTAGGAGATCCTGGCAGGCTGTCACTAGAGGACAGAGAGCGGCTGAGAGAAGACAGAGAGCGGCTGGTATGCAGAAGATTGGACTGCTTGGTGATCTTACGAAAAAGAGAACTGCGCTTCTTGCTGTTAAGAGACAGAACAGAAAGAAGAAGGAATGGAAAAAAGAGAAGAAATTCTAGATGACCTTCTACCCAATATCTGACACTACATTATTAGACACCACCAAGTTGATTTCTGGTGACTATAGAGTGTTTCTCCAAAACCTATGGGCCTCAAAGGTTTGTTCATGGTTTCTGTCACTGTGGTTGTCCACCCCATGCACCATTGACCTGTAGTTTTTCGCCAGCTCCTCATATATTTTCTTTCTGGATCTATAAACTTCTTTAGCTCACTGTGCATATCTACGAACAATGCACCTCACATCTCTTACCTCTCTTGCCCTTCTCTTCCTATACTCCTCTTGCTTCTCCGGGCCATCTTGGACCTGTAGCTGCTCCTCCTGGCTGGACCAGTCCTGATTGATGTGTTTTCAAAAGGTGTTGTGGTGACCAGCACCTTGTTTCCACTCTATGGGGAGGAAATATGGGCTATCAGTGCACGTCGGTATGAACAGAACTACTGAAGGACGATGTTTTTGACTTTTTCATAAAGTCCCTACCTTCAGGATCAGCTCAACCACCTCTGTGTGTACCAAACCATGCACAGGTTCTCCATTGACATGAGTAATAAGGTCACCAGCACACAGCCCTGCCTCATGAGCAGGACCTCCATCCTCAACATGCTGGAAAGAAGACAAGGTAGATTTGTTAATTCCTAAGAAGACGAGGATGAATTAGATTCAATGATTTGCATCTGAGATTTCATTTGTTTTTTTTACAGAAGAGGCCTTAAGAAATGCCCTTCAGGTCTGCCTTGTATGTAAGTCTATAAGGCTATAATCATCAACTTAGCTCTGGAATAATCCTCTGGCATTCGTTGTCCTTAAAACTCAATGATTCCTTTATTTAGACACTCATTAAAAACATCCTTCCTCATGGCATACAAGTTCTATTCTGGGGGCACCCTTTAATATACCTCTAGCTATACATAATTTCTCATGTGAACAATGCCTAAATTCACAGATTAACCCCATTCCCTATGAGCACTGTGGACGCTCAATCCTTGTGGTACCGAATCATAGGGTGAGCGATCACATTTCTTTAAGTCTATTATGCTGCCTATCTGAGTAGCACTGACAGGCATAATACATTACAATACAGAAGTATTGAAGTATATTATAAAGGAGAGAAAAGGGGATCACATGTCCCCTGGTGGAAAAAATATCAGAATTGTAGTTTTTCGGTCATCCCTTCTACCAAAAAAAGAAATAAAAATTGAACAAAATGTTATAAGTACACAAAAATACTATAAATCTGGAAGAACAATGTTATGATGATTTATACTACAGTCGTGGCCAAAGGTTTTGAGAATGACACAAATATTAGTTTTCACAAAGTTTGCTGCTAAACTGCTTTTAGATCTTTGTTTCAGTTGTTTCTGTGATGTAGTGAAATATAATTACACGCACTTCATACGTTTCAAAGGCTTTTTTCGACAATTGCATGACATTTAGGCAAAGAGTCAGTATTTGCAGTGTTGGCCCTTCTTTTTCAGGACCTCTGCAATTCGACTGGGCATGCTCTCAGTCAACTTCTGGGCCAATTCCTGACTGATAGCAACCCATTCTTTCATAATCACTTCTTGGAGTTTGTCAGAATTAGTGGGTTTTTGTTTGTCCACCCGCCTCTTGAGGATTGACCACAAGTTCTCAATAGGATTAAGATCTGGGGAGTTTCCAGGCCATGGACCCAAAATGTAAACGTTTTGGTCCCCGGGCCACTTAGTTATCACTTTTGCCTTATGGCACGGTGCTCCATCGTGCTGGAAAATGCATTGTTCTTCACCAAACTGTTGTTGGATTGTTGGAAGAAGTTGCTGTTGGAGGGTGTTTTGGTACCATTCTTTATTCATGGCTGTGTTTTTGGGCAAAATTGTGAGTGAGCCCACTTACTTGGATGAGAAGCAACCCCATACATGAATGGTCTCAGGATGCTTTACTGTTGGCATGACACAGGACTGATGGTAGCGCTCACCTTTTCTTCTCCGGACAAGCCTTTTTCCTGATGCCCCAAACAATCGCAAAGAGGCTTCATCGGAGAATATGACTTTGCCCCAGTCCTCAGCAGTCCATTCACCATATTTTCTGCAGAAGATCAATCTGTCTCTGATGTTTTTTTTGGAGAGAAGTGCCTTCTTTGCTGCCCTTCTTGACACCAGGCCATCTTCCAAAAGTCTTTGCCTCACTGTGCGTGCAGATGCGCTCACACCTGCCTGCTGCCATTCCTGAGCAAGCTCTGCACTGGTGGCACTCCGATGCCGCAGCTGAATCCTCTTTAGGAGACGATCCTGGTGCTTGCTGGACTTTCTTTGACGCCCTGAAGCCTTCTTAACAAGAATTGAACCTCTTTCCTTAAAGTTCTTGATGATCCTATAAATTGTTGATTGAGGTGCAGTCTTAGTAGCCACAATATCCTTGCCTGTGAAGACATTTTTATGCAACGCAATGATGGCTGCACGCGTTTCTTTGCAGGTCACCATGGTTAACAATGGAAGAACAATGATTTCAAGCATCACCCTCCTTTTAACAGGTCAAGTCTGTCATTTTAACCCAATCAGCCTGACATAATGATCTCCAGCCTTGTGCTCGTCAACATTCTCACCTGAGTTAATAAGATGATTACTGAAATGATCTCAGCAGGTCCTTTAATGACAGCAATGAAATACAGTGGAAAGGTTTTTTGGGGATTAAGTTAATTTTCATGGAAAAGAAGGACTATGCAATTCATCTGATCACTCTACATAACATTCTGGAGTATATGCAAATTGCTATTATAAAAACTTAAGCAGCAACCTTTCCAATTTCCAATATTTATGTAATTCTCAAAACTTTTGGGCACGACTGTATATCATAAAAACAAATCCCCAAAAATAATGTGATCAGAAGCTACTACCCACTATGTCCAGACTTACCCAAACTATATGCTGAACGCTGTATACGTCACTCTCTCCCATGTATACTCGGATGGCCCTCAAGGTGAAGCCATACTTCTTTCCTGATCGCTGGATGGAGATGGGGGAGCGGAGACTGCTGACTGCAGGGGTGTAGTCGCGGCTGGGAGAGGAGTCTCGTGAGGACGGATTGGATGAAAGGGAGCGCGGAGACATAGGACTGACCAGGGGTGAACTGCTGTGCTGTTCAACTGTGGCGCAGGAAGACATGACAAAACAAATGAGGCATTAAATATGGTAACAATATGCTGAGGTCCTCAGGTGACCCAGTGATGTGGGTAACAGGTCACCGATGTAGCCAGTGATTGGCTGCAGCGGTCACATAATGCCCATGAACAGGATGTTGATACCCAGAAACCCAGGACCTGCGGAGGTGGCCGTGGAGAAATGCAGCTGGAATCCAGAGGTTGGGACCAGATAAGTATGAAACCCACCACAGCTCCAGCCACTCTTGAAGAGGTTTGTTCAGTGTAGGATAACCCCTTTAAAGGGGTTGTCCACCATGGCAATCACTATTAGTAAGAAGGGTCTGAAGATAATAAGCTGATCGTGAGCGATCACCAGCGATGAGTGAGTGAGCCAGCAGCAAGTGCTCAATTCCATGCAGTGCCAGAACAGGGGAAATTAGGTATTACATGGTGCCCAATGCAACGTATGAACAAACTGAGTCCTCCAACAACATTCTGGCTAAATGATGGAGGATCTAAATATGGGACCTCCTTTAGTAATTCAGAGTTACCCTATAGGATTATATAAATGAGGTCAACACTCAAGGTTTTCCCACCATATCAATATGGATTAACAATGTTACATCGGCTGAAAATCTTTCCTGGCGAGTATGTAACACCCCAGAGTTGTGTTACTACACGCCTCTACTCCGCTACTATCTCCTAAGAGCCTTTATAATGTCATCAGATGTAATTTATATTATGTCCTCCACAAATGTGCATACAAATCTATGTTAAATTCAATTGTTTATGTAATTAGCCTGGTTTACAGTAGGTGGTAGCAACTCATTGGCAAGTACAGTTTAATGTTTAGTGAATCTGAGCTGAATGGACTATTCAAGCTCAGTCCCCCCTTCTGTGGATGGGTGGGCTGGTCCCACATCCTGCAGTCTGGGTGGCGAAGGAGGTTAGAGTCAGTGTAGCCTCCTCCCTGCTAGGGAAAGGCTGTGTGATAATGTCCAGAGGATCCCCTGCATAGGGAATACAGCAAGGACCTAGTCTCAGCTGAGACTTGGCCATATACCCAGCTTGAGCACCTTCACCTCAGCTGGATGAGGAAAGCAGAAACTACAGACAACCTGCAGAGTTCCAGGAAGAAATCATACCCTGAGAATCCATCTGTGACTTAAGTCCAGAGTCCGAGGAGAAGCTTATTCCTCCTCAGCTAGTCTGTCCCCACACAGCAGAAGGGACCAGATAAGTGCAAAAGCTAACCCTGCCACAGTTACAGAGCTACCAAGCAGACGTTTTATCCTGCAAGCTCCACATTTAAAGGAGATGTACTCATTCCTGCCAATGATTGCCAAAACCTGCTGGGACCAAGAGACCAAAGCTGTATACCGCTTGAAAGCAAGTTATGTCAAGTAAAGAAACATTTGAACTTCATCTAAAGGTCTGGACATCAGTTATTCTGCCAAGTTCCTCTATTACTCCTACTATCACTGCACTCAAATTTATTGCAAGTGAGCCAGGAGTCCAGCCGTACCCAGGTAGGAGACACTGTGACACAATTATCTCTATCCTACAGAGACATTATAGGCCATTACACCACTCTGGCATTCCTAATCTGGGACGTGCATTATAACACCTTTGGAAGGGCCCTGGGATGGTACCCTGTGCACGCTGCAATTGGCGTCACGAACAAAGACAGGATATATTATCCACCTAACCTGGCCACTGCACTAGAAGTGGCGTCAGCGAACCCGTTCCTGGTCACTGCATTAAAAAGTGGCATCACAAACAGGATTTACCTTCGTGACTATATACCACAGGCTACAGTAATCACCAAACCCCCAGAAAAAAATGACTTTTGATGCATGTACTTACTGCTGAAGAGTGTGGGTCTGCATCAGTTGCAGGACAGTGGCAGAGAAGGGGTTAATCGGCCATCTTAGATACATCCACCCAGCAGAGGGGAGGGAACCAAACAGCCCACCTCCACAGAGAAATAATTCCTACAGCAGCAGGAACTAAAGTGCTGAATACAAGTTCCCAGGAGGACATAGAAATTGCTGCATTTGCCCATACAGGAAGTGAAGCAGTGGCCATCTTGGAAAAGGGAAAACACATCTCTTTCTGCCATGGACTCTGGAAAAAACACCATCTGTGGATCTGAGTACTTCTGTGCAAATAACCTTGGTAAAGACTGTTTAGGGTTATAATCTGGGTGCCAGAGCGCCATACTCCCCGAAATTGAGCAGTTGCAGCAACTCTTAAAGGAGCCACGCACTATTTCTGCTGCAGTCGCCCATAGCAACCTGCATCTAAATTGCATTATAGCCAATACTGACCCCTCTAGTATGGTACTGGGTATCAAGGGCCATGTCTGACAACGAAGACAGCACCTACTTGGACCGCAGTGATCCACCAGCAGCAGCGGCAGCCACCTGCATCATGCCTCTTACTATGCCATACTATTTTGGGGCACCCTGGCTCCCAAGTTACTCAGAATAACCCCATTCACTCAGGGAATTTCGTGATAAAATGGTAGCCACATTTAAGCTATATCCAGTATCACAGGAACAGAAAGTGGAAATCCTGATTAGCCAGTTACAGGGAGCTGCGCTCCGGGAGGTCAAGTCCTGGCCTCGGCCAGAGCGGAAAACCGCTGAGCAGATCCTAGACCGACTCAGTACCACCTTTGAGACTAGGACTGCCTCTGAGCTTAAAATGCGCTTCTTTGGAAAGCGGCAGCAGTCAAAAGAGACCTTGACAGACTTTGCCCTGTCTCTACAGGAAGCCCTGTGGGGTGTTATCCACATTGATCCCTGTGAAGCTGAGGGACAAGATCAAACCCTCAGGGAACAGTTTATTAAAGGTCTCCTTGACGAATCCCTCAAAAGTCAGCTGAAGATGCTGTCAGCTCAGCACCCAGATACACCCGGTCCATGACTTTAAGGAACTTGCTATTGGCATTCTAGGGGAAAGTCACCAAGCTGAACCCCCTGAAAACAAGAGGGCAGGGCCCACACTATGGCCTGCTACTCACAGCCAAATAGCTGAGCATGGGGCTCAGGCACCCATTCCAGATTCCGTAGCAGCTGTGGCCGCTCAAGTCTCCCTCTTAGCTGAGAATATGGAGAGGATGAGGAAATAGCTAGAGTGACTAGAACAGCAACCAAAGGTGGGGAAAGGAACTTCTGCAACCAGACACCGCCCTACACCCGGTCCACAAGAATATTGGCGCCAGCCGATCGGTAGGTTGGCAGACCCCGGTTAGCAAAACATTAGGAAACACCGATACCTGCATTGTCAGAGGTATGGACACCCTGAAAAGGACTGCCGTCAGTTAAACGGGTATCCCCTGAGGTCAAGGACCGCCCCTCGGGAGGAAGAATACTAGGTCCCAAAGATCCAGCCTTCATGCCTAGATATGTTGGCACCTGCCCCATGGTTGAAGTTGACATCAACGGAGTGAAGTTTCCTGCTTTAATCGATACTGGATCTCAAGTGACTACCATCCGTCAAGTAGCATTTGACACATGCCGAAACGGAGCCCAGCTGACGCAACCTCCTGAATCTTGGCTCCACATCATAGCTACCAATGGCAAACTGGTGCCTATACTAGGTTATTGGGAACCTACCTTACAGATTTAATATACCGAACTCCCATGCCAAGGGGTAGTCGCGATTCAGGTCCCGGAAGATGACCATTGCCCTGTGGTCCTGGGGATGAATGTACTCGGTAACTGTTACCCTGATGTGCTGAAAGCCTTAAAGAAAACTCTACTGACTGCACCCCGTGCAACTCAATGTGTTATAAACCAGACCATCCGAGTGCTAGTTGCCCAACAAAAAGTCAGCAATCAACGGGGTGAAATCTGCCGTGTCCGCATCAAGGATGCTCAACCTATCAAACTCCAGCCTGGAGCAGAGACTCTAATATGGTGCAAGGCTTGCATCGGTATCCAAGGTCAGGATTATCAGGCCTTTGTGGAACCAATACATCTTCAGGATCACCCTCTTGTCCTAGCCGCTAGGAGCGTGGTCACCGTGTCCCAAGGAAAGGTACCCATATACCCAATCTAGGTGATGAATCTGTGAAATTAAAAAAGCACTACCCAGTGGCCTGCCTATATCACATGCGTCAGCAGGATATCCTGGATTCCCCTACTGCTGCGGCCCAACAATCACTCCAAACAGTGGAGAAAGCCAAAGACCCGCCGGCCCTGGTGGGTCAAACTACATATTGGGGATACCACCACCTCTTCTGAACAGATCGAAGGTGTGCTGGACTTAGTCAAACAGCACCATCAAGTCTTCAACAAACATTCTCTCTGGACTATGGTCAGACTCACTTAATACAGCACACCATTCAAACTGGCACTCATCCTCCAATCAAAAAGAGAAACAGACTAGTACCTCCTGCCATGTACCAGCAGGATATGAAGACAGCTAGTGTCATCCAGGATAGTCACAGCCCCCTGGTCCAGGTAAAAAAGAAGGATGGAACCATCTGTTTCTGTGTGGATTACCGTAAGATCAACAACATTAGGCACAAGGATGCGTACCCCCTGCCACGAATTGGCAGCTCTGGGATCCGCTGTTTACTTTTCAACCCTGGATCTAACCAGTGGCTATTGGCAAGTCCCCATGGCACCAGAAGATAAGGAAAAAACACCTTTTGCCACCCCAATGGGTCTGTTCGAGTTCAACTACATGCCATTTGGGTTGTGCAACGCCCCTGGGACATTTCAGAGACTCATGGAAAGATGTTTTGGACACAGAAATTTTGAGACCGTATTGCTGTACCTGGATGAAGTGATCGTCTACTCTAAGACCTACGAAGAGCATTTACAACACTTGGCAGAAGTGTTCCAGACTTTGGCCCAACATGGACTGAAAGTAAAACCTTCAAAGTGACACTTACTGAAGCCTCATGTGAAATATCTGGGACATGTTGTGAGTGCGGAGAGCATGAGACCGGACCCTGACAAGATAGCTGCAGTACAAAGCTGGCCGGCCCCCAAAACAGTCAAAGAGGTCAAGAGCTTCCTCGGATTTGCAAGTTACTATCGGAGGTTTATCCCGCACTTCGCTCAGATTGCGGAGCCTATTTAGGAGCTTGTGAAAGGTGTCACCCCAAAGGCTGTCAGAATGCTAAAATATCGGTAGAGTGGACTGAAGAGAGAGAGGCTGCTTTCTGACTGTTGAAAGAAAAAAACTTACAGAACTCCCAGTCCTGGGCTACCCTGACTACAGCCTACCATTTTGCCTCTATACTGACGCAAGTAAGAAAGGTTTAGGATGCGTTAAAGTGAAGAACCGCGCTGCCTAAACAAGGAATTTTTTCCACCGTGCTATAAGCCCACCGAGTTGATACAGGATAACAGTGCTTCCCAGCTCTGGATTCCAAACGCACCTCCTGGATTCCTCTGCAGGGCACCAAAAAAATCACACCATAGTGAAGCACTTCAAATGCAGGTAAAAAATCTTGTGGTTTATTATACTCACAAACGAGCTAAAATATATAGTATATATAAAATCCTGGTAGTAGCACTCCGCTGCCCGACCCAGGTTTCGCACTCAAGCTTCGTCAGGGGCGAAATCTATGGACATTGGGAGGCATGTCCTTTTAGTCCCCCCACCCCTCCCCCACCCTCCGTCACAATTTGGCACAATATAAAACAAAATACAAAACACTTCAGCAATCATCTGACCCACCCTCTTATTTCAGCCCATAAAATCCACAATAAGATCCACAGTAAAAGACACAAAATTACTCCTTCATTTCTATTAATACCAATTGTATCCACATTTTTCATTCATAAACCGGTCACATGTTGCGATCAGCCAATCTGAAGTTTACAATCCCATTCATTCAGCACACACCCTCCTCCAACAGGTGCGAGGAGTATCCTCATTGAGCGTCAACATTCATCTTTTTATTCAACATAATGGCTCCAGTATATTTAGTCTTATTTTCTCACATGACGTTATGTATCCCTGTTGGATCCCTTTCACAGGATGGATACTACAATCATACCAAACATGATTTTATATCAAACTCTGCATTTAACCCTTTTGGTTGCAGTGTATTTAGTCGGTATAGCCACTCGACTTCCCTGCGATTTATCTGCACTACCGCATCCCCCCCACGCCAGTGTGTTTTGACCACTTTGATTCCTGCAAATATTAATCCCTTTGGGTTCTTTTCAGGACACATTTTAAAATGCAGTGAAACACTATGTGTGGTTAAACCTTTTTTTATGTTTCTAATGTGCTCTTGAATGAGCACTTTTAATTTTCGTAAAGTGCGCCCCACATATTGAAGCCCACACGGGCATTCCAGCAGATATATGACTCCTTCATTTTCACAGGTGCGGCTTCCTTTTAGTTTGAATATTTGTCCATTGCTTTTGGATTTAACGCTCTCAATGGATTGGACCCTATTGAGAGAGCTTCTATTTTTACAAGCCAAACAGAAACCGCACCATGCGAATTTGCTCGTACCATTTTTTGTCCTCACTGGCGGTATTCCACTATGAACAAGGTGAGTTGCTATATTAGGAGCTTTCTTGAAAATAATATCAGGATGAGCTGGTACATCTTTACCAATGACTGGATCGTTTTTTAGGACAGACCAATTTTTCTTTATTACGTTCTTAATAAAACCTACATCAGTGCTTTATTGTGTCAGAAAGGCGTATCGAAAATCCTTCTTTTTTTCTTCTTTGTGACCAATTTTGACCATTCTATTTTCCTCAATCTTTATCCTACAATCCTCTAGTGTACCTTCTTTATAGCCGTTCTCCAAAAACCTCTCTTTTAGTATTCCACTCTGGGTTCTATAATCTTCAGTGTCAGTACAGTTACGGGACATTCTTTAAAATTGACCACTAGGGATGTTTTTTAGCCAGGGGTCATGGTGACAACTCTTAATATCTATATATGCATTAACATCTCAACGTTTCCTTGAAATGTGTTTTGGTCTTGAATCTCCCCTTCCCCCCTATTATAATGCATAAATCTAAGAAATTGATCATTGTGGCACTAATGGAGCTTGTGAAATGCAGGTTCCAGTTGTTCACATTTAAATTGGAAATAAACACCTCAAGTCCCTCCCTCTCCCCCTCCCATAGTACCAAACAATCATCGATAAATCTTTTCCAGAGAGTTAATTTCCCTCTGGAATTTTCCTCTCCGAGTTCTGGGGTAATAATCTCCTCCTACCAATACTCCATAAATATATTGGCAAAACTCGGGGCGAATTTCGCCCCCATCGCCGTCCCAATGCATTGTACGTAGAGGGAGTTGTCGAACCAAAAGTAGGTATGGTCCAAACAGAATTCCAGGCAATCCAAAATGAATTTGCCCTGGATTTCTGTAATTTGAGGATCACTCATTAACCTGTTCTCTACTGCTTTTAGTCCTAATGATTTGGGTATGACAGTGTACAGAGAGGTTACATCTATTGTGGCCATCCAGATGTTATTATTACAGGGACCCAAATTTTTTATCAGATCAATTACACTACCAGTGTCCTTCAGGTAGGACGGGTTCTTTGAGACATACCTCTATAGGAAGAAATCAATGTATTCAGTTATATTGCTTGTCAGGGAGTTAATCCCTGACACTATCGGTCTTCCTGGGGGGTTTACTGGGTTTTTGTGCACCTTAGGTAGATGGTATATGCTGGGCATCACTGGGTTCTGCACAGTTAGGTATTCCAGCTCCTTCCGATTCAGAATACCTTTTTTAAATCCCTCCTTCAGCAATCCATCTAATTTCTTTTTATATTCAAAGACTGGGTTACTCCTTAGTTTTTTATATGTTTTGTCATCTGACACTAATCTGACCATTTCTTCTTCATATTTCTGCTTATCCATTATTACCACTCCCCCCCCCCCCTTATCCGCTGGTTTTATGACAATTAGGGGGTTGGTTTCTAGATCTTTTAGGGCCTTTCTCTCACCAACTGTCAAATTGTTGTTGTTTTTCCTCTTTCCAATTTCCTCTAGTTCTTTTAATAGCCCCCTTTTGAATGCCTCAATGCATTCATTGTTCTGATTTTTTGGAAAGAATTTTGATTTTTCTTTTAACTGAGTATGGAAGAAAGGTTTAGGATCTGTACTATCCCAGACACAAGCTGGAACTGAAAGAGTCATCGCATATGCCAGCAGATCTCTACGAGAGCCAGAGCGGAATGACTATAACAACTGCTCGTTTCTAGCCTTGGTCTGGGCTGTAACTGAGAAGTTCAAGGATTATCTAGCTGCCACACCTTTCATGGTCTACACCGATAATAATCCGCTGGCTCACCTGAACACTGCACGTCTGGGAGCTCTGGAACAAGGATGGGCCTCTAGACTGGTGAACTTTAACTTCACCATTAAGTCCCGGACTGGCAAATCTAATGACAACGCCGACGCTTTGTCTAGGCTACCTGCCCAGGAAGAACCAATTTCTACAGATGATCAGTGGGAAGATGTGGAAATGACAATATTCTACTCCTGATTTGCCCGGCAGGAGACCCTACACACTAGGCGTCCGACCTCTAAAGTCACTTGTTTTCCCCAGACCTGTGACCCCTCAACTCCAGTTGAGAAAGAGCTCTGGATTAAACTACAATCAGAGAGCAGAGCCATCGGAGAACTGTGGGATTATTTTAACAGTGGACACGTATCGCTGAGAATCCGGCAGCGGAGAACTGATTCAGAGCTAGTTCACCTCTGGAAACAACAGAAACTACTCTTCCTACAAAGAGACCTGCTCCTCAGGAGAACTCTTGATCCATTCACCTTTGAGCGCCTCCACCAGATAGTGGTGCCCCAAAGAGATGCCAAGATAGTGATGGACATGTACCATAACAGGTCTGGTCACTTTGGAACCTAAAAAACGGAAGCCACCATTAGACGGCGCTTCTACTGGATTGGCATGAGAAGTGACATTGAAACTTTGTGTCGACAGTGTCCCACCTGTGCCGTGGCTAAAGGAGAAAGACATGATCAGCGAGTCCCCATTCATCTAATAGTGAGTAGAAGGGCCCTTGAAATCGTGGCAATTGACCATGTGAAACTGGAACCCAGCAGATCTGGGTACATCTATGCTATGACAATCATAGATCACTATACCAAGTTCGTTGTGGCTGTACCTGTAAAGAACTGAACTGCAAAAACTACAGCTGCTGCCATGTGGAAGAGCTTCATTCAGCCGTATGGGTGTCCTGACAAGATACTTACTGATCAGGGATCTGCATTCGAGTCTCAGTTATTCTATGAACTTTGTGCCTTGTACAACTGCAAAAAAACTGAGGACCACCCTCAGGGGAACGGGCTGTGTGAAAAGATGAACCAGACATTGATCAACATGCTCAAGGCTGTGCCACCTCACAAGAGGGCCGAATGGCCGTTACTTCTCCCTAAATTAGTGTACATGTACAACAATACAACTCATTGCTCCACTGGGTACACTCCATACTACCTCATGTTCGGAAGACATGGCCGTCTACTTGCAGATCTTGCCCTTGACGTCCCTGTGCCGGACTCTGAAACACTCCTTCCCCAATCTGAGTGGGTCAAAGAGCATCAGAAGCACCTGGAGGACGCCAAAGAAATAGTGGACTCTAAAATAAAGAAGGCCCAACGAAAACGAAAACAGGACTTTGATATGCATGCACATGCTGAACCCTTACAGCCTGGAGACCAGGTCTAGCTAAAAAACAATCACCCTGTAAGCAAGCTGGATAGTCGCTGGGCGCGTGAGCCATATACAATAGTGGCCATCCCCTCATCGGAGGTCTACGAAATCAAGAGAGAGGATAAAGGTACTCAGCGAATACATCGCAACAGGCTCAAGAAATGCCTACAGGAACCTGTTCAAGAGCAGCCAAGATTACAGGATACATCACCCGAGATGCCATTATCTTCAGAAAGTAAGACTCCAACAGAGTTGCCTTCCATGCTTGACCCCCTTCAGTGGTTACTCCAGCCTCAAATTCGAATCCTGATGCCAGTTGCTGAGACTACTCTAAGTCAGACAGCTGATCCTCCTGCACAAGTCCAGGACTCTACTTCTACCCCTGGAGACTTGGAACTGCCCTTGCAGAGATCCCAACAGACCAATAAAGTTAAACCACCTGCCTGTTATTGGGAATTCTTTGAAACCAGTGTTTAGCTACAAAGACAATGGGAGCCAAGCCATGGACACATTTTGACTGGTAAGAAACATTGCCTACTGTCTATTGTTGACATTCTGGCCTTTTTCATCTATCCTTTTTGTGCCTGGACTTAATTGACTCCACTTATCAGCCAAGCTATACCTCATGTTGGATTACAATAGATTTTTTATATATAGATTTTGTGTTTTTTCACTATGTGTTACAGTTCTGCAACATTACAAGCCAGCACTCAAAGAAAAGACTCTAACGTATACCTGAGCTCTTTGTGACTTATACTTTTGCACTAATTTTACTTCAATGTTTACAGGTTATGCAATGTTAAAGCACTTATGCCCATTGTGCATATTCTTCTCCAGGTGCCGCAATGTGAATCTATGCATTTTTTGTGAATTTGCACTTAACTATTCCACTTAGCCAGATCAGTAGCACCTTTCTTTTGTGTGTCACTTTTCTTTACAGCTCTGTTCTCTTTAAACAGACTGCCTCTTTGAACGCTTAATACTAATGGCCTATTCCTGGTGTCATAACCTGGGTACCCAGGTAGGACAAGTGGTAAGTCCCAAGCAGGTCCAGCAACTCCAAAGGTAACCACGCTGCTTTGGGAACGGCTGGGGGAATAATATACCGCTCCTTCCTACTACACCCCCATCCTGTGATGTCTTCCAGGAGTTCCATGGGATTATTATACCCTCCTCCTGTGATATTGCCAGAAGCGTTGGGAGAAGTATACTCCCCCCCCTTCTGTACCTTTGCCTAAGGCCTAGCGCACCGCCTTAGAGCCATCTAGCTACCCATAGCCATCATAGTGATCGTACTATAAGCCTTAATTTATGACTTTGGTGCAGAGAAGGGAATACAGGATAAAGCCACCCTTCCATTTGCCAGCATTTCATTACACCATGGTGGGATTACAGAGTAAAGACACCCCCATGCTTTCTTTGGTATTAGGATCCAAAATACTCAAAAGTCAGTCAGTAATGATTGCTTAGTGCAGACCGTTGGTTAACTGGTTATACCGAGAGGGAAACAGTTAATAAGATACCCTACTCATGCGGGCAGGAACCTTTAGGGTAGCCGTTATGTGTTTGTCTTTGTATGTCTTTATGTGTACTTCATGCAACACTTTTTATTTATTTGGGTACCCCAGAGCTTGTCCCTCTTTTCCAAAGCACAAGCCGAGGGCGGGTTGACTCAAAGTAAGGGGGAATGTAACACCCCAGAATTGTGTTACTACACACTTCTACTCCGCTACTATCTCCTAAGAGCCTTTATAATGTCATCAGATGTAATTTATATTATGTCCTCCACAAATGTGCATACAAATCTATGTTAAATTCAATTGTTCATGTAATTAGCCTGGTTACCAGTAGGTGGCAGCAACTCATTGGCAAGTACAGTTTAGTGTTTAGTGAATCTGAGCTGGAATGGATTATTACAGCTTAGCCCACTTTCTGTGGAAATGTGGGCTGGTCCCACATCCTGCATTCTGGGTGGAGAAGGAAGTTAGAGTCAGTGTAGCCTCCCCCTGCTAGGGGAAGGATGTGTGATAGTGTCCAGGAGATCCCCTGCATAGGGAAGACAGCAACGACCTAGTCTCGGCTGAGACTTGGCCATATACCCAGCTTGAGCACCTTCATCTCAGCTGGATGAGGAAAGCAGAAACTACAGACAACCTCCAGAGTTCCAGGAAGAAAGCATACCCTGAGAATCCATCTGTGAGTTAAGTCCAGAGTCCTAGGAGAAGCTTATTCCTCCTCAGCTAGTCTGTCCCCATACAGCAGGTTACAGATAAGTGCAGAAGCTAACCCTGCCACAGTTACAGAGCTACCAAGCAGACGTTTTATCCTGCAAGCTCCACATTTAAAGCAGAAGTACTCATTCCTGCCAATGATTGCCAAAACCTGCTGGGACCAAAAGACCAAAGCTGTATACCACTTGGATGCAACCCGTTCCTGGTCACTGCAAGTACCTGTTGTAAGAAGAGTCACCTTCTCTGCTTCAGGTGGCCATAGACATTAGCCATCAACAGTCGGTCTATGGACCCAACACTTTAGTCCTCCTACATCTCCCATCAGTGGATGTTGGAGGAGGTCTTTCACTAAAGAAGTCCAAATCCTTTATCCTACTCTGCATGATGGAGCCTGAAATAAGTCACAGTAGTAGCCACGACACTCACCTGTAGGAATCATGACAGACAGTGCGGTGGTGGAGGCCGACTTGATCACCTTTCCTCCAGTTCTCCTCCGTTCGCTGTCCCCGGAGAGGTGCTGGTGACGAGCTCTGCGCAGGACAAGGTCATTGGTGGCGCGGGGAGAGGAGTCTGCATCCACTTGTGTTTGTGATTCTGAAGATTTGTCTACATGGGAAAGACATAGACGAATTACATCTAGTAACCCCCTACTGTCATGTCTCCCATTATATTAGATTTATTGGGGGGGGGGGGGGGGGGGGGGGAGGGAATCGCTCACCTCCTTCTAGCTCTCCCAAGGGGATCTTACTCTGACCAAAGTGAGTCCCGCTGCTGCTTTTTACTCTGCTCTCTCCTTCTCCTTCTAGAGGAGCCACAAACCGAGCCGTATCCACCAAAGCAGAGAAGCGGCGCCTGGCTGCTAATGGGGGACTAGAGTCAGCGTCCGCGGCATCTGAGAAATGCTTCCTGCAATAGAGATATTCAATACATATGTAGCTTAACTCAACCCGCAGCAAAAAGCAGTCCACTGCCCCGTATCTAGTTACCCAAGAAAAGGCAGAGTGGCGCCCCCTGTCAGTTCTGTATATGAATTGCTGCATCCAGAAAGTTAAAGGGGTTTTCCAGGACTAGAATATTGCGGTCCTATCCTCAAGATGGATCATCAATATCTGATTTGTGGAGGTCTGACTCCTGCCACAGCGCTGAGCAGCTGTAGGAAGAGGCCACGGCACTCTGGTGATCGCTGAGGCCTCCTCCCATGCCATTGACGCCATGTTCATCAGTCACATGGCCTGGGTGCAGCTCAGTCACACTGCAAAGTGATTGCCTGGGTTGCAATACCAGGCACCGCCACTATACAATGTACAGAGCTGTGATTGGTATCCTGTGAGGAGGACTCAGTGCTCACCATCTTCCACCAGAAGGATCCATTATATGGCAGAAACCAACGGTGCATGATGGACTCCACTGTCTACAATGTGGACCACCAGGTTTTCATCATGGTGTCAGAAACTGCAACAAAGCTTCCATACGGAGATCTGAACAAGCCCTTATTCATTTTTCCCTGCACTGATACATTGTAACAAACTATCGCGACAGGAGAGAGAGAATACGCTGCCTTGTCTAGCTCGCAGAGCATTGTCTATACCGGATACAACTGTAGCAAACTAACGTCTTTGTTACGTACAGTATTACGATAAGGCAGTACGCGGCGTGGAAAATCCCTAACGAATCTGAATAAAAATTCCATGCTGTTTTTTATGCAGATTTTAATGTGCTTTTTAGGCCTTTCTCTGATTTTAGTGGGAATTTCCAAAAATGAACAAACCATGTGCAAATTAAAAAAAGGCGATGTGCGGATTTCCCATGGCAGATGGATTGAGAGCGGGCTGCGTACGGAGAAAGAAAACTCGCCATGTGGACAGGGAATAAGCTGACATACTGTGGATATGACATCCGCAGGTCGGGTTATGTGTGGATTCCGATCTCATTCACTGTGCTGTATAGATGGTGGATTTTCTGTACGTGTTTCCGCAGCGTATACGCCCCTTAGTCTCTGTTCCTATCTGCACTGCGGTCTCTGTTTAGGAACCATAGCACAGTGCCCGCTTCGTTCTATGGCAGATACCACCGGTGCCTGATGTGACTCACTGACTTATAATGGGGTCTGTCGGGTTCGGTCATGGTGTCGGTCAGCAGTACGGCACACACTTACATTTCCGGAGACACGGTCCTCCAGCAGCGATCTCTCAGGGTGACGCCGCCAAGGGTCTCTCTCTTGCTCGTCCTCTCAGACCGCTCTTGCTTGGTGGAGTCTTGGACAGCACCGGAGGGTTTTTGCTCCAGCTGGGACAGCTGCTCCATGCTACTGTAAACCTATACACAGGGAGAAATGCAATGAAGTGCCTAAAACCGTCTTAAAGGGGAATCACATGACATTGACCTTAACCCCTTAACGCATAATCACATACATGTGCATGATCAGCATTACGGGGATGTATGGAGTGTGCTCACACACTGGTTCGTTGCATACATGGCGGGTGCCAGCCGTATAGTACTTCAGGTACCCGGCCGCAATGATGCTCAGAAGCTGCTGTCAATAGCAACCCTGGCATCTTTGGGGTTAGACAGGGGGAGGGGGCTCCCTCTGCCTTCCAATCGGAGCCCCATGACAGCCTGGGGCGCGGTGGAGGTTCCCAGGCCTGTCATGCTAACTATGCCGTGCCTGAGGCACAGCTCACTAGGCAGTCTCTCAAAATCCCATAGACTTGCAATAGTATTATAATGCAGTCTATGGGACAAGTGATCAGAGGATCGCCTGTTTGAGTCCCATAAGGGGACTAAAAGTTAGGCCTAGTTCACACGAACGTATGGCTTTTATAGTTTTTTGCGGTCCGTTTTTCACGGATCCGTTGTTAAGTTTTTGAGTTCCGTTGTGTTTTCATTTCCTTTCCGTTTTTCTGTTCCGTTTTTCCGTATGCCATGTACAGTATACAGTAATTACATAGAAAAAATTGGGCTGGGCATAACATTTTCAATAGATGGTTCAGAAAAAAACGGAACGGATACGGAAGACATACAGATGCATTTCCGTATGTGTTCTGTTTTTTTGCGGACCCATTGACTTGAATGGAGCTACGGAACGTGATTTGCGGCCAAATATAGGACATGTTCTATCTTTCAACGGAACGGAAAAACGGAAATACGGAAACGGAATGCATACGGAGTACATTCAGTTTTTTTTGTGGAACCATTGAAATGAATGGTTCTGTATACGGACCATATACAGAACACAAAAAAACGGCCTGTACACGCGCAAAAAAAAGTTAAAAAAAAAGACCTTACTGTATAAAAATTTCAAAAATAAATAAATAAATAATGAAGAAAGTTTAAAATATTAGAAATTACCCCCTTTCCCAATTTTACTTATAAAAATTAATAAACAATAAAAAATAAACATAATGGGTATCGTCACATCCAAAAATGTCCAAACTAGTAAAATATCAAAATATTTTTCCTGCACAGTGAACGCTGTAACGGGAAAAAATAAATAAATATTTTATATAAAATTTTTATAAAAGGTGATTAAAAAGTCATATGTAGCCCAAAATGCTACCAATAAAACAATAAAAAGCTAATACAGCTCTATAGATGGCAGTGTAACAAAGTTAGAAAATGGCCATACAAAGAAAATTTGTATTTTTTGAAAAATAAAATAAAAACGACACAAATTTCATCGTATTGAACCGCAGAAGGACGTCATGTCATTTTTAGTGCACAATAAATGCCGTAATATCAAAACCCAAAAAACCTTGGCAGAATTGTTGGGGTTTCTTTTCAGTTTCACTCCACAATTTTTTTTTTCCAGTACAAGATATGGTAAGTTAAATGACGACCATTAACAAAAATACAACTGCTCCCACAAAAAAATTAGCCCTCATATGGCCATGTGAATGGAAAATTTTAAAAAATAATGGCTCTTGGAATGTGGGGAGGAAAAACTGAAAACGCAAGAACGAAAAATGGACCGTTCCTTAAGGGGTTAATCATAAGGGGGCACTTACTTTGCTGAATCTTGGCGTACAGGATGAAAACTGCCTGATCTCCACAGAGTCTTCATCATTTGTATCGTCTTCATCATAGGAATTAATATGCTGATAACGATCTGAGCGAGCTGCAAAGGCAAAAAATGGACACGTGGTACACTGACTTACACAGCAGGCACCAATAGGTGGCGATAGGGAGGCAGGTTTCTGAAGGACACCTATTTTGCATGGTGATTCCCAGAAAGCATTGCTCTAAAGCAGGCATGTCCAAACTGCGGCCCTCCAGCTGTTGCAAAACTACAACTCCCAGCATGCCCTAATAGCTGTAATCTATCCAGGCATGCTGGGAGTTGTAGTTTTGCAACAGTTGGAGGGCCGCACTTTGGACATGCCTGCTCTAAAGACTCCCGGATGGATCTCCACAAGGTGAGTCAGTAAGTAGCTTTTAAAGGGGTAGTCCGGTATTTTAAGTTATTCCCTATTGACGTGATAGAGGATAACTATTACCACTGATCATGAGAACAAAGCCCCTGCAGGACCCCTATAGTGACTAGAGCAGCAGGTCGAGTCTGCACCCTATGGCACTGCCAGAGATAGCGGAGTACAAGCGCTTGGCTACTTCTGCCAGCCCATATGGATGAATAGAGCAGCAACGTGCATGCGTAACCTAATGCTCCATTCATTTCTGAGGTCCCAGTGAGGTTCAGGGTCCCTGTTCTTGATGCATCCCTAAAGAGCACAGTGAAGAGGCCCCTAGTGCCCAGGCTTGTCATTGCTCATGCCCACCCTGCCCGATCACCACTGCAGGTGTCACTGGGTGCATTATTATGTTATTATACTCACTGTCGAAGTAGCTGGTGTCATCCTCAGCCTCCAGGTGAGGAATGAACTCTGCCTTCTGCCTCAGCAAGCCATTCCAGTCCAGGTCTGTGAAAAACCTGTGAGCCTTCACCTCAATAGCTCCCCCTGGTGGGTAAAAGAGGGAAAAACTGGTTAAATGCACAGTTCACACATTATACTGGTTTCTGCACCGAATAATCTAGATAGATGGATCGATAGTAGACAGATATGATAGAATAGATATATGATAGATATTAGATAGATACATATGATAAAATAGATAGACATTAGATAGATAGATATAGATAGATAATATTATATATATATATATATATATATATATAGTGTATATATAACATTATAGAATTATCTCAGGAGGTGTGAAAATAATTAATGTTATTCCCCAAAGATTTCCCTCCCCCCCCCCCTTCAGGTCCCAAGGGAGATCATGTGTCCACAACCGTCTTCCGTGTGCTCCTCTGTAGGACGGGTGACGATCATTACTGCTCACAGTGTAATAGCAGCTGACGGTATACAGAGCAGAGCTGTCTGTAGACAGGGTTTCCGGATTTATCTATGCCTGCCCAGTAATCTGGAATGTTTCCTAATTCCGCATCTGCTACTCTCCATTGACGCAGGATTATAAGGATTGTGCTTTAGAAGGTTTCGCTTTGCAGGATACAGTCTTTGGGATGACATTATGAGGGGTTGTCTCTGGTGACGTGTAGAATCTGTTGACATCTGTGGTTGATGTGGAGTACAATTATCAAAGAGGTTAGTATATGGCGACACGTCTCACCTGTCCCCAGTCTAAGTAAGGGGTCCGTCTGCAGCAGGCTGGAGATGAGGATCTGGGCATCTGCTGGCAAGGCTTCCTCACCCTCTGGCCAGACAATGTCATCTAGAGAAGAGAGAGTATAGACATGCTGTAATGGTGGCATCAATAATAGATGTCCGAATGCTCAATGGATCTCCATTTATTACTACAATCCCACAGAAATGTGATCTAAACCCGTATGACCATGAACTCTTCCCACCAGAAAGGGGTTGTGTTATCGGTAAAATCCCTATCAGGACATGTGGTTCTACTCCCCAGGACCCTCTATTATACATAGCAGAGAAGAGCTTAAAATGGGCCCCATGTAATAAGCTCATATACTCACCACTGATCACCTGACCAAACAGCTCTTCGGGGGTGTCGCCAAAGAACGGGACACAGCCCACAAGGAACTCATACAAGATAATGCCCATTGCCCACCAGTCGACAGGTTTTCCATAACCCTGACGCAGGATCACTTCTG